>NC_066249.1:2451333-3064166 GCF_024542735.1 Bombus huntii | reverse complement strand
ATACGCGTGACACGGTTGTTCCGTAAAAAGTTACGATCACCGAGTTGTCAAGTCGACGACTCACAGAATGGTAGAGTTACGCGCGCGAGACAAAGATCGAGGTTTATAGAGGAATGTACGCTGTGTGTGTGTGTGTCTGCCGGAGGTTAGGAAATAATCGTATTTCCGGTCCCCGGAAGTCTTTCGTGGCAGCAGAAATTTCGAGCAACTTTGCGCGTAACTCTTCGACCCTCCGCTTTCGGTAAACGTCGTTAAACCATCGACGAACACCGAGAAAAATTTCTCGTAAATTTCGTTCCCAGCTTTCTCAACGATCTAATAAATACCCGTGTGCTCCTGCTAGCTTCCGGGAACGTAACTTGCACAATGGTTTCGGGCAAAGTCGTTCGAGTTAGCTTACTTATCGAGAGTTATTCAGAGCGTACACGTTCCAAAAAGCGGATATCCGGAGCAAGCAACGGCGTTTAATCGGGAATATGTTTCGCCATATGCGTCGCCGCTACTTTCGTCAGTTCTTGTTATTGGTCGTTGCACGGGTCCTATCGCGACGAGAACAACACCGTGTACACGGATGCGCGAACCAGCTGACGTGAATGGCCGAAGGTGTACTTACGTATTCGTGTGTATATATGTATGCGTTCGGATTAAAACCTGTGCAGCTTGTGCACCGGCTCATTTCAGCTACTCTTTAACCGACTATGTCCACATATAGCAGGGGCTTTTCGCCTGGAAACTTTGACGCATTGGATATCGCGTATTTGGTTGGTTCCCGATGCTGAATACACGTTGCTAAGTTTGTGAAAGATAGAAACGGAAAGAATTAGCGACGATCGTAAGTTTGGTTTCCAGGTGAATCTGTGAAGTGGTAAGCTGAGGTTTTTCAGACTCTAGCAATTTCTACTTTCATGGGAATTTCGAAAATACCTGATTTTCTATCCTTTGAATCGTTCCTTTCCCTGAACATTAAATGTGGTTTAATTGGGAAAGTTAAATTCAGAAAGATCGATCGTTAAGAGTAGATAGGCGCATACGTGTTTCGGTTATACGTATAGGGTGAAAGCAAAAGGGAGTCCGGTTGTTTCTTCTTTAATTAAAACACCTTGCTAGGCGTACCTTCGAGAACTTTAACAGCAGCAGCACGATTATCTCGGCCATCGCCGACTCGATTATCGCGCTAATTTGCATATATTTCGCGACTTTTAGGATCGCCGTCTATTTCCATTTTGTAATTGAAAAATTCTCCGGAGAATCGCATCCTCTCTCACTCGTTGAATTTATGCGCGGAGGAAAATTGAGAAAATATATGATCGTACATGGTGCGCAGATACCGTTACAATTTCTATGATTTTCTCGGTATTTGTAAGATGCGTTTCCAGCCGTCGGGAAATTCGGAATCGTAGCGTTTTCGAATCATTTGCCAGAGGATCGTGCACGATAGCGATTTTTCCCTGTAAGACAGTCATGGATAGGAAATTAACGGGACGTTATGGCGACGACGTGTCCCTCCATTCGACGAATCTCCTATTCGCGCAGATTGCGTGCTGCCCATTCGAATCAATTACACGGCCATTCGAACATTTCTAGGAATGTCCACGATTCGATATCGAGAAAATTTGTATAATTCACGGCTCGAGGATTATTTGGGTAACTATCGGCTTTCCAAGCGACGCGTCCCGTACTTTTACGAGCTCCGGGGAAACTTCCTCGCTTGGTAAAATCTCATCAATATTTATGCCCTGGTTACATGCCTCGTCCGAGCCAAGCTTCCCCGCATCCTCGCCACAATCTTCGTAGATCGGAATTCTTCCTTATTGTCCTTTCGTCTCGAGAAAGATATCGGAGCTTCTGCTCGTGCAACATCCTAGCAATGGTGTTACGTCGCTGAAACGACGTCCATCGATAAGTCTCCAACACCGTTATGACCAAACTGGCGTTCGTTGCTTGGAACGCCGAGCTTTCCCCTCGCTTTCGTGAATTAGGATCCGAAGGAATGTTATTCGAAGATGCTGTAAGGAAACTTTCGAGGATCGATGTTGGTTCTAGCGGAGACTTCAAATCGTACTTGATGTATCTCGTTTCTTTTCATACTTGAGTCGCCTATTGTTACATCCGTCCATTGTATCGCTTATTCTAGGACGCATCTCTGTGAAGAATTGACGAGAAGAATACGTATCTACCGGTTCCTACGTTTTAACGCTACAACTACCAGGTCAAGAGATAAACAACTCGGTGTCGTGAGAAAAATTTTGTACGTTAAAAGTACTGCGTTCTTGGAGATTCGAGCGATATCCCTGTTTTGTAAAATATGCTAACACAAGGTTTCTGCTTCTCTTACGTTCTGTACTTCTTCGTACGCTTTCCATATGATTTCCCTCGTACGAGCTTTGTCATCTTGTATTACGTTGTCCGAAAAGTTTCTTTCGTTCCGCGTGGAAATAACGCGCTACATTTTTCCTTTTATATTACGTTTTGTTATTTATATTTCGTTCTATTACTACAAAATGGATCATACATAATTCACTGAAATACTATTAAGAAAAGTGTCTTTCCTCGCAAACGTGTTTTTCACAACAGTGCACCTTCGTACAAACGTGAAACCGAGTCTGTGAAATGTCGCGGTGTTTATCTCAACGGAACAAAATGGATCGCACGTAATTCGACAAAATAATATAAAACAAAAATCGTTGTGCGTCTATTATTTCCTCATAAAACGAAAGAAACTTTTCAGACAACCTAATACAAAACGAAAAAAGTCACGCATCTGTTGTTTCCTTGTAAAACGAAAGAAAGTTTTTGGACAAGCTAATATTTAGCTTAAGAGCATCTACGTTTTAAATTGAATCGTAAAGAAGGACAAAAGCTATTACAGAATGACCATAGATCAGGAGTAGAAGCTACAGAACAATTGCACGGGAAGATCGGACGGAACAGTACGCGTTGTCTATCGATCGGCTCCTCGAACGCACTGGAAAGAACGTCGCCTTAAAAATCTCGCAGATTGGACCGTCGAAGACGTAAAAATACGCGCTTAATTTGCCAATGAACGGGATAGCCAGGCTATAGAGACGTCTTGGTAATTCGGCTGGCAAGGATGTCTGATAATGGAAATGCGAGAAGCTTGTTCCTTTCCCTTGTTCGGTGGAGGACGTGCAGCCAGGACCGACGATTGATCGAAGCTAGCGAATCGTTACGTTCGTTTGCGCGTTGGCGCTGCATAAAATTCGATAGCCTCGATTTGTTTGCTTTGCTTCGATTCAGCAGCTAGTGACGGTAGTAGGCGACCAAGGGCGACTATAAATTCGAAGCTAAATAGAAGTTGTCGAAATGCAACGGTCGAATTATGGATATTAGGAGTCTTTAATAAACGTTATTACGTTCAGCATTGGCAAATTATTCTCCAACGAATGAAATGTGTATAGTTAAGCTGGAATCCTCGATTTAACGAAATCGTTGTTATTACGCGATGCGATTACAACGAATATTTACGCACACTGCCTGTGCACACTGCGTTTATCCATTCCGGTATTCCCCGGAACGTAACATCGAAACGAAGCTTGTTACACGACGTAATATAGTCGTTGAATCTCTTCTTCCGGACGAAATGTCTTCCTGAAGACATGGCATCGTTCGGGGAACGAACAATTTTCACACGATAACGTGAAAAGGTTCATCCAATCTATCGGGCGAGAGGCATCGGGGACAGAGAGGGAGTGGCGCGACCTCGAGGTACGAGCATTGTTCGAGCTCACAAAGGCTAGATGCGATAAATTATCAGCGAGCACGGGTCTGCCGCATATCACCTCATATAGTAACCCCGTAAAATCCAGTCTGAATACGGGACAGGCCAGCAAAGGCGGAGCCGCGCAGGCTGTCACGATTGTTTGATAAATTCCCGTTACCAGTGATAATCATTTACCGATTCGCGATCTGCAATCTGCGTTAATCACGTTCTTTCGCCTCCGATCGACTAATTGAATCTTTCTGAAAAATTTATTTTCATTACTCCAGAGGAGAAGCGAGAAGAAACATAGTTATGGCCTGCGATGATAAACGATGTTCCACGCACAGTGGCCAGTGATATTTTGCGCCGGATTCCGTATTTTTCGCGGTTTAGAGCTCTGGTTAAACTCTGGTTAATCGTAGCAGTAGCGCACGTAGCATCAACGAACAGGCGAATGGAGATTAAAAGAAATAACGAAGCTCGGTGGTCTAGGGGAGAATTTCACGGGTTCATCGACGAGAATAAACGTCTCCGGTGTCGACCTCGGTATGTTTTCCACGTTAAGGTCGGCTACCCCACGGAAATGAATAAAATTGTGCTGGTAACGCATTGTCGCGTGAAAACCATGGCCAGCGGCGTGCAAACGCGTTTATCACCGGTCTGTGTGCGTTGGGGTATGCATGTCAACAAGCATCCATCCCTGTTACACGCGTATGATTATCGGAATAAATCAGTCCTCTGTGCTTTTATTCAGCTACAGTGCGCGTCCATTTGCATTTCCGTGGTCCACCGTTGGCTCGGTCGTCGCAATTATGCTCGTCTCCTGTTCGTAACGTCGCGTACAGTTTCGTTGCTTTTCGTTGAACGACGCGGAAAAAGGGGCTTACGGTAGGAGATGCGACACACGTTCGCGAGGAAAGTAAATTTAGGCCAGAGTTCTCTTCAGAGGTACGATGGCGGTTTAAACACGTTTAGCTTCTCGGCGAGATATACAATTTTCCGACGATGCTTTAAAAATATCGCGAGCCATTCATATCGGAAAATACGAGCGTCGTTGTAATTTTCAGATGTTGCGCGATTAGAGGCGAACCGAGCGTTAGATTCAATGGCCGAACGCGAGGATTTCAGCTTAACGTCTTTTATCATCGGACAATACGAACGGACAACACGACATATTATAATCTGCGCACGTTATTTTCTTTTATCAATTTGGAACGGGCCATTGTTAGCGATAATCGCCTGGGACGATTGTCATTAGCATACGAGGCAACGATATATCACGCGACGCGGTTTATTTTATCCGAGCTTCGCGTTCATTTCAAAACTCACGATATTCATCGATCTCTGTTTTCTTATCGGTCGCATACGATGGTGTTGGAGCGATGTTCGTGCATTCACGACGAGGAAAATTTACGGTTGCGTCAAGACGATGTGCTTGACACACGTCTGCGTTCAGAAATATAGACGCGTTGTACAGGCGGCTTCGGCGCGCTTGTTAAAAAGCATCTCCTCTCTTGCGAAAGAAATTTCCGGACGGGCTTTCCCACGAACAAACGAGCCTTGAAAAGGCAAAAAATTTCGAAAGAAACGGCAGTCGTTTGAAAAGCGGTGAAAGAGACCTGCTTATCGCGGCTTTTCTCCGTTACGGGCACAATAAGCTGATACTTGATTTTATTCAAAAGGGGCCGCGCAGCACTGAAAAAGGCTGTCTTGACCGCGCCGTTACAAATTTCGCAGGGCTTCTCTTCCACCGCGCTGCCGACGAATAAACGCGTTCAAGCGAACCCGCCTCTCAATGGCTTCCTTCCTTTGAATAGCGGAAATTCATTCGGATAAACGGCCCACGAAATTAACCTTACCATCTTTAATTAAAAAATTCACGAGCCATTTACTTTTCTTCTTTCGATTCTTCAGCCTCGTTTTTCTTATTTCCACGTTGGTAATCTCGCTCTTTCTATCTCGACGCGAACAAGCCTCCTTTTTCTCTTATCTCGATTTCAAGCCTCGTCTTTGTTTTATCCACGTCACGACGTTCCTAACTATTTCTCCTCTGTAGTTTCTATATGTTACAAAATAACGTCGTATATTCGAGGTGTGTCGTTCGAGAACGAACTTCGTTGCCAATTATCGTCGAACCTAGAACAAGAGATTCACCGACGGTTGTTTAAACGTATTATTTTATCGTACGACGTTTCGACAGTTGCCAGATTACGCCATTTAAATTTCAAAGAGACTCCATTGTATTCGTAGACTAATGGCTGGAACTCGTGAAAATTGTATCGAACACAGGCCGTTTCTCTTTCTCGTTTAGTTTCCAGATCTCGAAAGTCTGCTCGAGTAGCGTAGCCGAACAATTCCCTTCGTGACTTTCTTCCACCAGGAGTCGACCATCGTTCCATTGGAATCGCGAAAGGAGACCGTAGGGAGATCGTATTTCGTCCACGCCAGACGAAACGTCCCACAAAGTGACACCATCTCTTGCAAGATTTATCGCGAGGTTCGAATGGATCCAGCCGACGTTGTTGCCCGGCTTTCATCTCGACATCGGTCCGTCCAGAATTCCGGACAAAAAGCAGCCGGACAAAGAGGGCTCTGAGCTTCAGTAAAGTACTTCCTTCAATCCATAGTGATAAATGTGTCGTGCAAATCGCCTGTTTCAAGGCGTCGCCATTAATTTACCCCATGTGGGCGAGCCGGGTCGTTTGTATCCGCGCCTAAGCTTTTTATCGTTCTTCCCTAGACTTTCTTAAGGATCTTTAAAAAATTCTGAAATGTTTATCGAAGTCTCTACGATCAGTTTTTCAGCCGCGCGTTTAAAAGAGTTTGCCCGTGGAAAATAGAGATTCCCTTTCAGGACATTCAACAGTGAAATTTCCTCTCGGAGAATAAACGATTGTTCGTAAAGTTACCTGAGCAGGTAAAATTATCTCGAAACAAGATTAGAGAAAAACTTCATCAACGAATCGAGCAATTCTTCGTGCAGAGGTTAAGAGGAAGTCAAAAGCTTTCTTTGTTCCCTCCAACATCGCACATTTGCAAAGTTATTCCGCATACCGCTTGTAAATTCTACCCTTCGAGATCTTTTTCACCGAGTTACCAAGGACGAAGGATCGTTAGCGGCAGAGGTAATCTCTTAATTGTCCTCGCGTTTCTGTATTCAGCATCGGGGGTGTCCTTGAAGTGGCGCATACTTTTCACGCGTAAAACAGCCAGCCCGCAATTACCACTAATTGCGTCCCATTCTCTCTCTCTTTTTCTTGCTCGTCATTGAAAAAGAACTTATAGCTAGTCAGGAGTTCGTCACGTAGAAAATTCGTTGAAAATTGTCGTGGACTGTGAGCGTGATATCCTTGCTCCGTGGTGTTTTTCCACGGAAATGGCGGTCGCGCACGACTTACCGGGAATGCTGGTACCAAGAGCGACGAAAACCACCGCGGTAACCGAGTCCTTGATTCCCAGGGTGCAGCCGAAGTAGGATGCGACGTCTCCGATTACCGCCGTCACCACACCGATTCCGAATATGCTGATGACAAAGCACAGGTAACCACCGGCGATATCTGAAAACCGATACAGTCCAGTTTCAGTAAATTGCATAGCTGCTGCACGTGGAAACCTATCGAATTGCCAGGACAATTATTTCCGCGAGGATTACAGACGCGTGTCGGAAAGATTCTAACGAGGCAAGAAATTTCGTACTGTTCGAAGAGAACGACATTTCGTCATTATTTGATACGCTAGAACTTCGTTTATGTATACGAATTTGTTAGTTAATGTTAGGGAAGTGATACATTTACACTGTACATGAGAGTGTGTGTGTAAGGGCCAGAGGGCGTCAAGGTCTTAGTGGAGACACAAGACTGTTGCCAGATGTTAGAAGAATCTAGGATAGTCGGTTGGCGACAAGCGTGCGTGCAAGACGTTCTTCAGAGTGTAATATAGATGTATAACTGTTGTGTGGGAAATATAGTCAATAATTTATATTCCCAAATCCTCGAATTTCCTTAACGGTTAAGTTGGTTAACAGTTAATTGGTATTCATATGGAAGCGATTCTACATGCAAAAATAAGTGGGGAAAGGAGAGTAACGATTTTTTCGTTCAAGGTTTCGTTTTCAAGAAAAATTGCTTCTTCTTATTCTTGTTATCTTATCTCCGGAATATCGATTATTACCTTCCTTCATTCGGCATTTAAATCGTATGGTTTCATGAATAATTCACGAAGAATTATTTTATTAAACAGCAAGCAGGAATCTTGACGTTGTTCATGTTTAATAATACGGACGCGAGTAGAAACACAAGTTCCGTAACTCGAAACTTCCAGTTAATACACGGGTAGCTGATGGCTTTTCAAACTTTCCTATTTCGAAAAATATTATCCTTTCCTTTACGACTTATCTTTGCACGTAGAATCATCGCTTGATTGGTACCATGACTTCGAAGACAGTCTGTACGTATAATAGAAGTTCGTTAATTCTCCCAATTATTTGTAATTTGCGTTCAGATAAATAGATCTCGATTAATCTCATGGCTAAGATCTGGAAATATGGTAAATCAGTTTTATCTAAAGATCTCTGATAATTTACGTAATTATAATTGAGTCACTCTCGCGTCGAAAACGAAGAAAATATGGTTTGCCTTACGTTTACGGAAACACTTAATAGCCTCTAATGCCGAAAAGTAAAAACCTGAAGCAGCAAATAATTAAAGAAACGTATAAATAGAGAAATAAATATGAATGTTACGTACTGGTAGTTAACGCGCTGACGGCGTTAGTATCGCGACACCTTAAACGTAAAATATACGTGAAAAATTCTCCCAAGCTGAAATTACTCCGGTTATTTGTATTCGCCTGTCGGAACAATCTTTGTTGCGCGGAAAATACATCATAGTTTCGTAATTAAGTCAGATTAGCCGAGAAAGACGTCGCACGTTCTTGTTACTGATATTAACGAGGGAGAAGCAACGGAGTCGTTTGAATTAAATAACGCGCCGACGTTTGTTTGCGCGAAGCGTTGGCACACAAGCACGATTAAAGCGTTAATTAAGCTCGTCGGACGGTGGTGTATATTTTTCTCTTCGGAGTCCTTTCCATTTTGATTAAACGTTCGCATCGCAAGGCGCATAAGCCGGTCACACGATTAATTTCTTTTCGCGATTCGTCTTCCTTCCTAACGCCTCGGCTCTGTGACATCCAAGATTCGTATTACATATTCGTCGTTTAATATTGAATTAGACATAAAATTAGACGGTTCGAGGGAATCGACGTTCGAAACAAGATTCGCAAACACGTGCAATACACGTCGTGTTTACTGGAAAATGGTAGCAAGCGATCTTCGACACGATGCGACACCGATGTGTCTTAACTTTGATCAGCGTACTGGAAACCGTGGCTGTGTTTGCTAATCAGCATAAGCTCTTCAAGTTCATGCTAAGTAAACGCGAGGGGATTAAGGATACCCAGTTATCTCAACGCCTGAGAATGATGTTCAGCCACTCGTATCTTGTTTGGAGAATAGATCGCTCGACGATGCTTAATTGGTGAAGTTTCGCAACGATGCTCCTCCGTATTATTTGTCTCCGTATTAGCTCTGTTATATATTTTTCGACCCCAGTGGCGACGTTTTTTTATTAATTTTTCACAACAGATCTGGCATTCTTCATCTGGCCGTGAAACCAGTTTATCCTGCATCGAGCGAGGAATTTGGAACACGAGGTCGGATCGAGCTTCAATCATGTGGTGGAAGAGTTTCGCGAAGTTTCACGTACGGCTAGCCGCACTTTCATCGAGGCGGTGGATCACTTGGATTTCCAGTTGCTCGTCGTGGCGAATTATTTGTTCCCGACATTCCTGCCGGGGAATTGTAGCCTTGACGGTTCGCCGATCGATATAGATGAATTCCGCGAGGCAAATGGAATCGTCGTGTTACGAGCGCAATTTCCATTCCACACGTTCGTTTGTATTCGCGTACCCGTTCTTTCGCCTCCGTGTTCTTTTTCCTTTTTCCTGCCAAGGGGATTAATTCGTCGAACGACAACGCGGGGCTGTTTACGTTCGATTAATGTGTGCCGGTTTTTTTCCACGTACTTTCTCAACAGCCCGAGTCGTCTCGCTATTCTCATTGCCAGCGTCAAAGGAATTCCTCGAATTCGCTAGCTCCGGCTCTGTTTTTCCGAACGACGAAGTTGCGATAAAGGAAATTAGAACAGTTGGTTAATGAGGTGCTCGAGAGAGTCCCTTTGAATTAAACAAAGCCGACGATCAGAGCTACAAGGAAACTGTAGAACAGCAAGAGACGAGAATCTCTGGCGTTTCGGTAAATTCCAAACTGTCCCGACGACAAGCGGAGGCTTAACTCTTGAACTTTAATAGAAGCGAGTTGCACGGCCGACGCGCACGCGCTAACGTTGCACCAGATGCACACTCGTAGACCAGCAAGTTTCCCGAGTCCCATTAGACCGAACAATGAGCTTTTTGTGTAAGCTTGTCATCGATGTCAAACGTCCTGATCGTTAGAGAGTGGTTTATCGTGGCGAGGATCGCTTACCAGGCGACGCGGGATTAGGATTGAGATCGAGCGACTCGTGTAACCGTCAGGATTACGACAGCAATCCTTCCGCTGTAAATGCGTCTCGGCATGTCGAAGACGTCTCGACCTTAATCCTTCTCATAGCGGAACCTTGGTCTCCTTGGTTCACCGAAATCGTACGATTCCAGCTAGTTTCGCTTGTAACACGGGAACAGGGCGAATTTCGCATTATCATCATCGAACGACGATCACCAAACCTGACCGTTTACTTTATTGTTTACTTGGAAATTCAAAGAGTCGCAGATAATCGGGGGGATTTTACTAAAAAGCTTTCCAGAATTCCGCAATCTTTCGGTTGAATCTGCAAAAACCCTGTAGGATTTGGAAATTTTGCTAGAAAGATAAGGTCGTTTTTAGATCGAAAGGAGCTTTCTCTGAGATCCGCAAGATCTTTATAGAACGGGAATATTTCACAAGAATCTACAGACGATTCGGTAGAGTTTGACAATTTTACTAGAGCTGTTCTACGTCGGACGGTCATTTTATGGGAATTCGTGAAATCCTTTTTAAAACTAGGACACTTTTTTTATTAGGATTAGGCAAACAGAATTCTAGTGGAATTGGAAATCTCACTGGAAGGATAATTCCAGATCGTAAAAACTTTTCATTGCAGTTGGAATTTTTCGCTGGAATCTACAGAGATTCTTTAGGGTCCACAAATTTTACTAGAGGTATGAGATCGCAAGATTGGAATCTATAGAAATTCCATAGAGAGCAGAAATTTAACTAGAACGTGTAAGAATATTCTACATCATGGAAATTCTGGTTACAGCCCGTGAAAATTCCCTAGACAATGGAAAACAAGGGGAATTATGGTACAAGTTAATACGTGTTCGAGAAGATCGAGGATCGCGTTCACGCGTTTGATTACTTTTGGGAGATCGTTGAACGGAGCAGTCCGAGATGGATGGAATTGCCGGAGATCCGTGGAATTTTATTTCGCTCGACGAAAGTCTGGCTTCTCTCATCGTCTACGTTTCTAAAGTTCGTAAACAGGGTCGGTTAACCGCCACTGTTCTGGAATTTGTATCTGACGTCTGATCCTCTCGTAGATCCTCGAAATCTACCGACCCACGAAGGAACTTTCCTGCAGGATTTCCAAAGTTCGTAACGACTGTAGTTCGCTCAACCACGTGCGAATGCCTGCAGCACCGAAACTGTTCGAACAGGCCACGTACTCAACGAAGCAATTAATTTTCTTTTTCTTTTTTTTTTTTTTTTTTTGAGCAATAGCCATAGACGACGGTGATCGATTACGTCGATGCGAGTTACGTGCTTTTATCTCAGTATCGAGCAGCATTTAATCCACCGACATGGGTTATACTTTAGTCAGAAACTTGTGTAATCGCAAAATTAATAATTAAATAAGAACGAAACGATTTTCATTGTTGCTAGTATACACGTAATCGTTGATAGAAATAAAACGTCGTATTAAGAAATAGAAGAGCCATAAGTAAAGAAATTATTACGTTCAAGAGGTGGAAGATTCGATCGACGTATTAACTCGTCTTCCGGATAATAGGTTGACTGGTGACAAATTGCTCGATATCGATAACAAAACTCAAACGATTTTGAGAACACACTGAGACGACCCACGCTATTTTATTCGCCTATACCCGAATATGGTTAACGCTTCGATGGCTCTCACGCGTCACCGTTTTCCCAATAGACCCGCTTCCTACCATTATTGGCTTGTACTTCCACCCTTACAACCCTCTTTCTGTCACGCTTCTGAAAACTACCTGAGGAAATAATGGTACTACGGATATGATGATAGATGAGAGCATATGTCGCATCATGTGGCCAGAATGGTTCCTTGAATTCAATTTCAAAATGTTTCTGATGAGACACTCTTATCGTCGGACCAAAGTCACGAAGGTAAAATCCTGCTGGAAGAAATTTCCAATAGTCAGTTTCCATCATGATCGGCACACGGAGCGGTTTCAGCAACGTGGTTTGCCAATAAATCAAGCCGCAAGTTGACCATCGACGCAGCCAATACTCGAGGAGACCAAGGATCGATATAGCCACGAGTCGACCTGAGAACGGCGTAAATGAGATCAACTAACACGCGTGGTGGATCATCGATAACATAAATCATCTTACCGCGTTCAGGACTTTTCCCGATCGATCGACTGGAGGGACGCTGATTCCATCGTGGCAACATCGATCGTCTCTCGATTTAAAATTCATGGCACGTGGTTGTTGTTTGCGGTCGCTTGACGTTAATATCCATTTAATATCCTCCGCGACAGAAACGACAATATTGCAGCAAGCTAACTGCACGTAATGACGTACAAATATATTTTACGAGTTAACATCGTCGAATATTGGATCTACGATGTGTCTATCAAAATTAGCGTCCAACTTTATAAATTGAGCCTTAATAAACCGAGACAGATTCATAGACGAACACGTAAACCTATTACATTACTTAACAAGTATTTTACATCCGATTAATCATACTTTGATAATAAATAGCGATTCTCAAAATAAAAAGGCCACGGTACGCGACAAACGGTTCTATCGATCGAAATCATTCGTTTCGATTTCATAGAAGTACCCGTCGTAGAGATAAAAACTTATCATAAACGTGAAAGAAGTTCGATGGATTATCTCGTTCGTATTGCAATAATCACTTTTCACGCTGTAATAAAACTCACGGTAACTGGATTTAGCTTAATTGCCAATAAACCTACCTTCGTGCCAGATAATCGATCGTGAAACGTGGTTTCGAAAGGTGAAACGTGCATGATCGTAGGTGTTAATTCGGCGGGGCCATTTCATCGGCCGGTTCACGCCCATCTTCCGATTAAAATTATTCGTCGGCGAGGACTCAGCCGACCTTGTACAACGTACATCGACGGCCAATTTACCTAACTCTCTGTTGCGTGTAGGCGACGAGCGAGTCACCCCTTTGGTCATCCCATGAATTACACCATATTATCCGTAGTAAATTCACCGAAGCGCAGTGCGGCTCCTGCGTTCCCGCAGTTCCGCTTTGTGACGCCAGAGCCGCAATTTACCCGTCGTGTTAACGCAACGCCAACGATCGAAACGCGATAGTCGATCTTTTCTCGCGATCGATCGGAAATTGAACAGCTCGCACGGATTTTTCTCTGCGGCTGTATTGGATGTGGAGATTGACGTTCCAGATTATCGAGAGTTTCGCTCGACGGATGCCGCTTTGCAATGTATTTGCACGAGAATCTGGCTTTAAAATAAACCGGTCTCTTTCATTGTGCGTATGTGGGAGGACTATATATGGGAAAGATACGATAAGATACGTGTTACGTCCGGTGACTCTTTACGTTCGAGACGGCCACCGGATGTGCGCATAGAATTAAGCGGATCGCAATAATCCTAAGGAACTGCCATAAAACGAGGCTTTTTGATTTACCGTTAAGGGCGTCAAGTGGCATACAACATCTTCGAGTCAAGAGGTTCCTTATGGTTATTGCTCCATCAGGTAAAAATAGGGGAAACGTGGCTTTTCCCATGTTTCCCAAGATTCCAGCCGCAAGCGATCAGTGGTGGGTCGATCACCACCGAACGAGAGTTTTCCTTTGCAACAGCATCGTCACCGGACTTCACTGGATCTACGACTACAGAACTACAGTCTTTATCAGGTTTTCACCCTTTGATCATTCACCTACTTAACTTATACCTTACGCACCAGCGTAACTATTTTCTTCACAAGATTGTTGAAAATATATACTATCTTTGAACTGTTGATCAAGTATTATACTACTAATTACACCACCTCTATTATCCTAATCGAAATAGGGGATCGATCTGTTCGTGGCGTTGATTGTCTAGTCGTAACGGGAATTTACGACTCCCGTTGACGCGCTTCCTCGCGATCGCGTCTCTCCGCGACTGGTCGAATAAACAATACGCATTTTTCATTTTTTACAGACGAGTAGCTTGAAACCTGGGCATTTGGTTGATTAATCGCACGTTATCCAGATTGTCGTTTTATTCGATTCTGCAACCAAACGTGCGTTTCCCTGTTCTTTTCGTAACTTTAAACATGTTACTCGTCGTTGTGAAATATTGCCAAAAATGTTATCGCTGAAAAGTTTTCAAGCAACAAATTTTCGTTACCACGAAAACACAACAGATTCGATGAAAGTCTCGCGTATACTTGACGAAAACTCGGATCTCTTATTTCTGTTCCATCCAATTTATCCATCCAGTTATGGCTTTTCCCACCTCATTTGAAACTTTCGTACCGCGGCGTAGCAGAAAGGAAATTAGACGCGTTCACCGGTTGAAGACGAAACCATTTGGATTTTTCTCTTTGTGGGTATGTCGAATTTGGAACGATTCGTGGGACGTGTTTATGGTTCGCTCGGCTTGTAGAATCACTGGTATGCTTAGCAGCTGCAGTCTCGTTAGTTTTGTTCGCCGAACGAACGTGACCCGATTACATCGTATAGATTATACTGAGCACACGTGGCACAAATCCCAATGCACCGTGGAAACACGATCCAACCGTGATACTGGTCCACCTCTCTGCATTTCGACTGAACTATTCCTCGTTTCTTTATTCCTCGTTCTTCTCTTTCTTCCATTACCCTTCACGTTCGACAGTTCCATTCTTCCGACTGTTGGAGGCCGGCCGGAACTTGACGAAATGGAAGCTCAAATTGGTTGAAAGATTTCTTTGCGCTTTGTGTCAAGGATGCTCGTAGACTCTGGATTTAAATTAGAAGCCAGCAACGAAAGAATTTCGATCGTCTCGTTCTCCGGAAAATTCTTCGTCGTATTCGGACTGTTCGACACCAGCTGCAAACGAGTATCTAAACGAAACGAAGAGACACGATGAATCCATAGTCGAAGGATTTTTCAGTGGTGTCTTGAAGATTTGGTGGATGCTGAGTTTGGACCAGAGGCTGGAAGGCGGGGTATTTCGACGCGAAGTTTCTCACGGTTTGGTAAAATTGTTTCGCAGATTTGATCCGGGCTGTGTGTTTCCCCGCGGCACAGCAAACAACGTCGAAGTGTCTGGCAAACACGCGGCGAACACGATTTGCTCAAGTCGGCAAATATGAGTCGTTAGGTTTAATGAGATCGACTCCGTAGTTCGAGGTTGAAAGACGCGCGCGTTACGTGGGTCTATCGCCTCGTAGAACAACGCGCAGGATCACGTTCATCGAAACGAATGTGCTCGTTGTCTCGGTAAATAATAAATCGTTGCGCTATCTTAAGGGAAAACAATGGCTACCGGCTTTCATATAGTTGGAGAATTTTTTCTCCCTCGCGATATCATAGCAGATGGCAACTTCGATCCAGCGGATGAGATTGAACTTGCATGTTCCACGAAGTTTCTTGCGAACGACTTGCGAAACTCTCTTTCGCCATAAATCTCTGGCACGGGAATTATTATTCGAAAAAGATCGCGCGTCACGCGTGTCGTAATAAATCTTGGACAAAATTCGCAAAGAATCACGAGGGAGGCGCGTTCATCGGAATTTCAAGAAAAAGAAGAAGAGAACTCGTCGTGCGCATGGCTCGTGACTCTGAAAACGTTTATCCAGCATAGTGTAAAATATCGAAACCGACGAAAAAAGTTTGAATAGGAGACGTAGAGCTTTGAAACGAAGGTTTAATTAAGCGGAATAAAGGTCGGAGAAACGAGTGGTTCGCAGATTCGACGCGTCAGCAATATTTTATCGAAGCGTATCGCGCGTGGTATGACACGGCCGCGATTTTTGACTTTATTCCCATTCCTCGAGGGAGAAAGCCTCGTGTTTGTATCATGCACCGAAGCATTCAACGCGACGTTGATTTATAGGCGAAACTCGCCGCTCACTGTGGTTCACTGTTAGCTAAAGAACGGGAATAAACAAAGTCAAGCGCCGCGCCGGCAGCTTGATACAGTACTTTCGAGAGCTTTTGCCAATTCAGCAGGCTTTTGCGTCGTTGTCCGATTGTGCCCGGCAAAATAAAGCGCATTCCTTTTTCCACCTTGCGGTCTTTCCGCTCCGCCTTCCTTTCTTTTCCCTTGGACGTTCGTTCTTTAGCCGGGCTTCTCGCCGTTCCTTTTTTCGTCCCCCTTTTCCAGACCCTCGGACACGCCAGGTTGCTCCGGAGACAATGTATTATTCACCTTCGCATACAACCTCCTTGGCCGTGTACCGCGACAGCCCTTTTCTCTTCGTTAATCCGGAGATCGATCCGTCGCGGATCTCCTCGCAAGAATTCCAGCGGAAAATCTTTTCGCGCCATTCGAATCCCTTTCAGCCTTTAAGCGACCAATTTCGAACACAATCCGACTGTAACGTCGAAGACGAGAGCAGGGGATTCTTTTCAATTTCCTCGTCCGCTCGAATATTCCTCCCTGGCGTATATATCCATTTTCCATTTCCACTTCGAAGCAAATAACGAAAATTCAAGATACAGCTTCCACGGTGGATCGTGGTTATTCCAGAAGTTCATTCTGGCAATCAGTTATGTAGAAGCGCGGAGAGTATCGCCATTCGCGTAGTTCCGTAACTTCCGGATTCCAGTTCGATGCCCATGGAACAACGATTCGGAAGGCTGGTTCACGGTTAAAATCGCGAGAATAGAACAAAGAAACGGACTGTGCGCTATCCTGTTCCACTTAATACGGGTTTTACAGCGTGCCAGTAGTATAGGAACGTGTCGTGTCAGACACTACGACGAGCCCTTCTCTCACACACGATACGTATTCCTGGAGCGCTGGTCGCGCTTATCCAAGCATTTTCGATGCAGAACGTCGCGAGACCGTGAAAGTTTCGCGGGGAAGCCGGGCGCGAAAAGAAATTTCGGTGAAACTTCCGAGGGAACTTGCGAAGATAGAAGTTAATGGCTTAACGAGAGCCAGGGCGTTAGACGTCACTGGAAAACGGATAAAGTTGCTCGATAGGAAAGTACAAGGGTGTCGCAGCGAGATAGCGAGCAACCTCATTTTCCACTTTCCGGATATTTGCATCTAAAAGTCGCTGAAACGATGAAATCACAGATTCTGCGACTGACTCGATTTCGCCACGGAACGAGACGAGCTCGACGACTTTCTCTCTATTTTATCATCCTTTAATGCGCTCTATCTACAGTGCTGTGTGCGAACGAACGATTTTTATAAAATTCTTCGTTTATAAAATATTAGCACGATACGAAGGCAGCGTATTACCAAAATTGTCTCTCTGTTTAAATTTGCAGCGTATTCTTTCACACCATCGCTCCCTTTAAAGCTTTGAGAATATTGTTATAATATAACGATATCAAAGATATCAGGAATTTTGGTTGTTTCAATATCGAATATCGAAGTTATCCTCTTTTTCGAATGGAAATTTCGTCGTCGTGTACGTTTGATCGCGTCACGCTGTGGCGGTATCGTGACGAATTTCCGCGATGAACAATATCAGGAGCATGATATCCACGTAAGCTTGATAATAGTTATTGTGACGGTAGTGGACGCAATGGTAATAACGTTGGCGGAATAGTAGGGTGTGTCATTATGTTGGTCAGTGCTTGGAATTCGATGTCCTGTATGGAATACAGACAGAGGTGTTCGCGTGAATTGTACAGAGTCTCGAACGATGCGACGCGATGTAAACGCCGGGCTAATTGCATGGTACACAATAGAACTCCGCTCTCTCTCTCTCTCTCTCTAACTCTCTCTTCGTTTGATTTTCACTTCCTCCCACGTTGTGCTGCATTCTGTGCAGAATCTGATAGGAAGTCGGTCATCCCGGACATCGAGCCTTTAAATAATATCCACGGGGCAATCAATCATTTATCGCGCTAACGAAGCAAACAGCGATGTTCGCGTTTTTCGTGTCAGACTGCAATTTTGGAAAAACCAACTGATCGAAGTTGATCGCGCGTCGAATGGGAGACGAGAGAGGATCGTTGCAAGCGGAGGAGCCGAAGAGTTTTTAATCTTCTACCTACTTGTAGGATTAGCGAAGGACCCTCTGTGAGATTAATAAGAAAATCTCCGGCAAAAAGTCGTTCGTTTACTTTGCAAATCAGACGAGTAGCGTGTTCTAGCCACTTGAGAAGATTAAGCGTTTAATCGAAATGTAGCTAATCTTTGGCTTTTTTCGAAAAGAAAAAATCTTCTTCTTTTTTAACATCTTGTGCCTTGTGAAAAAATTTACCACGGTCATCACGATATTCGTTTCTACGTTTGTACATGATAAAAATCACAGCATTCGTTCTGGATTGCCTTATCACGTCGTACCTTCGCGCGTTTATTCTGCTATCGCGACATCCTGGGGAGAAAGGGATCGCATACGTTGCGGGCAACGTTTCTAGGGTGCTCCTGGCCTATTTCTCCTTCGCTACTACAGGCTATGCTATCCGATCCTTTCAGCCACTCGTTGAAAGATTCACGATAAAACGTGTGACTGACGTACCGACCTATCTGATGCGTTATTCGTCTCGTGTTTTCAACGCGGGATACATTTCAGATAACGTTGTTGCCTGCCTTGGTGGATTTTCTAACCAGCGAAAAAGAATAGGAAAGAAAAGGGGATGAAAAGAGGAAGAAAAACTGGAAAGTCAAGTGAATCTGGTTTAATTTACAGTCGAAGAAGCTGGAACGTTTTAAAGAGACCGAAATTACGTAGAAAAGTCATCGTTTCAGCCGACGATGAATTTCTTTTTCTCAACAAACGGTGTTCCATTCTTCTTTCACTTTATTCTCAGTTCATTCCGCGAAGTACGCGTCTCGTTCGTCTTTACGGAGAAAATAAAAATACCGTATCCCGATGAATGACAACGCGAAAGAGAATTTACCGTCTCGTACACGGATCGTTACCGTTCCAGCCATTTTCGTGGCATTATTCGTTGCCATTACCCAGTCTATTCTCGTTGAACGCGGCGAAATTCAATTTCTTCCCTTTCCTTGTGCCCGTGTTACGCGATAAACAGCTAAGTAATAACGTTCGGAAACACGAGAAGATGCAGCCATGTACACTGCTATACGGCGCCTTAAAACTTTTTTCCCCTTCCAGTTATTTCGTTTCTGCCTTCCAGAGTGGGATCACGCGACTCGTGAAAGCCGAAGACAGTAGCCCCGTGCCTCTTTATACTCCAGCAGCCCTGGTAATTGATAAAATTACTTTCGTTCGATGTTAAGACGCTCTAAGAAAAATTATTCGCAGAAACGCAGGGGAAATTATTACAATATGCACGAGCGTATCCATTCTCTGAGAAGGCGGAATCGCGGACAGGCATCCCATCGTTAAACGTAAAACGACAAGAATAAAATGATATTTAACGATGAAATAGGAAGGAGAGAATAATTGAACTGTACGAGACAACGTCGCTCGACTCGATTCTTTCGAACTCTGTCTCGCTCAACTCTGACACTCGATTATTCCTCCACGATTCGCTTCTTCGTTTCTCAATCATATCGCAGTCATAAACGTCTCGTACGTACAGCGTACGTTCTCTCTGAGCATATTACGATGTCTCGCATAAAGTTCTCATTGGTAAAACGTCGGAATACTTTCGCTGTATGCAGACGCAGAGTGAGCTGGCGGTGCGGCTTGTTTGCGTTCGCCAACGAACGTTTCGCAATCGACATTAATATAAAGGAAAGAAGATCGGTTGCGCTGGGAAACCACAACCGGAATAAATTAAACTGCTTCGTCCGACCGTTCAGGGCCGCGGATCGTAATTGCGCGGATATTTTTCTCAATTAAAAGCGTAATTCCGTTTGCCGGTGAAGTTTCCGAGCGGGCCAGCCGGCGGGATGCGTTTACTGTAAAAATGAACACCGGTTAGCAATGTCGATCGATATCCGGCAGCCTGCCGGGATTGCGAGGCCTGCGGAAATTACCTGCGGAAATTTCATTTCACCGGGTTAGGCTCTAATACCGGTCGAGAGCTATTGCTCTGTGTATACTAGATAGTAATACCGAGATATGCTAGACGTATGCTCATATTACTACTACTTAACGCGTTCGTCCAACTTTTTATCCGGCAAACTTTCCATCATCGCCGATTTTTTATGGCTGCGCCGAAGGACACTCGTGATAGATCATTATGCGTTTTCGATGTTGTCGTTCGAACAAATCATGATTTCGTATTAACGCTGGCTGGAATTCCCGCTAGAAGATAATTCCAGTTTCTCTCTATTTCGAATTAACAAACTAGAGAGGTTTCGTGTACGGGGGGCTTGATCATGATGGATCGTTCCCGGTTGACCATATTTTCGTTCAGCAGCGGTTACAAGATAATTAACGCCCCGATCGTCCATGACCAATGCTCTGGATTTACCCAACACCGGTGACAGATGGCTGGAAATATTCGTGGAAAGGGACGCTGAGTCTTAATTCGACGTTAAATCCTAATTTACGGTGATACGGCACATATTGCGTAGTCGTGGAATATCGCGTGAACGTGTGCGGTAGGCCATTCTTGCAACACGAGTCGGCCGCCGTGTGCAAGCTAGTCTTGAGAGTGAGTTTAAGCTGGAATGCGGGTTATCTGACTTACCTTCCTTCCCCTATTTCTAGCCAGGTTTATGATCCACTGGTTTATCATAAGCCAGCCTGGAACGGCTCTAATGAAGTCCAACGCGAGAGGCGAATAACAGGCAGTCAGCTATTTCGCAATTTACTGCCTCAGGAAATGGAAGCTTGCAATCGTCGCCAGTCATCTTTACGATTCGACAGTTGTTCCTTCGACGATTACCAATTTGACCAAGGGCCGACCAATTTGACGGAGGGATATCATTTTTAGAATCAGAATCGGTATCTTCCTTCTTTTCTTTTTCTTAGCATTTTACTGTTTATTTTACTATTCTAATTAGCGTATTTATCTTATGACGATAATGAGACACTAGTGAGTTTTGTCGTCTATCTTTCTTCTTATTTACAGGTAACTCTAACTCGTTTTTCGACATCGATGGCTAAACGTTTAAAATTAAACGAAGAGAAAGAAAGATGAAGAAACATCCCTGTTTTCGACAGTTGCAAAACAGACAGGAGATCTGAACTGAGAAGAGCGGGCTATAGCTGCAGCAAATTTCTCAGTGGAGTGATCACTTGCTCGAAAGAAAAGGTTGGAAGAGCAACTTCCGCCAGCTTACATGTACCCTAAGAACCTTTATAAGTCCATTAATATAAGTTTACGATACGTTTTATACATATTACACGAGCACATGCACGTTCCATCGGCCACGTATATTGCTTTACGTGACACACTGTTCCATAAGACCCTCGGGTGCCATCGGTTTTAGTTTACGAAGCGAGCCAGCCCGTAGCGAGGATCACGGTTTTTTCCTTACCGTGTTCTCGATATAACTTCTCGGCCAACTCTCCATTGGACAGCTGTTAAACAGATCGTGTATCTTTGCATATTTAACGGTGAAATATCGATGCGACGTCGAGCAACACCACAGAAGAAATAGAACATGTAATAAGCGATGTAATGAGTTTCCTTCGTCTGGCTTTGTACGTTTCGCAGCGTCGAATTGGAAAGGAACGCGCATCAAATCCTTTGCATCGCCTCTACGCACATATGTTTGAAATAATCTCTCGAATAACAGGGCAGGCTATGTCGTTGACAGGAATTACGCATAATTTACTCGAACAGGTTTACTCGACCGCACACGTTTGCTACTTGTAAACTCTTTGATGCCAGCTTTGTCCAGCTGTGTTCCATTTTCTTTTGACAGACTTTTATCTCTTTATTTTTCCGCGTTATACGTTGCCTTTTATCTCGTTTATGTTACGAAAGAGCAACGTATGCAACAAAGAGTTTGTTGTTTATTTTCGACGATTCTTAATTTCTCATTTTGTAATTATCGGCACGAATAAGCGAAGCGAAGTAAAATATAATCATCCGAGGAAGAATTGAGAGAAGAACTTCAAGAACATTTCAGAGAAAATACTTGGAGTCTGTAATACTCCAAGGAGCATCTCCAAAAGCCGCAACGTCGGATCCGCGGTATTTACAATTCCACGAGGTCTCGGCGAAGACAGGTTCTTGTTGTTCGTTCCTCGATTATAATTATGAACGTACTTACACGCGGCCGGAAGGCATTTGCATCGCGAATTATTCCGCAGAACCGGAGAATGCGAAAGCGCGACAGAGCAGTAACGCGAATCCAAACGGATCCGTAATTTGTTTTTCGTCGGTGGAAATTAGAATTTCATTACGGTTTGGTCACAGCTGCAGCCATTTTGTAGATACACGCGCACGTATCGCGTGGAAACTTTTTGCAATCAAATTTTGGGACGTTCCCACCTTCGCGCAATCCGCGACTGACATAAAAGTCACGTAATTTACGTCCTTTTTCCGAGCCAACTCCACCACCAAGCAACTTCCATTTACTTGTACAATTTTTTATACTCTTTCCATGTACCCTGTTGCATCCCTTCTTTTCTTCTTATCGTTTCATAATATCATAACCCTTTCGAGATTTCAATTTAAGATTAATTTAAGATTAATTATGCAATAATACGGTAAAGCAGATTACGATACGAGACTCAAGTTTTGAAGAAACTTATATGTTGATGGTCAATCTGTACCGTATTCTTAATTATGCCAATTGTTTCGCTGAAATGTAGACTGTGTAGGCTCACGATGCAGGAGGCGGATTCACACTGCTTTCGTATTTTCTAAACTATGTTTATACGATCGTCATGCGTGTGTATATATACGTAATTTGGCTATGGCCTATTAATAAATGATATGATAATATTAATGGAAAGTTAGCTTAAGAAGAATCGCGTTATATCTCACCAGTCTCGTAAGTATCGAAGTAACCAACACGATAACTCAACAGTTTAACGCATGTTCCGTGTTTTTCTCAGATAAATGTTCCTGTACTTTTTGCAAGGGATTATCCGTATACCGTGTCTGGCTTGTAAACGTTCGAAATAATTTTGCGTGGCAGAATGAAGAGAGAGAAAGAGAGAGAGAGAGAGAGAGGGGGCAAAGTATCTGGCGAGTAGACAATGAAAGCCCACAAAATCTCCCCGGAGTAGCGATCCCTTCTGCAGGATAATATCATCGTGTCGAGCTTCACATTGTGGAGAGACTCTTGCCGACGTTCGCCGAAGACTTTCTTGCTAGTTAGGAGATACTTACTGTGAGTTAAAGCTCATCACAGTCTCAGAGACATCGCCTGTTATCCGATCTCAAATTTACTTCGCCATTTTTCCACCACTTATACTCCTCGGATCAATTTCGCATTCTCTCTAGCTTTCTCAAAGCACATTCTAAATTTCCTATTTTCAGATAATCTTACTTATGCAAATTTATGATTTTATTAACGTAACCGGAGGAACGGTTCATCCATCAAAAAATAACGTCACCGGACTACGGATTTTTATGCAAATTCATATTCTCGTAGACGCAAAGAGAGGAAATTGAGTCTAAAGAGGGAGAGAGAGTCGCTTGATTCTCCGAATATCGGAAGTCTACTTTAGAAATATTACTATGGCTATACTATAGTATCATTGGAATTTTTCATAAATGCGTTATTTCGGAATCGTAGAAACGTTTTAGACAGTTAGAGAATTTTGTACAGGCCCGTAGGGATTGAAACAGGGCACCATTTGCCGATTCCTATGTTTACCTCGCCGCGCCACGAAGTTTCCTTAATCGTTGTTACTACCACTGAAAGAAGTTATTTCTATAGAAAGCGGCTTTCGTTATTGCGATGCTTTCCTCCACTTCGTTTTATCGACTTTTTTCAAGGACTGTTGCGTTGTTTCTTTGGAAAGTGTTTTTTTTTGTTTTATACATATCGAGGGATTTGCAGAAAGCAATCTCCTGATTTTTCGAAGGTTGTCGAGCACATTCTCTCTTTCAGCCGGTTGTTTCGTGTAACTCTATCTCCGGTGATTGATGGTCCCGTCAACCCGTGATCTATCGCGTTAATCACGAGATACCCCGTTACGGTTTCATTCTTTTTTTTCCCTAACAGTCATTAAACGGATCGCCGGCACTACATCGAAGGATCTCGTCGGTGTCTTAATCTTCTCGCTGCCGTTTTGATTTATCGTTTCCCTTTATCTACCATGGTCCTTCCAACGAACGAATCATCGAATTACCTTTTTCTCTTTCGGCCAAACACATTATTTAGCCACCAAAGTGGATAGCTGTAACACTTCTTAAACCATTACGAACAAACAACAATGCTACGCTGTTCTTACAATTACCGTAAACTCGAATCCAAACTTCTACGATTTCCAAAGCTTACATTTATACCGCGAAATCTTCTTTATTTGTAGATAGAATTTCCGAGTCGTCGAATTCTAGGATTAATAGGATAAAAATTGTATCTTATTACTCGACCAATGGGAAGATAAGAAAATCTATGAAAGTCACATCGTCCAAGTTAGAAGCTCGATTACCTCTAACTTGTTCGATGTGTAATTATATAATGGATTACTAGCATGTGCAATTATATTATTTCTTCTACGAGACTCTTCCAAACCAATTTCTACTATATTAATCAATGCTAGCCAGCTCTTTTTCCAGTTTCAATAATACTCGTTTCTTTCTATTTCTATCCTTTCGACTATATCACACGCATACGGGTCGTACCATGACCTGTACTATCGGGGTCTTCGTCAAAGAAAACGTGGGAGCAAAGGCCAAACCGTAGAGGTACGATATTTCTGTCGATAATTGTTAGGAGCGCGGCCTATGTGCATGTGCTCTCTATTTCGTGTTCGTTTGATGAAACGGGCTAAGGTACATCAGCCATTCGTTTCATTCGAGATTACGTCCTTGGACATTTTCTAGGACACTGCAGCAGCCCGCTTTCCCGCGCCAATGATCTTCACGCGGCGAGGAGCTTTCTCTCCCCTCGTTACGATCCGCGGCTATCTTGATCGTCATCCTTATCTCTGCGGAGATCTGCCACGATTCGATCGACAAACGCTGCTCGAGACAACGAGAATACTTGAAAGAGGCGATATAGTGACGCTTGCGACAATTTTTTGAAATAAATCCGTAGCATCGATCAACGATGGGATGGAAGCTGCCGGAACGTAAGTTAGAAACGAGTCGTAACAGTTTACTTTCACAGGCAGACAATTCTTCTACTAATTTTAATTTAATTTTAATTTAGAAACCACGGCTCCATTATTTTCTCAAATTCCACGCACATGCACGGGATTAATAACGAATTCTCAAGAAGGAAATGGCTCGTTTCCCATTGGGGAAGGTTAACTTCTAAGGATTATTTTAAGGATTAAGGTAATAACCTTGACGATTAATAAACTTCGCCGTTGAGATTCATCCACGTTTCGCAATTTTAATCAACAGAAATAAACAATATCGAATGTTTTGAGTGATCGCGATTCGATGGCCACGGATTGTAGTTAAATTGGCGTGATCAACGCAGAGGTAGACAACGATAATGCTCAACGATAGCCAGGTCCGTGATCAGCTCGTGCGAAGAATCCTTCAGCTAAATCTAGAGAGGCTATAAAGTGGTTTTTCCTGTGGGGCGGATTATGCAGAGGGGTCGGTTTCGATCGGGCTTCGATCGGCCGCCGGGTCGACAGCCACTCGATAAAAGCAAAGAGAGAGAGAGAGAGAGAGAGAGAGAGGAAGCGCGAAGAGTGTTCGTGACACGCCCTCGAGGTAATAATTTGCGCGGTCGCTGGAGTAAATTTACATGGATGCGATCGCGTTCCTAGAATACGAATTTCGGTGGATCACGATCCTATGAACGATCCTCTATTCCTATATATTCCCCTTTAGATTTAGGTTCCTTTCTGTCCTAGTAAAAAGTGTAATTTAATCTTTAATTCAGAGAATCATCGTATGAAATTGTAACATACCGAAGTAGCGCAACATTGATCACGTTGAATCGCGTGAACGCGTCTTTCCATGAAATATTTCCTAAACGCGCGCAGAAGAAGAAGATGAAGATCTGAGTACACGGTGTAAGCACGAAGTTTCTCGCTGGAATTTTTATTCTCACGAGGGAACTTGTCGCTAGCTGAATTTTCCCTCTCACGATCCGTAGGTTCCAGCGTTAATTTTATAATCCGCTGTCCCGCTTCACATTGGAAGACGCCGAGGACTTTTTTCGCCTCTGCGGCAACCGCTCGTCGTCGCGGCGTTTTCTTTTCCATTGGTGAAGAACCGCGATGAAAATTTAAAGAGTCTCGGAGAAGGAAGATCCGTTAGCCTCTTAACCAGTGGCCAGAGACGCCGTGTTACTATGTTAAAAAGTCAATTACTCCCTAAGGCGATTACAAGGTTTATTTAATAAAGGAACAATTACAGATGAAAGAGAAGCAAGAACTTGGAAGCGACGAGATACCAGGTCGTCTTTCATTTTCCACCTTCAGTCTGTAGGATAGAAACGTATTTGAAAATCTGAATATCCGAAAATTTGAATATGCACGAATTTAAATACGCAATTGTCGAAACGTACAGGTAGGAATTTCACAACGTTTGCGATTAAAATAGAATTTTCTCTCTCGTAATGACGATAATCGATCGTGTGACAGGGAAAACAATATTACTTGGAATAAAAGGATATAATTGGAAACTATTACACCGTTCGTTTTATTTGGTGAATTTAGTTAGCGCCGATGTACAATATTTTTCAAATGGTATTTGATGAAAAATCGCCAAAGCGGCGAAACATAAACCTAGAAAATAACGGATGATTCGTTACACCCGATAAACATTTCACGCTTTAAAATTGTCTGAAACTAACATCGATATAATTTCTCATTTTGTAAAATTGTTACTAAAAATATTGTAAAATTATCGCTAAAGTTAGACGGGAAAACGCGACGTTATTTATGGAATGACCTGTGACATGGAGCAAGTTTTACGACTGTTTCGACTGTTGTTACGCGATGTACGCGTTTTGACGATTTTACGATCAATCGATGACCATTGACACGCGACTAGGAACACGATTACGTTTTTTCCCCTGCACCATTGTTACGAATCGAGAGTCGAGGTTGCGAGAATTCAACGACTTCATTACTTTTTTTCTGCACTCACGCTGTACGCTTTTATGACACGAATTTTCCTTTCTTGGTAAATTTCTGGTGATATTCTGTAAACGCGTATAGAAACAAAATATGGCAAATTAATTGTACTACACGCACGGTGCGCGCCATTTTACGACGCTTTTTCTCAATATTTCGTTAAACGGAATAATTATTAACGCTTGAGATGAAAAATCGTTTATGCTTTTTTCCACGCGGAGCTTATTGATTGCGGACGTGTTTTATCTCTCATGTAAAACAGAAAATCGCGTTTACGTGTTAACGCCTCGTTTTCATGCGTGCATAAAGGATGGCAAAGTACTGCTTTTTATGCAAGTTAATCGAACACTTGCCCTTTATTGGATAGAACAAGCGTAAAGCGTCGATTTTACAATTTCCAGCTTGAAATTCGATCATTTATCTGTGATAGGGAAGGAAGGAGCGATTAATTTCGCCGTTTTAAGTAATTCGCCGGCCTTAGTTAAGGATTATGCGGGAAATTGTTCATTCAACAATTTCTGAAACGTTGGAATTACGCTCGATCGACAGAAATTTATTCCCAAATATTAGGAGGCTTGCGGTCAGTAACTCGAGCTCTGCGGCAATGTAGTTCAATTCCCAGTGGAAATGGACACAAACGGACATCAAAGTTGTCAGGGGTTATAGTAGCAAATTGCTATTTCCAAGCAAACTTCTCCCTTAGACATTAGAGGCAGGCAAATATGTATCTGCACAGCGGTTAAAATCACAATGTTAGAAACACTGTTTTTCAAGTTTACCTCATAATTTACTGCTATTTGTGCCGTTTTCTTGCTATCGTAGGTTTATTTATCAATGGAACCTTGTGGAAGTAAGTCATTTGTCTCTTGAAAATTGAAATATCACGCGTACGTATATAAGAAAAGTAGGAAATAGACAAAAAAGCTGGAGTCGATCAATTCGACTTCGAAAACGCTTATACGATTCCCATCGTAACAACGGTGTTTAATCACCGTTGATCTAACACAAAACACGATCTTTTCGTACGAACGATGCGTTTCGATAAGGTTCGCTGCTTACAAAAATCCCTATGAAACGTAGCGAGTGGAAACTAGGAATTAGCTTCGTTGATTCATCGAAATTGGAGCTCGACGTAGCTAATAGTAGAGGTCCATAATAGTAAGACAACTTTTAATTAACCCTTATCCTTTGTCGCGTAGTCCTTCGATGCTCGATCGTCGAAAGGGCAGTTCCAAACAACGCGAAACACACAGCGAACTAGCGGCGTTGACGAACGAAGACGAAACGATAGCAGTGCAGACGAGAAAAAGAGCGACGGGCATGTGGAGGCAGTCTAGCGTGAGTTTAAACGACGAACTCGATCCACTGGGGAAACTCGATTTCCATTTCCTGGCAGAGCCCTTCTTGCAATAAAAGTCTCGCTACCACGTTGAGCGTCTCTTGATACTCTACATGTTCTTGTAACTCACTACCTGTCCACAGTAACCCGCCGCAAGATCTTTTCCGTGAGAGAATTGTGTGCCGGTACTTACCATTTGCCTGCGGCAGAATCTGTGCGATTCTTCCGCAGGACAATGAAAGATCGCCAGAAACTGTCCTCGAGGTTATCGAGATCGCTCGTCGAAGTATTTCAGGCCGGTTGTCAGATCAGTTTTATGGAGCAAATGTGTAACTTGACAGCGGACTGTCAGATAGAAATCCTCGTGACTTTCCAATCGTTCTATCGATTTGATCACCTGCCTACCTTTTGAGTTTCTTGCCGATAACGACGTACTGTAGCTAATTTTGCGGATAACGAGCGAATTGATCCGAAGTAAGAAACCTCGGCTGGAAATTCGGTTGCACGTGTCAAGAATACGCGTTGTGAGAAGAACTCTTAAAGAACGCGGTTTGTTCGAAATATAGGGAATAAATCGAATAATTAACAGTCATAAAACGGAATAATCGCTGTATCCAGCTGATATGTTCTGATACATATTAATACGATATCCAATGTACCGTTTTTAGTCCACTTAATAATTTTCTGCAAGAATTTTCCACGTGTGAATGAAAATTCGTTCCGTATCCTTGGAATCGTATGGCACGGCCTTCGTCAGATTTAATTCACTCATAAACAAGGCCACCATCTGCGATTTTTAATTTACAAAGCGGAGAAACTCGTGTCGCGGGGATACCAAAAATATTTCAGCACGTGCCTCGTACTCGACCGAGTATAAGTGGATCTCGCTTGGCTGTCGACAAGCATAACTTACGCGTGCCAGATGCAGCAACACCGCAGGAAACCGCCCTATCCCATTTCCACCCTTTTCCCCGCCAGAGGAGCGTCCATTCTTTCGAGTGCAGCTCGATATCGCACAACTTACCAGTTGGTGGGACGAACGCGAACAACACCTTCCACAATAACGTCAAGCCGTGCATCAGATAATCCAAGGAGGACGGTGAGATTGGTTCACCAGCACCTTCGCCCTCGTCCTCGTCGCCGCCGCTCACCGTCAACGCCTCCGTGAACTGTTCCTTCCACGAGCTCGTTCCTGAGAATATGTATTTAGCGATTATTACGAGTAAATTCATTTTGTCGAGCACCTACGGTGATACGGAGTACTCTGGAAAATGAGAAGTGTGGATAGTTGCGAGGTAGATTTGGGATTAGGTCAGACTCTGATCTGTTTGCACCTATCGTAATTCAACGCCATCGAGTTACGGTATTTTGTAAAAAATACCCGAGTAACAGGAAGAACGTGAATACCAGAGAGGAAGATTTGTAGAGTTGTAGAAATTTGTTCGGTGTTTTTCCTACTCTGCAGATCCTAACGAAAATTTATTAACAACTCGTTGTAATCCGGCATTGCTGTTGAGTTATAGTATTTTTTTTTACAAGAGCTTTGGAAGATGAAAAACGTAAACAGGGTGAGATAAATTTGAATTTGTGGAATTTGCTGGCAATGTGTCTTTCTCTTCCTGGAAATTCAACAAGAATGTATCGTAGGGTCGCGGCATCTCCATGGCGAAATAAATAGTTTTCATGGTGCGTAGTTTCCCTCTGCGGATTCCTTCGCCTGTCCTCGGATCCTGCAATTACGTCAAACCACCCCATTCGTAACGCGTAACATTCCTACACCGTTGCGATCCAACATCCGCAAATTATTTCCCAGCAATTCCCTTTCTAATTCTCGAATTCTTTCTTATTCCAGGGTCGCATCGAACCGCCGCTCAGAGAAAAGAATTTGGCGCCCGTCGATGAACTTTCCAAGCTTTTTCCTTTGTCTCGGATTCAAAGTTCCCATCGGGAAACTTTTTATTTCGCCGAGCGATAAATCAACGGCGGTGCGCATTTCGTGGAGGAATTGCAGCGTGAAGAACAAAACGCGAAACCAATGTTTCGGACGTGGATTCTTCCATTTGGATTTTTCCCCTTTCCCCTGTATAATTTACGTGTTTGTCCATTCCAGGTAATTGGCGAGCGTTGGTTATCGCAATTTATTACAACGCCATAAATCAGCATCTAGCGAGGTGCTTTCCGCCAAAGAACGTTGCTGCGAGGACGTGTATCGCGTCCGATCGATTTTCCCCGCCGATAATTTCCACTTAGTTTTACAAAGGCTGGCGGCACACGTTACCTGGTCCGAACGGAATTTTTCTTGTCGAAGGTTGTTTAAGGGCTAACGCGTCCCGCCTCGATCAATTATTCTCGGTATCAGCCTCGGGACTGAAACGACCAGCCTGCAACCTCCAAGAAGTTATCTATCCAGGCGAGCGACTACAAAATAGAGATTAGCTACACTGGCTCGCGAAATTATGCGAACCTCCTACAAGATTTGTACCTCCATATAGTATGTCGTATAGAACATTCTAAAACTGCATTGGGATTTCAATGAGATATGACTGTCATTTGGTTGTGTTGGTAAAACTTGGAGTGAATCTGAGAATATATACAGAAGATATACAGGGTGCGGCAGAATAAAAATAAGAACGAAATATGGAGAATAAAATTCTTTGATTTAAGGTTTAGTTTTCGAGAAAATCGAGTTTGAAGATTTGTCAAGTATGCTTGAACAGCATTGAAATAAGCTTGAAAATTTATCATACGCATACAAGTACCAGATCGATTCTTAAATAAACACGTTCAAGCTCTATTTTCTCGAAAATAAAGCCTTGAACGAATAAATTTTATTTCATATTGTTGACTTACTCTCGCTTCTATTAGGTTGTCCGAAAAGTGTCTTTCTTTTACAGACACGTGTTTTACAACGATGCATCTTTATACAAACATGAAACCTAATCTGTCGAACGATGTGATCTTTATTTTGACAGAACAAACTGAATCATACGTAATTCGATAAAATAATATAAAACGGAAAATGTGCGTCCACTATTTCCTTATAAAAGGGAAGAAACTTTTCGGACTACCTAATACAATAGCATCCTATTGACGCTAGGTAAATTTTTAAACTCGATTTTGCTCGTAATCTGAGCCTCGAATGAAGAAATTTTATTGCATACTTTGTTCTTATTCTTTTTTTACTCTCACGTATTATTTGACCACACCCTGTATATACAAGTTCCATACAAATTTGTATACAGCGTAAACGTATGTTTCGTAAAAGATTAGTATTAGCATGAATAACCACCTGAAGTACAGGTATATGATAATTCTTGTTCGTAAATTTTCCAATGCCTCCGCGAGCCTGTGTTGCCTAGAGGAAATTTCAGGCAAAATTATACAACTCTCGTACGTTTCTCCATATTTACGTTTTCACTTTGCCCGACATGCAGCTAAACGTTCGAAACAGCCGCACGTTTATTCCCAAAGGATACGCTGGCGTCTAGCACGACTTGAGAACGTCTAACGAAACTTTCACAATTTTACGACCGATCTACGCCAGCGTGGCCGTAAAACTTTCATTAATGCGTCGTCGTTTCTTGCTGTTATTGCGATTTCGCGAAACGGTTACGCGTTTCTTCGCACAATTTGCTTATTTATTTATCTATTTACGGGACACGCCTCGCGAGATGTTGTGTTATACGCCCCGTGAATAGATCAATAAGATGTTGTTGGCGTGCGATTCCAAATTTCTCATTTATATTCAAAATGCGATGAAACAAGTGTCCGATATCACGATCGTATCAGCTTGAAATCTTCGTGGAACGAGCGTGATCGTAAAATGGAAAAGCAATTGGAAAGATAGAGAGATGAGAAAGAATGTAAAAAGAAGAATAGAAAAGAACAAGGATTAAGTAACGTCGAATTAAATGGGAGAAAGGAATTTCGAAGCAAGAAAACGACACCTTAGCTGATGTTAGAAGCGTTAAAGGTTGGCGATAGGAAGGACAGGTCTCGCAGGATTCGTTGTCGCGAATATGGTCGGCGTTTCTTGCGGGAACGCGAGCGTGCGTCAATTTTCTCTCCCTCTCTCCCTGAAAAGAATTAAAAGAATTGATTCGTTCCGCCTGGAATACTCATCCTCCCGAAAGATGGAGCTGCTCGAAGAGATTCCCTCGCTTGGTCGTCGTTGCCATACTCCGCGTTGGATTAAACCGACCACCGACCTGGTTAAACAATTTCGTTCCCCTCGTACGACACACGCTTTAAAGATCTCTTTTATTTTCTAGGCGGAAGAAAACAACGAGACCGGAACAAATACGTGATCGTCAAAAGACTCACGTTCACAGCAATTCCAGCGAGCAGATTAATATCTCCGAATCAATGTACCTCTGGTTTCTTCAACGTTTCGATGCCGATTACTTCGAGCAATTACGATACAAATCTGCCGATTTAACCAACTTGATCGAGGGAAAAGGAGCAGAGCAGCGATTCAGAGATCGTCGAGTAGAAAACGAGTGGGATCGAACGCGTTTAGATAACAGACTGACGCTTCGTATTTTCGAGCTAAAATTAACCTCGCCGAGGGCAGTCGAGGGTGCGCGCACAAAGGGTGCGAATTCTTCGGGACAGACCTTTCATCTTTCTCTCTCTCTCTGCCTTTCATCTTTTTCTTCTCCGTTCGGTCGAATAAAAATTGCTGGCCTAAATGGCCATTTAAGAAATTCGCAGGAAGAACAGCGAACGACGACCAATTTATGGAGCTCTTTCCGAAACATGTCCATGGCAGTGACAGCGAATTAATTAATTTTCAAGAAAATTGCCAACTAATTATTTTTATCGATATGTACATGGTTTTGCGAGAGAAAGAGAAGAGGCGAAAATTTGGTCAAGAAGTCGTATCCGATTCGTTCGTTGTATATTTGATATATTTACAATAATTTACAAGCATCCGGACTGTAATGTACGTAGAAAGGAAATCAAATTTATTCAACTGGAAAATAGATTTTGTTCGTTTCGTGGAACACGGTGTTTGTCAAGGTTTTTGCTGCCGGGTAATTCAATTGTTTATGAAAATCGCGTGCGCATTCCAACGTACCGGAAACGTGGCGTTTTATCGACAGCTGCTAGCAAATGACGAACACATGCCTCGACTTTTTCCACATATTTCCCACCTATGTTTCGCGTTGCAACATTTTTGTTTTCTCTCGGTTACGTTAATCTGAATTTCGATAGATTCCGCTATCGCGGCAAAGAGGTGCGGTGTAGCCGCAGTTTGTTGGAAAAGCTATATCAAGCTTTAACATGGACCGAAACGCGATGAAATAATTCTTCGGTCTGCGTTTGTCGGATGAATAACGACACATTCGGCAAACTGGCGGAATCGCGGTAACACGATTTCCAGGGAAGCTTCATTGAGCGAGCAATCCTTCGAGCTGCTGGTTGAGATTGCAGTGAAACAGATTCCAACGGGTAAACGCCTTCGCGCACTGCCAACATTTACATTTAAAGCAGCAACGCTGTGGAAGTTGTCGTCGCGTGGTCGTTGTCCTACAGCCGCGTGCATCTTCGATCCGAATTGTCAGGAGGAAATTTCGTTTATTTTCTCTGATCCTCTTTACTCGATGATTTCACTAGCGAAATCGTAAATCCCGTTGAAAATTTACAAATAGTTTCGATCTAATTAAAACCAGAAATTCAACGTGTAATCGAACTGGAAGAACTTTGATCTAACCTCGGTTTCTTTGAGTTTCATAAAATTATTATTTGAAACAAGGGCGAGAAAAATATGAACGGAATTGCTAGAATTGGCAAATTTTAGTCGCAATATCAGGCGATCGATTCACGAGAGCGAAATACGTTGCAACGATCCATGCAGCAGCGAGTAGGCGAGTTCGTCATCGACTGGCTTATTCTAGCGTAGAATCGACTGGTCCCTGGAAACACGCGTTCCGCAGACCTTGTACTCGACCCGGCACAAGCGTCGTTCTTCAATTACGAACGCGTAATCGAATTTGTTACGTATGTCGGAGCCGGTGGTCGCGTAACGAGCTCGTCGGAAAGGGGATTCTTTTCTCGATAGACGTTTCGTTCGCACGGTACACGACGGTTGCTCTCTGGAGATTTATGCGATAAAAATTTTCATCGGCAACTGCTATTCCCATTTCTTTTTTTCTTTCTTTTTCATACGTCAACTTTGGCAAAAGGTTGCAGATTAAAAGCAAACAATTTCAATCGGAAGCCGAATCCGAACGACGTTACATTTAAATTTCATTCATGTTTCGGTTTAATTTCATTCAGCCGGTGTAATGGCATCAAGCAAACGCCGCATGATTATATAAACATCGGAGAATATGGGAGCAACGACGGGCTCATAATACCGGTAAATTTGTTTGAACGTTAACAACCATAACAAATTAAGCGTACGCGGAAAAGGTTCACGGGTTAATTTTCTCTCTCGCCCCTGTTTCCATTTCCTTTTATTACCGGAGTGAATTCTTTGACGCAACTTACCCTCGATTTAATTCAACGGGGCTTCGTTTGAAATTAAAATTCTTTCGTCTCCGGTTTAACAGCGTAACCGGAATATTTTCTGCAGTTGGCGCGGATGTCCATCGATTCTCCGTTACCATTGGGAATCGTCTGGAACAGCTATGCCACGCTCGAAAACAATTCCACTCACGGAATTAGACCAGACTGTCGGCTGTGCTCGATTAACGAAGATGTCCTCCGGCTCGACAGACACATTGCCCGCCAATAAATCAATCGGCCCGACGCGTCTAAACACCAACGGTATTTCTCTCTTTCTTTGTCAACGACTTGTTCAAAGGACTTCGACTTCTCATCCACCCCGAATCCATTAATTTCGCCGGTTCTCTTTGTTTCGTTTCTCCCCTCTGTTCCGCTCCGCCCTGGCGGATTCTGTCGGATAGATCGTGAGAGGACGTTCCTCCATCTCTCCAGACGAAAACGTGAAAACGACGAGGAAACGAACCCCGTCGAAGGGAAACGCTTTATCGAGGCGCGAAGAAGGCGTGTCCCTGGCGATTTCCTCTCGCGAAAGGCAGGGCAAAACGTGAAATGCAAAACGGCCCGTCGAACAAAAGGAGTCGCCGTGCAATAGAACCGTGCCGATTTACCAACCCACCCGTAGTTCCTCTCAACTTTAGCCGCCACCGGATTCACCGGACTTTGCGCCAACTCAACCCTCCTCTCTCTTTCTCTATTTCTCTGTTACGCTCGACGATACAAGTTTGAAACACAATATAACGGGACAGCGATCTCGAATCTAATATCAATAGGGAAATAGGCGAAACGATGCCAGCAGCTCGTACCATTTTTTTCCAACGTCTACCATCGCCTTCGTGTTGTAGCGCGTCTAGACAATAATTAAAGTTGCGGCATCGAGATAGTTGAGAAGGTTTACCATAGCGGAACTGCGAACGCATATAAAACGAATTCTCTGTTGCATAGAATCGCTAAACTCCAGCTATCCGCTCTCGGAAACTTCACTGTTCCCGTTCGAATTTCGCTTCCGTAGGTGCGATCCAACTTGAAGAAGGTTCGCGCGTTGATTCAGTGCGCGTACGCGTGTTTCCGCACGCAGTACTCTCGGTTTTAACTCTCTCTTTCTCTCTTTCTGCGTATTTTAACTTCGTTGGGATATCGGAGAATTTCCTCGTTTCTTTTTCCTTTCATTCGTGGGCACAAATATAAATCTGTTTACAGAGGAATGACGTTGACTGAGCGTGCAGGCAATATCGATAGCTACGAATTAATAAATAATAGAAAGGGAAGGGGATGGAAGGGGGCGGAAGAGAAATCAAATTAAATAAATGGATTAGTCTACGACGAACTACATGGATTAATATCGAGTAAGAACAGATTGAAAATACGTCTATACAATAATTCTCGATCGACGAAGACCGCCTTAATTCTGATATACACGCAGATATTTCGCTTTTATTATTTTGCCAGTTAAACTCGCGTGTAAGCTTCCTACCAAACTTTCTGGATTACGCAAACTTGTTACCATTTTACTTTTTGAACTAGCCTTAGTCGGACTCTCGCTATATCGCTATAAAACGAAACGTTCCAATTTCGTGACAATGATCCAACATCCGTTGATCGATAGTGATCACTGGTTCAGGAAAAACGAAGATTTGGCCGAAATAAAAGCGTGTATCTAATCAATCTGCATATGATTTTAACACAAGAACTATCGATAGTTAACACGAAGCTATTTTTTACCAAACCAGTCAAAATGACTGGTCTTTAACAAATACATAATAACAGAATATTTTTATATTTATTGATTTATTACTTTCTCACAGAAGAAATTCCATGTTATGTAGTACATTTTTGGTATTATTAATCCATCTGGGACCATGATCGACCTAAACGAAGATTGACACATTTATAAAATTGTAGAACCAATCATTTTGACTGATGTATTATTTCTAGCGTTAGGACCTAGCGATCGATCCGGAATTTTCCTGATAACTGATATCGCCATACTGAATGATACGCAGTAAAAATTTAAAAAACGTGTGGGAAGTTGTACAAAAAGGGGAAAATGGTTAATTGGTGTCCGATAAACAGATTGTAGGACCCTTTTACACTTTGACAAGCCAGATGGATTAATAATACCAAAAATGTACTACATAACATGGAATTCCTTCTGTAAGAAAGTAATAAATCAATAAACGTAAAAATATTCTATTATTACGTATTTTTTAAAGACCAGGCATTTTCACTAGTATTGGTATAAGTGGCCCCGATACGAAATTATTTTCAGTTTGAATACATAAAAAGCAAAATAAAATTCATTAGATTATTCTTTTAGTTATCGTTGCGAAAAAAATATAACATGAAGTAGAAATTTTAAAATAAAATTGTAAAACCAGTCAATTTGACTGGTGTGGTAGTTCTAGTGTTAAGCATAACTCTGTCTAAAGTCCGTGAGAATTTTGTGCTTTTTGTACCTTCGTACATCCTTGAAATATCAGACGTACGTTTTATCTAATTGATAGATAAAAGTATCAGGAACACGAGAGGTTACTGTCTCGTATGGTTGTCCGTTCAGGTAGTCTGTGCAAATATTAGGATCAGAGAGAAGCCGTTTTCGTCGACCATGTGGATAACTCAATTGGTTACGGTAGTTTGATTCTGCTGGCGGAAGAATCTTCTCGGGAGACCGTGTTGGCGATTCTTTCCTCTCGCCACCATTAACCCGTTCGTTATTATTGGTTTCTATTAGCTATAGGATATCTAGATAATTACTCGCAATGATTTCCACCAATGGTTTCGTCGCTCGCGTAAATTAAAGTAGCGTATAAAATAAATTCAAGGTAGATGGCAAGTTTCGAAGGAAGGAAGTGAAATAGGAAAGAAGGATCATAAGGAAGAGGAAACTACGCGATGTCTGAAGGGAAAAACAAGCATAAAAATAGATGTTCTTGCTCTGTAATTATTTTTCACTAGACGCAGTCTGGCAACACGCTTCTGTTCGTTCGTTTTCAGTGGAAGAGCGGTAGGTTAGCAGTTTCTTAACCTATCCTGCTTTAATCAGGGCTCGTTCACGAGAAAATATACGCCCGAGTGGTGCAATAAGGAGAATTTGAAGTCAGAGCGGCGGATAATGCGGCGAACAAGAGACAAGAAACGGCTGAAATCATAAAATGCTTGGTGATCAAGGAAGAGATCTCGCTGCGAGAGGCGGAGGAAATTGGGCAGGCGAGTATCGAGCTTTTAAATATTCTACCCCACCGACTCGTTAAAACGCCAGAATAAGAAGATAATTTCCAAAGTTACGTAGAAATAAAAATATAGGCGACTACGGAGCGGAATGTTCCTCGAGACGACCAAGGGGGAGGCGATCTGAATGTCGACGGTGAAAATGTAATAATCCCTTAGGAGGAACGTGCGTGAGAGGATGGAAAAGGGGGCGTTTGAATTCGTTCGCGTTGCTGGAGATCAAGGGGCTGCAAGGGAGTGTCTTAGAGAGTTTCAAGCTGAAGAAGTATCGACTCACCGAGCAGGATAGAAGCGTTGGCTCTCTGCACCAGTTTATCCACCGTGTTCTTGAACTCCTTCGATTCTTTGATTCGTATCTGCGCCCTGGACACCTCGCCCAGTTTCGGTTTCCCAAGCAACGCCATTTTTTCTTCAGCAGTGCGCTCCTCCGGTTGCTTCATTTCCGCCGCCACTGCAATCCCTGCCTCGGCTGAAAACACATCGCACCTCGCTGCTCAAGTAGTTCGATCAACAGTTCCGGGAAATTCCTGCCGTTGCCGGTTATACGATCGAGACGCAGGCGCCGCGTAAAGAAGACGAAGGAAGATATAGAAAAAAAAAGAAAGAAAAGAACTCGTCTGGATTTCCACGTTAATTCAATTCAAACGCGATCGTTGCTCGTTTGTTAATTCACGCGAGCTGTACAGCGAATTTCATTCTCTATTCATCGCGAATACATCGAACGGCAAGAAACGACAGCTAAGAGCACGAGGAAAATCAATTTCTTGATTACCAGAAGGCAAAGACGACCTTACGAGCGATCCGTTTTATAAATCATAGCCGTGTAAAACACGCCAGACTCCGATGCTAATTCCGCGCGCCGATGTCTGACCATATACCGGCTATTATCACTTACGTGGCAGTATCCTACTGATATGTACCGCCATTGGCATAGCAGCACGTTGTTCTAGCTACGTTAGTTCGTCCTCGAGCGCACCGATTTTATGCCGTATATATCAGGCGAGCGTATATTCCTTTCTTTTTGAACTTTTACTATTGCTTTATTTCGCCTCTACGCTCTAACAGCGAGTAAAATGTATCCGAACGAGGCCACGCGTCTGCTATGAATAAATATCGTTTGATTCGATACGTTGCACGCTCGAGAATGTGCAAAATACATGGTTTTCCAACAAAATCGATAGGCAACTTAAGGCAAAGCTGGAAGCTCGAATGGAAACGGGGCAATTTATCACTAGCAAAATATCTGACGTACCAATCTGTAAGCAACGTCTTCCTAAGCGATACCTTGTAACTGCTGAATTTGCCGCAATTTACCTGGGGAGGCTACATCATCGTAAGTTACTCCTATCGGCTCACTTTTTACGACCGTTGTAAATATTCCGGCTCGTTCCTGCCGCGTGTTACGTCCACCGGATGAAGAAAATCCGCGCGTGACCATTGAATTCCAAGGGTCTCGCGCCATTCTTCTTTTTTTTTCACCGCCTCTTCGACATACCATTCGGCTCGTCCATTCATCCCTTAATTCAATACGAGCTCCGATGCAACCGAACTCATTTCCTCCGCGACGTGAAATACGAGCGGCTCGTACGCGTGTGTACATCAACCACGTATCGCGCGAGAGCGAACGCATTTATCATCGGCATGCAGAATGCATACGGTTCGAAAGATCGTCGTATCGATCCCGCCGTTGCGTTACGTCACGCGTTTCTCTTTCTACGGAAATCTTAGAGGACGAAGATATTTTAGAAATAAACGTTAGGATTTTGGTCCTGTGTTTCCTTCTTCGCGGATGAAATTCACAAAGTGTAATTTTGGTGTTCGTTTTATTTCTCGATGGGAAATTTAACGATAGCTTCGAGTTTGATTCGATAGAAAATAGATTAATGGGACAACGATTATAGTTAAAGGTATTTTTTCGTTTTTTTTTTTTTTCACGAAAAGTTTCAGTAGGGTAGAAATGCCAGTTAACAAATGTATTGTACTTTTCGTGTATTGTGTTTGATACATTATCATCGTATTTAAATGTATCGCTTTTGTTTCTGCGTACGAAATGTAAGATTTAATAACAGACATAATCGGATCGTTCGAAGTTAAACACGGAAACAAAAGCCGTATAAGGTCGCGATTTTATAGACGCTTTTCTTGGACATTTTCCAGAAAACTCCGGCGAGCTTCCATAAAAGGCTCGACCCATCCTTTAAATCGTGCTCTCTTGATTTCATAGAAGCTTTTATCCAAGCAGACAGATGTAGCTTCAGAATGCTTGTTCAGAGCTTCTTCAACATCGTACACATAAATAGAAGTTCTTGAGATCGAAGACCAGAGATATTCGATGGGATATTGAACAAAGCATCCCGGAGTACGGAGAGCACGCGAACTAGGAAACTGATTATTCATTTCCTAACGTGTTAAATTGCTTAATTATTAATTAATTGTTAGTTGTTAATTCGATATCTACAAGGCTGGTTCTTCCATTCTTCGCTCTTCGTTCTATTCACATTCGAGACTATCGTATTTAGCCGAAACTGTCTTTGTGACAATCTTTGAGTGATCTCTACAGTTATAATTTGTATTCGATGAATTAATAGTCACGAAAAATTGCATAAAATTGTAAATTTGCATAAACATTTGCAGTCTACTAATAACTGATAATAGCTTCTAACTCTGCTGAGAACCATCGAGTTCTCGGCCACTGAAAAGAGAAATCATCCGATTCGGCGTTTGAGTCGGCAATCTCGAACGAGTTAAAAATTTGTATTAGGTCGTCCGAAAAGTTTCTTTCGTTTTATAAGAAAATGATGGATACTCAACATTTTTCGTTTCACATTATTTTATCGAATTACGTACGATCCATTTTGTTCTATCAAACTAAAGATCACAACGTTCGACAGATTAGGTTTCATGTTTGTATAAAGATGCGTTGTTGTAAAAGACGTGTCTGTAAAAGAAAGACATTTTCCAGACAACCTAATACAAATAACTCGATCCTTGTCTTTCTCTTTGACTCCTATAACTGGACTAGGTTGCGGATTTTTACGCAGTTTCTCGTTCCTGTGAAGATAACCAAAGAAACGGAACCTGCATAGTAATCTGTCTTTTACTTCATTTTTTTTTTTTTTTAATTAAATTACGACGAATGCTTCACTTTGGTTATTTTACAAACCTTCGTATATCGTACGTATCCTGCGGTTTCTCGCAACATGAAATTAATCAGAAACGCGTAAAAATTCAAAAACGCAATAAAAACGCAAACTAGTCACGACTTGAAGAAATAATATTTCTCAGTAATTGAAGAAATAGAAATCGGAGAAGGAGAGTGGTCGTTGGGTCGTTACGGAAGCGGTTTACAGGTATCGACAGGAAGTTTGCGATCTTCTCGTCTCCCTCGGGATAATTCTCGTGAAGGGGAATCGATGTTACGTTCCTTTTTGAAGCGTGTGTCTCGCTATTGCTCGACCTGTCGTCGCCGTTTTATCCGTTCTTCATCCGTTGAACGTGGCCGGGGTCACGAGCCTTCAATTTCTCGCCACTTTCATCTCTCGAACATCGCATATCCTCTCAGTTGAGATGAAATTCTTCGGATTCTCGCGTGTTCCACCGGTTATTCAATCCTTGCTCTGTCTTCCTTTGTTTAAAAGGCAATATTTTTCTTGTCATCTTGTCACCGTGACGCGATGGTTAATGACACGCGTCGCGTTAAGTCGACGTTCGCGCGCGAACATCGATTATACGTCGTCCGCAGCCTTCTTCCGGTTAAAGTGTCTCTGGATTTTTTCTTAGAAAACTTCCACCTAATCGTTATATCGTTACATAGGGTGTCAGAAAAAGGAAGGCGAGATTTTACGAGTCTATAATTCTCTGAAAGAAGAATAAAACACGTGCGATCGGCACAGCTTTTAAAACCAATCCATCAAACAAATTTCTGTGTGCTTTCGCGTTTGCAAATGACATTCGACGTCTTCCATCCAATTTCGGTATAAGACTGACATCCGCGGATCACGAGGTATTTTCTCAGGGGCTCTTTCCATGCGTCGTACATGTTCTATTCTCTGTCGTAAAACTGTCACATAGTTTATGGTTGACGAATAGATTCTTCGCGTATCGTTACAAAGACAAGTCCAGCAAACTAAAGTTTCCAGAATCTTACGTTAATTACGAAGTAAAATTTCAACGTCGAAAGGATTGATTTCAGCGTCTCTACGTTTATTAGAAACATTCTACTCTTCTCGACGAATGGTACAAACTTGCAAAGCTCTGGTCCTTATCGTTACTGCGTCAGTCGTATTATGCGAGAACGCGTCGGCTCTCTAATCGACGGTTGCGTTTCACTATTTTTACAAATAAACTCTTACCGTGACCAGGAATACCGTTAATTTCAAAGGTTAACCGTCGGAGAAAGTTTGCGGTATTGAAAAACGGTGCAACAAACTTTCAACACGGATGGTCTCGCCCGTGTCAAGGCCTGCTTTGATAGACAGGTCTGCCTTTGTCAGTTATTTCCGCCAGGGATTTCATGGAATTTCCACTTTTTCCCAATACCTTTCCAACACACACGCGCACAGACTCACGCTCACGTTGGTGGCCTACGAAAGACGCAGCGTTTTCCGAGCGGAATATTATTCCATTCTTGGCGGCTTTTAGCATGCTCTCGCGTTACCATCGTCGAACAAGCTCCCTCGAAGAAGCTTCTTATCCCGTCGGAAAGCCTGCACCGTGTAAAAACCTCGACAAATCTGATATCTCGGGTTTTCGGCTCGGGATTCAATTTCCTCGTATGTCCTCGAGTGTTTTTCGATGTCGCGGCGGCCACGACCGGGAATTATCCGCTTCGATATTGATTACCAACGAGCCTTCGCTCTTGCCTTTCCCGTGCTTCGATTCGCTGTTTCGTTTCGAAAAAGAACGGTGAAAAAGAACGGCTTCCTGATTGCGAAAATGTCATGGGACACTGCTCACACTGACCTCGTCCGGTTATTATATTTATTTATATTTATTTATGCTGTTGTGTTTACTTTTTTCACCTACAGTTGCTCACATTTCAGACACCTTGCAACGTCCATAGGTAGCACGTGGGTGTGATGGTAATATGGTAATTGGAACAGTTAAACAAGAAGCGATATTAGAGTCTGTGGTAGAGCGTCTGCTACGTCGGCGAACTTTAAAATGACATTTTGAAGAAAGGAGCATTGACCGTAAAACGTCGACAAAGATTGTAAAATTCTATCTGTATGTTACCTTATCTAACGAATAGTATTCTAATGAAAAATTTATATTTACAGATTTGAACAGAGCTTTGCTTAAGATAGAAGATCCTGACTTGGAAAGAGATAAGAATTACATAAGAAAAAATTGTCCACGCTATATGAAGTTTTCTCGATGAAAGAGCCGTTCTCAAACACCGTACGACGTTTATCATGTAAAGACGACCGATCGTTTGATCGTTCACGAATCGCTGGCTTCGCCGCCCTTTCGACGTTTCATAAAGTCGAGCGTCCTTTCGCAGGCGGTTGTTTCTCGTTCGTGGGTCACGGAGTTTCACGGGCAGAAGCGTCGCGACGCGTTTATTTCGGAAAAATAGCAAAGCTGCGTGGTCGAGCGCCAGTCATCAACGATTCTACAGGAGAAAAATACCAGCGTGGGCTTTCGCGCAAAGCGGCTGAAATGGCAAGTGTCGCGGCGACAAAATAATGCGCACAGACTGACGCGTGTACAGCTGGTCGCTGATTCGTCGCCTGATTACGCGCGAATATCGTTCTTTTAATTATGCCACTGTCATCCTAACTACATCGCATTCATCGTTCGCGCGTATCACGTTATTGATTCGCCTGCTCGTTTATTAACCATACGCTGGCTCGTGCTGCTCAAACGTCGCGCGATTTATAAATGGCGTGTTCGTGGAAGAACCTTGCGAAAGGCACGGGACGGTCGTTCGATGTTTTTCGAGGTAAACGCGAATTTACGCGCAGGGACGTGTCGTATCGACGTTCGTGGAAATCGGTTTCCAAAAATTGTCACGTTTTTGCGATGTCTCTGGCAACGTCGTCCCTGGTTTTTCCCTTCCACTCGCTACACATCCGCGACTACGAAGCTACGTTTCGAAGGTTTCCAACCGTAGAACGTAACGATGCGATTCTTCCGTTCCATTGATCCTGACTTTAATCACTTCGGGAAATTAGACTCGTTTTTGCCTTGCCAATCGAACTACGCTCGATCGAGTCTCTCGTAATCTCGAAAATGCCCACGATTCCAATCATTTATCGTTGATGACGAAAGCTATTCGCGACAAAATTCTACGCAGAAGAATTAGTACGATGATCGTTCACGAGATATATTAATATTCGTCGAATATATCAGGTTGTCTCAAAAGTTTCTTTCGTTTTATAAGGAAATAATTAATTTTCTTTTATTTCTATTATTATACACAATTCGATAAAATGATGTAAAACGAAAAATGTTGTGCATCGATTATTTCCTTATGAAACGAAAGAAACTTTTGGGACAAGCTAATATGTGTGCGATAAACAACTTGTAACTTCCATGAGTATTTTCAAATTCATTAGAAACTTTACCAATATGATTATGACGGCCGTGCCTCAGTATGACGTTAGCAAAATTTCCAAATATTTTATATACACGCATTTGAGAGCTACTGTTGGACTAAATATTAAAGCACGTGTAGAGAAGAACGACTATTAAGTACAATAAGCTTCCGAAACAAAGCTCTCATGCCGTGGAGAACATTCGCGGCAATGTTTAATCTCCCTTATTTACGAGCAATGGTCGTAACGCGTTTAATCGCGTTAGAAATGTCAGCAACCTAGCATCCAGCCTCGACACGACCCACAAACGCTTCTATTTATCATCCTTTTGAAACACGTGCCAGTCCGTCCAGGGAATCTCTCCGTAAAAACGAACAATTCCGCTATGATTCGTCGAGGCGAGCGCAATGGAATATCAGCGAATGTCAGAAAACTAAGAATTTTCTCGCAAGGATATCGCGATTCGAAGGAAAGATAGGCAACGAGAAATATATTTAGAAACTAGATGACAGGAGGGAGAAAATAATAAAAGAGTGGAAAATATGCCGAGACGACCTAATCCAACGGTTAAACAGAATCTCCGTCGACTTAGCGGTGGGTTCGTTTGCAGTCGACCTGAGATTGCCTTATTTTTTTCCCTCCCCTCTCTGCGGATATCCTTACAACGTCGTTTCGGTCGTGGTATCTCGAATTTCCGTGAAGCGAGCCGGCAGTGTGGCCGTAATTGCGAAACGCCGGAATCTCCGCCGCTCCCTGATTTCACCCTCTCGTTCTACCGCCGGGTCACGGTCACTCCGTTCTCTTTTTAATCGCCGCGTTTAATGAGAATCGCGGAACAACGTTAAATCGAGAAATAAATGAAGGAGAGAGGGGATGAATGGTCGATCGACGGAACAAGAGGAGAAAATGAGAGGACGAAACGAGAGAAGACAAACGACGGATGAAACCGACCACCACCTCTTCTTCAGTTAAGGGGTGAAAGGTGGCAGAGCGGGGGGAGGGGACGGGCGTTGAAAGGAAGAAAATAATCGAACGATTCCGGAGAATAGTCGTGGTCGAGGAAGTCACCGACGAAGCGTATTAAAAAGGTGCTCAAACGTAACAAGTAGAGCGATTTATCGGCGTAAGGTGGAACGAGATTAATAATGGAAAAACGGGCACGACCAGCGAGGAGAAAGGAAATCGATTAACGATCGTTCGAGACGAGAGGTTCAAGGCGCAGCCACGCCGTCTGCTAAGCGATTTATCGTCTTTCGTATCCCGTGGTTTTCGTCGTTTCCCGTCTAGCGAGGTAGATTAACTTTTGGCAGAAAAATTCGGTGCGAGTCCTCGTCGCTAAGCTTTGCAAATACGCATGCTTTCCTAGCGATTCTTTGAAGCAGTTAAAGGGTTATAGCGTGTAGCCAGCCTTTGAACGGACGCGGACGGCCTTGTGCTGCCGCGTCCTAACAGGATTACGAGATTAAACGCGAACGTTGCTTGAGAACCCGCGGAACTCGGACTGATCTTTTCTATTTTAGGAACACGCGCATTTGCAAGCTTCCTGAAACCTTGGGCAACAGAGCCGCTGTGATTTTCCCCAATGGTCACCGTCCGCGTTTACCCCGCTTCGCGCGATTTTCACCTTCTTTCGACATTTAAAACGTCGAAGATTTAGGAGCCGCCTACGTTTCCACGAATTCTCCGTCTCCGATACTTCGGATCATCCCTTCTGTCAATTCTGTCAAATTACGGCAGTGTAAGCGAAGGTTTCGAAAATTTGCATCTACCTTGGCAAGTCGATTCAAGTAGAAGCTGCTCGAGTCGAACGAATTTCGTGTAACAATAAATGCAAAACATTATTCGATGAAAAATAGCAATGGATCGAATCACGCCATTGCTGTGACGCTCGATTAATAAAAGTGATAAGTATATATCGCTGTTTTGTCGGTGGTGGTTTTCTGAAATTCGAAATTAACAGTTTTCTCGAATTTCTGCAGCGATTGACTGGTTGCGCGCGAAGTATAGAAACGCGAGCGTATGCACGTAAACGCATTAGGCGCACCGTGAAACCTAACCGCTACACAGTGGCTAATTAGTTGCAGTAGCGGCGCGATGAAAGCGGCATAGCTACGAGCACGCGTTCCTTTCAATTATACGCGCTGCTTCGACCAGACAACGCTAAACACGATGCACTCTTCATCAGGGCTAATTAATTAAACCGATGCTGACTTATTAAGCATTTATGCTCGTTCAGATATTGAAGACTCGCTCGAATACCCGCAACTTCTCTCGTTATTGCTCATTTGGTACTCGTGATCGCGGTATATCGTTGTACACAGTACGTTTCGAGGACTCTTCGTGATTTTTTAAATCTAGAAATGTACGTATATATAATCATTCGGAATTGAGATACATTTTCAACTTTCTGTTACGAAACTTTATTACAGTTAAAATCAACGTTAATGGAAATTACGATTTTCTGTCCAAATTAAATACGGTCTGCTCATTTAATTCTCAACTTCTGGTACCTTCGATAAAACGTAGAAGCCAGTCTATTCATCGTTCATTCGTAGAATGTACATGTCGTGCTCGAATATAAACTGAATAGTTGTAAATGATTTTAGCATAGGTGTTTCTATGTAAATGTTCGTTTGGCGGTTACATCTGCTGCTATCTCACTGTACATGCAACAACATAGAGGTAGATTAATATTGGCTCGATCAGATGAAGTTTACTTGTTTAACCGTGTACCTACATTCTGCAAACTTGTCTCTGTACGCGGAATTAGAAGCATCGTATTACATTTGTTTGACGCAACGACACAAATCCCCTTAGAACTTTACGCGACCGTACAAAACATTATACGCGTACCTAATTTCTACGAGAAACCTCGAAAATTTCAAGCATCGACATTTTCCGCTACTTCCGTCGAAATTAAACGGACATTTGCCGTCTCATCGCCGCGCTTATCGCTATAACGAAAAGGATAATTATCTGTTTAAATTTGCGCGTTGAACATCTTCCAGCTTCCACGTACTATGTACGTATCGTTTCCAAATTTATTTCTCATTCGACAAATCTTTCGTACAACACGCGTGACGCTATATATTCACGAAATTTCTACAAACGTTCGAATACTTTGTCAAGTATTACCGTGTAACAAGATTTATCGAGCGAATCGATCCGGATCTGTGTCGCGATAAAGATTACAACTTCTTCGTGGCAAAGTTAGCGACCGTTCCGCCTGTAATCGATTGACGAGTAATAAAAGCCATCGAGTGAATGGCTGGAATCGCGGGAACAGCGAGCGAAATCGTCCTGGCGACTCTGAGGGCGCGTTATCGTCGATGTAAAATTATTCCTTCTGGCAAACGGAGATCGATAAATCGTGGCGCATAGGTAACGCGCAAGTACGAGTCGCGAATCATTTTTCCGCTGTCGAAGTGGCACGCGGACCCGTTAAAGCACAACGTAAACGTTTCTCCTGCTCGTTTATCTTCATTTTTTCCCTATTCCTAACCGCGTCGAAGATATTTTATCGATGACGTTGTTGGGAAAGACGCATCGACCCAAGTTGTACGACCCGGCCAAGATATTCAAGATCCAAACTTTCCGGATGGCCGATCGAAATGTTCGATTAAATTTCCCCTGGTGGAACCTTTCGAAGGCCGTAAAATCTGGAATTGCAGGCCGAGCAATTAAGGGCGCGCACAATTGCTTCCAAGTCGTTGAAACTCTTGGACCGCGGGAAATCCTTTCGGAAACAGTTTTCCAACTTCTCTGACTCGACTTCGACCGGTGTAAGCCGCAAGGGTGGAACGTATCCACCCGCTGTATAGGAAATGGTTGTAACGCCGCCACTTCGTCGCTTCCGTCGCTGCTACGTGTTCAAATAGATCGAGTGGATCTTTCGAGAAGATCGAGATCCACGGACGTTCGAGTTCTGCAGTTACTTCGCGAAATTACCCCAACTTTGTCAATCCGAGTCTTCTTGTTTGTCGTGGCAAGAGAAATAATACGATCCATCGTTGCACCTTCATCGCTTCGTCTTTCGGTTGGACTATCGAACGATAGTCGTCGAAGCTGAACGAAAAAAAGTATCTTTGGAAACCGCACGGGTTGGCTAAGCCTGTGCGAACCTTCTTTCTCAGATTGCTATTCTAGCGAAAAAGAAGTCGAGACTGGGAATTACCTAAGTCGTATATTGCGTCTAAGTAGCTAAATCTGAAAGAGAAGAACGGAGGATGAAACGAGGAAGAGATGGATTTTGTGGAGTAAGAGCAAAGAATAGGAACAAATCCATTTCTGATTTTGAATAGACAGATAGCGTCGTAAATCAGTCGCCTCGTAAACGATAGCGAGTGGACGTAAATTATACTTTCCCACGATAGAAGAATAGTCACGCACATTTATGGACCAGCTAGATTTATAAGCGAGGAAAGTCAAAAACAAGCACTTTTTTTGGCTGGTTTCTTTTAGCTGGTTTCTTTGTCTGGTCGTACGTGGTAGCCAGACGACAGAGGCATAGCGTGAAGGAGGAGGATTAAGATATAGGTTGAAGTATATATGTCGAAGTGATCATGGCTACGCTTTATGAAAGCCAGCATTCTAGAAGAAATAGCGGTGACGTGTGCTAAATGGTCTGCAAATGGAGTCGATGATTACTCCGAGGTCTCCTACCCTGTTGGCAACCATGGCAATGATAGAATCTAAGAGTTTATACCGGATTATAATATTATTCTTATATATGTCGGAGATGTAAGAATAACGGGCCTTTCTTTTGGAATTTCGCACAAGAACCAGCGCCAACCCGACAAACCTGACAAACCCGACATATAAATATATTTTACTCTTCGTTTTACCCTGCATCATTTTCAACTTTTACTTCCAGCTTTGCGTAATAGGTTTATAACGCTTTTAAAAGGCTTTCGAATAATTGCCAGTGATAAAAAGCACACATGGAAACATACAGGAAAAAGTATTCCATTGGAAATTCGTTGAATTTAATATTCCTTCGTCATGGGCGGGCTATGTCCAGAGACCGTTTATTCTCACGCAAGTTCTAATTCATCGATGAACGTGGTCCCTCGACAATGGGTCGACTGTGATCGTGCGGAAGTGCTGCGGGACTATCTGCGGTGGTAACAAGGCCGCAGCGATTCGATCATCGAAACGTTGGCTTCTTTTGTGTCGGTGGCTCGGCCTCGTCAAAGGGGAATTCAATAAAATGGTAATAAAAACAATTCCGCTGAGAACAAACGCATCCCCGTCTCTTTCGCGCCCGTCTGCTTTCAACTCCGTCGGAAATATCAATTTTTCGTGCCAGCCACACGATTATGCTGGTTTCAGCAATTAGAAGAACGGCTCCTCTATCATATGAAATTACATTGCCAGCAAGTTTTGTTACAAATATAACTACGCGAACGGTGCAATTCGTTGCTTTGTCCTCCGTTTGCAAACACAATGCGAAATAACGCAGTTTTGTACATACACGAGGGATAATCGTATCGATAGGTAATCAGTTCGCGAAACTTGTACAGTTTGTTTCTTCGACGATCGTTAAACTGCAAGCGATTAATTTACGATGCAGCATCGAGCCAGTTAGAGGACGAACAAAAGGGGAACACGAGAGACGGAATATCGGCTCGTAAAATTGGCGAAACGAGCCACCGGCGGCTGTGTCTGAAAATAACTTTTAATAGGCGAGCTTTAATGGCCGTTGAACGAGAAAGCGAGATGAACGGTATCTTCTCGAAAGTCGAGCCGCTCTTCTCTTCTGTAAATACCGAAACGGTTCTTCGAACGTCTTTTAATTGCGTCCCTCTCTCTTTCTCTCTCTTTCCTTCGCTTACTCTCTTTCTCTCTCTCTGACGAGCTAACTCGATTCGTTCAATTTTAATCGATCGTGACTTCGGTTGCACGCCTACGTAGTCGTCCTTTTGATCTTCCTCGTTAAAATAAAGCCGCACATCGGGGTACCTGTGCTTCCAGTGGCGCACAGAGGGGCCGATACGCGACGCAATTCCCACGACGACGCGGGACGAGCTATTCGTTTGAAACGTCGACCGTGTTACACACCCGATCCACCATCGAGATGCCGGATTATCCGTTTCGTTCTTCATCGTTGCTTCACTCTTCAGCCTGTTTCGAATCCCCTTTTACAATCGATCCCGGCCCGCTCTTTGACGATAGACTTTCATATTTTCGCGCGGCCAAACACTCGTTCGCTGGGATTTCTTTCTCGTTTTATATGTTCGCCTCGTTGATCATAGATCGGCGTGATTTTTATCGTCGTAGAAAGCAATGGGCGCGACGCCGGCGAGTCGATTTAAATTTAAAATCGAACGTCACCTCTTTCAAAGCCACGAATTCGCGGATCGTGCAGTGTAAACGGAGCCTGAGAATGTTCCTCCGCTATTTCTACAGACCGTTTCCTACCGTATATCGCGTTCATTTGCATCTTTTATAAAGCTGCAATCAAGCTTCGTCGAACGAGCTAAATACCATCCAGAAATTGTCAAATAAATGTAATTTCTAGACGAGAGGTGACTCGGCGTTGAAAAAACGTTTCCACGCGTACGACGAAATTTCGTTGCATAAACGAAATTTCTATAACGCTACACAGCACTCCGTATTATCGTATTCCGTTTATTCGCGTCCGTACCGTATCGAGCTCGTAGAAATCTCTCGAACAGCAGTAATTTGAAAACTGGTCGCTCGTGTCTCGTACACAGTCTCGTGGAAATGTTTGACACAAAATTTTTACGAATGCATTACGCAACTCTTCGAAGTTTCATTTGCACTGTGTCCTCGTTACGGAGTTAATGCTACAGTTTCCCGCTGGTAGACTTCCAGCGAGTAAGAACAGATGGAAGAAGATGAAATAGGATAGCGATTGCGCGACGTCAAATAACCGACGCGAAGTCGATCAGTCGGCTGCCACAGACGTATAAAACCAGATCGTAACTCCTACTTTTGAAGCTTCACCGGGGAAACTTCGTTTCTACAGTTACCTCGTCTGTAAGTGTCTCGTGCTCCACACGCGATAACGTAAAGCGTACTTGGCTCGTTTGCTCTTTCTGCGATGCTTCTTTACGTACACGAAGACGATCGCGACGAAAGAACGAGATACGATTTCCAGACATTCGGGAATGAAATAACTTTTAACTTTTATCTTGATTCAAACGCCAACTCGCTAATTAAAATACACGGCGCAGGGGCGCGAAGCGCCAAAGTGTTAATTTCCTTTTCCGCCTAATTTTCCCGGTGTATCGCGGTTGGCAGAAACTTGAGAGCATTAACGACACTGTAATTCCAGAATTCTATCTCTAATTTCGATCGGTATACCGTTGGAAAACGGCGGCGGAGATCTTCCACGACTTCGGAATGAATTTTTGTGGGTCGTTGAGTCATCGGTAAATTAGAGGAATTTTGTACATTTGCGTGAAGATTAAAAGTACAAAATTGCACGGGATATAGGTACGAAATACCTCGGAATGCGTAATGAGATATCTGGAGTACAAGTATCGCGGTCATGGAATCGGAAGCGTTCGAAATTTTCGATATTTCTCACATTGCTGGTAGAACAAAAACTTGCAAGCGGATTCCTACGTGGTACGTGGTGTATTCTACGTTAAAAAAGTGATATCTCTGCGCGTGGTTTTAACGTAATCGCTAGAAACTGCAGCGCTCGTTACGTTAACGCAAATTGATAGATGAAACGAATCTCTGTTTTGGTTTCACTTCTTTAGCCTTTAGCCTTCTTTGCTAAACATTCTCCGCGTTGTAGCTGTTAAAACTGCGTTTACACGTCGAGCTTATTTGCTTCCGATAGACCGATACTCTGCCGTGTATCATTTTCCAGCGGTTTCTCGGATTTTCCAACGGCAGGTGCTCAACCCGGTCGACACATCCGCTTCAGCGAGCCCCTGATTCCAGCAACCGTATGTACGTTTACGCTCTCGAAGCGGCGATCTTCGTTCGTTTGCCCGATTACGATTAAAACGGTATTTATGCAGCGGCTCTATCGCCCCTCCTCTCCGTGTTTTCGTTTCAATCGGAATTGCGAGGATTAAACGCGCTCCGCCAGTGAATTTCTTTCCCATTGGAATTCATCGTACCCGCCTCATCGAAATCCCTCGATTCGTTTCAGTTTATTAATTTCCACGCTGCTAATGCTCGCCAGTGGTGCGTGTTTGCCACAGCCAATGCGATCAGGTCGCGCCAGATGTCACTACGTTTTAACTTTAACTCCGTTCGATGTGGTATACTCGAAGAAAGCGATATGAACGTAGTGAGTTCGTAGAATCGCAGTTAGAACGTGCGATTTCCGATGGCCAGAATGGAATAATTGGAGATTCTTCGCGCTGCTGCAAGGCAGATACCGCGTCATTTTAAAACCAGCTCTTCCTTCGCGGTGTAGCGGAGAACTGGCCGGAAGTCGCTTCATAAATTGAGAAGCAAAGAAACACGTGCCGAGTATTATAATTTTGCAAGAGTTTCCTCGGAATTTACGCGTTTCTATCTTAATTTCTTGCGATAAATAAATTGCAAACTACGGTAAAAATTGACTTTGCAAAGAATTAACGCTAAGTTGGGTCGATCGCACGTTTATCCCAGTTTTACCGCTTTACGTTACTTCGCTACATTCTGCCTCTTCAAATATGCAACGAGACTGTTTTAAAGTGGAACTTTCTTAAATCGCGACTCGATTTGTCGGTTCTAAACGGTCGAAATCGGGCGTTGGTCTGACTGACCGGCCCTTTCTCTTTGATCAGGGCAGTCAATTAATCCCTTAATGAAAAATACACAAACTCCGGTTAATTGCCTGCTTTCCAACGAGACGGGGTTTTTGGAAGGAGAGAAAACTAGCGGATTTACGTGGCTCGCCTAGTCGCTGTTCCTTTTTCAGCTGTCGAGGAAAAGCAGGTCTTAAGAACGTTCGGCTTAGACGGGTTTGTATCGCGTACCGCACGTGCACCGTATTTTTCACCGGCTTTCGAGCTGTACCTGCATTTCTTTGAAATTGCAACGCGTGAAACAACAAAGCGAACGGAGAAGAAACGCCGCGAGGGAACACCGTTCAACCAAATGCAAGAGTTTAAATGTGACTTCTCGTTGCGGTAGCGATTAAACGATCGCAAGTGACTGGCTTGGAATTTTTCTTTCTCGCTTCGAGCGGCAAAATTTCCAACGATTCTCCTCGCTAGCGATTTTCACAGAAACCTGGAATAATTGGCAAATGATCTCGAAAAAGAGAGTGGTCGAAGAAATTTCTCGAAGAGTCCAATTTCTGCTCGAAATCCTGGATATCGTAAGAATGATACGAAATGGAAAGGATGTGTTTATCGAAGTATAATACTTCTGCCGCAGTTCGATTATTTCTTACTTCTGGTTGTAGTTTGTTCGTCTCTAATCCTCGGGACCTTCGCTGGATCACGGCGAAATGCGAAGTTGAAACTCGATTCTCAAGGAAAAGTTTATCGCCGCCGTTGGTCCTCCAATCGTTGACCAATTGTTCCCTGCGCCGGCGATTCCGAGCCGCTCTTTATTGGTTCGTTCCGCGATAGGAAAACAGCAGAACAATGGGAAAGAAGTTGAGGGGAAAAGCTTCGTTCAATATCATTCCGCGAGTTCGCCAACGAACAAACCGAAGTGGAACCGGAGGGAAGCTCGATTCACGACGATTCGAGCGATCGATGAACAGAGAGAAGAGAATGGAAGAAAGTGGACAACGGGAAAGAGAAGTTTGTTTGATCGCGGTTACGTTATTCCAAGACTTTCTCCAACTTCCATTAAATTTTGAATGGCACTGTCTTACCAGGAATATGATGGTTCCACTAAATCACCGCGCCACTCGGCGATAATGCACTGGCACAAATCGGTGTTCTCGATTCCCTAAGCTCTCGGAGGTCAATTAATTCGATTGAATTTCTAGCGTCGCTTTAATTAACCTGCCCTTTCCCCGTTCCCCTAACCTTCACTTCCGCCTTTTCTTCGTCCAAGAACATCCTCCTCTTGTTTTCCACGAATTACGTCCGCCACGATACAATTTCCATCGATGTTTACTTCGTTTACTCCTTCGAGCCGCTACTTTGCTTTTTGTTTCCTCTGTTCGAGCCTTTTTGTAGAATCTCGCGAACGTTTTGACGCGCTCGAGTTGCGGCGGCAACGCAAGGTATCGTCAAGTGCAGACCAAACGTTGATATCGGGCGACATCACGTTGCTGTTAACTTGAGCAAAACGAAGATTTTTAACGAAAAGACTGGGTTACCAGTCTTAAGGTTACTAGTTAATTTATGCGTACTTTACGCGAGATTTGAAAGGTTTTATACGACTTGGCGTGATAATTACAACCTGACGTAATTTAATTTCTACGTTTTCTCTTTCGAAACGGTGAAACTAAGTTCGTTACTTTGTCGGCTCAGCTAGATTTTAATGTTCAAAGTTTCTCAATTCGACGATTAACAGTGCGTCTTCGGGATGCTGGATTTTATGCGGAAGAGGAGCAAGCACGAAGAGCGCGAATCGGTTTCGGGAAGAAAAAAGGAGAATCGCGAGGAACGTTCCATTATTTTAAAAGCAGCTCGAAGCAGAGGACGAGCAGGAATATTTTATACGTTGCTCGGGATGCCGAGGCGAGAAAAGAGAAGAAAATACAATGTGGCTGCGGGTGATCGCGCTACCGTGAAATATTGGTCACGCCGAAACTTTTCTGCGTCTTTAATTAAACCGTGCTTATCGAAACTCGCCAACTTTCCCGCAGATTATCCTCTCAGCTTGAAACACGATATCTCGCTAATTACTACGATCAATTACCACGTTATTTCCGTACAGTCTCGTTAATATCAATTCTTCCAGAATCGACTTTTCCTCTTTTTTTTCTTTTCTTATAGCCTACGAAAAAAATTATGATCAATGGAAATACAATTCTTGTGGACGGTTTTGTAAAAGAAACATCAAAATTTGCAATCAGTTTTACCGAATACGGGTACTTTTTTCATCTGGTTAATCGATGAAACGTTTTCATCTTTTTCTTTCTCTCGTTCTCTCGAAAATATACGAGCGAGCAATAATATGGTAAGAAGGCTACGGTCAGCGATAATTTACACGATATTACATTAAACGCAAAAGCGAGGAAAGATTACAAAAGCATCGAAAGACAAAAGTCGAGAGCAACGACTGTAATCGCATTCGGAAACAATTCGCGATCAACCACCAAACCACGAGGATTACGATCTTCGAAATTTCCTATCGTATCGTTCTATCGCGCTTCTCCGTGTAATTAAACGAGCTATAAACCAAGACGCACGCGCCTTCCAACGTCTATAAAAGCGAGAACCAGACCTCGCAGTTCGTTCACCATCCTCGGTTTCTAGCGAGCCGATAAAATCTGCCTTTAAGTTGATTCTGCGCCGACGTAATGCGACAAGGAACAGATTTTTTAGGTCGTCGGTGTGGTATGAACGCAGGGAAGTGCCGCCCTAAAAAAAAAAAAAAAAAAAAAAAAAGAACAAAGCACCAACATCCGACATCCAGCTACAACAGCTTCCGTAAATTCGTAACGAAGAGTTATCAGCAACGATAACGCCGACGAGCACGTTGCGGTTGTTCACTTGAAGGAAGTAAGATTAATCTGAGAAATTGTTAAGAGCTTGTCAGATCAACTCCAACAATTATACCTGGCTCGAAACTTGCCCAAGGACAGAATTCGCGTAACGTTACGATAAGAGTTTTTACCATTATATTATTATATTTATATTATACATATTTTCTATTGTAGTATCGTAACTACTATAATTACTTTATCAACGATAAGTAGATTGAACAGATGTTAATTGAACGGGAAGTAACGTTTGTTAAACATGGACTAATCGCAGCGAACGTATAATAATTAACAGAACTAAGTAATTAATCAACGATTCTTGTCAACGCAATCCACACTCTCTGACAACTCAATTCGTTTTTTGTCCCCTGGCAATCCTTTGTCTTTTGTCTTAGCCTCACTACGTACATGCTCAACAACCGTTCGTTTATAATTCACACGACACCCCCCAGGCCCCTCGTTCATGATACCACACTAATTTCGTAATTTCAAATTCCGACAGAGACTTTCAGTAAACGTCTCTGTATTTTCTTTATACAAAATTTGTCCAACGAGGCTAGAGAATTGTACGCACGACACGCGTGATTTTTAGCTCGCGTTCGTTATTTTTGCCAATTTTGCAAATATTAGGTCGTCCGAAAAGTTTCTTTCGTTTTATGAGGAAATAATAAAAGCGCAACGTTTTTCGTTTTATATTATTTTGTCGAACGTTTTATATTATTTTGCTCTGTCGAGATAAACAGCGCGACGTTTCACAGACTTGGTTTCACGTTTGTATGAAGGTGCATTGTTGTAAAGAACACGTTTACGAAAGAAAGACACTTTCCGGACAACCTAATAGTTTCTACAAATTCGTTATTTCGCGCAAATGCAAAATCCTAATCGACTAATTATCTTCTTCATGGTTCAAACCAATTGTCACATCTTGTACGAAATGAGAAAGCGACCTATGACGATGGGAGTGTACGTCGAGAGGAATGCTCTTCGGCTGCTCAAGGGACTTTACATACTTCGACGTCTTCGCGACGAATTCGACCGTACTTTCTACCGCGACCTTCCCTGGTTCGCGACCGTCGAGCAGACGAGAAACGTGTACATCGCTAAAATGTGGGTCACGCGGAGAAAGGGACGAAGGGAGGAAGGGGACGATCTATTCTGCCGAAAGAAACTGGACGAAAAGCGCTGGGGACAAAGCCGGAACAGCTCTTTCTCTTTCTCTGCGCCTCTTGTAGCGTATTTTTCACGAAACGAAACAAAATTAATTCCCTCGACGGCTGGCTCAAATCACGCTCATCGTTCCTCGCAATTATACCATGGACGCTCGTCCTTCTCCCTTTTCTCACCCCGCGGCGCTCTACTTTTTTTCCCTCGAAACATCTCCCCTAGCAGCGGGCAAGGATTCGATACTCGAAAAGTGGTAGAAAAGCGAGTCAAGGACGCAACATTGAGCGAACATCGAGGACAACTTGGACGTTTAGAAGAGCCGTGATGGACGGATTAATGGATCGGCTGTGTACGGTCGGCGGAAAAGAGTCCTTGGTAAAATTGCCGTCTGTATTGCTTCTCCGATGCGGTTAACTCGCAGCCGTACGCCACGTGTCTGGCGATTTTTCAAATGTCACGGGCTGATTTACGCGAACGTTTCGCACGATAATTCCCATCGTTCGTTCCGTGCAAATGTTTCATCGAATAACCGATGCGAACGTCGAATGATACGAGAGGAATTCGTTTATCCCGTGTCTTTCGATCGATCGAAACGTGGTAATTATCAAAGGTATCGAAGAAACGATTGGTCGATGAAGAAACCGCGATTTCCATGCATTCGGGCAAACTGGAGCAAGGTCCTTTCCCGTTTCTGAAAGAAGCTGAAACCTCGAGTAAAAAGGCTCGATCCCTCGGCCTCTCCTCCGTCCTGCATCGTCTACTTTCCCGGCTCGATAACCATGGCTATCGACGACTACCTTCTCGTCCCGTCGTTTCCCATCAGTTTCACTTTCACTCGGTGCACGGAGCATTTATTAATATCCGTCCCCTGTCCACGGTACAAGCAAGATGCTGGCAGCATCATTGGACGTGATGACGCGAGATATTACGTCACTGTTCCATCGCGTTATTAATATCCATAAATCGAGCAGATGCGTGCGTAACGAGCGTTCACTGGGCCCTGCGTCTTCCCTCCGCGGCTATTAATACGCGCCCCGATGTTCCTTTTCGATTCTTCGGCCGCTCGACGCGCGCTCGTAATTTATACCCACGCCGGCAGAGATCTTGAATGACAGCGTTTACGAGCGCCGCTTGCAAACAGGATACTTGGCAATTTGAAGCAGCAACTGCGAGAGCCGCGATAAATTACGCGTCCGTTTCGCTATCGATTGCTACGCATCGTGACTGATGTCTGTTTTACGCCAGTCTCCATCTATTTTATCGCACTGACGAATGTGCTCCGAAACAATTTCTCGATAAATCTTCTTATCGCTTTCTACGTCTCATTTTGATACGCGCTATCCAACCCTTCGATGAGATATTCGATGAAACATCGAGATTCAGTATACTCGCGTCTAAGTTAAGAACGTAGTATGTTTGATACGTTTGCAGTATCTTTCACAGCCACTGTACACGTTGAATTCGTTATCGGACATGTAGTTACATACCATGTTGAGTCACGGTTTAGCAGCGTGTTTCTTGCCACTGGCAGATAGGTAGCGAAGATATAGCCGAGAAAAATGAGTCTCTTGGCGATGTCCGTAATCGTGCACGTGAGATAACAATTTTAAAGAACGCTCTGTGTGTGGTGGTTGGTGGGGTCGTTTGCCAGCTCTTCCAGTTAAAAGATTCGCATTAATTACACCTTTTATCTAACCGTGAGCAATTAAGGTGATTTAAAATCACGACCTAATTAGGCTCTTGATAAGAAAATCATTGATATTCTTTTCCTACGATCGTCTTTGAAGCTTATTGCAGATCGTTTCATCGCGTCACGATTCATTACGAAACGTATCTTGTCTCTAAATAACAACGATACCAGGATGTTTTAATAATTCAAACAAACATACGTTTTATCGATGATAAATCGTTAGTCGCGTTCTCTTAGGTCTTAGACGATCGATATCCGTAACCTTGTCCGTCTATCAGCTAAAGACGATTATTTGCTAAATAATTATTAATTAACACAGCGATATTAGTATCGGTTATTCTTCTTCCTCTAATCATTCGCTAGTTTTCGCGTCAGAGTGACATAATCTCGGCGAACGAACCGTCAGTGATTCATTCTCACCTTATCGAGGCCACAAGCTGTCTCTTATCGCCAGCTTCTCGAGACTGGCGCGTGCCATACACGCGACAATCGGTCGCGCTCTTACACATTATTGCCGACCATTTGCGTAATTGTCCGATGGTATTTGTCTTCTACTATCACTGGCGTTCGCGATATGGAATGAGAACACTCGCTCCAATGATATAATTGTCGCGGTATTCTTCCTCGAATCGATCTTCTCTTTCTTCAGGCCGAAGCTATGACTCGATGAATCGTCGGACTATTGACCCACGATCTTTCGAAATCGTCTGAAAGCTACGAGGCAAGGGCATGATAAATCAGATTTCTTATCTTTCTTTCGCGGAAGATCGGATTTAATCGTCGTGTTATATTTGTCTTTCGCGCTAAATATGTATCTTCCCATCGACTTGGAAATTTTTTCGAGATATCACGAATGATCATAATCTCAGCGACGAAAATAGATACACCTTTTAAAGCAACTTTTAATAAGCTTATACAGCGTCACGATGTTACGCAAATTTCGATAATATCACGGTATTCTCTGGACTCGGCTGGGACAAAGTGCTACCAGACGCCGGAAACAAAGTGTCGCGTTTACCTTACCTTGACGCTTTATGTCCGCGGGTTTATTCGCTAACAGCGAACCAACTCTTCGCCAAAAGCACGCTTGAAGACTACAAAGTACTGCAAACTAACGAGCGCCCACGCCACGCTTAATTAGTTCTAACGATCGTATCGTCACAAGAGGTGGTCAATTACCGGTGTTGTTATCATCGCGTCGCGACGCGGCCCTTGCAACCTCATCGTGCTATCTTCCCGCTAACTACACAACTTTACACCTTATCTCTTATCTATCTGCAGGAGCAAGTAGTAACTAAGTATTACATACCTGCTGGTGGAAGACGCGAACGTTCGCGCTTCCCAGACGTCTATGTACGTAGTTGTCTACGAGACACCAGACGATACGATAAGAGAAGACACGTTATGTCTACGACGCGGGGTTCACGGGCGTCTGTCGTCGCGTGCTTTGCACGCGATTTCTTCGTTATCTGCGCTACCTGCACATGCTGCGTCGTGCGGAATCAATTCGAGTGCATAATTCGCCTTTATCTTGCCTTTTTATTTCTAGATATTCGCGTTACATCGCGAATGTACAAGTACAGTGGCTACGGGAATTATCTGTAGAGGCCTAATGTCAACCGAATGATAAGAGTAATAAGCAGAAAAATAAGAGAAAAATATGCAATAGAATTTTTTCGTCTCAGACTTAGTTTTCGAGAAAATCAAGTTTGAGAATTTGTCAAATATGTTTGAAGATGGTTAATTCCGAACTAGAGGGAATTAAACAATCGACAGATGGTCGTACTAAATAAATTGCGTGGAAATAAATTGAAAACGTAGAATAAAATGCTTTCATCAGACGCTTTGTTTCCGAGAGAAATAAATTTGAAAATTTGTCGCACGCTTGTATCTGGCGAGTTCTTGATTGAACGTGTTCAGTTTTCTTGAAAGTGGAGCCTCGTACGGAAAGATTTTGTGTTTGTAAAATGGCAAAATGAGTATTCTCGAACCTGCTGCCGCGTTAAAAGTCGATACGGTGTTGATTTTTCCTGTTTGGCCTTCGTTCGTCTCTCATTTTCTTCAACTCGACGCGTCGTTCGTGCGTCGAATCGACACGATGGTAGAACATCAATGAAACGAAAAGATAAGTAATTAACGTTGCTCTTTGTCATTCGCATGCAATCGCGTTATATACGTTTCTCCTTCAGAAATATCGGATTTTGCTCGCACGTCAAAGCCAAAAGGTTTCAGAAAGATCGCTCTATAAATGGCCGAATAATATGATCTGTCACCGTGTGAAACCTCGCTGACACAAAAGTGTGTCAAATTGAATTGACGAAGGGTTAGGTCGTGTAACATAGGAGTCTTCTAAATTAAAAAAAAAAAAAAAAAAGGAACTCGCAGAGGCAAAAGATCGTTTTATGGAAATACGGTTCGTTTGTTGACCATTCATCTTAATTTTAATATCATCCCGTCGACGATGACAGAATAATATCACTCGGGCAACGTAGCGTGGATCACCAAGGTGAAGTTTCATCTTCCGCCGACACGTTTAATTCCGCGGTCGCGATTATCGCGCAATGTTAACGCGTTCTTGTCAGCCAGGAGAAGCTCTCTGTGGCTGCGCGTGTGCGATACGCGACATCAATCTATCGCAACAGTGGTCGTGTTAAAAACAGCCTCGATGACGTTTGCCCAACTTATCTTCCTGATAATTAGCGATACATCACGGCCATCGGCTAATTTTCTAATTGGCCAATTTTCTGCCAGTCGTTACATCGGTGTAAAAGTTCCAAGAGAAAAATCGGGTAACTTGTGTTTCTCTTCTTCTCTTTTTTTTTTCCTTTAATTTCCATGTGACATCGACGGTGATACGTTTTTACCGAGCCGGCAAATATAACTATTACACGAGGCACAGCGAAACAAATCAAATTTTACGGATCATGCTGAAGCCTGGTGCAAGTTTTCCAGGGACTTCGGAAAGATCGCGATGTAACGAATCGTAAAGTACGTATGTAACGAACAGAAATTAAACGAACGTAGCTTTTCTAGTCGACTACGATGTCGCGTTATCGGCGAAAGTTATCGACAATTTCCCTGTTCGAAGCCGAATCTACCGGTTACACGAACCAGATATTCGTTTGAATCGAGTCAAGCCTTTATCAAGCAACACACATGGTTGCCCTTTTCGCCGACCTAATCGTGGCCCGGAAGGCATTTGCAGGCCATTAAGCGTGCTTTGAATCCTTCGTTCCGGTGAATTCTTAATCAACTTCCGTTCGACTCTCCAACTAACCATCCGCTCCAATTAATCAATTAATTACTCGAGAAGCGGTTATAAATGCAGTCCTCTTACGTTCGACCGAAAGCATCGATTATATTCACAGACAGCTGTTCGGAGAACGTTTCGGTTCTCTAGGTCGCCACACCAATCCTCGGCATCTTCACTCTGACGTTATCCAAATTTCAAGACTTTTCCCCTCTTCCAAACAACTGGGACCGGAGGAAATGTCCTCGTCGAAGGATCTCTAAGAAATTGCGCGAGATTTTGTTCCGTGGCGAGGCTTGTCTACGAGTAGTCGGAAATAAATATGTAGGTTGCCAAACTGGCGGTTGGTCGAGAACTATATAAAACAACGTGAGATTATGCACGAGAAAATACGTGTTAATGCATATGCATGAGTGGCCGGTAGCGGGTGCACGTGTAACGAAGCCTCGTAATATGGAAATCATGGTGAGTGAAACCGACATTGGAAGCGGGAATTTCTTTCTCTTGGCGCAATTCCTGCGAACCTTGTTGCGCCAAATGTGTCGATTATTTTTCTTACGCGTTACATTCCGCTATCCCATAAAATCGCTATAAGCGATGTCGTTGTTTAATGTTAATTGTTTAATCGACGACAACATCTCAACGCTGGGCGTTTCAATTTTTCAGGAAATTTCCACCCGCGGTTTTATAGATTCGCCTATTAAAAAGAAAAAGAAACACTTCGTAGTCATCGAAATTCGTTGGTGACAGATAGCTCCGTGGGTTTTCTTTATCGCTTCGGCTCGTAAATCTGGTTTAAAGGTTGTGCGGGTGATCCAAGAATCGATTGCGAGCTCGGTATTCCCAGGGACAGGAATTTCATGTCTGCGAGAGCAGCAGCTAGCCCGTGCATTCCTTCTTCGGAAGGAGATGTCTCGTCCATCGACCAGCGACCCTCGTATCTTCGTTGGATTTTCGCGTTATTGCCGCGAAATCGGCGTCGTGGGAATCCCAAGAATCGAACGAATCGATATCCTGCAGCAATAATACATCGCATCTTGACGGCTTCCTTTAGCGAGACTCGCCGCTAAAGAGCAGTTCTGCACGTTCTGGCATTCTCGAAGAATTCGCAGACGGATTTTTAATTGCTTACGAGCGAAACAATCCCGTTACGTCAACGGAACAAGCGACAAGCTTTTCCAAGCGACGTAACGCATAACTTTGCAATACGATTTATAAAGTGCGTTCAACGTCTGTTAATTTAACGTCTTAGTTGGCGGGTTAAAAAAGCTTCGACTTTAACAAGAGAAAATCGACGTACTCTCTACATCTCGACCATTCGATTCGCAAATCAGAAGAAATTTCGAACACTACTTTGAAATATCTCCCTCGATTTCCCGCTTCTGAAACTCGGTTCACGCGCGCATCCGTCAACACGTCGTTGTTAACCCGCTTTATTACGAATCAAATCCCACGGATGATCGAGTTTTCGTGGCATTATTCGCGATTTAGAAACGGCAGTCGAAGATCGTGCCTTAAAGCCTGGCGTATTTCGAGAACATGTCAAGCGTAAACCGAGCTTAATGCGGCCGAGCCAACGTTCGAAACGAACGAGCGGAGTTGTTACAGCGGCATGTACAAGGCAGCTACTCTCTGCATCCGTTTCCAAAGATTCTTATGTATTTGCGGGGTGGTGCCATTATGGAGTCGGTTTGCATGGCGGATAGCGTCTACTGGTAGCCGGTTCTACTCTCGTTCGTTACGTATTCCAATAGCTGGAGAAGCCGAACGACGCGTTGTAAATCGATCGAGCTCGGCTAAATGCTTCGTACGTTGAAACTTACGTCCATTCACGTCGGATCCAGTATCGGTAAATGCGTGAAGCAGATTATATAATTAACGATTTATCTTGTTCGCTGTTACATGAAATTCCGGCGGACGAGTCTTACGAGCTACTCGTATTCGTCTGTAGTCTTTACCTTTTCTTTTTACCTTACTTTCTTTCCTTTTTTTCTGTCTTCTTTTAAAAAATTTGTTTATTTTCACATCGATAAATCAATTCACGGAAGGATCTGATCGAAGCGTTCTCCCATTTTTCTTCCTCGATCGATAACTCCGCCAAATAGTACGATTTATTATAGCGGCGTGGCAAAAACAATAGAACGCGATTCAATGAATACACCGGTCGTCCACTGTAATAATCTATCGACTGGAAATGGTAATTTCGCGGCAGCGTGTATCGAGGAAGGAGAAGAGAGTTCTGCTCGACCTTCGAATATCAATTAAAGAAGTCCATTTGGAAAGACATCGCTTGCATATCATCGGCCACGATCACTTCTAGTTCTTCGCCGATCTTTTCTTCGGTAATGGCCCATTTAACGGGTAATCGTTGCCTCGATTAGCCTCGAAAAACGATCTTTCTACCTCGAATCCGTCAAATTGGCGCTCTCATTAACCTCGAGATTTCGCACGATTAGTCAAATCGAAGGTTTTTTTCTCCGATCAGCTGTTAATTGCCGAATTTAGATAGATGGCCAATTTTAAAAAAGAAAGGGGCAAAGAGGAGAAATTTCACAACATCTGCTAATCTTATATTATTTTTATATGTTTGATATAAGAGATACGCAGCTTTGGAAGAGGAAAGCCATATTACGGTGAATTTGTCAAAAGAAATCTGTCTCGATCGCGAGAAAAAAATGATCAGCTGTTCCTCTGACAGAAAAATTCTACGACGCTTCATACGTTTATTATATTTTTACTAATATTCCTGCTAATATCGTCATGAATATTGTTACGATCGTCGGTGAATTATCTACAAATTGCAAAGTGCGATACTCACCTCCTTGTAACAGTGGTTCGCCTAACTCGACATAGAACAGCGCGTCCTTCTCGTACGAATCCTCCTCGATGATCGACAGCTGGATCAGCTTTCTGAAAGAAAAGCGCAAGAGAAAATACCGTGAGATTACTAATCGTGTAACAAGGTGGCTGAGTCGGGTGTACGTTCTGGCGAGTTTGGCGAAAGTCGAAGGTAAAGTTGGACTAAACTTCGTAGCTCTAAAGAAGCCCGCAGCTTTAAGGTACGCGCTGATCCTGCCTTGTCGCGATATCAAAAGAACTTCCGGTCTCGGGATGAAAACGCTCTGGCAACTTTTCCGAGTCCATTGAATTCCTTTCGGCGCCGTTGAATTTTATGCATCACTCTCCGGATAACTTACAAAATTAAGCAACTCTCGTTGACTTAATTTCCCATTTGCAGATAGCAAGAAGTAATTTGTATAAATTTCGTAACTTCGATAAACGATTTTCCTAAAACGAAGGCTCCGTTTCAAAGCAGGAAAATTATATAATTTGATATTTTCAACGCGTATTCTGATGAAATCCCATATTGGAAACCAATACGAGTCCGTGAAATGTAATAATTTTGGAAAACAAGGGAACCAGAGATACAATAATTGTTCAATGAACGACTAACAGATACGAATGGAAATTTCCCCTGTAATTGTTTTACGGATGCCGCGAATACGATTTCCCGTTGGATTGCCGCAAATTTAAGACACGCGTCGTGTTTGCGTATCGATTACGTGAAATTGATTAGAGAGATTTCGTTTGATCGTCTTGTGGAATTAACGACGTGGAAATTCTCTACATTATGATCATTACCGTAGATCGCCTCGTAATCGGATCCAATAAGCGCGAGTTATGGTAACGTTACACTAACCGTCCGGTATCCATATCGTCATAAAGCCAGCAAGCGAATGTAACGTAATATCGATGTCGATAATTAATTACGACGTATCGCGTCAACCGAACGACACCCAGCTATTCTACTCCCTTGTCGAGTAATGCACCCTCGCCCATTCAATACTCGCTAATTATGCATCTTCTCGAATAGAATTTCGACGAAAATTTCGCCGCCGAATGAAGTCGAAAAGGAATTTAATCGCACGTTTCATGTCATAGTCGATTTAATTTCATACAATTTTATTCGCTGGCTCGGTTCCTCTTTGTTGAGGTTATTAGTTGTATAAACAGAGAAACGCGTGGATAAATTGTAAGGTAGAAAATATATTTGAATACAGAAGTGCAATTACAAGTAGAAATATAATTTTGAGATGGACCAGATCCGCACGCTAGCAGTGTTACCCTATAACGTCGCTTGTTTATGGTCTGCCTTCGTCCCAGTCTTTCGTCTATACTCTGTCTATGGCTTCGGAGCTTGAGAAAACTAAAAAGATCGGATGTAGAGTTTTCTTAGAAGCGGTGACCACTTCAACACTCTTTACGCGTAAAATAACGCTCGATACGAAAGTCGAGACGAGAATGATACTAAGTACTGTTCCACAAAGTTTAAACAGTAGTATAAGCACGTAAGTATAATTTACAAGTCTATACGTGCGTACATAAGCTTACATCATATTCTTTTTTCAGCAGTTGTCTTTTATTGTAGCAGGCAATCGAGGAATAAGTCTAATTGACGTACGGTAGATAATCAGAACGTCGATTTGAACCTCGGATAGAGGAAACTTGGGATAATATGGAAAGATTTATTGACGTTAATAAAATCATAGAAAACTTTCGATGGTGTAACGTTATACAGGTATTTAGGTTTAATGGAATATTTAGTCGGTTGGAAGTTTAATCGAATGAATTTCACGATGTCTGATTCTATTTACACTTTCCTATGTTTCGTGTTAAAATTCCGGCAAAGTGAAGTTACGATGAAGTTCGAAGCATCTCGGATAATACGAAACTTGGGTTAAACAGCAGTCGGATAACCGAAGCTGCATTGCATTACGTGTTCTAGCAACTGTATCGGTATGACCGAACCTCGAATTAAATGCCGACATATAAAGTAAAGGCGCGTGTCTGATGGAGTTGGACATATTAAACTTGACCAAGCATAACAAACGATGGCTATTAATGTCGTTATTTATAATATCGTGGCGTAGAGAATGTTCACTAATGATCCTACGCTGCTCTAAAGGTTTTGTATTAAAAGTAGCCATTGTTCTGACGTAAGCATATGCAAATCATATGTAAGCGACGTCAGAGTCTGTCTAAAAGATTGCTCTCTTCGTTTACTTGAAAGTATCCATCGATCGATCGATTTATTTTAGAAATCTCGTTCAAAACTCGCGGAACATTGAAAGAAGCGTTAATTACGCGGATAAAGTAAACGTTGATTAAGCATCGCTTCTTATAACTTCCGTGGATGGCTCGTGGATGTCGAAGAAATTGGAAAAATACACGAAGAATGTACGAGAGGGTAGAGAAAAATTTTCGGATAAAAGTTTCGTCACGCTCTTGACTTGCACAACGTCGGAGTTCGTGACGAGACTTTTCCATAGGCCTCGCCGCCTTTATGCATACGCGTTCATAATCGAGTAACAGCCGACAGGCTGAACGATCCGACCGCTTTTGCCAAATTAGACGTTCAAATTTGAAATTCAAATCGATCCAGAGTAGCAGCGAAATCAATTTAGCGTGCCATCTGGCTCCGACAACGTCGAATCTCGTCGACGCTCATCCTAAACGTTCCTCGTTGCATACATCGCCACACTTATAAACACTTTGAAACGCAGCTCATCTCGTGATGCGTCTCTTTCGTCCGCGTAATCGACGCTCGCTTCCACTGTCTGTACAGTTTTTAAAGTAGATTGCCAGACGATGATCAACGATGGATGAACATTAGCAAGTAAAAAAGAAGATTGTTTTAAAGATAGGAAAATAAGTGTAGTTCAAGATTACTCGGAAGAAACTATATGACAAAGCGAACGTCTAGACTCCACGGAGGGCCATAAATCTGAGACAAGCAGCCTGGATGAGAGATGAAGAAGAAAAACTATGCGAAGGTCGTCGAAAGCAAAGGCGAATGGAAGGAAGTACGCGACTAGTATATAAATTGCTTTAATATTCATATTCCGTGTTAGTTATATTTTGTAGTTAAGGTAGATATAGCGAAGGAATCACGGTGACAGCGTATTTTTCATTCGATATCCATCGCTGTTCGAAGGCAAAGTGTTCCTGAAATAGCTCTGACCTTAGACTTGAAGCCACGTCGCGACGATAACCCGCTGACTTGGAGTGTACAGACACAATTTGCAGCCAAGTATATACCGTGTCGATCGATATCTACTCGGTCGTGTGCGATACTAACCATCGTACAGACCCAGGAAATAGATTGGCGCTCGCGTTAAACCGAAGTGCCATCAGGTCAGAAGTCGAATTGTTCCAAACGAACTTGCTGCCAAGGCTGTCAGCGTGTCGTTCAACTTCGAACTTTGCAAGTTCGTTAATCATTCGACGGGATCGACTCGGCGGCGTTTCATCTTTAAACGAAACTTCGCCATCTTCTTTCGCTCTTGCGCTCGCTCTCTCGCAGAAATCAGTTGGCGATACTGCGTGGGAAGAGAAGCGAAAATTCGCGAGCATGACGAGCGATGAAAAAGGTCAGTGAGAGACATCAAATATTTAGAGTGGAATATCGATACCGTTTGATCGACGTGCATCTACGTGGAGATTTGACTACACGTGGCAAGAATGTGTTGTATGCGTGACGTGGTCTTCAGCCCTCGAAAGCTGGGTCAATTCTGACTCATGCAGATGTTTCACGTTTATTACGTTTCAGGATTCACATTCACGTGTTATTATTCTATCAAGCTATACGAAGCATTTTATTTCTTATGGAAATTTACTTATCGTATAAATTTACTTTATCTTTAGTTATCATAATGCTATAAAACAAGATATTCGAGAAGCCAGTGACCCCAAAGAAGCGAAGCTGGAAGTCCTTCTGAAAATTATACTTTCTTTATTCCTTCTAATAAAATTTCTCGTTAAACGTGGTTCTACTTATCTCGCTTTATATTTAATATACGAGAACCTGCTTGTAGCTCAATGTCATTGCGATACTACATGCATTTCTACTCAGCCAAAATAGCGGAGTAATCGCGAGAATCAATAGTCCAAGTTTCCCATAGACTAACCGGGCTAACACGCCTATCCACACGGCTGTTCTCTTCGGATCTAATTTGCGGTGTTACGTCAGTCACGTTATGAGTATTGTCCAACCGGCCACGCGTTCCAATGTTATTCACCGCTACAGCACCATGGTCACGGCGTTAACGCAAATGTGTATTAATTTAATTAGGTCTGTTTACGCTGACTGGCCGTTCGTCCTCGCTGTTCCAATGCTATTTAGCAACCTCGAAATCGACTAAGTTCCCTCGTTCCCTCTTGTGCTAATGGTACACTCTCGTACCACGATCTGTGTGGTCAAACGTCGTTCAACAGCCTTCGAACAAACGTATTCGTACGCGGTCGCGAGCTATTGGGTTGGCAACTAAGTAATTGCGGATTTTGTCACTAGGTTGTAATGACAAAATCCGCAATCGCTTAGTTGCTATCCCAATAGACCGATTGTTGTTCGAATCGAATGTAGAGAACGTGACGAAGGTATTCGAAGACTTGTCGAAACTTTTCCTAAATATGCGACCTGAGTTGTTCGAGACATTTAGAAATTTTGTTAGAAGCGTCGTCACGATCAACGTGATTGCGTGGATTACACGTGGGTGATACGATTGGTCAAATTTGAATAAAAAGAATAGGGAAATGTATATGGAAGTTGCACGAACCACTGATCAGAGTGTTACCACTCGATGCTAATTAAAAAGATCATCGAACAATGTTTGAACGAACCGCGTAGAGCTTCGTTTCATCATCGACTCGAGATCAATTAATCGGTTCGAGAATAGCTTCTACGGCTTCCCTGCTGACGCTGATGCGGGTTTAGTCTATCGAATACGCTGTAGTTGGCTTTTGTTTGAGGCAGCCGTTGTTTCGATGAATTTGGCGTGATACGAGAGAATGGAAATCGAATTCGAATGTGAATCGCATAAGATTAAATAGAAAAAGTATCTAATGATTGCTGGAATTTTCTACACAGCAGTCGCGTCGAATGTTTAATTTGAAATTGATCATCATCGAACGTAAGAATTTCCTCTCATAGTCTTTCTTTCTGATCCTCTTACGAATAGTATGAAAACGCTCGATCTTGTAACGATACGATAAATAAACGTTTATAACACCGTGAAACGCTGTTTCATAGGAATTTTTGTCCCAAGAGAGTAGAGATGCAAGAGGAGCGTGGAAAAAATCGATAGGAATCGGTCGACTGAGACAGGAAACAGTCTAGAAGGCTACGTGTGCGATATTTTTATCGCGCTTAAACGATCCGTCAATACGAAAATTGTCCCTGTAATAGGGCAAGGCCGACGAATCGTTTCCCGGCTCAACCTTGACCAGAGGAGATGGGATACGAAAATTGAATTCTTGCAGAATCCGGTCGAGCTCCACCGTAAATAGGAGTTCGTCCTCGGTGCTCGTAAAACTAGGCATAACTTTGTTTTTGCCGGTGACAAGATTGGAGGGACGAATTTTATTCGCCGATTACCTCAAGGCAGAGACCTTGATTACGATGCATCGTTTCGAAAATCGTGACAAACCTCGTCTCCGTGAGAACCTTGTAAGGATAAAGTTAATATAAAATTCCTTTCTCGTCTCTGTCGCATTTTTATGCTTTTACATTTTCATACGTGCAACTCATGGAAGTATTTAAAACTCACTATAGAAGACTTGTTTGTATTATACGTATATTCTGACTAATTAAATTCTCAATTTTTATTAATACCACTTAATAAAGTTAGAATTTACATAAATGAATGTACAATTTTAAATTAAATGTCGAAACTGGACATTCGACCGGGTCTGGTAAGGTTAATGATATGTCGCACATTTCACACTACGGCCGTCAAATTTTGCACACTTGTATCGCGAAATTGGTGCACATTCGTCGCGGATAAATATTCCAACAGGCTGGCAGGGAACATTCGGACCTCCCTTTTCTTCGTCTCCAATCTCGCAACTGGACCGACCGATCGAGCCAATCCAATCTATCCGGAATTCGATTTAACATTCGCGAAACGCGCGAGAACGAGCCCGAGTGAATACAATTGACGCTTCTTGGATTTTTTTAACGCGATAAATCAATCGCTGCTCTGCGGCCAAGGACTACTTGTTTAATGTTCTTCGTTAACGAAATCTCGTTCTTCAGATTTTCCGTTTAAGAGCTTCCAATGTCTCGGCGATGCGAACTCGTAGTATTTGGAGCAGAATAGAATTCGTACACCAATGGGACTTTGCTCCACTTGTTACGTAAATAAATAATAACGGAAGTCTCACTAACGTGTTACAGAATCTCATGAATATTCCTGTAGAATTGCGAGAAGAAAGAACACGGTTCGAGATAGTCGAAGTTCCTTCAAAGAGAATCTTCTTCGCGCGATCTTATGATTGGAGCCGCGATGTCCAGAATACGTGGAAGGCGTACATCTTCTTTTACTTCACCGTAAGTACAAATCCGACAAACTTGATCTCTTCTGAGCGCGTGTATCAAAAATTTAGACTTATCCTCCGAACAAAGAATCGAATTCAGCTGAAGACGTTGCGAGAGAATCGTTCCAGGATTCTTCAGAGTGCTATCTTGAAAACTGACTGTCACCCCATTAATCTTCTTTCTTTCCACGGCATCTCTCCTCCAACGGCGTATACCCTAACACAGCAAAGATTTTTCGTCCAAAATCGCGCAGCTCTATGACGTTTAAGCAAAAATTCGAATTTAAATTTTAATAATTCGTTCGCTTCAACCGATAAGATCCTACGTTTTGGCTGGTTTCGCGTCCTTCGATGACCAGGGTTATTCTCAGGTCTTGAACCTTTCTTAAATCTTGAACCGCTTGATCGTCGACGTCTACAGCTCGAATCTATCTTTTGCGCATAAAACACTGAACGACTTAATAAATTGTCCTGAAATCTTGACGCGTTCCGATCTTCGGATTTTCTTTTCTCTTGCTCCTTCAACATCATCGGATATAATTCACTTTCTCTGCTTTCATGCTGCTCACTTTTTGTATACCGTAAGGTGTACGGTCCGAAAACAAACGAATGTATAAAGAAAATATACAGATAAAAGTTAAATGCTAAGGTAAAACGAGTAAACATTCACGAGTGCTTTTTCTTTTATTTCGATTCTGGAGTTTCGATCTCGTTCCGTTGCATCTCGCAGAAACTCGTCCCTAACTTGCAGTTCAAAGCACGTGTTCGCCAGATAACGAAAAATCGATGATCTCAGTAAGGTCCTGGTCAAAGGCTGAACTTCTGAAAAGCGAAACGTATGCGACAGGAAAGAATTCGCAAAAACCAACGCTTTTATCCAGCATCGTCCTATCTGCAATTTTTGCTACGCTTGCGAGTAACGAAGATAATATTTCTCGCCGAGGCCTCCCGTTTGTTTCCTGGCTCGCAGATATTTTAATAATATTCCGAGCACGCCAACGTCCACGCTACTGTGTAGAATACTGCGTGAACTAATATACGTTTATTTTACTTTTTCCACGTAAAATCGTTTTCTCACGGGATCCTCCGTATAGTTGATAAACACATAGTCCGCAGAAGTCGATCTGACCAACTGCTAATTCTTCTAGTTCGCTCAATTTCATTATTTCGATGTGACATTATCAAACGAATAATTTATTTCCATAAATCTGTCGCAAGAAAATGGCATAAATAAAAGTAAATTATAATATAATTATAATATAATTATAATAATTATATTATAATTATTATATATATATAATAATTATAATTATAATATAATTATAATATAACGTTTGGTATAGCGTAATTTAACATTCAGCAAGTGTTCGCCGAAGCTGATTAGGTTTAAAAATCATTTGAAATAATTCCTGGAATATCCATGTTTCTTTACTTTGTCCGTGCAAATTCAGAAAAACCACTTGGCCATTGTGTATTTTCCAGCTCACGGTAGTGGCCGTTAAAACAGCAAAAATGGTTTGCTCGTGCGCGAGATCCAGCCGAGATTTTTCGTGGATTACCCACCCTTTGCCATGTTTGCCATCCGACGGTTAATCAAAACGCTCTTTATCGTCCCTCTCCCCGCTTCTTTATGTCGACAGCCGTCACTTTGAAATATCACGGTACTCGGTTGGAAGTATAAATAATGGCGTTCTCGATGGAAGATCTCGCGCGGTAACCGCGATCCATTTCGATACACCTCCAACGCGATGCCCTATTTTCCTTCCTTTTTTCTTTTTTCCTTTCTTTCGCGTCCTCGTTGATGTTGGTCGCGCGTTTTCGCGGTCGAGAGACACTCTCGGCGAGCCGCGTAAATTTTAAGACGGGAGTGTCCCCGACGCGGCAGCCTGGCTTTTTGTCATCGAGATTGCGTCAACCTCGGGGAAAACGCCGCTCGAAGGTAACACGCGTAAACCCAGGCTGACGTGCACTCGCGTTTATGGAACCTTCCTACACCGGCAATCTCGGTGAACACGCTAATGTACATACTATCGCGGTGTGCTATCGTCCTGTATTATCGTTGTATACGACCTCTTCAGAAGAGAGGAAATCCAAATTCTGAATTTGCTACGCGGCCAAATTTCCTCTATCTGGACAGAGTTGCGGTTTTAGGTTCAACTTGATCGTGATTGAAAACGTTGAACAAACGAGGCTTCCCCTTGGTTTAACACGGAAAATGTTCCACAAGCAAACGAACCACTCGACAAAGGATCAGTCGCGAGATCATTCCACTTATTGCGTTTCATATTTAATACGCAGAGACGTTGCTATGATATCTTCGATTCTGTTCGGAATTTTAGTTGGACAGGCCCATTTCCCTCATTAGGAAATTCCGAATTACCGGTCCTCCCAGGGCAGTAAACGTAATGACTCGAGGCCAGGAAGAACCCAGGCAAGGACCAGGGGAGTTCAGCTTCAACTATCGGACAGTACACACAGGGCGACAAAGTCCCAACTTAGTTCAACTACAAGCAACGAAGAGTACACACAGGGCGACAAAGTCCCAACTTAGTTCAACTACAAGCAACGAAGAGTACACACAGGACGACAAAGTCCCAACTTAATTCAACTACAAGCAACGAAGACTACAGACACAGGACGACAAAGTCCCAACTTCGTTCAACTACAAGCAACGAAGACTACAGACACAGGACGACAAAGTCCCAACTTCGTTCAACTACAAGCAACGAAGAGTACACACAGGACGACAAAGTCCCAACTTAATTCAACTACAAGCAACGAAGACTACAGACACAGGACGACAAAGTCCCAACTTCGTTCAACTACAAGCAACGAAGACTACAGACACAGGACGACAAAGTTCCAACTTAGTTCGGTTCAGTGCTACAACGAATACAAATAAAGTGCCGTATAAATCTAACACTCGAGTTATTCCATCTCCTCCACCTTGAACGTTAAGTCATATCGACCGATCGGTTTGACCTGATCGGTTGCTCTTTAGTCGATAATACGCAACAGATTCCATGCAACCAAAAAGCTGCAACAGAGCAACGTGTCAATTGCCAACAAATTGTTCGATAAAAGGAAGAATCAGTAGTGAAGCCATCATGTTTCATGATTCATATGCGAAAATCTGGCGCACCGTTGCTGTAATACCTTCGATTCGATGGAAGCAAAATACCAGAAGAAAGTCTGGCGAAGCAACGTGTCGATCAGCAACAAACTATTCGACGAAAGATCAGTCGTGAAATAATGAACATCGTCGAAACGTTACGACTGGAATGGGATCGCACTTGGGGAAGCTTTCATGGCGCACAATTACAAGGGGAACGTTACTCCGTCCATTAAACAGCGAACAGTGGTGCGGCCGTGCCGTAACTCCGTATTACACGGAACAATTAAACACTCGACAACGCGGAACTATCTTTTAACAGTAACAGACCGATGACGGGGCAAAAGTTCGCGTCAGTTGTCGCGAGTAAGGTCGGTTCGCGCGGCCCCTGTACTTGACATAATTCAAATCTCGAGAGTTCGAATTCTCCGCGGAGGTGCACACGCAGTTCGGATGGCCGAGCGGAGCGTGTGCGTGGATATCGTGTTAACGAGGGCTTCTCTAGTCGCATTCTACTCGTGGCCCATTGTTTCCACGCGAAACCGCGTTCCGCGAAGCACGAAGAAACACGCCAGAAACGTGGCTCGTACGTACTGGGTGTTCCAACAGATTTCGTTGGCATCGATAGTATTCCCGGCTGTTCCAAGTTTTGGGTGGGGCGCTTAATAATTTCAGGAACCTTCGAAGCGTGAAGATTTATTGTCGGAAGACCGCTGCATAGGTGAATGGGCAAGAGATGGCAAGCAGATAGGGAAATTTCAACGCCGTCATATAAAATTCATGGCTGAACCCAACAGCTCTGGCTAAGATCGAACCTGGCTACTCCCGATCGAAAGACGAACGCGGTATCGGACACCTTACTCGGACCTGGCTTCTGCTATCTGTAATATTTCTCAACGATTTACGTTTCGTTATCTATTCCCTTTGATTGCGAACGATCGCTAGCAAAGTCGTAGTCTCTGTAGTTGTAAATCTTTGTTTCTTTGATGGGATACGATGACTCATGCTTCGTTCCCGTTTCGTACATCTTCTTCCTTCAAATTTATATAATATCACACAAATTATAGACTATTATTCCCGTACTCTCTAATTGAAATCTAGCACTTTTCCATTCTGTAAGATACGTGCAAGTATTTCAAGCTTCTCGCGTCTTTTATTTTCTTCGAGTAAAGTTGTGGCTATATTATACGAGCTGCTACGAAACGATCACTCGATATTTTACATTGAACGAACAAAGACATCGTACATAGGGAGGAAGATAGTTGACAAAAAATTAATAAATTTTGCCCCTAACTTTCCCTACGAGAATTTCCTGTATCACGGTTTTTATTATCGCGTGACGATGTTGGGTGCAGGTCGACTATCATGTTCCAAGATGCCGTAGCTTGGAAAGTCTATCGTCTTCTCGGGTTGGCTGTCTATTGTCGCAGCTGCGAGACCCGACCCCTCTGGCATATGTGCAGCTACAGTTTGTCAGTCATGCTGCTTGCCTGGTATACGAGGCTTTAGAGCTCCCGAAGTAACGCGTCTATATACATGACTGTGCATAATATATGACCGTGACACATTCACTATGGGCTGTAGTTTCGCACATGGACACGCGCTGTCTATGTATTTCGCCGGTTTACCAACGGGAAAACAACCCTGTTTTTCTTCCCTTTTTTTTTCTTAATACAGACACTGTGCTTTCAATTGAATTTCTGATGAATTTACATTTCGGAAGAGGATCCTGCTGCATTTCCCTGGTTGTAGTCTTTTTCAGTTACACAACTTTCTCTGCAAGAACTTGCCAACGATACATAGATACGCAGATAAGGAAACTCGAGAGAAAAATAACACACGCATTTCTTTACGAGTCCTTTAAAAACAGCTGACGAATTGATGTAGTTTCGCGAAAGTCAAGCATACGATTACTAAAACAAGCCACGTTTGTACTAACTTCGATATCGTAATATTGCGACGAGCAGAAGTTGGAAAATTTGATAAATGCGTGTTTATCTCCAAGATACAAAGACAGTTTTCGGTGATTAGATTGATTGATCGGCGACGTAAGAAACAATAAGGAGATATGTAAATTTAATAGACATCTGGTAATTGATTGAATGTAAGGGCACCGGATTATAATTTCTGTATCTGATGTCACGAGAAAAAGATCAATCGGACGTTAAATTTTAACGCGAACGGTCACGGTTGCGCAGTTAATGGTCGATACATAGGTTCTGCAAGAATCGTGAAACATATCCAGAGAATTTTATTCGCGTTCATGGTTGTTACATATATCGATAGCGTACATGCATATCGTCTAGAACTTGGTTTTCTACTCTCGCGAGTTACGTCGCTTTCTTATCGACATCCGCGATGAATATAAAGCCGTCTTCGCAGGGTCACGCGAGCGTAATGAAAAGGCCATCGTAAATCGTAAATCGCGATGACCGACTCTCTGAATCGCTTCCCAACTGCAAAATGAACGATTCGCTTGCGAAAAGAAATCGATCAAAAGCGTCGACCTTCTCTCGTTTCTTCAGCTTCGTGGATATCGAAGAACGACCATCGACGTTTGCTGTTCATCGACGAACCACGTGGAAAATCGCCTACAGACTTGCGATAAGACTTCGAGATTAAAATTTCGTCGCAACGAACGCGCCACTTCGTGGTTTGTTCGCGATTTGCATCGCTGCTTTCGCAAATTGGAACGTTTTTCATTTTCTCCGGTCAGCCACAAAAGTACGCCTTATAATTTTATTTAAACAAAGCGTGTAACATATTTACTTGTTAGCCTGTAAAGTATTAATAAAAAATATTCATCCGAATGAGAGTTTTATGAATCGGTGATACGATGATTAATGTATCCGATGGGGTTAGGGCGGACGTACATTGTTGCGTTACGCACGGTGATTAGTCGGACAATGCACGGCGTCTGGTCACGGATTTGATATTTATCCGTGGCCTCTTCTGTTGCCTGTGTGCGGGGCGATAATTAATTTCCCGTTTAAATAAGCCCATCGCTCGGCGGCTACCTAATTAATCAAGCTTCCTACGTCGAATGACGCTAACGAACTCGTGTCACTGATGCACTTCGAAACGTCCGCAGAGATAATCGGCTTGAAAAGTAATTGTCGTTGTGTCCCCCCATCGCGATTAATTGATACGTCATATAATTAATGCGGCCGCATTACCGCTGCGCCTTAATTAGAAACGCAGCGTAGGTACATCACAGGGACCTTTCTACATTCAGAGCGGCTACCTATAGTCGAATTGCGTTTTTCCCCCGAAATTTCGTGACTCGAGCGTCCGATTAAATTTACGGCCGAACAATCGGTTAGACGGATTCGACGAACGGCTCTATTGTGATAGCGCGCGCTTAAATTTCAATAAATCGGTAATTCGCGTGGCAATTCTCGCAAAATGGGGACACGATTTTTTCTAGGAATATTCTCGAGTCCTTCGAGGAGAAAATAGACTGACAACGTGTCTTTACTTTTCAACGAAGCGGCTTTTGAATACTTTTTGTAGCGACTGGAACAGACAGAAAGACGTTATACGTATTCACTGTTTATGGAATGTACAGTTTGACAATAGATTTGGATCACACGCAGCTGGAATAGCCGGATCATTCGAATCGAGGTGAAGCAACTCTGTTGGAATTACGCTACCACGAAAAGGATCGACGATGTTTAAATCGCATGCGAAAATTCTTACAATTTCTGATAGAAAGGCAGAGACATTCTGCCCGTGATGATAATATAATCACTGTGACGGTTCGATGATGAAGTAACAATGGCCACGTCGCTGAATCCCGGTGAAAAGACGTCCAAAGAGGTTAATTAACTCGGGAATATTCGAGAACGTTGAAATTTCGCGGCAAGTTTCCAGCACGGCGTTCAGAAATTAACGAGCTTCCAGCGAAGTTTCGCAATGAGAGAGATCGAGGATACTTACAATGGCAGACCGCGAGTGAAATTTATCTGATTCGGAGGCAACGCGTAAGTAGCGACTGCTCTTCGTCCGGCGTGGCAGTTCGTCCCGGAGGCGGCTTCCGAATTTTGAAATTTTAAACACGACTTGCAGCCAAGATCGGCATTATGTCCTGGAAGGAAAACCCTCGGCGAATTATTCAAGAGCGAGCGAATTGCTTGCCCTCTGTGTCTCCATTCCGAGTCACCGAAGAGACTTTCGCGTCGACGATCAAACCGTTGAGAATTTCCAGTTCTCGAAACATTTTCTAAATATTTCATCCGCAACCTCGTTACTCTTCCTATTGCTTTCTTACTTCTCTCCATTTTTTCATTTTTTTTTTTTTTTTTTTTGTCGATGATCGTAGCCTAACGATATTCGTCTTCGAACAAGGCGCTCGCGAACGTACCCGAACACTTGCAAAGGTTTTATCTCGTAAAAGAGAGAGAGGAAATGCGTGGATAAATGTATAATAGAAAATATAGGGTGGTCTGTAACTGGTGGTACAAGCGGAAAGGGGGTGATTCTACGCGAAAAAAGAGGTCGAAAATATAGAATAAAAATTTTTCGTTTGAGGCTTTGTTTTCGAGAAAATCGACTTTGAATTTTCGCTCGGTACGCGTGCGGTACGTTATAACGGATCTCACTGTAGATCGTTGTCTCAATGGAAAAATAAAAAAAAAGAAATTTTTATTCTATATTTTCGACTTCTTTTTTCGCGTAGAATCACCCCCTTTCCGCTTGTACCACCAGTTACCAACTACCCTGTATATTTAAGCAAGTTTAAGTATAAGTACAGTGTGTATGCTGGTCCAGATCAGAAAGAGCTTCGAAGCCATGGGTCTGTGACAACGACCATATCCAAATCCACGTCGTTCCATACTACCTGACAGTGAACTGTTAGACTTTGGCCTGACTTTTGCACGTGGCCCAACATTACATTTTCCCCATTACGTAGGACAATCAGGATCCTCAACACCTACAAACGCAACATATAAGAACTGCAAGCATTCGACCACGAGACTAGTCTTGTGTACAGTCTTGGCCGTGATTTGAACAACTATTTTAACTTCGCTACTTCGTTGTAATATTATACTTAATCATTTTCGTGAACAAAAGCCTAGAAAAATATAAAAGCACAGTCAAGTTAACCCATTTGCATCATGGCCCTACTTAAGAGGACTGGTTCTTATAACCGCGCGCGCGCGGTCGTAGGTGCAGTAAATGACATCCGAATTCTTCATGGAGTTTATCGAAAATTTACTTTCTCGCATCTTATGCATCGCATCTTATATTCCTTATAACAGAGGAAAAAAGAAAAAATTATTTACTTAAAAAAATAAGGAATAAGAAATTTGTCGTGGAATTCTTTAAAATGGTCAATACAATAAACTGATATAAGCGAGATGCTGACAGACGGGTCAAACGTGATCTCTCACATCTGAAGAATACTTAGCGACTGAAATAAAAGACAGTCACAGCGCCCGTAATAATCCGCGCTTGGATGCAAATGGGTTAAGTTATTGCTTTTTTGTCTTTTTATCATTAATTTTACGTGACAGGTCCATGTCATTTACATTTGTACCATTACGATAAACTGTCTGTACCACGCTGCATCATCTGTGCAAGGCATGTTGCTAGAAAACTATAAGGCTGAGAGCTCCTTCAAATCGATTTAGTGCTAAACAATACTCGATGACTTCGAGGACTAAGAAAACTAAACTTTAGAAAAGATGTGGAGTTTTCTTTGAAGTGGGATCTACTTCAACATTAACGAAATTTCTAAATACTCGGCGTGACATACATCGTTTTATTCGCGGTCGACGCAAAAGCGGAGAAAATGTTCGTTACATATTTTATTTGGCTTGTCAACAAATCGCAACAATTACGTCGATTAAACGATCGAATCCAATTAACGGGCTTTTATATTCATAACAGCGTCACGGATAAACGATCACAGAGACACCACGCCCTTTAAAGCGTGACAGTCCACCCTGCGGCAATCGAGAGCTTCCGAGGGGTTGTCACGGCATTTATAAAAGCACTTTCGCCTACAGAGATACTCCAGACGTAAATACGTATCCTTTCTTCTCCGTTTCCATTGCTCTTTCTCGTTTCAATTTCCAATTGCCAACTTGTGCATTATCGTCGCTCTGCTATATCGCAACTTTCGTACCGCTTACTTTTATACCCACTTAAGCGACAGAAAAACAACTCTCGTCGCAAAGTGCGGCGCTTCTCTTTCTCCTTTCTTTCGCGCTTAAGAAACTTTCGCGGAACGTGCGCGTTTTTAAACGACGACTTCGTTCCGGCGATCGTTCGGCGAAACGGTGTTTATCGCGACCGAATCGCCGGCGATGACATCGTTCGCGTCGCGGCCAAGTCGAGGTCGATCGTTCAGCGACGTGGTCGTTGTTTCCAAGAAGTTTACGGACAGATCATTGGGAAGAGTTTATGCACGAAAAGCGATCGACTAAACAGAGAATCGTTCGCGTCACTGGCCAACAAAACGTGGAAAACGCGCAGCGCGTTGTCGCGAATTCGGTCCGTCGTATGACGAGCGTTTCGAAGAAGGAAAAAAACGTTCGTGGCAAATGGTTTGGATATACATTGGACGCGTATGAGCGTCGATAACGTGGCATTCTAGGAAAAAGTGGCCGACGTTGAATATCGAAAGCTGTCATCCAGGCATAAAAGTCCGTCCGGCTGTCGGAGAAACGCTCTCTCGCAGTATGGATTTATCAATCCATACAAGCGATAGCCACCTACGTAGAACGGCGTGTAACGAATTCTCTGGCGCACTCTTTCACCCGGTGCCACCCAGTTTGCTTAAATAAACCGTCAAATTTATCGCCGCGTTTTCGCCTCGTTTTCGCCTAGTCCGATCCTGAATTTAACGACGCGTTCCCCATTCCAGACGCTCTATTTTTGTTGGTCGAACACAACGAGTTAGCGAGATTTTCGAAAAGTTACTCGTTCGATTATGCAAATGGCGCATTACCACGGAATATCCATGATAATCCGCGATTCGAACGGTAGAACGCGACCGGTACATCGACCGATAAATCCGGCAGAATTTGCAATAATCGTCGATGCCTGGCGGAGAGCGGCGCAGCAGAGAGGACAGAGTTAGGCGACACGACAACATGCCCCGCGCTCGTCCTATCGATTTTCCCCAGCGAAATTAGATCGTTGGACGTGAACAACGCGCTGTCCACCAGAGCTGACATTGATATCCCAAAGAGACTAATTCCACGTGCAATCGGATACGGCCGCGAAAGCGCACCGCTGTTGCATGCATCGCCATAAAGAAACGTCGGTCATTCCGTGAGCAACGTCGTTTTTTTGTCCGGAATTTCCTAAGCTAAAGTCAAGTAGTAATTTAGTGGAGACTTTATCAGCGTTGTTAACAGCGATTCGTCGAACAGCAATTCCGTTTCATCGCAAACACCGGCCGATTTCTACGTTTTTGATCTGTACGCGTAAACACGGTATCATTTACGAAATAACCGAGTACAGTATACGAAATGCAAAGAAATGCATATAGAGTCACGTTTCATAGATATGTTCGCGATATGCAAATGAAAAAGGTCTGAATTTAAGATCGTTCGTGTATCGGCTCTAAGATCTATCGATCGTGTCGTTTCACTGAAAGTTTGACAAAGAGCGTTCGTTCGATCGTGCATCGAAAAATAATCCCATCAGCGGCGGTATTATGTTGATCCTGCGACCACCATAGATAGGTACAGCGAGCTGGTCACGTTTATTTCATATTCCTCGTCCGTAAGATACCTTTACAAGCCGCTTAAGTTCGCATTCACGCGGACGTTTCAGCTATGGATCGTCGTCCGCTTTCATTCCTCGTCCCGGATTTTGGCTCCTTTTACCTGCAGAAAAGCCCGCTCTAAGCGAGAAAACCACCGGAAGACGGTTGATATAGAAAATCAAAACTTATGCGACAGTTGGCCTTCGATCGTAGAACAGGTTCTTCGTAACGAAGATTCGATGGCGAACAACATCGATAAATGAACCTGAAATCGTCCGATGAAAAACGCTATACGATTCGTCGACGTACCAATTCTCTCTCTCTCTTACAGTTTTCTCGTATCAAGGAGTTTTATCGCGCGAAAGTAAATGCGACTTCTTTCAATTCGCCCTTCCTTTTGTCGATTTTCAGATAGTTTTTCTTTTCTTATTTATCGCGCTCATAAAGTTCTCATCTCACTCGTCAAGACGGTTTTTCTCAGATTTATCGTCCGCCACGGAATCCAGACGTTCGCCTCGTAACGTAATCTGCTTTGTATGACCGTAATCTTGAAATATCGTTACTTCCTGTCTTCTAAATACCCGCTCGTTATCCTTATTTTTTAACACGTCCAGCGTTATTGGTCTCGTGCACAGCGTCCATTCAATTATCTCAGATTGCAAATAATGCCGTTGACTAGGTTGTCGTGCTGTTAAGCTTGCACTTTCAAATAATCCTGAAACAAATACGTAGTTCGCTCCGAGTATCCATTACGTTCTCTGGTAGATCGTACGTTGTTCAACGATCTCGCGATACTCCGCTCGGCAATCTAACAATGTTTATGCCATCTCTGTTCGGTTATCGCGTTTCCTTTGTATCCGCAACGCCTTCATCTCGGTGTTACGATCGACGACGCCGTTTCGCTACTTCATTCTCTGGCGAAATTAACAGGAAACTCGGAACGAACGCGTCCACGGGCAAACCGCATCGAATTCGCGCAAACAGAGGAGAATCCTTGGCTGTTTATCTGTCTGATTGTGCGAGTGGTCTTTGCACAACGGTAGTCATCCGACCAAACACTTTCCATACGTAAATTATGACGGATTTGAGGCTTAGTCTCGAGTTAATCCGTACAGAAATATACGTTGTAGAATGTATGGTATTGTGCAATAAATAAGTAAATATATAGATTCGATCCAGTAGCTATATATTTCTGTTGCGAATTCTCGACTAAAGAGCAACCGGTCAGGTCAAACCGATCGGTCGATATCGCGTACCTCGAATCACTCAACGCTCGAGGTGGAGGAGGTTTAATAGATCGAGCGTTAGAGTGATCTAGCACTGTATTTGCACTCGTTGTATAAAAGCAAAGTGTTATGTTATGAACACGGTGATGGTAAGATCTTGTCGTACGATGTCTGATGATGAACTGTCCTAGCATGTTGCTGATTCTCTCCCCCAGCCGCTGAGTCTCGTCCGTTCGTCGTGCCTTCTCGACCGAAGTTTTTCCCTGACCTTTGAGTCCTTAGGTTTACAGCTCGGAGAGGACAGGCAATTCGGAATTCCCCAAAGAAGGGAGCGAGCCTGTCCGTGCCATAAACGAATGGCCACTCAAAATTTCGAACAATTCCCAATGTAATTTTTACGTGTAATTAGTGCAACGTAACGTAAGCGCTATATAATTTTATATGCTTCTCTTCTCATACGATCCTCGAGCTTTTACGATCAGCTCGGATGCGAACATTCGATAAATCGGTTCGACGATTTCGTGGCTGCAACGTGTAGACGTTCGTAGACGTTTCTCGCTGGAGAAGCTTCGGTAATAATTGCGTAAATGCATTCATTTTTGACAAAAATTGCGGAGAATGTGCAGATAAACAGAGAGGAAGATCGATCGAGTGTTCTGTTCGCAGTTCGTCGACTTGATCAGATGCGTGTACAGTCTCTTGACTGTCCGATATCAGGATGATGTTTTTGTATGTCAATGCGATAAAGCACACAGCGTTTTATGTTTGAAATCGCATCGAGAACAATTCATCTTCTATGAAAAGAACGAGCAGAGTAAAAAGTCGCTTACCAACTCGAATCATGATATTGAATGACCCACCCTTGAAAATCCATTCTCGCTCAGCCTTTTTTTCTTCTCTCTTACATTACCAACGCGCTATCTGGCCGGTTATTGCCATTCGTTTCTGTGCTCTCGAATACGTGGTCGAAGGAGATGGAAGAAGGGCTCCTTTAAGTGAAGACAAATACTTCAATTCCGAACAGTTACACTTTTTGATTCCCTTTTAGTTCGGATGTTTCTTCTAGCTGATGTGTGTGTGTGTCTGTGTGTGTGTAGCTGGTATATAGCTGATATATAGAACTCTCTTTCTGGATGAAAAGCGACCGTGTGAGATTAGTGTGTTTCGATAAGACGACATTCGATGAGACAGCTTCCCTATAAGATCGTTTAAGCGGACTAATTTAGCTTTGCTTCCAACGATAGTAATCGAAAAACATAAAATGATTCGATAGAATATAGACTAAGGTTAAGGTCGTATTTCGAGAAGAAACAGCTTGATAAATGTAAATCTTGATAAATCTTGATGATAAATCGAAATTTTGTAAACAATCGATATTTTTGAATATTTAACAGAGTAGAATGATACGCATTCAACTCAGCCGAACTAAACAGGACAGAAATTGATTGTCGAATTTTTCAATTCCTTGTTACGATATATTCCTCCCTTTTCCCTGATCTTCAAACGAATCACGTTGTTACACCCTGTTCCACGAGATGGAAATCGCAAGCAGAGCCGATGGGAAACATATTTTTACATGATTTATGGTTTCGGGAATCAAACAAGAGGCATCCCTTGGAGCTATAAGCGAATCCGCCAAATCTAGTGCGATTTACGGCAGTGGAAATCGAGGATTTATTCACGAACCCTATGCGTGTGTCACGAGGAAGATTCGAAACGTGAACGTTCGCAATCATTCCCGAAAACCGTGGAAAATTATGACCCGGCCGAAAGTGCCGCTCGTAAATTTTGAACGTGCAATCAGGGAAAGGATAGCATAGAGCAGGATGAAGGGATGCAGCCTGTATACAGAGCGTACAGAGACTGAGAATCACGAGCGTGAGTGCTTGGTGTTGATCGATCGATCTTAGCTCGAGTCTGGTAATCCGTTAGCCTCTTTTTCCAACGACACACCCACTCGAACGCGCGAAGAATGTCGTTTCCTGCGACGAAGGTGATCCGCTGAAGGTAATCTCGAGGCATGACGAATGATTCGTTGGATGCTCGGTTGCCACCAACTGTTGTATACTTCCAAGTAATCTGGACACTCGCTTATATTTGACAAGATGTACTTTAACGCTAGAACTAACATACCAGTCAACTTGATTGGTTTTACAATTTTATATTAAAATTCATACTCCATGTTATATTTTTTTCTCGCAATGATGTAGTGACTTTTGCAACGATAACTAAAAGAATAATATAATGAATTTTATTTTGTTTCTTATGTATTCAAACTCAAAATAATTTTATATTAAGCCTATTTATACCAATACCAGTCAAAATAACTGGTGCTTGTTAAAGTGTAAAAGAATCCTGCAATCTGTTTATCGAACACCAATTAACCAGTTTCCTGGTTTTGTACAACTTCCCACGCGTTTTTAAAATTTTTACTGCGTATCACTCGATATGACGATATCAGTTATCAGGAAAATTCTGGATCGCTAGATCGCTAGATGCTAATGCTAGAAATACCACAGCAGTGAAAATGGCTGGCTCTACGATTTTATAAATGTGTCAACTCTCGTTTAGGGATCCCAGATGGATTAATAATACCAAAAATCTATAAGAAAGTAATAAATCAATAAATATAAAAATATTCTATTATTACGTATTTTTTAAGGACCAGCCATTTTGTCTGGTTTTGGTAGAAATGGCTTCGTGTTAACTATCGGTAGTTCTAGTGTTAATCAAATGATTTTCCAGTGATTTTGTTCTTTGTGGATTGCGCAATTTGATACAAATTTAAAGACGCAAAAACCCATGAAATATACAAAAGTAGGTGAAACACCATCAGCAGAGCCTTTATTGCAATTTTTAATAGATCAAACGAATCTCTGTTTCAGTTCTGTTTCTTTGCCTATGCTCGTAGAGATATGAATTTGCATAAAAATTAATACGGATCCTGTAATCCTCTTAATTCTAATGATCAGCCATGATCATGTAACTCGATAAAATTGATTCCTTCTCGTCGATATGCGATAATAGAATGGCTTTTGTAATTGTAAAGGCTTGCAACACTACTTTCTAACTTGACAAACTCTTTATCTTGAGATTCTCAGCGTACGAACGCTGGGCTCAACCGAGAGCGTTCAGACGCAGACGTCTGACCTTTGCGGAACTCTTCTACTGTGCATCTAACGAAGCGTAGTATCGTTCTACTGTTACTACAAACCGAACAAAGTGTTCAAGTACTTACGAGCGGCGGTATTTTACACGATATCGCCGTCGAAACTTATTTAGGGAGAAATCGCAAGCCTCTTTCTTCCGAAATCGATGTAGGAAAATCAAGCGGCGCCGTAAGTGCTCGAAAATTACGAAAAACAACGATTCCACTTGGATCTGCGTTCCATTTTTTTGGAAAATCGTTGCTTGCAAGTTCCACGTCAAGGTGTCGAGAGGTAGGAGAACAATTCCAGCTACTTTCGAGTAAGAATTTAAATTACCATAATTTCGAATGTAAATTGTGTCGTTAAGTATAGAGGGTGTGCAACGACGTTGGAATTTCCATGTGAAACACGAACTTCCTTATACCCTATCCACCAGCTATAATCTTGGACGTTTGAAAATCGTGGCACGAATCGGCGAAAATTGTGATTATATATATATATATATTATATATATAGCGAAGCTCGACTCAATGGGAATACAAAGTTACAAGTTAACAAAATTGATCAAGTGTCTTTCCAACATGACCACGCTCGTAATAATAACAGAAAGTACGACGAGTCTCGACCGACCGTATTATTCGAGTCTAACCAGCTTCTGTGAAATTTTCGCGTTATTTATACTTCCTGATTGTTAGAATCGGAATTCTCTATGCAATTTTAAATATTTTAAGAAACGAGTTAAGTATTTTAAGTACAGGGAGATAGTACACCCGTTACAAGAGCCACGAAAAAGAATCTCGTTTGTATCGACTACTGTTGAATTTCCTCTATCGCGTTCTATTATTTCCCATGGAAACCTTAACGATTTTACGAGCGAGCAGTTGAAAAATAAATTACTTAGAAAGCTGGAACACAGTTGTTTTCGAGACAACAGGTAGTGCGTTATTCAGTGGCAAATACCATGCAAGATAATCAAATTATAAAAATTGCAAAGTGGAAAGGAGTACAGGGAAATAGAGTGACGTTTTATAGAAATTCCCGCGATATGTAAATGGGAAATTGCACAGTGAGATCGCTCGTGTATCAGCTTTAAGATCCATCGATCGCATCGTTTCATTGAAAGTTTGATGAAGAGCGCTCGTTCAATCATGAGCCGAAAAGTAATCCCATCAGCGGTGGTGCTACCGCTGAATCTTCTCTATTATACTCACATAAGAAGCGTGAAAAATGAATAGACATATCGTTAATAATTTTTCAATTTGTATAAATCACATTCCTCTCGAATGTTTTCACCAGACTAACTTCGAGCGCATGAAATTAATCATTTCGATCGTTCAACACTCTGCATTCGTAAAACACATCATGAAGCGTGTAAAGAATCGTGTCCAACGTAGATTCTTAAAAGGATAGCAGCGAGACGTATAGTCCGCTCGTGTCTTTTCATCGTAAAAACTATACACCCGTTCTTTCCAATTTAAATATTTTTAAATATTAATTTCTTAATATCAAACATTTTTTAAGCTTCCTACGGTAAACTTAATCCTTTTAACCGAATGTGTCAGTCAAGAAGCTTCACAACGAAATTTTTCATGACCCTGTAACGATGATGTCTGGTAGCGAGTCATCGTCAACAGTTGTTACTTGTGGTAACCGTTCTCAATTATCTTTATCAATTATTATTTTCTTTATCTTTACCTTTCTATTTAAAGTACGGCTAACGAGTGTTCCCCGTTAAGAAATATTTACAATGTCTAAAAGCATGGCGACACGAACTTGTTCGTCGAGCTAACATGCCGCCTAAAGAAGAACAAACCATGTTCTTTAGGAATATGCATCCTCGAGTACTGTACGCTCGGAAAAAGAAAGAAACTTCACACCTGTCCGAGATGTCTCTCGGAAACACGTCTCCATTACGAAAACGTTAGAAGGCAACAGTTGTCGAGATACTCGAGTCGAGCTGGCTCGCTGACGGTAGCTCGCACCGAATGTAAATTGCACGAATTACCGATGTGGCAAGACGCGTAATGAGTTCCGACTTCGAGTCGAGTCGAACGAGTTAAGAGACATACACTGCGCGCCAACTCTGCTCGCGAAAGAGTTCGCCATCGAGGACTTTTCACTTTTCGGCCAAGTTTCCGCGCCATTGACGTTCCATCGACTAAATGTTCCTGTTCGCGGGACTTTTAATGAGCGTCGACATCGTTAGGACCCGCTTCGAAACTATCCTCGCGTGTGTCACAAAGTCCCACGTATTACACGTAAATACATCTATGCGAGTTTCAGGATTTCTATGACGTTTCGATATATTTCGAAACGCGAACGAAAGCTCGATAAAGCGAGCATGAATAACAAAGGAACTCGTGACGAGTTGAATTCTCTTAGGTCGGCCTCGACAGGCAGAAAAGGAAAAAGAAAATGCTTTTTCTTTTGTTCCGGCGGCGAGACAGAAACGTATAATTTATACATGGTCATTGGATTAGGATTCGAAAGTGTCGATATTCTGCAGCTTCTTTTAGCTTTAGATCGGTGCGTACATATGAAATACGAATTCGAAGCTCGAATTTCTATGAAACAATATCGTCTATTAATCTTTTGTTAATCGATAATAATCGTTGATTAATTTTTCCTTTTTTCTTAATAAGAAAAAATAGAATTGAATGTTAGGAAGATATATACTAAAAATACCGGAACGTACGTTCATCGACTGTCACGAATAATTAGAATAACTTATGTGGTTTTCTTCTATGAATTTAAATGCAGAGAAACCAACATAGATACTGCGAAGAACGTCGATTGTCTAACATACAAATTATTTTAAACGAAACTGTAACTACTGTATCAGCCCAGTTTCAAGAACTATATTAATTCTATAATATTTTAATACTACGAGTAACAAGAATAATTAAAGTAATTCGTTCGTGCATGCAATCGCGTGCAAATTGATTCGATTAAATTTATGATTATGACGATTTGGGAAAATTGCGCTCCGATTAGGTCATACTTAAGCGACGTAGAAGCGCGTCGATCTGCTGCATGAACCTAATTCAATGACCAAGGACAGTACAGAATTTTTGATCGAATCTCATTCGTCCACGGTAATTCATACCGCTCACGTTCCCGCATAATTGCGAATTCCAGAGTTCCGGCAAGTCAAATCTAGCGAAGATGTCATGCCGGGAAATTGGAATTCGTCAGGGGCAGCTGCGACGTCGACTTAAAACATGTTCCACGGTGATTTATCGCGCGGAGAACAACGCGTTCCGCCATGCGACTCCGAAAACCGACGACTCTTGAAACTCGCCGTGCGAGCGTTTCTCCTCTTCCCTGGGCGCGCAAAATTTACGCGACCTCGTGGAATTCTCGCCTTCCTCGAGCGCGCGATTCTTTCTTAAATATTCCAACAGTCGTCTGACGGTGTTAGGTCGGGGTTAGGTTCGTCAGCTTTCTTTGTCAGCGACGTCTAAAAGTCGAACGGCGATTAAATGGATTACAAGTTTTAGAGCAGCTGGTGTAACGCGATAACCGCGTCGTTGAAAACTTGCTCGTCGTCCCTACGCACAGCAGCTGCGAGAAGCGTCGACACGCCATTGTATTCGTCACGAAGTTTACGGTATAACTGATCAGACTAAAGTATGTGCACTCCTATGTCGAGTTTGACAGCAGTTTTTATCTCACGAGCTCCTTTGTCGAGTCCCATCTTTTTTTTTTTTTGTGAAAGAAAACCAGGATTGAGTCCTGGAAATTGTTTCAAGATATACCATGCACTAAAAAATTACAACATACAACAATAGTGTGTATAAAACTGGTATTTGGATGAATTCGATGAAAAAATATCGTCTATTAATCTTTTGTCAATCGATAATAATCGTTGATTAATTTTTCCTTTTTTCTTAATAAGAAAAAATAGAATTGAATGTTAGGAAGATATATAGTAAAAATATCGAAACGCGCGTTCATCGACTGTCACGAATAATTGCAACAACTTGTGTGTTTCTTCCTTTATTTATTTAAATCGTCTTATTTCTCGGTTAAAGTAAATTTCAAGTAAAACACTTAAAAGCGTTGGGAGCAGCTAGTAACGAAATCGAAATAAAATTCAGAGTGCAAAGGGTTAAATTTCGTATCGCTTGCTGGTATCTTCGTACGACCATAAGAATCTGATATTACGAACATGAAACATCGAATCTGGTGAAGAAACGCTTGATCGACGAATAAGTCCATGCGCAATTACTTCTTGTAGTCGGTGTGCGTATTAACGAGGATTATAGTCGGAGATATCAATTTATTATCCGGTGGAAACAAAACGTTTCTTCATCCGTCGATTAAATGTTACACGATTTTTAGATGGGGCTAGCTAGGGTGAGCAGGCTTGTTTGCGTTTTTACGAGGAAAGGCTGGAAGAAAGAAGAGGGAGTGTCCGAGATACGAGGGTGTTTAGCACTTGAGAAGTTAACGGGGTTGCAGGGGAATGAAGGGTACGCAGGGGTGTAACACGCCGCATTTTACGGGCTTCCCGCCCCCATATTGGCCCACTTACTAGCTCGTGCTTTTTTTATTCGTCCGACGTCTCTCGATATTCTCTCGTTCCCATCGCGCCCCTCTGCTTTCCACTTTGTCAGTCTTATCATTGTTCGTTATCACAGCCGTTCGAATCTGTGCCCCTCCCTCCGCCAAGATCGATTTCGCTATTCCAAGTAATATTCGGATATCGACGTCGAACAAACATACTTACACCGTTTTGTTTCGTTTCGTCGCGTCTCGTCTGCGTGGAAATCCATTCGATTCGAAACAGACTTCGAAAAATAGCGGCGCGATTCGAATTGCAACGCAAACAACGTCGCAAAGGAGAGCCGGAAAGGGAAAGCGATATAAACGTCTATCGAGATATCATCTGTCGGGAAGAGGAACTCTCTATTCGATGGTACTTGCTTTGCAGGGACTCTGTTCCTCGGCTTTTCACCATGGTTCTCCGCTTTCCGGCGAGAAAACTGGAGAAACGAAAGCCGTTTGTCTGGAACAGAAGAGACGACGAAAATTCTATCTCGCGGGACGAGCACGTCGCCGCGACGAGTTTCGCGTTTCACCGCCATCGCCGCTTCTCTGGCCGAAAAACTGCGGAGGCGAAGCTTTAGAAAACGTGGCGCCCGGAAATAAAACGAATCCCGGCGTCGCTCGCAGCGTTTCCGTGCTGCGCCCCCTGTTCCCCGCAATTTATTCGAAACCCTGAAATTTCCCGGATATTTTGTAAATCGGGCTTTCGCCCGTGTTCGCCTCTCTCCGCAAATTGTGTTCCATAGGATCAGAATCGTCGAAACGCGCCGCTTCCTTCGGCAATTTCCAACGAATCGCCCGGATGAAACGCCCCGGAACCACCTGGTTCTTTCCAAATGAGAAAGCTTGTCCTTCTTCTTCGATCCAATTTAAGAAATACGCACGCTCCTCGTCGCCTATTTTTACTTTAATTCCGAGACGAAAAGAAAGTCGTGCGAGATGTGCCACGTATCTTCTACGACTAAGTAGGAGCAGGAAACCAGTGTATTCCCACTATTGGGTTGGCAACTAATTGATTGCGGATTTTGTCAATGGGTGGTATTGACAAAATCCGCAATCACTTAGTTGCCAACCCAATATCGTATCGGATAGCAGTATGTTTCTACATAATTATAGACTTGCGACGAAACGATAATACGCCATACATTAGCCATTACTCCTCGAAGCCTAACCATTCGCGTGACAAGTGCGTCATTTTCGTCGCGAATAGGAAAAGATTGGTTTCTCCGGCGGAAAGGAGGCAAGTGTTTCCGGCGAGATAAGCGACGTTGGACGTAGTTGAAGACGAGTGTGGTTCGCCTGTGAACGCGTGCGCTTCACGGTTGTTCTTTCGTGACTTTCCTTGCTCGTGTCGAAGAGAAAGAAATTCGTAGAAAAGGAACGCTCGAAAGTGCGCATGCAAAGCAGGATTAATGAGCTCGTAAAAAGACGAGATCGCGCGTGAAAGGGACACGACAGCGATTCCACGAAAGCGATCCCTTTTTATCGTTGCCCACTGGCCCCGATTTTTTCCTTATTCCTCTCTCTCTAATTTCTTCCTCGTTGTCTATTCAAAAAGGACGTTCGTTAAACCAACTGGCGATCGAAAAGACCGAACGACCAAACGCGAAAGAGCTTCAGGAATTCCAGTTTTTCGATAAATTTTATGACTCGATGAAATCTGACGCATTTTTTTACATACAAGATTATCGATAAGATAAGATAAAATAATATGCACACGCTAGTGAATCGAGATAAGTAGAAGAGAAAATATTAACATTCGTAAAAGAGATCTGTTTCCTTTTGACGAATACAAAAGTCATATTTTCGTAGAAAACTGCGATAGTCAACGTACACGATATATGTTCTCGCGTAGAACGATATCACGCTAATTAATAAAATTAAATAGTCCCCCTTCGATTGTATTAGGTCGTCCAAGAACTTTCTTTCGTTTTATAAGGAAATAATAGACGCACAATGTTTTTTTGTTTTACATTAGTCTTCTGAATTATGCACGAACGTAACAATAGAAATAGAACGAAATGGATCATACCTAATTTAATAAAATAATATAAAACAAATTGTTGTTCATCCGTTATCATTTTATGAAACGAAAGGAACTTTTCGGACAACCTAATGTTACTACAAAATGGATCGTAATTCAATAAAATAATGTTATTTCCATATGAAACGTAAGACACTTTTGGGACAACCTAATGGATCGTTTAATAATTGTTCGTAATTGAATGTGACAGATTACAAGGAAGATTGCTCGGCCTGAAGCAAATATCCTACTATTTCGATATTCCTACCTTACCCTACAGTTTCGAAAGCAGTTGCTCGAAATAAATTTAGAAATGTTTGATAAAGAGCTTAGCAAGAAGTTTCCTAGAACAGGAATTAAAAGAATCGAGGATACGCTCAAGTAGAACGAGACCGCCATAGATCAGACTCGCCGCACAAGGAGTGTACGCGACGTTCGACCGTGTTCACAGCCAACAAACATGTTTCATCGATAAAAGCAGCGGATCCGATGTAGCTTTCGACTGTTAGCGCGTTATCGAAGCACAGTTTTCTGGTAAATTTGCCTCCGTCCCGTGTTTTTCATTCCAGACTGCATTCTTTATCGACTCTTCCTATTCTTAGTTTCTTCGCGCACCATTATGGAACTCGCTTTCACACTTCCACGTTCTTCGTGTCATTCACCGGCGATCCGTCGATTTCTTTTTACGTACACGACAAACCGCGAGAATTAACGTTACTCGCTTTGCAATCGATCAACGAGGATACCGCTCTATTACGGTGGAATGTGTTAGGAACTGTGATTAAGTAAAATATAGCTGCGACACGGCTTGGAAAAAGTTGACTTGTCAGCGCTTTCGGTACAATACTCGGAAGTTTTAGAGAAACTTGAGAATGACCATGAATTGGCAAGCGTTCATGAACAACGCCCAAGGGAAGTAGCAGTCACTGACTAGCAAATTAACCAGAAGCAACCCGTCGAGTCTGGTTGACATTTCGAATTTAAGAAACAAATAAGCTTCTCAGCTTGCTTCGCGCAGCGTTTAAACGACATCCAGCGGAAAGTTGATCCGTGGGAAGGAATGGAGGATCTTTCGCCCTTCACTCACATTACAATTTCTTCGAAAAAAGCAACTTCCACCCTGATGCGTTGCTGACAGAAGCTAAACCGAATGACAGATTTCTAGCGATCAGAAGACAATTCGAGGAATTTGTTACTGCGAGTACGTGTGAACGATCATGAATTTGTATTCTCTTTTCTGGAACGTTTCGAACAGCGGCTTGATTTTTATCGATTGCGAGTTGCTTTTCGTCAGTTTGCTCAACTGGCTGGAAATCGGAGCCTCTTTCTTCCAACGTTCGTGAAATATTTTCCAGGAGAGCTCCCCTTCGAATACAAAGTTTGCGTGATGAATCTCGAAAATGGCTCGCGTGCGCGTTTGCGAAGGAGCGACTCTCCATGCTCTAATTATTCACTGGACGATTGATAATCGTCGAACCAGATACGATAACGACTGATCGTTGATTTACACGCGACGAAACAGCCGCTCCTTCGAATTATGCATCGTTGCCCCGCGTTTACCTCAACCCATCGAGCAGCTACCATTTAATTTATTCGATCGAGCCAGTCAACCAGCTTTAAATTCCATTAATCGCAGCGCACAACGGGATGCATAATGTTCGAGCCGACGTTCTTCGATGACGTTTCTCGATTGTACCAACTCGCTGTAGCTTCCGATCATCGATCCTCTTTGGAACGCGAATTGTACATATTTCATTGTGACTTTGTTTCCTCCACGGTTACTTCACAGTCCGGTGAAAAAGTAACGTTATCGAAGAAACGATAAGAGCGAAAATGCACAGTTACGTCACATATATTAGTATCGTTCTACCGTCTCTGACAGCGTCTCTGCGAGTTTCGATACGTTCGCGTTATCAAAATGATGTAACGTCGTAACAAAATCTACGCGAAACTAAAGTTTCCCTTTTCGGACGCCGAAAATACGTAATCCATGGCATTTGTTCCGCGAGCAAGACGTTAACTTGCAACTTTCCCTTGCTGTCTCTTTAAAAGGTATACCACGCTCGACAACTGTGAAACGGGTGAATTTTTCTAACACCGCTGTGTACGGTGCTTTATGTCCTGGCTACATCGCTAGATGACCCCTCTTAGATCTTTAATATCGTAATATCGTTGCCTAAGCGTGGCCCCTGGGTCGTTAAGAGCTCGTGTCGTGACATGTTACGAAAGGAGAAACGATTCGCTCGTGCCACGCCGAACCTCGACATCTTGTACGTCGTCTTATTGCCTACGTAGCAATAATAAGCGCTACTCGTAACAGATAAGCATCAGGTCGTCCGATTTTTAGACGACTGGTCGTAAAGAATCGCTTAATTACAAGGGCGCCTCGATCAGATATTTAATACGATCAGAGAGCCACTGTGCAGTGAAATGCACAATGTTGGACGGTGACCGTTGAAAATTCGATTAAGGTCAAGAATAAATTTCCACGCTTCCCTGTCGATCCCCGCGCCTCGTCGCTTCGAAACGCCATTCAGCGAATAAAAACTCGGCTTGATAACTGATGATTGGCGATCGCCCCCAGCGAATTACCTAATGCAAAGCTCTTTACGGAGCTACTCGATGAGAAACCAATTAAGGTCGTCGATAAATCTGCCTCGCGTCCATGGATTTCGTTGCGTTCGAAATCCACCCCTAACTTTCAGCCACGTCCTATCCCCCAGTTAGGCGCGTGCTACACGCTTCGAGTTTCAGCTCTATCTTACTTGATCAATTATCTATAAATACAGCTGTGACTCTGGAATTTTTTACGTCACAGGCGCGCTCCAGTTTCCCCGCTCTACGTTCGCAGAAAAATGCCAAACGTACGATGTAAACGATAAATTTCGCACAGCCAACAGAAATTCTCTCGCATTTTCCTCGTTAATCAACTCGTGACTAATAAACTCGACTACTGGCGATAAAAGAATACGATTGCAAAACCGACTCGAAGGATTCGGTAGAGTTATAGCTCGCCAGCCGTTTGCATGTCCGCGTTTCAACCAACTTCTCCGAATTTAGTTACATACGGGTCCTAGTTCTTGTAATCTGATCATTTAATCGGACCGTAATACGCTCGAGTATCGAAATATAGGTTAACTAATCAACCTGAGGCGAACTGTTGCCGCTATTTAACTACTGGCGCGATCGTAAACCTTGAAATTTTATGGAGACGCTTATGTGCAACACTTACTCGGTCTGATTGTCCTCGAAGGTGAGCGAGCCCTCCGTGTGCATGTACTGCTTGGTAGGCTTGGCCGTTCCTTCGATGGTGCGATAGGGGATGGTCACGCGTCCCCTGGCACCGCTGTATCTCACCACCCGCAGAGCAAACTGACCAACGCTTTCCACCAGCTCGATGTCCCTTTCGGGGAAGCCGAACACGCCGCTGTGATCGTCGTCGAGGATCATCACGGTCGCCAAGCTAGGTGACACCAGCATGGCAGGCTGCGACGCGTTGCTCAATCTGTAACATCAGATCATCGTCGTTGTTAGCGTCTTAGTACTGTGAGAAACCTGGAGACGTTCGAAGTTTCCAGGTCCGCGTGTATCTCGACTAATTTCCACGGATACTAAAATGTACTTGAAATGAAACGCATCTAACCTTGTCGTTTGATCCTTCGGTATAAAGCCATCGATGAAACCAACGATTAATAGGAATTGATACCAACATGGATAAAAGATAGGTTGAAAGTGGGCGGAAGTTGATCTTGCGAAGTTAAGCCACGTTAAATGTAACCGTCCGACGTTGGGATGTTGCAAGGACGAGGTTTTTGTTTCTACAATAGCCGTGTTCGTGTTAAGTTTCTCGAGATTCCAGAAAGGAATGTGCAATTAGAACGATGTTAATTTTAACAGAATATTTTAACGTTCTTCCGTCGTAACGTTGAAAATGCGATGAAAACGTGAAACACGTGATCAAATTGCACCGAGTGTCCAAATAGTTATAGATGGTACGCGATAATAGCATGGTAAAATATTCCTATCGTATTTACTAAATCATTGAACGCCGGACCGGGTTTCAGAACTGTCTTGGACCGATTGTTCCGCCATAGGCATTCGTCATCGCGATGCATCGCGTCGTAACGCTGCGAGGCACAGCTCACAATGGAACATTTCCGCCGATCAAACCGGCCCATCTAAGCTAATTGCTTTTCTTCCGAGAGCAAACTTCGGATGGAGTCGGTCAGATAAGCGAGACTCGAAATAACTTGAAACCCGGCTGCACGAGTTCCGCTGGAGCTTAATGTACCGCGTTTCTTCGCTTCATCGGCAACAGGGGAGGAATTCTAGCGCTCGTGCAGCCTCGTTTCCCCTCCTTTCCCCGTGGCCTGTGGCATGAACATGTAATCGAGAACTAGTCCTGAACTGATATCTGAACGTATGAATTCGCCATAGACTCGAAATTCTCTGCCCGTAATTACTCTCTCTCTCCCTCTCTCTCTCTGTCCCGGTTCCGGGCCTTCGTTCTAACGATCGCCGCAGTGAAATAAAAGCAACACCGTGCAACGTTTCGCTCGTTATCGAGGCCTGTCCATCTTGTTCAACGGCGACACGAACGCCGAGGAAATAAATTTTCCCCTGTGACCGGCGTTTCTCTCGCGAGAAAGCTCGGGCGTGTCGCCAGATCGACGAAGATTATCGCGAAGTTAAGAAAATCATTAGGACTCGCAGGATTCCTTGAAAATCGTCGTGTTTGCGCTCGTTTGCGCTGGCCTGATCTACGCCGATTTCGACCCTCGATGTTATCGGCTTTCCTTGATAACGACGCTAAACGCGCGGTAGATGTTGAACTTCGTTGCCTAACGACGGAAGTAAGAAGTTCTAAAGCCTTCTAAGAACGAGAAATACAAAACGAACAATCATTCCAGAAATATTTTCCTTAAACTGTAACGGAATTGCGGACTGTCGTGAAGCAAGTACAGGGACACTCACAGACAACCTTATTAAGGTTCGTTAAAGCCATAAACGATTATTATTCGCTATGAAACTTATAGAGAGATAGATAAAGACTATAGACTATAGGATAGAGACTGTATAAGGCTGCATAAACGGGAGTGTAGCGATTCTAATTCCGCGAACTAATGGCTGACCTACCAGCAATTCCGCTAAAGCGATTCTCCAAAGATCGGTTAGAAAACTTAGAAAAGATCGTTTCGCTTCCATTTCTCAACTCTCAAGGCGAACGTCGACGGAATTGACGGAATCTTCGAAGTGTACTTTAGCCAGAAACGGTCCCCATCCAGTTGACAATCTCGAACGCGAAGTTGACAATCTTCATAGCGTTACCATCTAAGCGTTTGACTATCGAAGATAGAACGAGTGTCGAATGCATTAGAAGAACGGAGCTGGACAGCGGGACGTTCGAGCGATCCACAATGCAACGAGCACACTCATAAGTTTTAATCAGAACGTTGCTACCAACATGATCATCAAATAAATATAGTAGAAGTTTCATTTTACGTTTTACATTGACGAACGATGAGTTACGTTTTACATTTTCTGTCATACGCAATTTTGTTATAAGTGCAATTTTAAAATTCCCCAAATTTCTCTTCTATTTGACTTTCAGGCTAAACACGTATCTCTCTGTAACCATTTCGTAATTGTAGAAATATCGTTCGGCCTCTACAAACCTGGTCCACTATATTTTTACACAACATAGGTTTCTTTCACTTTTACGTATTTTACTTCTGAATATTTCTTTTCGCTCGTAAAGTAACCTGCTGCTAGTACGCGTCATCGTAGACACCTACACGGTCATTCGAATCTAGAACATCGTGGTTTCCGTTCGATCCGTAACTATTGCACAAAATTCCAAGAATTCGTGCGCCCTACTTTTAAGACTGCGCGATGGAGGTAGTTTCGAGAGAGAGAGAGAAATTTTTGTCGCTCTTAATCCAACTAGCTGGTACTTGTGCCGAGTACTGCGGAGCATCGCTGCCGTATTCCAGTTGCAATTTTCGCGCGGTTTTCGTCTCTTCGTTGGATAAAAAGCCGAGTATTCGCGAGAAGACCACGAGTGCCTCGTAACGAACTCGAAGATTCTGCGAGCGACCGCGATACCCGAGAGTAAATGGAACTTTTTCGTCCACGGTGTTCACGTCGCACGAGTTCTCCAAAATAGCGACCGACCTCGAGAACTCTCGTGAGTGTTCATTTATGATCTGTCAAAGGCTGTTCGTCGCGACGATTAATCGACGAATCGACGCTAATTGACGTACGGACGTGCGTTGGTGTCCGTGTTGGCGTCGATGAAACCGCGAGCAGACAACCAGTCCCTTTGTGCGCCGAGTTTAAGCGGTAATGTAATAGCGCGCGCCATCCGGACCAAAGTTAATTGAAAGATGCGCTGCCGGCGATTATCAATTCGCTATCGCGACTAGATCGTCGACCGGCAGACGCCCACGAGCGTACGTCTGGTATCGAATCCGCTTCCTGTTTTTCACGGTGCAAATAGGGCGTCCTGGTTGCTCTTCCGCGAACGCTGATCGAGTCTCGTCGACCATATCTTCTCGTGGAACAGTCACAGTCGAATGTTTAGAAACGTGTTGTAATTTTTCCTTATGATCGTTCGAACAGTCGAACGATTGGCAAGAGACGCGACGTCTGACGTTGGGTGTAGCGGACACAGTGTATATGGGAAAGCTTAATACCAGCTTTAATAATCTCAAGTTGTCCAAACAGAAAGTCAGCATGTTTTCTTAGGAAACGTGCGGAAGAAACGATATCCAGCCTGGACGTTAGCGTAGATAAGTTTGTCAAATTGTCGGGACACCTTACTCGATAAAATTCGATACGTCTGTATTCACAAATGAAGGAGCAACAAGGAGTTAGAATCGTACGTGTCTGGAACTTGATCCTGTCTGCGATCGGTTCACGCGGCCTTCGTAACAACGTCGTCGTATAAAAGCCAAACGAATTCTCTGAGACTTTTGTCTGGACCGTCGTGTGGAAAGGACGAAATCGGTCTAATCCTCTAATCCCCGAGTCATAGAAACAAAAGGAACAACTGAGCAATCTCGTCGCTCGTTACTCCCCGATGATCCTTGCAACAATGTACATCCAAGTTCCTTTTATTTATCTCCATCCTGGCTGGATATTGTAGCTCGACCTCGGCCCAGTTTCATCACGGTGTAACAGCGGCGAAAAAGGAAAACGTTTTCCAGAGTTCGATGTATACATTTCACGGAAACAATGAAACATTTTGTAATATTTCTCTCGTTCGTTTTTCCACGTCGCGTAGCCGAACGATTTTTCAAGGTCCGACATGTTTGACAAAAACGCGCTGTCCCATTGTTCCTTTGATTCCTCGTTTCTCCGCTTCCCGGATGAGCACATTCAGCGGTTGCAGGCAATTCATCGTTGTACGTTGGTCGACCAACCAAAAGTTTCACCTTCTTACGACATGGCGTTCGTCCTTGCCCCGCCCTGATCGACTATCATTCCTACCCTTGAAATTTCCTCCGTGTTTTGCTTTTTGACGTTAACGCGTTTAATCGCCACGATGGTTGCCGGTGATCGATGCTATTAAATCTTTTGTTACGATTAAAATAATGAAATTCATTTTATGGAGTAAATAATTTTCAACGATGCGGATCACTTGAATTGATGATAAAGCATTGTCGGATAAAGTGCGGTATAGTATTTTGCAATGATTAAACATTATGGTCTGGAATAGCTGGATCTATGGAGGTAAATAAAATTCACGTGATAGTCAACGTATTAATACGAACAAACGTGATAAGTAAACTGCGGATTTTATGGAAATTTGTCTATAGGAGAACAGATCTAATTCATCGGAAATCATAAAGTTTTCCAGCTTCCAACAAATATCACTCCGTTTCGTATACGTTTTCAAATTCGTTTCAAATTTAACCAATATGGCATTAGGTGTTTCATCGAAGTACTCTCGAAATTTCAAAATATTTCATACAACGCACATGACACGTTCGTAAGAAGTTCCTGCAAGTGTTCAAATACTTTCGTGAACCGATGTAGGTGGCACGAACAATCCTACTTTACCAGAGATGACGTAAACTGCTACTTATGCTTATCACGAGTGATTCGAACACGTTTGTTCCCAATTACGATTATACTTTCTACAGCGATTCGTAATTTCTTGTGATCGCCTCTAATTGACAGAGGCCATAAATACTTTATATTAACCGTATCAAAGGAATATTAGGATTTTGAAATCGAAGGGATGTATTCGTATCTTACTGTTCGAGAGACAGGTATCTTTCTGACGAACATAAAGAGAAGCAAATTGAATTATTTTCTAGTTTTGTTATTGAATAAAATAAATTTATATGCAGATACTTTCACGCGAACCTTGTCGAATTATTTTATAGCAAAAAATAAAGAATTACGATCAGCCAACGATCAGACACAGTCAGCCAATTCAGTCAAAATGAAAGAATCACACGGTGACCGCGTCGTAAACGAAGTTAAATTACAACCGTGATCGTAATTCTACGAATCACCGTTGATGATTTTCCACGCCATGTCCTATATCTCATTACAGTTGTAATGCTGTGCAAGTTCAAGCGGATCCGAGAGGACTGACACATTGTCGGTCAATCGGTTGCAAACCTTTCGCACACCAACGACTTGCCGCCCTGCCACCTTTCATCCGACCGATTATCTCTCGAAAGCTTAATGCGATTTCGAGCCACTGATTCGTCTCTAGCTTTAATAGACAGCTAGCGTGCGCCACAGGGACACTCGTTCGAGTTTCCGCGTCGTCATTGACCGTGGCAATAAAACTAGAGGTACGTGTAGTTCCGCAGTCCGATCTCTACGCGTCCTTGATCTTCTCCTCTGAATATCTTTGCCGCTCGTTCGACCGACATTTCCGGCATGGAAGCTTTTCCCCTCTCGCTTTTCCTCTCGCGTTGTTCCACGAATCGCGGACGAGACAGATGAAATTCTTCGGCACCGCGAACACGAAACTGCTTCGTCGCGGTTGCTACTTGATGCCGTGTTTGTTTCGATCTTATCCACTGAATAAGTGTCACAGGCTGTGGAATCTTTCATAGGTGAAACTTCAGCACGTGCGAATATCCTTCGAATATTATCGTCTTGGATTTTTTAACTCCGCTTGTTATTAATATTGTACTTTAAAGAAAACTCGTGGGAGAAACTTTTACACGCGATAGTCGTTGAAGATTCGCAGCGGTGAACGACGAAGGAACGACCCGAAGAGAAAGTCGTGTGTTTTTCGAAGAATATTCATCGGAACAAGGATCGATAGGATATCTAAACTCGTTAAAATTTCTGACAGTTTACATTGCTTATCGTCGAGAACGTCCGCGGAAGCGAGTAAAGGCCCGTGTCTGCTAAGTTGGCGAAACTTCGCCCGTTATTACCGGGGCGATGTTAGCATTTGCCAAACAGATGCCTGGAATCGCAAAGTTCTGGTCGGAGTACGAACGAAGGAAATCCTTGCTAAATTTCAACGAAAACAAAAACGGATTGACGTTAAAGCGAGTGGCAGTTGGCGCACACTCGTCGAAACAATGGTCTCGGTGGATACAGTGTTCGAGTCGAGAAATGGGCGGGAAAAAAGAAGAAGACAACTGTACCTGATGTAGAAATGCTCGTCCTCTTCGAACAGCTCGTCGTCGATGACGGAGAGCTTGATGGTTTTCCTGGTCTCGCCCGGATCGAAGGTTAGAGTGCCCTTGGCGCTGATGTAATCGGAACCAGCCTCGGCCGAGCCATCTTCGGTGCAGTAATCGACGGTGCACGGTTTGGTTAGGTCACCGCCAACTCTGGTCACTCCTACCTCGAAGGTACCGACGTTTTCCATCACGGTGTAGTGGCCAGGTTCGAAGAAGATTCTCATGGCGTTCACGTTCTCGATGTCGATGCTCTCCGCCTCTTGCCTTTGCAGCTCGGCCTTGACCTCGCTCAGATCGCTCTGCGCCCTTTCGCTGATCTTCTTGCTCAGATTTCCTGCGCCGACCATCTTCCTGGTCGCCTGTACCCTGTAGAACGCTCTGCTCTTCGGCCCCTTTCCGAGCACCTCTTCGTGAGCCATCACCTCCAGTTGTTCCAGCGGCAAAGTGGGATGTTTCCTTCTTAGTTCTCTCAGAGTGTTGATGTAATCCCTTCTGGTCTGCTCGAACTCCTTTGCTTCGGGCGTGTCGGCGTCCGTCATGTTGTGGAAGTTGTCCTGCTGAGGTTTAATCTCGAGCTCCACCCCACCGTCCGAATCACCGGCCTCGGCCTGCACGATCACTCCTCTCTTGTTCATCCGGTAGCCTTTGTGCAGATACTTGTAGATGAGCAGACGTCGATCGGCCACGTAGGCCGTGAGAACCGTGGCTGGGAAGAATGAAAAGGTGAGGATACCTTCCCAAACCTCGAGCACGCCGGGACTGGAAACCGCCAGGATCACGTACAGCCAAACGTAAGCAAAGATGCTCCACGTGGCGGTCACGAAGAACACTCTCAGGTGCTTGATCTTCCTGGTCTCGCCGTTTGGTATCACGAACACGCACAGAGAGATAATGACGAAGAGATTGTAGGCAGCCGAGCCGACGATCGTGCCCGGCCCTAATTCTCCAGCCTGGAAGTTTTTCGCCCAGATCTCGATGATCGACAAGAGGATCTCCGGCGCGCTGCTACCCAGCGCCATCAACGTCAAATTCGCCACGGTCTCGTTCCACACCCGCACCACCACGATCTGCGGCTCCTTACCCTGGCGGCGAACCACCAGTTCCTTCTCCTTCGATGTGATTACCTCGATCGCCGCCATGAAACGATCGCTGATTATCGACACGCCGATGAACAGGTACAACAGCAGAAGAAAGTAGACAAATCCGCGGAAAATCACATCGGAGAGGTAGAGGTTCTCCAGTGGTCCCCATAACGGCACCACTAGACCGGGCTCGCACCGGACCGAATAATTTCCCGACATCTTTCTTCCGACTTTCTCTTATGCTTTTCCTTCCCTCCCGTACGACGGAAGCGCCTCGACCAACCCCGATTTGATTCGAGATCGAATCGCCGACCTCTGACCGCCGTGACACAAACGGCTACAGCTGCCTCGAGCTTCGTTCCCAGAGGGTGAACAGCTATCGACAATGACAAACGACTTTGACTCCGATCGCCCTCGTGGCGTATAGTAACGGTGAATGGCCCCTCTGTCTATCCTTGCGATTTCGAGTGGAAGCCAACTGTCGACACTCGTGCAAACCCGCGTCTTCTCGCTAGCGGAGTTCTCACCACCGTTTCCTCATCGAAACGATATTTTCGGAGGTTCTCTTGTTCGCGGCTCCCTTTCCGCTTTTGCGTGCACTTAGGTACCTCCCTCTTTGGATCTCGCACTCTCCTCCACACGCACTTCACCCTCTTTCTCCGGTTTCGTGTTTCTTACTCCTCTCGAACCACGTTCCCCGTGACAGAAACCACGGACGTTTATCTTCCGATTTTCCGTGTATATATGTACATGTACATGTGTGTATGTGTTGTGTGTGTGTGTACACAGCGTGTGTGAGTGTACGCGCGTATACGTGCCGATTATCCGACCGCAAACGAGAACTGCCTGTCTAGGAACCGCGCGTGTCACCCTGACGAGCCGTGCGACATCGGTGGGTCGGAGAATCGGCTACCGAGGGAACCTGCCGATACCACCGCGGCAGCGAGCTCCCATCACGAAGAGGATCCTTCGAGCACGGGGCGATAGAACCGTACCGGGCCGTGTTCGAACGAACACTGAAAGAGGAGAGAGAGAAAGCGAGCAAGGAAGAGGAGAGCTGGGTGGGAGTAGAGTCTCTCGAGCTGCCTAGACGTGGCGGACCTCGCTTCCTCCCTCCTGTTCTAGCCATCGCTGCGTGTCACTCTAGCCCTCTCTCCCTCTCTCTCTCTCTCTTTCTCTTTCTCTCTTTTTTCACCCCTTTCACTCGATTTTTCTTTCTCCAACGCAAACACGACGCACTCCGCTTATCTTTATCGGTCTCGCGTCGCGCTTCCACGGTCGCGATCTCCCTTTTACTTTTTAGATCCTTGTCTTCCCTCTTTATCCTTCTCTTCTTTCCCCATTCGCGATATCTCTTTCCCTCGCACGCGCTCTGTAGCTGTCTTTCTCCGTCACTGGCAGTCGTTCTCCTTGTCGCAGACGCTTCTTTGTCTCGCTCGTGGCGAAGCATCCCTGCCAGCATACCGGCTAAAGGGAGCGCATGCGTTTCCACCTATTCGACCACCCTCTTCCTCCACCCCAACTGACACCCCTGATCAGTAGGGACGCCTCCCACCCCGGCATCTCGCTTCTCTAGGTGGCTTGGTCAACCTAGGCCAGATCTAACTGGATGGAACGCGCTCTTGCATCGCGTAACACTTCCTTCTTCCACGCGATACCAATCTCTTTCTTTCTTTGTCTTTCTCTTTCCTCTCGTCGCGTATTTTCTTCCCCCGTTGCTCCTCGAGTCCGAAACGCCTGAATCAAACACGCGGCTTTATCATCGACGGCTCCTTTGTCGTTCGTTTGAATAGTCCGCGTTGCGCTTTGCAACCTAAAATGCGCGAGGTAAAAGAAAAGCCAAAAGACGATGCTTTCCAGATAGTTTCTCCCGTCCGTGATCCATTGATCTCTCGCGACATCGTTCTTCGAAACCGATCGATGAATCGAATTCCACTCGTCCGCTCGATCTTACGTGACCCTCGTAGCGGCAAGGAACGCGGATCTAGAAATTCCAATACCTACGGACGCCTATGGATGAGATAGACGAGCCAGTGTCAAGGTTTCCTCGACGAGATCGTCCGAGTTCCGTAAGCACAGCTTTTCTCTCTCCGCGCTGCAGCGACCGTAGGATCGTTGTTATCAGACAGCAACTGTTTACGCATTCGTTTGTTTATCTTCGAGCGATACAACATGGAAACTTCGCAGGTATACCCGCTGGTCTCAATTTAAATCTAGCAGAACGATTGATTTCAGTTGTAACAAGAAGCGGAGGAATATCCAACGGTGGAAAAGTATTTTTCTATTGTAACTTTCAAAGTATAAGAAGAATATCGATCTTTTGACGGAATTGCACCAGGTAACTGAATATTTGATAGCAGTGGTTTCATGTGATTTCACGCTTCTAGATTGGATATTCGTCGTCGATGGAAATTCGCAGCTATCCAGCGATGTTTTTAAAGACAAACTTCGTCCAGCTTCTCGTTTCGTTTTCCTTTGCTATTCGACAGTGTACGAGGAAAAAGAATCGCCTCCTTTTAACGGTCCATCGAACGAACGATTCTTAAGTGGGAAAACATTCCTTTCGTTTTTGCTGGCCCTTCTTTCAGCTCGTGAAACCTCGACACGCTCCGCACTCGTCCTAATGTATCTCGCTACAACTGATAAAAGGCACTCGGCAACGATGCTGAAGATCTACGGATGGCAGGGGGAACGCGTGATAAATACAACGACGAAACATCACAGACGCTTATATCGCCCGATTCTTTCTTCCTTCCTCCCTTCGAGCTTCCCCGAACAACGATGAACCTGTATCGATACAATTGAGATCTTGCTGCGTCCACGAGGGGAACATTCTTCGTCGCTTCTTACGATCGTTCGAATTTACACAAGACGAAGGTGGAGGCGTCAGAATTTCAGAATAGCGCGATTTGCCAAGACTTTATTATCCCATTAAGAAGCGATCGATGATTTATCATAATGTTATACATTGGCTCACGAAGATATTTGGACATTTACCATGTACTATATAAATTTCATATATACAGGGTGGTTGGTAACTGGTGGTACAAGCGGAAAGGGGGTGATTGTACGCGAAAAAAGAAGTCGAAAATATAGAATAAAAATTTTTCGTTTGAGGCTTTGTTTTCGAGAAAATCGACTTTGAATTTTCGCTCGGTACGCGTGCACTTTGTCACGGACTTCACTGTAGATCGTTGTCTCGATGGAAAAATTAAAAAAAAAAAATTTTATTCCATATTTTCGACTTCTTTTTTCGCGTAGAATCACCCCCTTTCCGCTTGTACTACCAATTACCAACCACCCTGTATATATTGCCTGTTTTATACATTTGGAACATTTTGAAATTTCATTAATACGATGATGATACACGACTGAGTACATCGTACACAATGACTAGAAGAAGTATTTGTTCATGCTCCTATTTTCCAATGATTTAGAAACCATGTCAATGCTTCGTACGGAATAGAAAATCTATTAAAACCTATTAATTGCAAGCTGCTATTCAGAGAGCTGCCCAGAAGACTCGAAAGAAACCACCCGACAGATTTACTCACGCACGGTCAATAACACGCGTACACACGCAGTACAGTGGTCGATTTTAGCGATCGTCGGTGAATGTATCGAAATCGACACGTCTACAATAAAATTCAATTTTTCAAAAATGTAATTAATTGTACTGAACTATTCGAGAGATTTATAAAGGATATATAAAAAGAAGAAAGCTTTTTACGAGGTTTTAAGACGATAGCAAATTTCATATATCTACAAATAAAGAAAACAGAATTCGTTAACGCGAACTGATCGAAGAAATTGCAAATATGGTGGGTCAACGCGATATTAGCCTTTAATGGATTAAAACGAAAGAAAATCAGTGTACGTTGATAGAACAAGCCCGGACACAGGAATATCCTTGAGAGAATATTTTGAGCGTGAAAAGACGAACAACGAAGGCGAAGCTACATTGGCAATTTGACGAGAGTAAAACTACCTTTGATAATAAAAGTCGTTGTACAAGATCGAGTGATTTGGTCCAGGAATTTCGAGTAACTTGCGATGAAATATTCGCTCGGCAGTCGTTTCCTTGCGAATGAAACTAAACAAAGTTGTTGTACGTTCGTGGAACAGGTCCTCGAATCTCTTGTTGTACCGATCGAGATTCTCGAACATCGTCAAGACCATCCTATCGGTTATCGTTATCGGTTGAGAAAGGATCAATTTCAGCAAAACGAACCGCTCGAACGATCTTAAAGTTCGATAGGAATTTGATGACAAGCTCGTTAGAAGAATCCTTCGATCGAATCCAAGAGTAACAGGCTACTCTAACTCAAGGACGGTCGCTTAAATACCTCTCAGAAGACAAAAAGAATCGCAATCTCTGGATCATTCTAACAAAGTTGATATTATAGCAGCTTATCATGGATATTCTTAATCGCAATCGTTGCATACGCTACCGACGACCTTGCTCGTTCTCGTAAGAACCTCAGGTTGAGGATCATATTCTCGTTAAGTAGCTCGATCGTTTCAATGTGAAATATCTACGTGATATCTAGCAGAAACATACAACACAAGAGAAAATTGAGGATTTGTATTCCAGCGTTGTACTGTATTTTTATACTTAACTGTAGTAACTATACGATAGTCCGTGACTATCGTCGCCATCTAGTAGGATACAACGAAAACAGTTTAACGCATCTTCACCGAATCGATAAGTTCTAGTGAAAGAGATCGAAACTAAACCATTAACCAAAAATATAATAAACGACTATTAGACGATTGAGTAAATAGAGAGACACGGACGAGGTACGGAATAGACATAATACATAACAATATTGATTAAGTGCAGAATGATACCTAACATCTACTATTTCTCGATTTTAGTAGGAATAAAAGGTTATATGAAATGATTGAAAATGTGCGTGATATAGAATGCAAACTATGTCTCCGATTTGGTCTCTGCGTAAAAGAATGTTTATCTTCGAAATCATCCTTTTCCTTCTAATCGCAAGCTTCAACTTTCAACGCAACATGCCACGTTCGTTGTTTGAATCTTACAATCGAATTTTGTTTTAACGTTATCATCTTTTTTTTTCGATAAAACTGCGAAAAACACGTATCATTGCAATTCGAAGAAACGTTTGAAAATTCTACGATACCGGGAAACCTTACCTTTACCGAAACCTTTGCTTCTATGATATTTCCATACATTTCTCGATTTCTATATGTATGTATACAAATTTTGGCAACTCGAAACAAGTAAGATACATACGTAAACGTGATTGACGTACTGCGAATATTTATTTTATATGAATCGTTTACAAAATACAAAGACGTTGTATTTGCAATGGAACAACAATAACGTTAATGTTTGAAACATAACGGCAATGGTAATAAAAATGAAAAATGTAAAAATGTCGACGAACCTTCTTCTTCTACGTTTCTTCTTGTTGCTGGATTCTCGAATTTCAGTCGTGTGAAGAATAGTCGCCCCGTTGAAAACCACGTAGAAACTCGCGCGTGAAATCCTAAAAACCAAAGGAGCAACGTTTCAGAGACGCACATAGACGTTTAAACGAAATAATACAACGAAAAGGGAGCGTGTGATCGATGCGTGACTTACCTCGAGATCATCTGGTACAGTATACGAAACGTAGATGAGAAGATATATCGGCATCGAGATCGTTAGTTTTCCTCAGAATCTATTGCGAATTCTTCTAAACTCTCGGTCAATATCGTGTTGCTCTCTACGCTAGGCAGCACAGGTTCTTTCGTGTGTACCATTAACGTGTTGAATTTGAAGAACGAGAACGGATTGTTCTGAAGATGCAATATAAGCTGTATTTCCAAACACTTATCCGTAAACAGATCATCGATGTTCACGATACTGTTATTTTTCAGCAAAAGATTCCATTCAAAGGATTTTGTATGGTAAATTAGCATCGTGGGAAGTACTTTGATGCGGTTATTCGATAAATCCAACCATTCTAGCGTCTCGATCGACTTCAAATAGTTCAAATTCGTCACTTCCTCGATGTAATTGTTGGCTAAATCCAAGTATCTTAAGCTATTCAACGAGCCCATATTCGGCACAATCTGCAGCAGATTGTGACTCATGCGAAGTTCCTTCAGGCTAGACAGTCCCCGGAAAACGTGTTCCGCCACCGATCCTATGTAATTATGGGATAGATCTATCATTTGCACGTGTATTGTATCCTTGAATGCGTCGCTCTCTATGCTGTTGATACTGTTGCTGGACACGTTCAGAATATTCAACCACTTGAGTTCTTTTAACGACAGCGAGTGCGAGTGCGTGCAACGTGCACCGCACAATTCTGTTATTCCGTTTTCGTTCAGAAACAGAACTCTGATGTTAGCCGGAAGCTTTCGAACCTGGCACGGGCATCCGTTCTTTTCCAACAGGAGCATCTCCATGGTTTCCGGTAGATTGTCGAGGAATTTGAACGACTGGATGTAATTTTCCGACAAGTCCAATTTCTTTAGTCTAGGCGTGAATTTGTCAAGGGGAACGTCGAATTGAGAAATATTGTCACCTCTTAACGACAAGACTTCCAGAGCCGGAAAATATCCAAATGTGTTTGGGATGCTGATGTCGTCTTTATCGCCGTACTTGGATCTCCACTTGTTATTGTTTATAATCAGACTCCGCAATGTTGCGTGGTAGCGGAGCCACGACAATTCTTCCAGAAATATTATGTTGCCGGAGATACTCAAAACTTCCAGCCCTTCCATCAGGTCGAACGCTTTATCAGAAATGTACGCGATCTTGTTGTCGTCGAGATACAACTCCCTTATGTCCGAGGTATTAGCGAAAACGTCTCCGATTCTTGTCAGGCCTGTATTGTTAAAGTTCAAAATGGTTCCCGGAATGCAGACTTTCGTGCAAAGTTTGTAGGCCGTCATATGTTCCTTTGTACCCGCAAATATTGCAAGTACTACTTGCGAGCTGAAGAAGACCGGAAGTAAGATCCTCCACTGCACGAACAACATCTGCAAACGTTAGTACGAGGTAGAGGATTCACCGGCTTTCAAAAGTCAATTAAAAGAGAAGGTTGGCGATCGATTTTCTACTTTTTTTCTGTTATTCGGAAGATGAGCTTACCTTTTAAGAAGCGACAGCCGAGGAAAAAAGAAACGATCTTCTAAACAACCGACTGCTGCAACGAACAAAGCTCTGTTCTCTACTTCAACGCGTATCACCAACTTAGCACCTTCTGTTCTCAACATTTTAATTCGCTGCTTTATAAAGAAGCGATGATCATGCAATTCAACACTGTAGGGACTGCAGGACTGTAACCGAGCTTCCGGAGGACCCTGTTCTACGCGCAGATCGCCACGTGGTGCTTCCTCTTCTACCTTTATTATTCGTTACGTAGAACGCGGAAGTTTAGACAAATTTTTATAAGAACGGATTAAATAAATGGGACAGAAGTATGTTTTAGAAACGTATTTTCTATCCTGCATATTTATTACGTATACAGTATTTGTCCGGAAATTAGATCACTTGTTTATCGTAGCTTGTTCAATAGCTTTATTATAGACTATAACGACTAGGATGTGACTAATTTGTTGTTATGAGTAATTATTATTAACTATTGCTGTAATGTTGGCGATCGAAATACATACGTGTAAGTGTGTGTCACTGGTGTACGATAGGCGATTACGCGAGTTTAGAAGATAGTACCGATTTTATTGCAGTGATATCTAAGATAAAAGCTACTGTAAGATATACTAACGAAATTGTATAAAATTGTCTATTTTTGTATCTGATTAGATAATTTCTCCCGTACAGTATCTACTTCTGATACATTTTGCGTATTTACTGTGTATTTGCTATATGTCACTTCTACGTGAACTTCAGCGGTCTATTCGCAGTGATATCTAAGATAAAAGCTACTGTAAGATATACTAACGAAATTGTATAAAATTGTCTATTTTTGTATCTGATTAGATAATTTCTCCCGTACAGTATCTACTTCTGATACATTTTGCGTATTTACTAAGTATTTGCCAGATGTCACTTCTACGTGAACTTCAGCGGTCTATTCGTAGAATGTAAATGGAAATGTAAAAAAAAAAAGAAAAGGAGGATTTGAGTTTCTCACGTCTTATCCTCTGATCTTCGACTTGATCTTCCATGAAACAGTATGGCCAAGAATTTCGAACCGACTCGGATCGTTCTGTTTGAGAGAGAAAGGAAAGATAAGGAAATGGAAAATTTTCTACTGACGAGATGGAAAAGATAAACTCCTACTTTTCGGAAGTCGATTAGAAAGTAGCAGGGCGATGAGTGCTGTTCGTTCGTTACTTTTTCGAACACGTTGCTGCGATCGTGCATGCGTCGTCTCGCAAACACTGCTTCCTTGCTCGGGTTACGAAGATATCTAATGCCATGAGACATCTGAGTAACGACGTTGTGTCGTTTTGGAATGCATCGTTGCAGATTTTATAATGCAATACTGTAACGACCGTAATCTAATGATAACTCCAACTGCTTTTCAGTGAGCAGTGAAACGAAATACTGATGTGAATATATTTCTAGCGAATGAGTTAAGAGGATGATGCGATAATCGAAATCCAAGCGCTCTTTCGTAATGATGTTCAGCTAAATTGCAAGTTAGATAATCAACGAAAATCCGAACACAGCTTGGAGAAATGGCGAATTTGAAGAAACGTGTATATTGCGTTCGTGAGTGAAATGTTAGCGCATTTGAAGATAGGGAACAGTTTCGCCTATTATCTTCAACACGCTAAACCAATTTATCGAATGTTTCTTTATAAACAAATCGTAAAATAGCATGGTAAGAGAAAAAAACAGACAAAACTTCAACCTGTAATAAGCAAACTGGTCGCAAGTCGTAGAGCTTTTCATTGAACGTATCCTCGTTTAACTTTAATAATCTGTTTTTCAAAAAAAAAAAAAAAAAAAACAGAAATCTCTTATACTTCGATCAAAATCGTTCTTAAACGCTATCAAAATGTTTTCAAACGTTATTTATTGCATTCATTATCGCTTGTTGAAAGCTTATCGTCATTTTCACCGATCATTCGATCGACAGAGTTCTTAGCAACGGATCTTATAAATATTACGACGAAATATTGAACCAGGAAAATTATCTTCCGGGATAAGAATATTATATACATACGATAATTTTACATAACCCTCTAACGTGTAATGTTTGCGCAAACGTATGATAAGAAGAGAGAAATAAACTTATCAGGCTTAAGTTCTCCGAATTTATTGCTGCACTAAACAAGTGATTTTACTCTGTATATAATAATTACAATTGTTATTATATTACACTGTATGGTACCAATTATAATACTGCTAAATTATAGAATAATAACATTTTTAAAGCACGTATATAGTACAATTATTTGGCACACTTGATAATGTATTTAGATCTATATACGTGATACTATTATTTTTTATATACAATTCTTTCAAATAACTCATGTGAAAGATAGACATATATTCGATACTTATAAAATTATTGTACTGCAAATTTAGATATTTTAGCCTTTTCATGCCTTTGTGCCATTTCGGAGGCAATGATTTTAATTTATTACGAGATATGTCTAAATATTCTAACATTTTCAGATTCCAAAACTCCATTACGTCGATGTTGTCTATCTCATTTCCGCGTAGATTCAACGTTTTTAAAGAACTTGATGTGACGATATCCGTAATATTCCTAATGAAGTTATAATTTAACGACAATGTTTTCAAATTATTTAAATGATCTACAGGAGGAATCGTTGTTAATACATTGTTATCTAAATTCAAATTTTCTAATAAAACCGTGTATTGGAACGCGTCTATTGATACAACACGTATTTGATTATGAGATAAATCTAACGATTCTAAGGATCGAATATTTAACTCTGGCAAATCGAACAACGAACAGTTAGATAACGATAAAATTCTTAATCTTTGGTAAATTGGATTTATCCAAAATTCCTCAAGAGGATTCTCATCCAGATACAATATCTCGATGTTTCCAAGATTATTCATAATGAATTTATCAATCGAATTTCGTTCTAAGTATAGACTTCTCAAATTCAGTAAATAAATGGCAGTTTCGTTGATATATTGTATGTAATGACTGTCGGATAAATAAATATGTTTTAACTTTGGAAACATGTCTATCCACAAAAGAGGAAATTCGTGAGTTATTCCTCTCCAGGACAATGTATCAATGTTAGGACACCTTATTTTTGCATTGCTCACAGGTATTACATCGTTCATTTCTGGTGCTACTTGAAAATCTATAATTAATGTTTTCAAATTGTCGTGCTTTATCTCGAGATTATCGAAAGAAATGTAATTATGAGCGAGATTTAGACACTTCAAAAGAGGAACTTCCTCGAATGCATCTCTTGATACTTTTCGGATGCTATTTTCATGTAACGATATTGATTGTATCGTCTTGCTCTTCACCAGATCTTTAGGGATCTTTTCTAACCCCAGTCCGTGCAAATTAATGCTCTCTTCTTCAGAGCATGCGACGAGATGTTGCTTGTTATTTATCGCGTTATGATACGTGATCCACATACGATCCGCATCCTGTTCCCAACTTATTTTCGGTATGGATTTTGTAATGCTTATAATCGTACTCAACAATATAATGGTTTTCTGGAAAAAAAAAATAGAAAACATTTATGATAACGATAAGCAAGGATATGTTGCGCTGATACTTTGCATTACATATCGAAACATGTCGATGTAAACAGAGACAAATGAAAACAGGTAACTTTGATGTATGGTTATTTGTCTTAAGAAATAACATGTAAAACGACAAAGAATGATTGAATGCGTACCATTATGCGAACTTTCTTCTGTTTCTTCTGGCTGCAAACAAGAAATTACTGCAAATTTGCAGCTGCCTCCTCCTCTTATATCGATTGACAGTTGCGTCAGCTTATTCGAAATAATCGGAAATAATAAATACATCGTCAATAAAAAGCGTCGTTATCGTTTCAAACGTTTCCTGTTTGGGATCTTCCTGTCATCTTTCATGAATATGATCACTGTACATCCAGAACAAGGTATGCTTTCAAGTTGTAACAAAGTACACGTTATTTCTTACATCCCCAACTAATTCGACTGATTTTATACATTCTAGGAATAACTTTCGCAAAATATGTATTTGTCGCTCATCTTTTAACCGATTAAATGAGAATTGTCAAAGCAATAGATACATCTACGTAGCGTCAAAGATTTGAGTAATTGCATCGTTGAAATTCGAACAGATATCGAATACAGATATCAATAATAGATTAAATTCGAAGAGATATCGAAAGATAATTTCTCCCCTTTCCTAGACATATTGCAAAATTCTAATTAAAAGTTGAAACAGTATGATAAGATATTTTGATCGAGTTTTGCATGCCAGGAGAAGAAAGAAGAGGCAAGAATAAAGAGCAATATACAATGAGCCTTTTTATTAAGCAATTACAATATGTTTATTTATACAGTAAAACCTGAGGCGTTTAATAATCACAACTTCTTAGATTACAAATCATTCAATACATGGTTCTGTAGTAGATGTCTATACCTCAACACTCCACTCTATCTAGCACTGCTATATGTCAAATGGTCCTGCACTTGCACGTACATATGACATACTCCGAGATGATACATTAACGTTTAAATAAATCGTCATATTTACTGGTATCAGTCGAGATAAACTACCATTAATGTACGTAAGAGGGTTGCGTTCAAAGTGTAAGTGTTGCACGGGCAAATCGGAGGAGTAAATCACTGATTCCAACAAAGCGAATTTATTCCCCGCCAAATTTAGATATCGCAACATTTTCATAGATTCACACCAACCTATTGGTAAATAACTTAATTGGTTGTCATTCAGATATAGCTCTTCTAACAGCACTTGATTCTGAAACGCGTCCGCCTGGATGCTCTGGATTTTATTCTCGCTTAGAAATAGCTTTTTTAAGCTGTGCAGATAGGAAAAGGTGTTAATCGTTAAATAACGTATATTGTTACGATTTAACGAGAGTTGAGTTATGTTTAGAGGCTCTGTTATGGGAACATTATCCAACGAATTACTATCTAGTACAAGAATGTCTAAAGATTTCACTGATTTAAGCACATCGAAATTAAAAAGCGATAAAGAATTGCCAGAAAAGTTCAAATACCGAAGGTTGGGCATTGTTTCAATTGCACTACTATCAATGTACGAGATCTTATTGTACGCTAGCGACAGATTCTCCAGCTTTTCCAGCCCCGTCAGATCAATACCCATAGATGACTCAAGATTCTGAATTGCGTTATGATCTAACGTTAACGACAACAGATTTTCCATTCGAGTAAATGAAAATTGGCCAATATTGTTACTACTCAGATCAAGGTGCGTTAATGTGGGGAGCATATTTATCGACAAAGACTGTCTGGAATCGATTCGATTCTGTGATAGGTCCAAATATTCCAGTTTTGGAAATGGATTATCCAATGACGATTTTAACTCTTCTATTCCAGCATTTCTTAAATTCAAATATACAAGTTCAGGATACACGCTGTCCACTATTGTTCTATAATTTCGGTAACCATTTTGATTACAGAGATTTAGTATTTTCACGTTTGAAAGATTACCAAAACTGAATAAATCATCCGAAGAGATCTGATTATTACTGAGGTCAAGGAGTTTCAAATTTGGCACGTTTTTGAAAACTCCATTCTTGAATGTAGGAACGTAACCTTTTATGGCGATACATTTTAGAGTAGGAGAAACAATACTGTTTTCATTAAAATCTGTAGAACTACTGAAGTGTAATGTTAAAGTTTCGTTTTCGCAGATCTCATTCACGACCGTTTCGTAGTCGATCGCAATAATATTTCCAACTACAATCAGCGGCGAGAAAATTAACACTATCGAGAGGGCGATCGACAGCTTCATCATAGAGGATTCCTGAAAGTAGAACATGTATGTTTGATCATTTCTCTCGTGTACAGGAACAATGTATTGAAATCTTTTTCTTGTTAAAAATGAATAAAGGATATTAAGAGAGTAGGAATACGCTATTCGTGGCAAATAACGTTGAAGTACAATTGAAAATAGATTGCTAATCGTAAGTAACTACGTAGGTTTTATTAGGAGGATTTCGTTATAATACAAAATATGTAATAAATGACAAGAATATTTTGAATTCAGCTAGAGCTGGACAATGCGATTTAACAATCTTTGCTATTTGAAAGAATACGCGCGAATATTATCACATCACCAAACAATAGTTTCGTTTATGTTTACTTACCATCCAGGGCACTCTATAATTTCTTTCTTCTTTTCATCGACCAGATTTACTTTACAGATTACTAACAATAAATAAAATTATATTGCTTATATACTGCACTACTATCTTCTGTTATCTCTCCAACGATTACCTCACTCTTTGATATTATATCGGCTGATAGATAAAATGAAGGAAGCTACAAGTTCTAATTTAACGTTATTTGCTAAACGGAAATAAATAATGCCGTCTGAATAAGACAAGTGACAATAACTAAATTACTTCCCGTTTCTACAATAATTTAATTAATAAATTTGTTTAATCGACCATTCGCGGACAGACGCGATCGCGAGACTGCACGTCAATGGGAGTTGTAAATTCCCGTTACAATTAGATAATCGACGCCACGAACTGATCGATCCCCTTATTTCTGTTAGGATAATAAGGGTGGTTCAATTGAGTATACACAGGTATAAATTAATGTTTATCCCAACAATTTTGTAAAGTATATAGTTACACTGGTGCATATGTACAAGTTAAGTAAGTGATTGATCTAAGGGTAGAAACCGGTAAAGATATGTTGACTATTCTAACGATGAAGAATAAGTGAACTTTGGTGACGATACTGTTGTCACGTAGAATTGATACTTGGTTTGTAAGAAAGCTGAGTCGTAACCCAACTATTAATTTTCTTTTATCGAACTTTATTATAATTTTGACATTTACAATCGAATAACAGTGAACCGGAGAAAAGGGGTTGTACGAGAACAGCGACTAAAACAAGAACAAGGACTGCCCGAGCTGGGTGAAGTCTCGGCTTATATACGCCCTGGCTTGAGGATGTTGAAGGGTTCGGTGTGGGTTCCAAAAGGAGTCCGAAGGTCAGGGTCGAGATCCTATCTCGGATGGGGAGTAAAATGCGTCGCGGCCTTGGCGTCCGACAGTCGGGGGTCGATGTCTTTTCTCTGATGGGGACTAAGATGCGATTGATGTCACACTGTGGCGGAGGAAAGCTAGTGATGGGTGTGTCTAGCGTGCAGGACCACCGGATTTGTTGATGACAATTTTGGTTAGGAAAGTGAGGGCAGTAGATATTGCTTCTGATTGGATAATAAGAAGGTTGGTGGACTAGGAAGGGTCTTAGCCGCCCTCAAGAGAAAGTTACTGACGGAAGGTACCGAACGTGAGAAAAACCAACTTTCCCGTATATTACCGTAGTAGACAATAAATGTAACGAACGCTTGGAATAAAAGATGCTTGTTTGGTTTGAAGGACCTTAACTATGAAAATGACAAGATATATGGTGGGTTCTTAAGACTATTGAGAGTACGCAGTAAGGATGTGTAAACATTTGGCTGCCATCTTGCCCGCGGTGTGTGGCCTGGTTTACGTAAAGAGTCGTCCGACGTAACATCCTCCCCCCGTTGAGAGGATCAAAAGTCCTGTAACAGTGAAATTAATTGGATCTGCTATCCAACTCCTTGTCGATTGCTGGCTATCCTTATTGTGCTGGATCGGGTTGGCTCGATAGTGGGACGAGCCGCGTGGCACCTCGATCCAAGATGCTCGTTGCCGTATTAACTGTGGCTATCTGAATGATGCCGTCGTCGCCAGGGTAAATTCGATGATACGGCCAAAGGACCGTTGCGTTGAGGGTACGTTGTCTACCTTGTAGTCTGGATCGCCGTGGTCCTCGGTATTGCCAAGAAATTTGCCGTTGAAGTTCACGAACCAGGAAGCGTCGTGAAACAGCTCGGCCCATGAAGTATCGTGGAACACCTCGGCCCAGGAGGTGTCGTTATACATCACACCGATTTCACAAAGGCAAGTGAAATCCGTATGTAGATGCGTTGTGGAGACGTGAAGGAGGTCTACGGTTGATTGGGGGATAAGGCTCCCCACGCTGACCCATCCGTATCGCGCCTTCTTGATGATGCTTGGTGGTTGTACCGGCTTGGCCCAACTATCCGCAAAAGACAAAATCGGAGACGTCTTACCTTCCGTTTGGTCCGATTCCTTCCACTCGATTGGATACAGTGGATTAGGATTTACAGCTGCAGGCGTATGTAGCCATCCTGCGTCATTGTGTCGATGTTTAACCGGTTCTGTATCGTTCCGAAGTTGTCCTTTTGATATCGCTGCATTGTGCACGATAGCGTCCGCTGATTCCGCGTAACCCGGACTATTATGCTTAGATCTTGATTTCAGAGGGCAGTTGAGCTCTAAGTTGATCAACATTATACTTAGTTTCCTTCTGAGATGTGTCCCGATGCTGGGACTGTGCAAGAAATGCGCTGATGCGTCCTTCCTGGCTAGTTCATCGGTGGGAGGCCAGGTGGACTGGTTTGGTTGCTCTGAAGGGTTCCGAGGTTCATCGTAGTGTGATAGTTTGGACACTGAAGAATGTCCCGACGTTGTTGGAACCAAGGAGGAGTCTTCACGTTATGTCCCGGAGAATGAGCTTCCGATACGATATTTATGTCAGGTGTTGCAGGTGACGTGATGCAGGACAGGTTATTAACCGTCGAATTGTTGATCAAGGAAAACCTGTTCCTGGATAATTCGATCATCGTGGATTCCGGAGAGTCTGCCGCAGGTTTCGACTCTGAATTGATCTCGGTGTCATTGACAGGATTTAACCCGTTACTCTCTTCGTTATGAATTACAGTTACAGGGCATCGCACATCCTGTAACGGATTCGGAGAGATTAATGTCTGCGACGGCTTGTCGCCTGGTAAGGTTTTCTCTTCCTTCCGGTCCAGATGATCGTGAGCGGTTGGCTGATTCAAGGCGTTTCGTGACGTTGAATCAGATTGTTGCGATGCTGACGATGCGAACGTGGTTGTCGTCAGGTCACGTGTAGGTGACACGTTGCGAGTGTCATGCGATAAGCTCCGCGTGTCATGCGACGATATCGGTGCTAGATTCGATGCGATATTTTCCGTCGGCGGAGTATAATCCTTGGTACTGTTATTATTGAAATTATTCTTACGTCCCTGGAAATGGTTAGACGTGTTGCTGTTGCCCTTGGGTATCGACGGGGTTGATGATTGTAGGCTGTCAATGAGGTTCATTAATCGTGATTTAATGGTGTGATATTCGTGTACCAGAGATTCTACATGCACGTTTTCTCACTCGTCTAGGTCTTCCAATTCTTCTTGGACAGAATTTATCTTGCTTCATGTCTCGTCGATCGTTTCGCGGCAAGTCATTAAGAGGTTTCTGTTTGACTGGCCGGACTTTTCATATTCGTCGAGTTGACGCGCCGTGATCGTAAATCGGCCGACTAGGAAGCCTCGCCTCCACCGTAACGTACTGATTCGTTCAACGTGGGCCATGGTGGGTTTTTCACAAATTGAACGAGCTTACCTTGTTGCTGTGAAATGGACGTTGGTCCGGGTATCGGTTGCTGCTCGTTACTGTGCGGCGTGAGGTTGCGTGTATGCTTCGCGAGGAAGGCGTTCCTTCCCGACGGTCACTCGTTTGATTGTGTGATTACAGTTGTCGAAATTCATTGGTTTAGGTAGAGAGTCGGCCAACGTAATACGAAGAGATATTGAAAGATAATTTCTCCCCTATCCTAGACATATTGCAAAATTCTAATTAAAAGTTGAAACAGTATGATAAGATATTTGGATCGAGATTTGCATGCCAAGAGAAGAAAGAAGAGGCAAGAATAAAGAGCAATATACAATGAGTCTTTTTATTAAGTAATTACAATATGTTTATTTATACAGTAAAACCTGAGGCGTTTAATAATCACAACTTCTTAGATTACAAATCATTCAATACATGGTTCTGTAGTAGATGTCTATACCTCAACACTACACTCTATCTATCACTGCTATAAGTCAAGTTGTCCTGCACTTGCACGTACATATGACGTACTCCGAGATGATACATTAACGTTTAAATAAATCGTCATATTTACTGGTATCAGTCGAGATGAACTACCATTAATGTACGTAAGAGGGTTGCGTTCAAAGTGTAAGTGTTGCACGGGCAAATCGGAGGAGTAAATCACTGATTCCAACAAAGCGAATTTATTCCCCGCCAAATTTAGATATCGCAACATTTTCATAGATTCACACCAACCTATTGGTAAATAACTTAATTGGTTGTCATTCAGATATAGCTCTTCTAACAGCACTTGATTCTGAAACGCGTCCGCCTGGATGCTCTGGATTTTATTCTCGCTTAGAAATAGCTTTTTTAAGTTGTGCAGATAGAAAAAGGTGTTAATCGCTAAATAACGTATATTGTTACGATTCAACGAGAGTTGAGTTATGTTTAGAGGCGCTGTTATGGGAACATTATCCAACGAATTACTATCTAGTACAAGAATGTCTAAAGATTTCACTGATTTAAGCATATCGAAATTAAAAAGCGATAAAGAATTGCCAGAAAAGTTCAAATACCGAAGGTTGGGCATTGTTTCAATTGCACTACTATCAATGTACGAGATCTTATTGTACGCTAGCGACAGATTCTCCAGCTTTTCCAGCCCCGTCAGATCAATACCCATAGATGACTCAAGATTCCGAATTGCGTTATGATCTAACGTTAACGACAACAGATTTTCCATTCGAGTAAATGAAAATTGGTCAATATTGTTGCTACTCAGATCAAGGTGCGTTAATGTGGAGAACATATTTATCGACAAAGACTGTCTGGAATCGATTCGATTCTCTGATAGGTCCAAATATTTCAGTTTTGGAAATGGATTACTCAATGACGATTGTAACGCTTGTATTCCAGCATGTCTTAAATTCAAATATTCAAGTTCAGGATACACGCTGTCCACTATTGTTCTATAATTTCGGTAACCATTTTGATTACAGAGATTTAGTATTTTCACGTTTGAAAGATTACCAAAAGTGAATAAATCATCCGAAGAGATCTGATTATTACTGAGGTCAAGGAATTTCAAATTTGGCACGTTTTTGAAAACTCCATTCTTGAATGTAGGAACGTAACCTTTTATGGCGATACATTTTAGAGTAGGAGAAACAATACTGTTTTCATTAAAATCTGTAGAACTACTGAAGTGTAATGTTAAAGTTTCGTTTTCGCAGATCTCATTCACGACCGTTTCGTAGTCGATCGCAATAATATTTCCAACTACAATCAGCGGCGAGAAAATTAACACTATCGAGAGGGCGATCGACAGCTTCATCGTGGAGGATTCCTGAAAGTAGAACATGTATGTTTGATCATTTCTCTCGTGTATAGGAACAATGTATTGAAATCTTTTTCTTGTTAAAAATGAATAAAGGATATTAAGAGAGTAGGAATACGCTATTCGTGGCAAATAAGGTTGAAGTACAATTGAAAATAGGTTGCTAATCGTAAGTAACTACGTAGGTTTTTTTAGGAGGATTTCGTTATAATACAAAATATGTAATAAATGACAAGAATATTTTGAATTCAGCTAGAGCTGGACAATGCGATGTAACAATCTTTGCTATTTGAAAGAATACGCGCGAATATTATCACATCATCAAACAATAGTTTCGTTTATATTTATGTACCGTCCAGGACACCCTATAATTTCTTTCTTTTTTTCATCGACCAGATTTACTTTACATATTACTAACAATAAATGAAATTATACTGCTTATATATTGCTCTATTATCTTCTCTGTTATGTCTGCAACGATGACCTCACTCTTTGATATTATATCGGTTGATGGATAAAATGAAGGAAGCTACAAGTTCTAATTCAACGTTATTTGCTAAACTGAAATAAATAATATTTGCCGTCTGAATAAGACAAGTGACAATAACTAAATTACTTCCCGTTTCTACAATAATGTAATTAACAAATTAGTTGCTATGTTTAGAAGTTTACTACGTAATTGTCACACACACACACACACACATGTGCAGAAACTTCACTCTGGTTAGTGATCTCTACAGAGTTATTTATTTATGATTTAAACAGAAAACGATGGTTATTTAACGTGATCTTAAGGCAGTAATGTAACTAAGAGAGTAGTAACTAAGACAACTAAATTGATAATTAACAAATCAACTTACAACTTACAATTAGCAACTCACAACAACTCGGCAACTTACAACTTACAACTTACAACGACTCCACAACTCATGAATAACGATTAACCCGCAACTCACTCGCTAATCACTCACTAATCACTCGCTACTCATTCGCTACTCCAGCTACAACTCTCCTGCCACTCTAGCCGAAACTGACTAACAGATGCATTTTATACCACGGCCTTGGTATTCCTAACACACACATGTGTTCCACAAATGTGGATGATCCATGGTCAAGAACAACTTTTTTAATTAACCAGTATCGTAAAAGAGTATGGGTATATGGCCCATCAAGATTTCCTAACTTTCCCGACCCGTCATCACTTTTATTGTTTTTTGCCTGTAGTTCATCGGGATTTTCCCGACATTACATATACATATATCTACATTTACACATGTCACTTGACTCATCATACGCGTATCTAAATTCCAAAAATACTTATACAGTGTATAGTACAATGAATATAAAGAAAGAAGCAATCACGTCGAATATAGCTCCAGTTTATGTTATTGTGAGATAAATGTATAAGCATAGATACATTGTATAATCTATAAATTTGTGTAGGAGAGAATGGTCTTTTCCTGTTATATACATCACTACACGATAATATGAAAATCACATTAGGCTATTTAATCGCCAACGTTTACATACGTATGTATTTTTCTAAAGATTCCTTGAATTTCTTTACCTTTCTCTTCCTCCGTTCCCATCACGTTTAGGAACGTTTTGTGAATTTCAAGGTAAACGAGAAACTAATGATGAAACGGGTTTTCCCGGTCTGAGTTACTACCAAAAGATCCATTCTCAACGCGTTTAATAGTAACATATTTTATAACGTGCTATTCGCTATATATATATTATGTTCACAAAGGTAAAAGATTTAGAACCTTTGAGTATCATGATCCTTACTTGCTATCATGATGCTTTCATTCTGCATGCTTTCTCAGATATAATCATATACTCTGTGGCTGTGTCATACAACTACAAACCCAGTGTTTCCGAGAATAAAAAGCGTTCATTCTGAGCAATTTTCAGAAATTATAAATCCTTATTAATACAAAACCAAGAATTATCAATTACCCGTATCTTTGTTTTGCGTGAACAAGATTACATTTATGATACGGAAATATCGAATATCACAATGCTCGTGAAACTCAACAACTCGAATATGCAGCAGGTATTTGCATGGAGAAAATGTCTTTCATAATTTATCGAACGTACAATTTCCTTCTTGTATAAAACATTCAGTCTTCTCTCGCATTCTCATCAGGTACTTTCTGTAAGTCTGACGTTTCTTCCTCGACAGCTCCTTTACGATCACTCTGTGCCTGTGTTTGTAGTGAATTTTCATAGTTGTGTTTTATGTGCATCCAAAGTCTCTGCGAAAGAGATAATAGACATGAAAGTAATATATAAAATGGAGTTAATCACGCAGTTGGGAAATACAACGTGGAGACAAGACGAATTATATGAAATAAGCTAACGGATCATTAATTACATATAACCTTATCGATCGATAAACATAAATCCTGTATTATGTTATATAGAATATAATTATTTCCGAATTCTTTTTACGTGTAAATGATAGTTTCCAATAATTTAAGTAATATTTTACAGTTAATGTTAGAGAAAAAATTAACAGCGTACTCCTTCGTTTATCCATTCAAAAATACTTTCACAAGCGTGGTCATAAGCTCTTTCAAAAAATGCCGAGGCGATAACGATACCAAGAACGAAGCTAGATGTTCGCCTAAAAATGTAACGGTAAAGAAAACGAGAAATCATTTTTAATATCCTCCCTATAAAGCACTTTCGATGTAGTTATCTTTGTAACTTTAATCTAAAAAATGGGGAAAAAATGAAATCTATCTTTAAACGAGTTAGATATCAGTTAATTGATCGATGGTTGTCAATCTTCACATTTATGATAGTCGAAAAATCGAAAGCTTTCCGCCAATTTGTAAATGATTGTTGAAGAAAGGTAAACAACTTTTGAAGTCGATTCAATGTATAAATGATATACGTTTAATAATTATGTAACAAAATATTATTTACATTATTTAATGAAAATATCGATAAAACTTAAATTACATAATACAATTACGTAAAATAATTTATTATTGTATCATTATTACTATTAATATGTAAAAAGATTATTAATTATATGTAAAATTATATGTAAATGTGTAATTAATATGTAAAAAGATTTGGTTGCTAAAAAAAAAATACAAATAAAATTTCAAACTATTATTTCTATTAACTTTTAATAATATTAAAATCTTTTTCAAAAACAATTGGGCCTTGCAACACTTTTCGAGATAATCTAACGCGCCCATTCACCGGATCTCGTCCAAAATATTTCACTTTTATTTCATCTCCGACATTCAATCCTAGTACGTCAGGATGATGAATTTTACGTTGATCTAACTGCGAATTAGGTAATAACGTTGGTACCATACTGGAATACAATGTAACCATCACCCCAGTCTCACGAATTTCAGTTATTTTTGCAGTATAGATGTCACCAAATGTCAATACTGGTTCCACATCTTTTTGTATAATACTATCTATCATTTCTTTGGCTTCATTCATTGCATTTTGATTAGGTGCAAATAAAGAAAACACTGTATCGTCTAGCGAATGTATCTATAAAAAAAAAAAAAAAAAATAATAGATTAACTTTTGTCAAAAATGAATCTTTAAAGTTTCTATTTCCTCTTTAAATTTACATTAACTCCAGTTTCACATAAAATTCTTTTTATGTTCGAGCCACCGATCCCAAGAAATTTTCCCCTTTGATGAATGGGTACTTCTATGGTATCAAGTATAGGTTTATTTTCTTTCTTGTTACTTGCTGGAGTAGATATTACTGAATTCATGATATGAAGAATTTGACTTTTAGCCGCATTTGAGTTTTCGATAGCTTTCATTATCACTTTTAAAGGGACTCCCGCTATTTTTATATCAGCTTGTAAAGCTGTAAACCCTTTTTTTGTACCCGCAATTTTAAAATCCATGTCTCCAAGATGATCTTCTATACCCTGGTCGTATAAGAAATAAAAAATTAATTAATTTCATTTTTAACTACATTCAAATGTTAATCAATATGAAATTACTGATATATCAGTTAAAATCTTGTAATCGTCATCCGTTAACTCAATAGCATGAGGATTACATATTAATCCCATAGCTACACCAACAACAGGAGATAATATTGGCACACCTGCATCCATTAATGCTAGACTACCGCCACAAATAGAAGCCATAGAAGACGAGCCTTTAAGTGAAACACGAAAGTATTTAAGTTACAAGTTATCTATTCAACAAGTAATAATTTCTTTCTTATTTAAGCAAGTCACCATTAGATTCTAATACTTCGCTTGTTAATCTTATAGCAAATGGATAATCTTTTGGTATAACCGCTCGCAATCCTCTCTCTGCTAATGCTCCATGACCAATTTCTCTACGATCATATCCAGTAAGTTTACCTGTTTCGTTTACAGCATATGGTGGAAATTCGTAATGCAAAAAAAAGTTTTTTTCTTTTATACCACTGCAAAAAATAATATTTATTTATATTGAATATATATTTTTAAAATATTAATAAATGTAATATAACATACCTAGATAGCATTGAGATATTATCTAATTTAAGAGAACTTTCTATACTGTCAAGAGTTACTGTGCATAAAACTTGAGTTTGTCCTCGTTGAAAGAAGGCTGAGCCGTGAAGAGGCCGAAATAAATCAACCCGGCATTCTATATCTCTCAACTCATTTATTGCACGACCGTCACATCTAAAATTATTTACACACATTCAATAATTTTCAGTAATTTATAATCGTAATTAGATTTCTTTTTTATAAACAAAAACTACCTTATATCTGTTTCAAATATTAAAGATCTGAAATTTTCCTTAGAAATTTTATTAAAAGCTTTTACAGCATTTTGGATAAAATCTGAACCACGATTTGTTATACTTTCTAACATCCTATCTCTAAGATCAAAAATAGCAGCGTCTCGCGAAATTTTGTCATGAGAATGACAACTAAAAATTTCACGTATTTCATGCTCTGCAAAATTTTTTACAAACTCTTCCACATCATTGTTTAATTCACTGCCTTTGTTAATTTGTAATTTAGGTTTGCCAACATGATTTTGTAATTTTTTTATAGATTGTATAATTAGTTGACATTCTTTAACACCTATTTTTATTGCTTTTCGAAGTTCTGGCTCTAAAATATCATCTGCCGATCCTTCTATCATGACAATTAAATTCTTGGACATAGATGACAGTACAAGATTTAATTTACTTTTCTGAAGATCACGTTTTATAGGATTAATTATATATGTATCATCAATTAAACCAACTCTTACGGCTGCTACAGGTCCCATCCATGGAATATCCGAAATACTTAAAGCTGCAGAGGCAGCATTAATGGATAATATATCTGGATTATTAATTCCATCAGTAGCTAATAAATTACATACTATTTGTGTTTCATAGCAGTATTCTGGCTGAAATAAGGGACGTACAGATCTATCTATTATTCTGCTAATAAGAATCTCCTGATCTGTGTAACCTATTTCTCTACGAAGAAAATTTGTTGGTATACGTCCAATTGCAGAAGCTTTTTGTCTATAGTTCACAGTTAATGGAATTACGGAATCATTGCATGGTTCATTTTTCCTAACCACAGTAGTCATGACTGATGTATCGCCAAGCGTAGCAGTAACACACCCAGATGTAAATCGTGCATATTTCCCACTTGATAGTGTAATTTTTGATCTGAAGGAATATTTGAAAGAATTAATAATAAATATGGAATGAAACACGTAACAATATATTTTATTTAAATAACTTTAAATAACTTATATTTTCTCTATTATATTACTGTATTATTTATACATAAGATGAAATATCATAATAAGTATTAACGTTTAGGTTAAGAAACACGTGATATATTTACCCATTAGATAACTCTATATGTATATTTTCTACAGTATTGCTCGACATAAATTTAACTTGAAATGTATTTTCATTTTTGTTATGACTTTTCAAACGTAAAAAACTTAAATTTCTATTGTTTAATAACTTACTATGCCTAAACAGCACCATTCTTATATTGAATTTGCTTTCATTGGTTCCAAAGCTTCAATGTAGTCATAACCGCCATCATTTAATAAGAAAAGATTCTATCATAGTAACTTTTTTATTAACTGCAATATATGATTATATTTTATCTTATTAATAAATACTGATATTTCCTTTCTGATAAAATTTGTCAAATTTCACTACATTTTCGTAATTTATAGTAAATGATATGTACTATCAAATTACTATATTTTTTGTCGAAATAGTTACAAAAAATTAAGGTACTTGTAGTATCCATCAAAATTAGAATTAAAATTTAACGGCTATAAAAACGAGAAAGGAGGAGAAATATTACAAATTGATCTTTAATTAAACTGAAAGCTATAGTTACGTGTTATGATATAATATGTAGTTGTACAAATTCTGCGACACATTGATTGAAATTGTTGTATATTTAATACACGTGAATTCTATGATGATTAACGAAGTTGCTATTTCAATTTAATTGTGAAAACGAAAACATGAAAAATAGTATTTTTCGTATACTAAAACCTCATTGTAGGAATACTCTGATCATTAAAAGAACGTTTTATGAACCATTTAGATCACAATATCCGGTAGTATACGATAAACCTATTGATAAACAGGAAAATTTGACCTCTTCACAGAAATTACGGAAAGCTTATGATTTATTTAAGAGTGACTGTAAATTATTTATTCGAGAAATATGGGATAGCTACAGTATATACCCACGTAATTTTGCAGCAAATGAAATTATTGCTGTATGGAAGTTTGATGGAACTCAAAAATCCTTGGATCAATGGATTGTAAATTCTGACAAGGACTATCATCATGGTTATTCAACTGCTACGTAACTATACAATATTTTTTATGCTGTTACGTCTTGGAAAGGTTTAGACTAATTGATAAAATGTCTACTAATTTTAGACTAGAACTGTCGTCTTATGGCACTGGAGTATTCCATGGTATATTAGATACTCGTGTACCCAAAGACGGTCGAACTACAAATGCTGGATACTGCAATATCACTTCAGCTCCAAGATTTAAATCTTTTGCTCGACAGTACTACTATGATTGGGAACATTATAATGAAGTTGTTTTACGAGTTAGAGGAGATGGTAGATGTTACATGTTAAATATTTTACAAAAAGGAAGACTGGACATAATGCAATATGATTGTTATCATTATGTAATGTATACAAGAGGTGGCCCGTATTGGCAAATAATTAGAGTCCCTTTTTCAAAATTTGTATTTAGTTCAAAAGGACAAATTAATGAAAATCAATATGCTATGTGTCAGAATTACCTTACAAATTTTGGAATTACAATTGCTGATAAAAAGCCAGGGCCTTTCAGATTAGAAATTGATTATATTGGAGTTCGTTACAATACAAGTAATTTCGAAGAATTTGCATACGAAACATATAACGTACAAGACGTAACGGCCAAGTTGTAATCTCTTTTTACAGAGGAATTACAAAATAAAAACAATGTTTTTATTAATTTGAGTTGTATACATAGTAGATATTTAAATAACGTCTATTATACAAAGTAAATAATAAATTTAGAAACAATAAACGATGTTATTGTAATCATTAATGCATGTATTTAATTAGATGATTTTGTTGAAGTCTTTTTCCTTACGAATTTGTATGTATTTTTTGATATTAAATAACTTACACCTCCTGCTAATGTTGTTACTGCCGTTACATAACAAAAAATTTCTAAAGCTGGATGATTTACAAAATGAAATATGGGTGCAGCTAGTGTTCCAGCAACAAACGACAACTGAATAGCAGTATTAATTTTACTTATATATGTTGGAGCTAATTGTACTGTTGCATATGTAGGATCAAAATATCTGGCCAAAGTTTTCTGAAACATATTTTGTAAATAAGCATGATCATTTAAATATTTTTCTGTTCATAATGTTATAATCTATACATACTGGAGGAGGTAAAGATTGGTATCTTATGTAAGAAACAGCTGAAACCAAGGCAACATCTCTTGCAATGACAAGACATGTTAAAGGAATAGGAACCAATCCTACCCAGGCCAAAGATAGGAACAGAGTACCTACTAGTAGCTTATCTGCAGCAGGATCTAAAAAAGTGCCAAGCTTAGAAGCTTGTGATGTCCATGTACGTGCAATCCATCCATCAGCTAAATCACTAAACCCAGCAATTATTAATAGCCATAATGCTATCTATAATGTATGAACAAATAATATATATAATGAATATAATGAATAAATATGCATTTAATTATAACGTTTTACCTGGTAATCTTGTGACAAAATTAAGTAACTTAAATATGGCGATGTTACAATTCGTCCCATACAAAGAATATTTGGTACAGTCCAAATGTTTTCTTTGTCAATAATTACTTCTACTTTCCGTTTAGTTTGTTTAATATCTTGCAGTATCTGTAACCTTAATGCTTTTTTCTTACTGATATTTTCCTTTTTGACAATGTAATTTTTATGATTATTAATTCCATTAGAATATACTCTTGCATGATATACCAAATATTGCCTCAAACATCTTTCTAACCAGTATCTACTTGAAATTGTAGATTGTTTGAAGCATAGTATCGTAAATTGGTTCATAATTGATTATTCCTGTTTTTAAAACAATACAATGGTAAAGGCAATGATAGTAAATATTATCAGCATATAGTCATTGAAGTCATATTTTTATGTTTACTTGTATTTCATTACAATATATATGAAAATTATGCATTACATAGAACATGTATCAAGTGAATTTCTAATGTAAAAATATTATTTTCTACAAAATTTAATATTATTTAAAAACGAGTTATTAAGAAAGAAAGTAATATCTTCTGATTATAGTATCTATTAAATTAATTAGTAATTATTAAATTAGTAATATATTTATTATGAACTGTTATGCAATAAACGTGATTCAGCTTAATAATTACAAAAACTTTATAGTAAAAAAATGTATTATATGGTTTTATGAAAAAGAGATTTCATACTTGAGGTTATGTTGTTCCACCATACATAAAGCTTACCTGTATTAAGTTAAATATCTTTTGCCTTCTAATATAACGGAGAAGAAAAAACTATCGTTTTTGTAAAAATAAAAAGAAACTAGCTACATTTACATTAATATTATCATTTTTATTCTTAATTGTTCCATTTCAAAGATAAGTTGAGTTAGTTATAACCGCTTGAATAATATTCATATCAGTTAAAATTAAGTTAGTGAATCGTAAACACTATGAAATCGTAGTAGGTTTTACGAGGAGGGAGTTTCGTGCCAATACTATTTTAACTAATGAAATGAAATGCATGCGTCAGTTATTTAAAATTGTACATAATAACAAAGAAAATAGTTTCTATTTTTTAAACAGATGAATTTATGATATGTTTATAAAACATTGATTATCAATAACGAGAACCATAATCGTTTTTCAATATTCACGCTTAAATTCTTATATTAAAATAATAACAGTAGAGTACCTTATACTATGAGAAGTACGCACGTACTTGGTATTACTTTACTTTATATTATTCTGTACATTGTGTAATATTCAATATTTTTTACGATTTTTTAAATTAATTTTTCTATTCGTAAATGATGTGGTCGTTTATTTACAATCAATAATGTCAGTTCTTTAATTAACTTATTTCTCAAATGGTGTATGCAAATATGATCGGATCATTACGGTTAAATGATTAGGAATACGATAGATGAGAATATTTATTTAACGAGTAAGAGATAAATGCAAAGGAATAAAATATGACAAAAGAAAAAGATAAAATTTAGAATCTCAGTCCATTTCATCTAATGGTATGTGTATATATATATATATATCATCGGAAAATATACTATCTTTTGTTAATTAAGCAGAAGGTAGTTGTATAATTATCGTATAATAGAATAATCAATAAGTATATTCTCAGAATGAAAGATTGTACTGCGTATAAAAATTGAATTGCGAACTTCATGTCAAAGAAGTGTAAATTGTGTTAAAATGAGAATCTCTGTTGAAAGAAATTTTCACCGTAAGAATGCGTGCCCATGAAGCGCATGCGTATAGCTGGTCACAGTATTGCAGGCGCACGACTCGACGAGCAACAGAGTGCTGTGTACATCCCCGCCCACGTATTATTATTCGACTGTCTTGTAACCACGCTTCTCGGTGATCGTGAACAACCACGAGTATTGGACAATTCCATATCGAGTGGATAATGAATTTATTATTCGCGGAAGATTTGTCGCGGCCTGTCGACAGAACCACGTAAGAAGGTTTTAATGTGACACAAGGGCGAGCATGATTCTGGCAGGATCAGACCATTTTCTGGCGGGTAAGTCCACTATCTTCTACTTTGTCTATAACTCTTTTAACGAATTCAACTGTTCAGATGTGACCTGGTACACTTCGATACGGAAACATTGACCTCAAAATATCGGTGATCGTGAATCGATTCGTTAACGAACAACGTTCGATCGTGATAGAGTTATTAAAACCTGAATAAAGCACGCACCCATTTCTACGTTTTTTCGCCATCTAAATACATCACGATGCTTCTAATAGTTTCTCGAATCATTCAACAATTTCCAATAAAACTAATTCGTGTGACGTGACAGTAATCCCTTGACACATTACCAGGTTCTTACATAAAATGTTCTACATACGTCGTTCTTTTTGATTAATCGAGAATGATTAGAACGTAAATGCATGCCACGGTTTCCGCATTGCGCAAATTAAAATTATTTCGAAATACATTCGTTTTGAATAACGTTCCCTCCCCTACAGTTTTCTTTTCGCTCTCAATCTTTTACTGAATTACAACGAGTAACAATTCTGTCGATTCTTTATAGTTGAATGTGTGGTAATATTGTTATATCCAAGTTATCGTTGATAGTTGACGGAAATTAACAATTTTAGTTAGCATTTGTCTCCGTTTACGACGATATTTCAACGATATCTTCGACGAAAGGAGACGGATGCAAAGGATTTCGATAGATCTTTGTACCGCGATTCATTAACCGTACTCGGTGTGTAATATCGCGCAGTGGTTTCCGCGATAAGACGAGCGATGGTTAATTATTCCAGGTCATTACGACGTAATGTGTCGCTGCTGTTTTAACGCGTTCGATACATCAATGACACGTACGACCGCCGTTCAAGAGAAAGATTTAATCGGTGTATGGGTGAACGCCTTTTCTCCGTGGTCAATAAATAACTTATGCTTTGCCTGTACCCTTTTTGATCATGCTTTTTGCACGGAACCTTCCGTCCGGTCCGTTCCATCGCGTTCTTCCTTTTTTTTTTTTTTTTTTTATGATTATTCCCATCTCGTTTCCCTTCCCTCTATTAGCTCGTTTTCATTTATGATCGATCATTCGTATGACGATAAATAATATACACGACCAGTAGTTTGTTCCAACCAGTCATTCTCACGATCGATTGACATTACAGTACCTGTGGAAGCGACAGCATTTCTGGGTGCCGTAGCTGGCTTCGTGGTCCTCCTGTTGGCTCTGTTCTTGTACTTGTCACGCAAATGGTGCTTCACTCCACCATCCACGACCACTCTTTTCGGTGGCGTTTGCGTGCCCCTCTGCGAGCCTAACAACGGCTCCACCTCACAGATTACGAAAAACATAGGTAGGTTGTCGACGAACGATCTGATCCTGTGCTTTTTACTGCTTACTTTGAAATTGCTGGAAAAGTACACACATAATACCGATCCAGAAGCAGGCGCGATTTTTCTATATGTGATCCCCGCTTCCAGTCCTTTCAAAGATCGTTATCAGCTACTTTGTACCTGAAATTAAACGAACCTAACCGAAAGTTGGGTTTAATGTTGAAACTCGGCAGGGAAGGCATTTTCCTATTCGGATCCAGAGACTAGTTCCGATTCGGAAGAGGACGTCCTTCGTCGACTGAATTCGCATACTCATCCACCGCCGGATACTTTGACTATCCAAGCGGAGGATGGACCGACCATTCTGGGTTAGTTTTTCCTTTATCCATTTTTTTTCTTTATGTTCTCTTTCATTAAGTTTGCGTTCGTTCCTGATCGACCGTGTATCGCCGTTTCAGATGCCGGCACTACCTCCAGCAGCTGCACGGAAGAACACTCGCCCAGCGATCAACAACAGGTGAATGAGAATAAAACGTTTATAGTTAAAACGGCGTTGTCATGTTGCGCGATCGAATATCGCGTTCCCAATCTACACGATTGTCGCGTAAATAATTAACCGGTGGCCGGATATCCGTGCGTATTTTATCACGCAACGTTCTAACCGCATAATATCGTTGTTGATGACCTATTCTTTGCATTAGCACGATACTTGGAGTCATCTAATTCGGTATGCTTTTAAAATGAACTTTTTTTAAACGAATCGAATGATTTCGTTTGATACACAGTGTGTGGTAGAAGTCGGGGCCTCTGGTATTATTCTCGATAACAGAGAACAAGAGGTAGAGGTCGAGCAAAATGGTTCGACTACCAACGACGTTATTACAACGATGGGTACCATCACCGAAGAAGTGGGTAGCTTGGAAGTCGCTTTCCTATATGATGCACCGATGCGCGAGATGACGGTTCGTATAAATTTCATTGAAAAACTCGTTTACGATTCAATCGAAACCAACGAGTTTCCTTATTTTGTAGGTTCATGTGCTGCAAGGACGAAATTATCCCGAAGGTATAGGCGGTAGTCAAGTGCGGCTCGTGCTGTTACCATCGAAGAAGCAGCGCCGTAAAACTCGAGTACGCCAGGGTACGTCTCCACAGTACATGGAGAGTTTTCTGCTTCCACGTGTTAATCCAGAGGACGTAAACGCCATGGGCGTACGCCTAAGAGTGTATCTATGGGGCGGAAGAATGCGACGAGAGAGATTACTAGGCGAAGCTAGAGTCTCCTTCGATCAGATCAATCTTCAGCTTGAAACTACGCTTTGGTTAACGCTACAACCTCCACCTTTTTCTTCGGTAAAACATCTATATGCAATAAGTTGTTGTATTTTTTTCCGATCCTCAATGTCGAAGAAAATAACGGTAGAATGAACGTGATTTTCGCAGGTACAAGATTGGGGAACAACTAGTAGTTTGACTCGTAGCGATTCCACCGGATCACAGCAATCAGTTCAATCATACGCATCACCTACTGCACGTGTGCCAACTTACGCGTCGCATACTGTACCTCCTTACGGCAGTAGTATGAAGGGCGGAAGCGTGGCAGAAATTTTAATAGGCTTGGCGTATAACGGGACGACTGGACGTTTATCGGTAGAAATAATTAAAGGATCTCATTTTCGGGGTGGCGGCGGGAACGACACGAAACCACCCGACACGTATGTTAAGCTCGCTCTCATGGATAGCAACGGTCACGAAATGGAACGATCGAAAACTGGTCTGAAACGGGCTCAGCCGAATCCCCTGTACAAGGAAACATTTATATTCCAAGTAAGCTTACAGCTAATCAAATAATTCAATTCGATGGAAAATTATTCAAACAGATATTCTCTCCTCCTTTTGAAACGAATCTGACTAAATGTTATACTCGTAATGGCTGTTTAGGTTGCTCTGTTTCAACTTGGAGATGTAACTCTCTTTCTATCGGTTTATAATCGACGAAGAGGCGGAATGGGAAGAAAGGGAAGAGAAATGATCGGTTGGCTGAGTTTGGGATTAAACAGTTCCGGTACGGAGGAGCTTCAACATTGGAACGATATGCGCGCAGCAAGACAACCGGCGCAAGTTCAACGCTGGCACTCGTTGCTGCGTCCTTGAAACATCCGATCACGAAAGAGTTCCTGCAACGGAAATACATTTTACGATGTTGTTAACGATAACGATATGGTTTGACAGATAGAAAACGGTGCAGATTACGGTCCCCGATTGCGTACCGTTATATACGACTGATCGTGTAGAAGAGCAAGTGAATTTTTCAAGACGAACGCGGCTGTTCTTTATTGGAGATAAAGCCTGTACTGCCCGAACAGAACACAGAAGTCAATATGTCGATCTGTTGATCCTGCGAATCAGAGCTATCATAATTTTAGCACGTGGTAACTCTGAGTCAAAACTCTATCGATGTACCAAGTACATTCCTTTTTGATACGCCGGACGGAGTTGAGGGTGTTTTCAACATACATATTACGTATGTATATTACATATGCAAACAAAGAAAGAACGTAAACGCATAACACATACATGATCCATACGCACACGTACACGTATATGTATATACACGTTTACCTACTTACATATACGTAAAACATATTTCAATTACACGTGCACACATACGTACACGTTACAAATATGCAAACACGCATTTTGTCGGTCCCAAAAGTCGAACGTATAATACATTAGCAGATGGACCGCGAAAACGACTTCGATTCGATATGTGCCTGAGCCAACTTTAATCGTTTATTTTTTACTTTGTGCCTTTCACCCTTTTTAGGCCGCGTGTCCGTCGACGGAGAATCGTCGTGGGATACCTAGCCAAGTCGAGAGCCCATTATGAACCGCGATCCTCTAGCCGTTCTCCTTTGGACGAGCTAACTAAGCAAACGTAATTTTTCCTCTCTCGCTCCGCGACACTTTCAGCGGAATATTCGATTTGCAGTGCTTGTTCGTTCGAATCGATGCCACGAATCTTGTTGTTTCGATCACATGGTTCGAGAATGGATTGACGCGCGAAACGAATTAACCCCTTACTGCGTGGAGTACTGGGGCAACGAATAATGTTTCGAGAGAAAGTCAAGGCTGTACACAATTTTTCTAATTTCCTACATACTCTGGCTTCGTTTGTTCGTTTCTCTTTTCTGCGTACTATTATTTATACACATATATATATACGTATATGCTTAATTTAGTAATACATATTTGATATTATCAGTAAAGCACGTTGCGAAGTTTCATAATTCCTTGTCGTATTCTTGATACGTGTAACAACGTGCTTTTATTTATTATATATATATACTTACGTATATTTACGTATCCTAACTTTACGAACGTTTCGTGTATACAGGATATCGGTTAATCAATTAGTAGCGTCGAGGGGTTATAGTTAATCGATGGGATATAAAGGGGAACGTATACGAGGACAGATTCACAATTAAACGACGCACAATAAACTCGCAAAGCGCACCTCGTAAACGCAGATGTGATCGTAGAGTTGATATTACTATTAAACTAGTAGTATACATTATCGTGTGAGTACGATAGGTTATGTAGAAATGTTTTTTCCACGCGTTTATATTAGAGGGAATTGGATACCGGACGAAGCAGGCGACTGATTAATGGATAAAAAAATTACCAGATGCTGTGAATCGTTTAACGCTTGACTTTTTCAAGCTTAGCGTTTAGGTAATTAACGATGATTAATCCATGCTCGAACTATTCTCCCGTTTTACGTATTTAGACAATGTATAACGCGATTGCAAGGACTCAGAAGTTTCTTTTTCGTTTGTTTACTACGTATGTGCATGAATTTTCTCGTATCAAATGTACAGACGTTCTTTTTACAATGCTCTTCTCAAACGCAGTTTTAAAGAAGTACTTTTAGCGCTTTCGGATTTAGCATAATCATCGATAATCGATAATATCGTAGTTATGTGCGTTTGTTGGTGCATCTCATCCAATTTCTAGCGTTTTCAGGAAGCGAGAAGAGAAAGCAACAGCGAGGAAGATGCGTAGCGTGAAAGCAAGCGATAGAATTATTCTCTACTTTGAGAAAAGTTTTAAGCGTACCGGGATTTTAGCTAACGTTCTTAGGATACTTTCTTCACTTCTGAGTCTTGGTAACATAATTGTATATTGTACAGTCTGTTTATAAGCAACACGATATTAACTACGAGGATCAGAGATTTGCGTGAAAATGATGTAGAAAGAGATTCCTCGGTCTCTCATCGCGGATGGGTCGAACCCGATGCGAACAAGAACAGAATGTTTTTGAAATATTTATGATCGATATGTACACTTAATTAACGAGTAGAGGTTTTTCAGGGTAATTTCTATGCCTTTAATTGTTCTCAATTTGTTACAATATAGTTGTAATTGCATCGAACTATTTTAAAGCAAATGACTAGCTTTTCGCGGGATGATTCAATGGCGATGAAACAAAGAATGCTTGGCCAAAGACATTTAAGGCATTGATTAGACAAACAGAGTGTACGAAGTTATCGAATTTTATTTGTCCAACAATGTTTGGCAATTATGAATGTATGAGGTGAACAAATTCTCACATTTCGATAATTCATATTGTCTTGTTCTCTGATGTTCTATTCTATTGTGTCGCTTTCTCGAGTGTCCAGTGCTTACAAAGTCGATAAAAAAGGGTATATATATAAAACAAAAAGAAAAGTCTTTAAAGATCGCGAGGATTATAAACAGACTAACGTTGGATTTTTATCTATATTTTATCTACAGCACTCTTTCTCGATAAGAATTAATTGAAGTTTGAACGTCTACTGCACAAAATAATTACCTTAATCAATGTTATTAAATTAATAATAATTATATTATATCTGTCGCGTTTTATAAAAGTGTACTCTAATACAATTAAACGAATAAACTTACAAATAGTTGTTACTGAATACATAAAGAAAAAGAAATAAAATTTGTCAAAGTACATATTTCTCTAATAGTTCTTGTTTTTTTCTTGCAAGTAACGCTTCCTGAATATCTTGTTGCGACGGTATTGCTTTTTGTGCAGTTGTTTCGATTTCTTCTTCTATTTCTGGCTGTTTCTCGTTTTGCGTTAGCCATTCCTGCATTGCTTTTTCCCTTGCTTCCTGTTCAGCTTTCTGTTCCAGAGGCGACAAAATTCCATCATCGTCGTCTCTGTAACCATAATAATCAGCATCGATGTCCTTCATTAACTCAGCGCGCGTTTTACGAGGTGGAGGTGGTGGTTCTTGTTCAAATAATTCTCTAACACCTGGTAGTTCTTTCGCTGCTCCAAAATATTTGTAACCACGGTTTCCAGGAACCTAAATGTCGTAATAATTACCTGTTACCTTTTTCTATTACTTACTATTTATTATTATTAAAAATAGAGCAATGTAGCAAGATTAAAAACACGTTATACCTCACGACCTTCGTGGTCTAGCATACGTGGTCCCACTCTGGAATAATCAGGCCCACCTAACTCTTTTATCTGAGCCTCCCAGTGTCGTTTTTCTCTCAACAATTTATTAATCTCATCATTTAAATCTCGAATTCGAAATTCCCCTAGACCAGCATTTTGAATCTGTGCAACCTTTTTCGCAATTTCTCTAATTATTTGCATTCTCCACTTTTCTGCTTTTCGCAAGTCTCTACATTCAGAAGCTAAATATGGTCTTCTTTCCTGTTCCTTTCTGGCTCCTTCGTTGCTTTGTGCAGCTCTCCACCGAGCAAGAGTGGTCCTGTTAAAGAACGAATGTTTAAATAAATATAAAAAACAGAAGAATTTATAAATTATATTCAAGCAAATGTCTTCTTTTTATGATACTTACATAGCCTTTTCCGCGTTTCGCGCCTGAAAGAAATAACATTAATTAAGTATATTAAAAGAATATAATTAATTTCTTGTAATATGTAATAACGTTTACTACACTTACCATTTTTTACATAAATAACGATGTTCAATAAAACAATTTAGTACTGTCCAAATACTAAGATATGTATAATCTGTAAGTTTTTCCAAGTAAATTTATGTTTGTTTAGAATGTCTTGAACAATGTTATTGCCCCATCTTCTTACGTTATGTATTATAACAACGATAAATTTTATTTTATTTTATAGTCGATGACAAATGACAAAGTATAGTATACAGCACGATCATTTAAACGTTTATGTGATCGTAGTTTATAGGTTACGATTCTGTTGTATCTTTAAGGTTATGTTATCGTATACACAACAACGAGTTTATCACGTGCACGTAAAGTAGTGTTCGTGAGCATGGAACAAAATAAATCGACAAAACCTTTTGATATTAAATGATGCAGTTTTTTATTGTATGTATATATATATATATATATAATAATATATAATATATATAATAATATATATAATAATATATATATATATAATAAATATAATACATATATATATATATATATATTTATACATGTGCCCGTCTAACTCATAATAGAGAAAAAGAAAAATCATTAAGTCTTAATCATAATTTCTATTTTTGTGTATGATTGTTTTAGTAGAATTAGAGATTTAAAATAATTTTGTAATTGTAATATTTTGCCGTTAATTAGTAAAAAAGCAATATATAATATGAAACAATTATAGGTGCAATATTACTACTGTCATTGATTGTTCATGGAAATCGTCTATGTTGAACTAAATATTATAGTTGCATAATATGTTCTGAGATGGATAATGAATGCAGAATAAAATTTCGTTGTTTTATTCTATTAGCATTCCAGAATCCACGATGCTGTATAGTATGTATGTATTCAAGAACAGAACTGGACAGATGTCAGTGTGTTCGTGTGTTTCAAGTTCGAGTTTCTTAAGAATTCTAGACTTTAGACAAAGGAAAGATCGACGCATTTGTGTTCAAAGCGTTGAAGAACACGGACGCTTCCATCGAACAATAGTGATAAGGTAAAGTATATTAATATTTTCAATTGTATTTTAAATATTTTTAGGATAATATTTAATACGATAATATGATAAAGATTAATAAGAAAGTTTTTTTTTATTCAAGTTTGGATACAGGATAACAACATTTGATTAAAAATGCAGAGTAAGTAGTATTGTTTTAATATCATCTTGAATATTTTGATTAGAAATAACGTTGAAGATTAACCTTTTAATGCTAATTTAATGATACTTAGTGAACATTTCGAGATATTTGATTAGGTGTTATGTAGCGTCGAAAACACAGAGTCGCGTGAATTTGTTTATTTCCTTTTGTTTTGGCTTTTTAAGGAAGTTTGAAATCAGTTTTAATTTTAAGAAACGGTAGATATTTATTAAAAAATATATTAAGAAACGTTAACTGAACAGTGCTGTTTTTTTATAATAATTTTTACAGATAATAATCAGTGCTGTTTTTTATAATAATTTTTTAGATTCTTTAGATAACTTACTAATCAAGTTTCTTTCTTTTTTTGTAGAATTGGTATTTTTAACAGTTCTATGCTTTTACGGAGTGATAGCACAGAATTGCGAAGACAATAAAGAAGAACAATGTAGTGCTACAACTTCAGCTTCTTTTAATCAAGACAAAAATTGGGAATCAGCTACTTCCATTTATGACTTTCATGCTACAGATATACATGGAAAGGAAGTTATGCTGAATAAATATCATGGGCATGTTTGTATAATTGTTAATGTTGCTAGCAATTGTGGATTTACAGATACACATTATAAAGAACTAGTACAATTGTATGAAAAGTACAGTAAGGTGGAAGGTTTAAGGATTCTAGCATTCCCATCGAATCAATTTGGTGGCCAAGAACCAGGCAATTCCACAGAAATCTTAAATTTCGTCAAAAAATATAACGTTACTTTTGATCTGTTTCAAAAAATTGATGTTAATGGAGATAATGCGCATCCGTTATGGAAATGGTTGAAGACACAGGCAGGTGGATTTATAACTGATAGCATCAAATGGAACTTCACTAAATTCATCATTAACAAAGAAGGACAAGTTGTTGCCAGACATCCACCAACTACCAGTCCTCTTGAAATGGAATCAGAATTGAAGAAGTATTTCTAAGTTCCCTTATACTATTGCTTTCTTAATTCAGTTTTAATTATCAGCAATAGTTTTGTCATATATTGTAATATTTTTGACATCCTTTGTATTATCAATAAAAATAAAAATTGTTCCTATACAATGAGATTGAATTTTTTCTTAAGATTTAAGACATTATACATATATATGAAACGATATACAAATAAATAGTTTTCTCCATAGTTTACAAACAGTTTTATTCATTTAACGTTTTAACATTTCTATACGACATAGTACACCTTATTTATTATATAGATCTCTAACAATATAAATGTAGACTGTACAAGACGCGGTTTGATCGTTGGAACCCAACGAAATTACGACTTAAGTGTTTACATTAAATAAGTAGAAAGCATATTTTTCAATCGGTAATGTATATATAGGAAAATATTACAAAACAAATCGACTTTGTTTTCGTAGCTATCTAAACGATATTTTCACTTTTTCTTAAATCGCTATCTTATCATATCAAAATGATACTTGACCCCGCTATGTACAAATTTTAATACAACGTGCGCAATTCTACTGATCGAATCATATTAAATGATCGGTGCGATGAAGGAGTTGTAACTTTCCTTTTATCAGAACTTCAAAATACGTACACGAGTATACGTACAAGTATACGTATATTATTTTTAATCATCGTAGGTACTTGGTGATGTTCGTTCTTCGTACTTCACCTTCCATTATATCGATCGTTTTTTTCAATCGAAAACCACCTTCGACGATGCCGGAAAAACCGAACGAACATATAAATAAATAAAACATAATAAATTATAGAACCTTAAATGGTTTCTTTGACGTTGCCGTTGATGGTGGCCATTTCGTGGTCCGTGTTTTTGTTCCTACCGTTCGATATCGTAACGATGTCTTCACAGGTCTGGAAATTTATAAAAGCTTGATTGCTTGTCGGCAATTGGCATTAGAACGCACGGATGACGAATGTTACGAATGACAGTAAAACTGTCCACGATTATCGTATTAAAACAATGAGAGTGAATTACCCATAGTCTCTTGTTGTAATTCTACCTTGTAGGAAGGATTGTCGTACGCCGACGTGCTTTTACGGGAAGATATGTCAGCCTTACTGCTAGTTCTCCTTTTCATGAGCATCATTAAGAGGATCAGGGTCGATAGGATAGCGAGAGATGCGACGATAGCTACCACTACCAAAGGCCCGTAATAATCGCCCTCGTGAAGGGGCAACGATGCAAGTTTCCCCGCTGAAAAATCGGAACGTTCAGTTTTACGTTAGAATCACTGTTATTTCCAGTTTTATTTAATTTTTTAATTATACGTGTACCTTGTTGCGATACCGTGGCCGGCAAAAGTACACCGGGTTTAGTGACGAAATCTTGCACGTTGCTCTTTTTTATTCTTCCGTTTGTCAGGTAAACTTCGAGCCACAAACGATACCTGGTGCCCGGCTTAAGATCGCTGATCACCGTTTTCGGATGCAAGTCGCTCTTGGCGATCTTGAACGTGCTTGTGTCTTCCTTGCCACTGTCACTTTGATAAATCGCTCGATAAATATTCACGTACTTGTCTTCCGGATAAGGTACACCGGTCCAAGTTACTTCCACACCTGTCGACTTGATCGTCTTGATCTCCACTTTCACGTCGAACGAGTATGGATTCGGCTCCATCGAGGTAGTCACTTCAATCTTCCAGGGGAATATTACGATGTTATTATTACAGGGCGATAATATTAAAAGAGAATGTACAGCGGTGAGCTTGACGCTTATGAAACTAACCTTATAGCAATTATTATGACAATTATTATTAACTTCAACCTTTTGTTTCGTAAATTTATTTAACGATTTATTTTATAAATACTCACTGTTTTCTCGTTGACCAGCTCTGTCAATTGTCCTGGGAATGGAACGAAGAGGATTCCGATCTCATAGGCGGTCGATGGCCGAAGATTCTCGATCACGTAATTTCTCACCGCCCTGTGGATCAACGGTGTTCCGGCGTAAACCTTTGCGTCGTTCTCTTTGTATCTTAACTGAACGCCGTCGATAAATTGTGACTCGTATTCCGTGAATTGTCTCCACATTACGTTGATCCACGTGGAATTTGTCTCTGTGACATGGAGCTCAGCGTCAATCGGTATTTGAGGCGGCAGTGTTGTCGCTTCCGTACGTTTCTCCAGCGTTCTCACGCTGTAGATTTTGCTGGTGGGACTGTTGGCCAAATCCTTCAGCTTCACCGTGATCTTCACTTTGTACTCGGTAGAAGGCTTCAAATCGCCCAGCTCGAACTCGAGCTGCGGAGTTGCGATCAGGTCGTTTGGTGGCGCAAATACTTGCGACTTCCAGGTTGATACATCGAAATTTCTGCGCGATAGAGAAGGAAAGTACATATATATACATATATATATTATATAAGATGTATATATACGTATATATTTAGAACATCGCAGGGTTTAACAGCTAAACTTTGTCTGTGTGTTCTATAAGTATAGTCAAGCAAAGAATGTTATAACATAGATCATTTAAGACTCTATTAAAAAGTTACGATAAAAATACGGAATAATATCGTCTCTAATTTTATGCCATTAGATTTTTTCGTGTGCACAACATGTGTCGATGTTGTGTGATGAATTGATACAAAGAGTTGATTGATACGAAGACAATCGAGACGAAGTAAGATTGAAATAAGCTTCGTAGGATAATAAAGCTTTTATTGCTAATTTTATATCGACAGAAATCGGATGCCAGTAGCAAATGATTATGTCGATTTTAAACCTATTTTAGTCTCGTATATCGTATTTTTATCACTTACTAACTTTTTAATAAAGCTCGGAATAACCTACGTTTATAGGAATATTTCTTATTTCTCTAATTTCTGGATAATCTTCGATTAATTTTGATACTGATATAAAGTACGTTTTATCATTGGTGTATCGCAGCTCGACGCGTCCATGAAGTCCAACTAGAACCTGTGGCACCGTGAAAACGAGTCGAACGGTGTTCTCGTCGAGAGCCTCGAGGACCTGTACGGTGACCTCGTCCGAGGAGGAAGCAACAGGGAATCCAGGAATGGCACCAGGCAATGGAAAGCCCGCTGGCACGTTGTGCTCCATACCTAGATTTCACGAACAAAGGTAGTTATTTTAATCACATTGAAACGTCGTTGTATAGGCCTGACGATTCCAAGTAGCACGAATAACTCGAGCGATAAATTAATAATATCACAAAAAATCAGTTTTGTCATCGTAAAAGTCTCTCATGATTCGTTCAGAGATTATCAGAAACCTTCGAACGCGTTCATCAAATTGGTTTTTGGTTTCCTCGAATATTTATAGGGACTCGAGACCATGTGGAACAACGAAGAAACGAAACTTAATGGCAGAAAAAGACGAATCGTTCACGAATTCCATAAAAGATTGTTGCTGAACAGGGACGAACCTGACTGGTTGGGCGTTTGTGCTGCGAACGGATGATTCAAGTGCGTGAGTCCTGAATGCGGTATATGAGCGTCAATGTGAAGCGGCAGAGTGGCGGTTGCGCCACTCGCCACGTTATGGGGTATGGCTGGCTGTCCGGGATAATGTTGGAACGGTCCAGGATTGGGATCGTGTTGCCCGATATGAGCTAAGAGTTCCTCGATCTGCTGGGGAGAGTTCGGTATGTCTGACGTGTGTATGTGATAGGTCGTCTGACCGTTTTCGTCCTTCTGTGTGTAAATATGCGGCTTAGCTGGTTTCTTTGGTCCGTTAGCTGGGACAAAGTATCCAGGCTGTATCTGATTGTTGGACGTGTGTTTCTGACTAGATATCTGTTGATGGATATCGTACAAGCCGGGGTGACCCTCAGGTGGAGCGTGTTCCAATTGAACGAGGCCTGGATGTTGAAGGTTGATCAGATGATACAGTTCCTCAGGAAGAATCTCCTGACCTGGATTTCGTTGGCCCTGTTTCGGTCGACCACCCAATCCTGCCGGAGGCTTGTCGCTGGCGGAAGCTTTCTTCTTTGGATTTACCGGAATGATCACATTCGGGTCGACGTTATCCGGAGCATTGAGCGTCGAGCCTCTGTAAGGTGGACCAACCGCGGCAGAGTTGTCTAGTTGCGCGTTAAAACCATCCTGTGGAATACCCTGACCGTTGTTGGCGGTCGCGATCGTGAATCCTGGCCCCATTTCTTGCTGTGGGTTCAACGGAACGAACTGCGGTTGATCCGTCGCATAGGGAACCTTTTGCACCGGTGGTAGCTTGTTGGGATTCACAGACCCAGGGATGAATTGGTGATTCTCGTTTCCATTCGCGTTTACGTTTGCGTTCATGTTCGCGCCCATCGAGGAGCCAGTCTTGTCCAAGAATTTGTCCGGAGCCAACGGGCCAGGGAAATAGTCGTCTTTATGCGGTTTCGAGATTGGCTCGACCGGTTTCTTTGCGTCCGACTTAGTCTTGATGGCCTTTTCTTTGAGACGTTCAGTTGGCGTCGAAGGTTTTTCGGTATGAGAGGGTAAATGGAACACGTTCTCTATGGTAGGATGCGTAGGCTTGTAATCGGGACTGTATGGTCCGTTGTATGGTACGGTTGGGTGTCCAGGATCCATGGGGTAGTGGAAGAGTCCATGAGTGGTGGTGTCTGTGTGCGCGTGAACGTCTTTCGAATCTTCCCACAAGGAGGAAGTCGCTGGATCCAGTTGGTGGCCGAGCCCAGCCGAATCCGACTTGTTAATCGGTCTTTTGTTATCGTCGATCGTTTGCCGATTGAACGCGTCTGTGGCTAAGGGGCCGGGAAACGCGGGCGTCGCGTTCGTTCCTGCAATGAGTAATAAAGTCGATTGTCACAGAGGTGTTCGTCGAATTGAACAGTGTCGACCAGCCGTCCGAATTCTTCATGCATATTTACAGCGAGAGGTCCGAGTATGTACAAGCGTAGCCGTACAAAGCATGCATTCGCAGTTTCTCCTTCCTGCTTCGATCGTCACTGTAAAGATTCTTTTCGTTCATTGTATCTTTTACGGGGTTTTGGGATATTTTTCTTATGTTAAGTGTAAAGGGAGAGATCTACGAAAGGCAATACATACCGAAGCTAAAGTATACTGAGATGGAATTGCAACTGTAACGAATACGAAAGAACATATGAGATGAAAGGGAGAATGTACAGTGTTTCGTTAAATTGAAAGTCTTCGTCGTTGAACGATGGAAAGTGTGAGACGTGAGGATATATTCGGGTGTATGTACATACACGTCACATTTGCACTGGAGAGTTCCAGTCAGGTCCGCATGGCGGATAAGCGTTCACCCTCTACCCATAACCAATCTAACGTCTCCTCTTCGTGATAGCAATCTCCTCGATGCCACTAACGCGTACGTTGATATCACCGCCACCAAGGAATCGAACATCAACGATTTACGGTACCGATCAAACAAATTTCTACTTTGCAAAATTACATCAGACAGATATACAGGTTGACCCATTTTCGATTACTCTATTCGATAACTTCGATCATTAATTAAACAATAACGGATTTTTACCCAAATGTGGATACATTTTTAAGTCAAGAAATAGCGCTTAAATACAGATCCGTTTTACCTCTTAAAAATTGTATCGAATATTCTTCTGCACATTGTAAGCATTCTGCGAATTTTTGCGTATGTAAATTTCGCATAATCTTTCACGAGCCAGTGGATATAAAAATCCGCAGTCCAATAACTCCTTATTTAATCCAATAATTTCTTCGATTTAGAACATCCTGTATATCTGCTATTTAACGAGGAAGATCGACGCACAGGTTTGCTTAAACGATCTTCCGGTCGTTAACGCGGCCCACGGAAACGGTCGCTTTGTCAGCTCGTTTCTTTGACTATTTTCATGTTTTCCGTCACGCAAGCGCGGATTTACCTGGCGACTGGTTGGATGGATGACTGCAGCTCCACTCCAAGCAACATTCGTCACCGGGTAGATGCATTAACGCGGCCTGATAAGACGGACAAGGTAAAGTAGCAGGTGGTAGAGCCGGGACCGGTGGACAAGCCGCCTGACAGGACACGTTTCCCATCTCGCAGTAACATCGCTTCTCGCATCCGGTTACGTTTGCCGGCAGCTCGCTCCAATTGTCGTACGTGTTGCCCTCGTAATTGCACGAACCATTATTTCTGCATCGCACTTCCTACGATCATGAACATCGTCGATTCAGCGATCCTTCGTGTTATTATGTACACGCGTATCGTTCGCGTTTGCGTACGTTGACGTCTTAGAAAAGATCGACGTTGTCTCAGATATTCCTTGTACAAAATCCATTGACGTTGCATCGCGAAACTTTTTCGTTCGGATTTCCTGGGCTCTCAGCGAAATATAACGAACTTAAACGAGTTTCAGACGATCCGAGACTTACCTGAGGACAGCAGTGAGGAGGTTTCGGGACGAAATTCGGCGGCACCGTCTCCCAGTCCAAACAGTGAGGGTCTAGAACGTCGAGTCCAAAATCCGTGGGACACTCGATCGTCAAACACTCGGTTTTACCTCCTTCGGTGCAAGTGCAGAACGAGATACATTCGTCGTACCATTCCGCACCCATCTTGTACGTTTTCCCCATGTGACTACAGGAACTCTTGTCTGCCATCTTGTCCGAGATATTCGTCTTGATCACTTCCGCGGGAAGAAAAACCTGCAGCGCTGGACCAGTTCGAGTTCCATCCGTTACTCGCACGTAGTACGAGTGTGCAGGATCCAGATTCGATATGATACCCTCTACGTTCACGTATTTTCTCATTTTTACAATACCGTATCATCTATTACGACAATTACGTTCTTAAGGCTAGTCCGTATATTCTCACCTTTGTCAGGTTTCTGCTGCCTCCACACGTGATTGTTGTCGGATATCTCCACGGTCACATCCTGCGGATTCTTAGCCGACAACTTCAGCTTGATCGCCGTCGAGTTCAGTACCTTTACGTCCGTAAGGTTTACGGCCAAGTCGGTCGAGCTTTCCGGTTTGATCTCGTGATCGCCCAAGGTAACGTCGCACAGAGTGATCGTGCAACACGCGTCTCTAAAATACAGGACAACGAAAGCTGACAGAGCGAACGAACATGTAAAACTATTGTTTAATACGTTTTCACCGAAGCAACAACGAGCAACTTTTCGCTAATGTTCCATGTTCTACGAAAAGATTGGCTGGTTGTTGTCCAACGTTTCTCCGTGTTTCTTCTTCGCCTGTCATCAGTAACGAAGGTTCGTTCCTGTTGCCTCTTCCCGTTTGTAAAGATTAAAGAAAATTAAGAAACACGCGACAGAAGCAAACGTTCCAATTCGTACAATTTGTTGACTATTCCGCAGCTAGTTTTCAGGAACAAATATCGCATTGAAATCGAAACACACTGTCGCTTTACCGAGGACAGAGCGTTGGCTGAGGAAACATAGGGCGACAACAGGCGACGAAAAGTTCCAAGAAAGTTGGTTCGATGAGAACGCGTCTTAACTTCGAACCACAAATTTCAGAGCAAACTGTAGAGAAATCGGGAACGACGATTCCCCGTACCTTGGGTCGGTGAGCACGACGCAACGATCGTGTTGGTTCGTCACCGAAATCGTGTCGTTCGGAGGACATCTTTGCTGGCACTTTAAATTGCCTCCCGCTTCGCAGATGCAGACCCTGGAACAGCCATCTTCCACTCGTTGACCCCTCATTATCGTTTTGTTCCCAAAGACGCATGTTTCTTCCGGTTCGGGCGCTGCACGACAAGAACGTAAGATTCGACAAAATAATATGATGCCTGACATTTTAACATACCGAACTCACCTGAATCGGCGGCACAGACCAAAATGGCGCAGCACGCTTCCTCGTTGACGATCTTCTCTTGACACAGCGGATCCTCGATTCCACGGTTCGCTCGAACGTACGGCGAGGAGCAAAGCGGCTTGCAGTCTACGGCTACGCCATTTTCACCGCACACGCACTTTTCCTCGCAACCCCTAACGATCTTCTCTCCGATGGTGTACGTTCGGTTTCCTTCCACGCACACGTTCACCGTTGGTAGCAAAGTCGAGGAGATATTTATGGCCGTCTCGTTGTGAGATGCCACGTATTCGCCGCCTGCGTGAAACATCAACGTTCGTTTCTTTCGTTGTTTGGAAAACGCCGGACAATGAACTTCTAATTTAACCAAAAACTAAGTCGATCAAGTCAAGATTCTTTGCGAAGTTATCAATTTTACATTATCCAGCTACCTACTTGGTACTCGACGTCTCAAAGAAAGACATCTTAGTTTCATGAATTTATTTGTCACAAGGAAATGATATAAATAGTTGTAAATCCCAAGGGAAATTTGAAGAAATAACGCTTACGATTGTCGTTCTTCTGTGCATTTTAATTTATCGAGTCGATCGTTGTACGCGGAAGAGAAGACACGTTGTCCTACAGTTTTCTCACCTTCGACTTCCTTGTCATCGTCGTCCATACTGACATCACTCAGATCGGTGATGTTCGAGTGCAAGGAATTGGTCGGTTCTGGCGCCGACATATTCAAAGCTCTTCCTCTGGCCGCTGTTGTCTCCTCCACCGCGTGAACACCTTCCGTGCTACTCTCTGTGGACGAGGAATAGTCGCTGGTCGATGATTCGATCGGTATCGAGAAATTCGTTGCAGTTACGATAGGCTCGCCACGAAATAGAAAGGGTATCGTAGCTGCTACGGTTTCCATCGATCTCGTGGTCGCTTCTTCGACCGATATCGACGACGATGACGACGACGACGACGACATCGGCATCGTCGTCACGGTGGTCGCGGCGTCGTTGCTTTCGCCGCGTTTCAATTCATCGTCCTTGAAGGTTTTCTGGTATTTTTGCTCGGTCTTGACCTTGAAGTCAATCGGTTTCTTCTTAGGCTCGATGGTGGTCTTGGAGTCCTGTTCTTTGCTCGGGTACTCCGATTTGCGGTCGATCGTTTCATTCCTCGCGTCACCGTGTAGCGGTTCTACTGCTGGTATCTCCTCGATAACGGCGCCTGAAAATTCGATGAATGCTCCTCATAAAATACGTTCGAGATCAATTTTAGTTTCGAGTTTCGAGATCTTGTAATTACAATTTGTATTTCGATAAATTCATAGTTCTAATTGTGGAATCTGTTTAATTTCACTTCATTTCCTTTACTCGATTAAAAAATCAGTGGCTCGTGTTTTTTATACTTCAAGCATTGTGTTCTACGATCGTTATCCGAGAATTGCTCGATAATGAACAATTTTTCAGATGACCCAGATACCGAATATTCGATCACCGAGATCGAGACATATCGCATGGTTCGACGTTTAGGATTCAGAAATGATCTGTCGTTAAGTATGAGATTAAATTCGTTATCGTTCGGTAGTCAGTTACAGACCAACAACTTGTAATTTATATCGTCGTTACAGTTGTGACTTCGATTATATCTCGTGGCACGTTATCCAAATTTCCTTTCATACGTTCTTTTCTTATTCTAAATACGTACACAGCATTGGAATATCAGTTTGGCTGTCGAACGTACCGATACTCATCGAATAGAATCGTTGCGTTTTAAGATTCGAAATCATCGAGCAGCTCCGTAGCGCGTTTTGTAACAGCGATATATATCGACCTCGTCCATTACACGCTCGCGTTACTTTCTCCTCACTGACATGTATCTTCTGTGCTATCCATCTCAGCATAACGAACTCTGTACTACTATTATTATTACAATTATCATTATATACAGGGCGTACCGAACTTCCCGAGACTAGGATTACTTAACTGGACTCTATGAAACACTCGACGTACACGATCTCGTAAGAATGTTACATCTGCAGATCAAAGAGAAGAGACGGCGCAACATACGTTTGTTTTGCAACTACGCCGCGTTCATCCAAAGAACCTCGTCTCTCCTTCTTTTTATCTATGCCCATCGACTACGCGTCACGCTTCCATCATTTCGTCATAAAGATTTTTAAAAGTCAATACACTACAATACACTATAGTCGCGAAATCATCGACCTCCTAAATTACAAACGCGGAGGTGAGTCGAATTTATGACACTTTCAAGCGTTTTCGCTTCCTTATCTTAACTCTACTGCGATTATAGAATTCTGATCTTCTTCTTACTTTAGTAGACGAGAAAGATCTTCAACAATTAAGTTATCAAGAAAATTAGATAAAATTATATTTAAGAAGATATTTCACAAAATATTAGAAAATCACGGATACCAAAGACAACCGTCCCATATTTCGCTTAAGTTTGAGCTACTTCTCGCGATTAAAAAGAATTTACGCTTACGTTAAAAATGAACGTAGCAGGGTCGAAGCTGACGGTGACAGAAACCTGAACGACAGGTTCGAACGCTCGAGGTATCGCGTTTCCTAGCTGTTGTATCCGAATGCTATTAGAAGAATCGCGAGAAGAGAGAAGCGGAGAATCGCCGTTTTCATGGATGTTTCGCAACGGCATAGATTCATCAGCGATATTATGACGAGGCAGAAACTTTCCATCCGGGGCTGAAAACGCGCACGGGATGCGCTGTTACGTCAAACAAGCTGGCCGATCTCGTCGTTCCCATCCACCGTTTCTTTCGCCGATTTACCCGCGGTCGAGATCGAGTTTTTGCCCTGCAACGAATGGTCGAACCGTGCAAAAGTAACGTAACAGTATCGCGAGCCGTTTCTGCGAATCGACCGCGTCGATCGTTTAGATCGTTAGAGGTTCGCATTTAGGTCGCAAAGGTGTACGGCGTCGCGTATTTTCCAACTTTGCAAGTTTCGATTCAGACGGAACGACTATTGTTTCTTCGGATTCTTAGTTTGTCGAGGAATCTTCACGATGGACACTTTAAAAGCGGATGTTTCGACCGGTTGAGAGTGGGAAGACGCGTCGATTGGTCGGTTCCTATCGAAAGTCGGACCAGGCCATGACTTTTATCGCATGAATGGGGAACCGTAACGGTGCGACCGGTTCACACGAGGCCACTGCTCGTCATCGGGATCCACCTGACGTCGGTGGCCGGTCGCTTCGAACACAGCGTGTAACGATTTTACGCGTAAGTAGGTGATGGTCTCCTTTTCCGCCCGGACGCATACATATGCATCGACGCTGGCCGAAAGAAGGACCCAGTACCCTTCGTGTCGCGTTCCTTTCGTTACCTGCTGCTCTTCCAATGGAATTTTTCCGTGCACAGAGTGAGAAGGTTTAAGAAAGATATTTTATGTTCCATTAAAAAAAATTTCACCATACGTGTTCCAGCAAGCAGTACAATTTTGTCCCCTGGAGTCTCTTCATACGATCATTCAGGTGTTTCCATTAAAATGTTCCAGCTTGTATGTTTAAAGATAGATTTTCACGTTGTATATTAATTTTATACTAAATATATGTACTACTCTATTTTTATTGTTATAGAAGTCACACTTTTTCGAGTCGTGGAAACGTATCGCGACAGAAAATAGAGTTCTAACTGAATTAACGAGGAGACCAAAGAAACGATAATTTTAATAGTTGAAACGCGTGATTAAATTTAAACTGTCAACCTTTGACTTACATTGCTGCGATCTTTAGCCTGTCATTTTTTATAAAAAGCTTCTCCGAGAAGAAAGGAGGAAACGTGGAAACCTTTCGAAGCCCGTGTTGCGTGTGCTCAAAACGATCTAACTGCATCCTGCGCCAAGTGTTTCAATTCGAGATCGTAGCCGCGAGATTATTTTCGAGAGCATATTTTATAGTTTCTAATACGATCTGGACTAATTATTAACGCTTAATTTAATCGCACGATGATCGAACACTGATGCTGCATTGCTTGAAAAATCCTGTTTCTCGGATGAAAAAGATCCACTGCACCCAAGGACGTCCAGTGCAACGATACTTCACAACCGATCACTCGATGAATGTCGTTGCATCATTCGAAGAGAACTGTGGCCGAAGAGTTACGGTATACGTATTCCCCTAACTTTTGGTAATCGTGATTCGTTTCAAATACGCAAATATATGCCAAACGCGTTGTTTCTCGTTCCAATGAATAAATTGATACATCATAGTCTTTCGTCCCTCCTCATACAGTACTTAAAGCAGATTTTACCAATGCTTTCGGCAAACTTTTACGTTTTACTTTTCTCCTAACAGATAATCGTTCGATTCTCACGAGATTTAGGTCGGCATACCTCTTCGAACATAACGGAAGATCGCTTCGAGAACGTTCTACCATCCAATGAAAATGGAGAACAGCTGGTTTGGACGTTATTATCGAGAAATCTGCTTCCGTTTGCGAGGAACGATTCGGTTTCGACCCCGATGAGGCCGCGGGACAAGAAAGCTGGCCGTGGAACGCGGAATTACTCATCGCGCATTAAGAGGATCTTCACTCGGCTTCCTCGTTGCCGGAAGTCGCGCGTCGTCCGTGAACCCAAGCCAAGAACGAAGCGTTCGACCGCGTTTAATTGTTAACCGCGCGCTCGACTTTCTTAAACGCGATTACGTAATTGAACTTGAAGAAGAAAACGCTCCATTTACAATCTTTGTTCGTAATTTTCTTTCTGCGTACTTTCCTGTTCAATCACCTCTGACTGAACTCGTCTTTGAAATCGTGAAACGTAGCTACCGAAGTTAGGAAAATTGGTCAGTGTCCCGTCACGAGTAATGTCGTTATCAGGTATATTTGCCAGCGTCTCGACATGTTTATCATCGAAAATGAGGTGTTGGTGGTTTCAATTTCGTGCAGGCTAATCGCGTTAACGCTCGAGGTATCCTCTGCTCGCAGTCACGGCGCGAATTTCGTTCCGGTTCTGCGTTCACGGAACCCTCGCGATCATAATCCAACGAGCAAAGAAACTCCTGGAGCAGCTTCTGTCGTTCCTCCCGAAGACCTTGAACCGCGCTGCTTCTCCGTAGAAGAACAGCCATTAGCGTAGCCTAGGTCGAAACAGACGCAATCACGGTGGAAGAGGAGAGGAGAGCGTTTGAATTTTTCTCGAGCAAAGTTCAAATTGAACGGAATGTAAGAAAGTTTAGGCGATTGAGACCAGAAAAGAAATCTCTGTAAAACGTACTCGTTCCTTTGCGAAACACTCGGCGAAAAACTTATCTCTTCTACGTATAAAGTAGACTTCCAGGAAAAAGAGAAATTAAAAGTATTTCGAGTTTGAAAACGACTAATTGGTAGAAACACGAGGCAGCAACTTCGCTCCTTCATATTTCATGAGCAGAATCTGGATTTTTATGCAATCTCATGTGTTTATCAATTATAACTAGATTCCACATGTTTATGTAATTTTATATATTTATGGACAACGAAGTGGAACCACGATAGAATATTATTTTACCCAACCAAGTGTTATAACGAATACTTCGGCTCGGATGAATTTTAAACTCTTTTAAATATCTCAGAAATGGATAACTAAAGAAATGAAGATCAAATAGAGATTCGTTTCGTCCTGCTAAATATCATCGAGTACTTCGCACGTTTCTGCACGTTACGCGCGTTCTACATACACGTATGTGCGCTCTTACGTTCTTTAATATTCCGTAAGTGCATAAATATCCGTAGTCTATTTGCGAGTGTTCTCTGTGGGAAACGAAGAAAAAGATTGGAAAAAAAAGAAGGGAAACGAAACTGGATGGAAACAGCCAGAAGGTAAAAAGACGAGGGGAAAGGGGGAAGTTAAAATAGTCGGTCACCGAGCGTGCCTTTGACCATACGGTATTCTATCCTACTTGCTACTCGCTGCACGATCATTATTTCGTTCCATACATCACGTTTCGTCGGTCCACTTCTTTTTCATTTTTTAACGACCGATGAGTCGTTAATGAATACCTTTCGGTAGAAATCAAATTTTCATCTCTGCTTGCAAACGTAACAAAATAGACAGAGGTTTGTTTCATTAAGTTCGACACGTTCTTCTTATATTGCTTTTAGTTCCAGTCTCGGCCTCTTCTATGAATTCTTCTAATTCTCGTTATTAATCATCGCTGGAGAGAGAAACGCTAGAGAATAATTCATAAGAGAAAATTCGAGGATAGAATTTCATGGGAAGATGGGACTCTGTCAATCATGTGCACAGTGGCAAAAGTGTTTTCGAATAAACGGAGGTCTGCACGCGCTACTTGCTCGACGGTGGTTTTGCTTCGTACGTTGCATTTCACTTGCCAACTCGCCGGACTTTTCCAGGCGACTTTTACGTTCTGCACGCGACTCCGCGAACGCTGGCTGCTCCCTCGTCTCTCGATCGATGCCGCTTTAACGTTTTTAGCGAACTAAAAGATCGTTCGATTCTTATTTTCAATATGTTAAACGATTCTCGAACTTTCCATGTTTCATTCTCGTTTCAGTTTCAACCGGGGAAAGGACTTTTAATGTCTTGAGGAATTGCTTATCGGTGTAATTGAAATGAGAAATTACCCGTATCGATAACGTTTCGATAATTTCACGTTTCTAAGATTCTTCCATAAATTGTTCTCGAAATTGGAAGACAATTATCTAGAAAATTACGATTTGATTAAAAACGAATGAAAAGAGGCGCAGTGCAGTTAAATCCGCCGGAAACTAAAGATTTAATTCGATAAAAAATGTAGAAACAGATTCAGATCGAGGTCGTCGATCCCTTGTTGCGTGATTATCGAGTTTATCACTTGCTGCAGGCCGAGATATTCCACCGCAGCGAGCGGTTTACGATCCTTGTGCTCGCTTTTGTGCTCCAGTTGATCGACGCGCAATTAATCGATTCCACGGTTCGTCGACCGCGCCGCCTACGACTGAAGAAACGTAAATTTTCACCATCAGCGATCTCTTTCAAATTATTTTTAATATTTCACTTTCGACGATTGAGTAATTGTAAAGATATCGACAATTTGGATCGTCTGCATCTGCCGGGATCTCGTCAAATCTGTCGTTTGCTGTAGCAAAAATCGAACTGATGTTATTCTTTTCGTCATGGATTATTTCAAAAGGCGTAATCGATATCGCAGTGGTCAAAGTCACCGGTCGATTGCCGGATTTTTGCTCGGTAGCATACCTATCCTAGAACCTGTCTTGCCGGAATGTCGCGGAAAAAATGTCACTTTTAGTCTTTGCGTTGCATTTAGTGTAACTCTGAGGTGTATGAAAAACAGGAGGCTGGCATTTCAAAGGCGGTAGCTACGCCTTGAGAAGGAATTCGTACATTCGGACAGGTGTGGTACGATATTCTAAACGACAGATAAATTTAGCCAGAATTTTTCCCGCAGAAATTCGAGCAATTTACCCTGCAATTCTCATAGCCTGGACCGTAAACAGAAATTTTGTCGATTTCTATCCTTATCGGTACGAAACAATGGAACTCAAAGTCCTTCCACTTACACTGTACATTATCTGTACTACATTTATTACCATTATTGTTATTATTATTGTGTATACTAAACTATATATATATCAATTATAAACTATATATTTATTGGAATACGTAAGAAACTATGTTACTTGAACGAATTGTATCTCGCCAGTATTTCAGAGTTTCGCAATCTGGATGAGCTGCGCTGCGTTCGATCGTACCCATTGTCTACGTTTTCTTTTTCTGCTGGTATCGAATCTCGCGCAAATGTCGAGACTCGTGCACAACTAACGGTTTCAATCTCGAGGAAGTAATTGAAGAAATCACGATACCGGAATGCGAAAGGCAAATCGTATTGTCATCGACGCTTCGACACGGAATTCGCAGTCGGCGTGTTATTTACTTGTCACCGCGTCGCTAAGTGATGGAGGACTTGGTGGCTGAAAGTCGTCGAAAGAGGATCCATAGAACTTCGCGATGAGACTTTAGTTCTGCTTATATTACTTGCCCCTTTTTGTTCAACGATTTTTATAGAGAAACACAGTCTTTTCCTTTCGTGGAATCTGCTAAGATAAAGCAACTGCTTAGACACACGTGTATGTAATCTTTTGCGCGTGTTCACACGAGACACGTTGAAATACTTTATTAAATAAACTTTCTAAGAGCATAGGCTTCTATTAAAGGAATCACATAGCTGTTCAACTCGGTAGCAATTTCGAGATGGAGGACTTTTGGTAAGGCTATTAAATTTCCTCGGCTACTTTCTAAGCTGTTCCTCTGTTAAACTAGTAAAGAAAGAATTAGTTCGAAAGCAGCCGAGGGTCGATTCTTCTGGACGAAGAATCATGAAATCGATCGTGCGTCCATGTGTTTATACATACACATATAATTAGTGGATGTTTTTCTCTAAGAATGAAACAAATCATCGCGTCTACTTCAACTTCGATTGGATTTTGTGTTGTCATTTTGACAAATTCTATCAAATTCATGGTCGAAAGAAGTTAGAAAGTAATTTTTGTCACCGCTTATACTTGATGATAGCCTGAACCATACTGCTCCGAGATGTTTTACTATTTTGTTGATATCTTATTTTTCTTTTATTATCGAACGTAGAAAGCAAGCGAAATTAACTCGTTTCAGCTATTATGGAATTTCTAAATTTCTCCAGAAAAATCTCGACTTTTTCCACAAAAAAAAAAAAAAAAATCTTCCCCAATTAGAAACATCAAACTGTCGGTATTATCTGTAGCCTCAATTACTTTTCACGCTATTGGAACTCGAAAGCGATTCATCGAGTAAATATCCAATTACATCTTTCGCTGTTCCGCGTTCGAAGGAAATTACCAAAATCGTGCTAACTTCTGTTAACCTAAAAGAGGAATTGGCTTAAAAAAAGAAACAGAGGAACGTCTTTCCTTCTACATAGGTTTGCGTTGTACTGTGCTTTCACTCCGTTGCTTCGAGATGCCCCGCCCTTCCTGTTAGCACGACGAATAATCGCAAAGGTTGAATAATAGGATCGAGCGCAAGTGTTTTGTGACGCAATCAGTTTGGCAAGCCCGTTTGGCGTCTCGTTTGAGAATATATAATCATTTGTAATATATTTCGAAACTTTTACAGGTCGAATAATAAATCGCGAGTCACGCACCTCTCGTTGATCGTTCTTACGCAGGTTGTCCTTCTCCGCACGACGTCATCGCCGACCGTAACCTATTTTTGTTTTTCTAATTCATTTAGAATTCTTTCAGAAGTAGAAACTCGCGTCCGTCTTCCTAAGAAGCCACGTTCTCCATTGAACAGGGATTGCGAAATTGAAAAACCAATCTATGTTGGAACGATCGTTCTTATCCGGGCATCGAAGTCACCAAGCGCCGGTTAGCCAGGTTTCCGTTAGAAACGCGTTTTTATCACCTCGATGACAGCTGCGTTATCTCACGCGCCTAATTAAATAAATATCTGTAATGCGTTCTTCTGGCCTTTAAGATATGCAACTAGGTATTTTACGATAACGATTTAATTGCGTTAACGACGTTCAATTGAAAATCGATGCGATTTATCGCGCAGAAGTTCGAAAATGAAATACAAGGATCGCGTCGACTGAAACGTGTCTGACAGGACACGGACAGGACAGAAACGGAGTCTAAATCTATTCAGAGGCTATGTTAACCACGGATACAGACACCTCGCGTTTTTCACAGCTATGTTTTCCACGAGCAGCGTATAATACGGACGCTCGCGTGAGAGCAACTTGAGTAATCGTCCACTGGCTTCTCTGTTAGATTCGTTCACCCAAGAACCGACGTGTTTGCATAGAAGAGCGAACGATCTTTACCTTCGTGGTTCACGCGATGCGTCGTTGGAAGGAATCGCGAACGCACGAGGAGAGAGTCACGAGACGGTCGTTGGTTATGGGACGACAGTTTCTATCGGTTTACTTTTTCCCTTGAGCAGCACTTGTCCTGTCTCATTGTTCTCGCGTGGCCGAGAATAGGGCAAGAAAGTTGTTCGGGGGAAAGTTGGGTGAACAGGTTGGAAAATCGAACGCTTTGGGCAAATAGAGAGACGGTGCACCGCGATAACGTAATTAACGTGCCCCACGGGGCATCAGTGTCCAGCGACCATTAGGTGAAAGTCGTTAACCGGGGAACAATGAGGCGGGAAACGCTACGATTCGGACTTAATTATTGCAATTACGAGGAACAACGATCTTTCTTGTTTCATCTTGCGCATAGTGGGCGAGATCTTCGCATCTCGACGAGGAAGAGAAATATTTGAAACGATCCGGCAAGTTCGTCCGCCTTCTATCAGCCTATCCCGGTCATTGTTTTTCGAGCACCGATGAACAGGTTATGCGGATGACCGGGGGTTAGCGTCGCCAGGTTGTTTGCCGTAACAAAGATATCAAGGGGACTAGGCTCGCGTTAAGAATATAAAGGAGGAGGGAATACGTTCACTCGCATATTTATAGTACCGTTAACCAGGTTACTTCGCCAAGTACAGCGACCGCTTACGAGACTTTGGAGAAGCTCGTTAGTCTGCTGTGCAGTAACTTCATCCTAGTACTCGCTTGTTTTCTTCGTGGCGTGTTTTACACGCGTACGACTTTTACTGCGATCCATGTAATCGAGTATCCATGTAACATTACGTCGGTATGAATGTTCTAGCGATTAGCCGATGTTTGCGGAGCACATCGTGTCCCGAATCGCAAAGCCTCCACCGAAACAAAACTTGCTGTTCCTTGAAAAAGTGGCCGCTCGTTGCCGAATATTGCTTCAACGTAGACAAAATGTTTCTGTAAGTTGCTGTTAGTTAGTTCAATTGTCTGGGAAGGTTTAGCAGAAACGAGACGCGGCAAAAGCTCGCTCCACGTCGCTTCAGTGAAGACGAAGCTGAACGCGAATATTTCCTAACGATACTTTTCACCGTTGCACCCGTTATAGCGTTGTGTTTGACCGTTTGACCAGACACACCGATACGTTCCTTTCTCCAGTAGGCAACTGGCGAAGTTAGGATTATTTCGTGGGAAGAATTATTGCTCGGGTGTCAAGCGTGAACGGCGGCCGACGCAGCAGATCGCGTTCACGCAGAAATTAATACAGATCGGTTCCTCGACCGTGTAACGGTATCGGAAAAAAAAGAAGAAAGAAAAAAAGAAACGTAGAACGAAGCACGTTTGATTCTTCGTCGATCTAATCGGGTTACGCGTTTCTCGATACAAGGTAATCGAGTAAGACGGTCACCGTTGCGAACGACAGTGATCGAAGAGTTGTGTACGAACCAGATCGTTTCGTTCGATCGTTACACACGCGAACGCGTGAAATGGGAACGATTCTCGCGTGGGACCAACCGCGGAACATGAAATAGAAAGTCGTTGGCGTTACGCGAATTGAAAAAGATTATACGTATCACAGAGGCGTAATCGTCGTTTAATTAGCCTCTCCCCGCTAGAGAAGACGTTTAACTGGCCGGAGAACTTTTCCAAGATGGTGCAATGCGCATGTACGTGTTCGAATCCTCTCGCACGCCTTTCCAACCGAACCGAAGGACAAGCTTCTGCGATTACCTAGTTTGGCATGCAATTAAAAATCTTCCGTTCTCGCTTTACCGGTCAGGACGAGTGTGGTCGTGGGCGTAATTCAGATCACACACCTGCATTTTCGTCTCTATGCCCTTAATCCACCAAGTATCTCTATAGCCGTAATAACTTCAACGTTAGATAATCAACGTATTAAGAATCTGTTTGCACGCGTTAACACCCGAATTCTTCCGTGTTTCTGTTCTATAATAAATTACTTAATCACCGCTCTTCCGTTGTTAGGCGCGAAATCTTCGACTTGAATGAACAATCGTCGCTCGCTGCATCGGGATAACCCAGATACCGCGTGAAATTCGTCGTTCATTGTTTCCTCAATAATCTCGTACACTGTGCGATCACAGGCAGTCAGAAGCCGCGTTGAGGCACGTAGAAAAAAGACGGAGGATTTGGTCGACGAAGAAAGAGAGACGACGGGAAAGGGACTTGGGAGAAAGGTGGCTACACGAAATTCCATTCTGATCGAATCGGGTCTGTCCGAGATCTAGCAAGCGAGTCGAAATTAACGAGACTAGAGGACGTTTTGTTCGCTCTCGTTATCAATCCGCTAGTCGAGTGATCCTTGGACAATTTGCTCCGAAACATTTGTAATTACAGAATTAAAATCGAATAAAGACAAATTAATTGAAATTAGATTGGAAATGAAAGCATGATACAATATGTTTTTAATGGAAAAGGTACGACACATTCAAAGACAGCAGGTCTATAAATAAAGAAATTGTTACGTCAAACAGATCGACGATTCGAACGACGAGCTAACTGAAACTCCTTGGCTAACAAGTTAAACCCGTGACCGTAGTTAGTCACCGCGCTTGGCTGTTGACGAAACTATTTTCGGCTGAAGAGCTCGGTTGAATCATGTTTACCTGCCCACTGTTTCAGCTGTTCCATTCGTATGCATGACAGGCATCTCCGTTGGCGATCGAGAGAACGATAACTTGGAAAGTCAACAGCTTCGAAGCCTGTAAGTTTTCTTCGTTAGGAAGAAACACGAAACGAAATTCTGCGGAATTCGTCCGATTTCGGTTCACCGCAACGCGACATCCAGCGATCGACGCCGTCCGTCATCGTCAAAATGATTTTCGGCGACTTTTCGCCGTTTCTAATTTGACCGTGTGTTCTCGCCTTTCCTCGCGCGCCGCTGTCGATCCGCTCGACTTTATTTTTTCCAAGGCCGTTCGTGGACACGAATACGTGTCGACCAGTTTGCCAACTGGATTCAACACTACCGTTAACGCGTCTCGAGTCTCTGCTCCTCGCACTATACACCGCCACGAGTCTGTTTACCTTCTCGTTCGACCCACAGGACTGCCACGAGGAACACGTGCCGCCATTGAATGGATTTAGGCGCGCCACTTTCAGTTGTAATTGCAATTTCAATTCTCTGTGGCTTTTAATATTCGTCGATTGATCGGTTCAGGTTGACACGATGCACAGTTTCCGATCATCGAGTTAGTGCCACGCGAAACTTTCGTATTGTTCGTTCTTCCAAGAAAATTAAAAGGGGCGCGTGCAAACTGTCTAATAGCAACATTTATCGACGTAAGAGTCGCGAGTGGAAAATCAAGTAATCGCTATATGTTCGATGAGAATTTGAAGAGTCAAGTAGAATTTGTTATTTACCTGACAGTAATCTGTGTATCATGCGTTTTTAATTCGATAGTCAGGAGTTGTAGATGCGATACCGACTAACTCTGATTTCTGAAACTTTGTGGAGCCATTCTTCGATTTATTTAAATATTCTGTACTTGTTACAGAGAAATGCCAACCGGTTTTGCGTTTCGCAACGTCGATGTCAATCTTTCCCAGCGGATAGCGCAACGAATTCGAGCAACGAATTTAATCGACTATTCGCTACCAGATCGGTTTCGAAATGAGTCCTTAACCGCGTAGAAGTCCCGGATGTGGAACCGAGACGATGTCGCGCGATTTCCATCGACAGCAATCGCGTATCGGTCGATATTCGTGTTAGTGGGCGACCTGGACGTCAGGCGATTTCTCGAACCGATCTTCCTCCATCATCGGCGAAATCTGTTTTCCCTTTTGGGAAAACACGTTCGAAGAAAAGCAGCTTCTTCGTAGAACTATCGCGTGTCTGCTTCTTTTTACGATTTTATTCGCGAGGATGACATCAGTTCTCGAACGAGGACGTGATAGAATTTTTCGCCAGTTTCACGCGGTATACCGTTACGATCACGTCGCTTCGTGGCGATGCTCTCTTATGGTTGCGTTTCACGTCTGCTTTCAGGGTGTCGATGTTCCGTTACGTAACGACCTTTTGCTTATCGCCTCTTTTTATCAGGTCAATTACTTGCTCGATTCCATCAGATCGACCAAACTGTCCAAGATCGGCCAAACATTTCTATATTGGCACGTTCACCAACGATCTGCCATCGAATGTTTGCTAGAAAACACTCGAGATTTTTCCTATCGAAGTGTGAAACGCGGCTCGCGTTTTACCTGGGAAAGACACGAGCGTCGCGGGAAAAAGCGCGAGGCGAATCGCAAGCAATCGAGACTCCGGCGCAGGTCGACAAGAAAGCGCGCGACGAATCGCGGAGGAAAAACACAGCGATGGGAAAAACCAGCCAAAACTCACCAGTGGTGGTTTGAATCGGTGTCTCGACGTCAGCAGCCGACGACAACGCGACGACCCCGCCTATCAGGCAAAGTCCTGCGATCGCGCGCAGAAAACATCTTTCCTGGATACGCATCCTACCGCATTCTTCTGTTACGCTGTTCAAACACCAACCGTGCACTCACAGGCTAATTTGTCATACGATCAAACCGTAGGTAAACGAAACGAAACTCGAACAAACGCACAAAGACAGCAAGCCTTTTAAATGCCAAACGATCGAAGATAGACTGTCCTTTCTTCTTTGTCTTTCACGAATTATCGGCGAATAGACGACTTTATTTAGCGTAATAGCGAAGGGTCAAAGCCTTCCTACGAGTTGTTGCAGCTCGAAGAGGGTAACAACACAAACGAGGTACGCGCGGTTCGGTTCACTCGGTTCACTGGTTTGTTGCTGGTCGGTTCGGTCGCGATCCGTGCCGAGGCCGGAGGTGAAGTGCACCGGTGAGCGGGATCTACCTCCTCCTTGCCGGTGTTGGCGTTGTTGCCTCGCTTACCTTTCATTCCTCCTCTCCGGCCAGCCGGAGAATTCTCCACGCTTACCTTGCTACAGGCTCGCCACGCGATTCTACAGGCTGTTCCCGGAAAGCTGGACGATATCGACGCCTTCGATTCGCCTTCGATTCACCTTCCACTTGCTTTCCACTTGTCTTCCACTCGCCTTCCACTCGCGTCGCTAACACTCGTTCCGGGGGAAGATCGATTCCTGTGGGACAGGCGGCTTCCTGTTATGCTTATTTCCCCTTCTGTTTTGATCGTGGCTTCCTTGGAGATTTCTACCGAGGGTTGGTTGTAACCCAAAACGGTTGCCTTCAATGAGATTTCGCTTGGATTGAGAACGACTATTTATGCATCTTGTTGGACTAAACAAACTTACGGATTAAGATGTTTACAAAAAGTGCAGTCAAATATCGGCCATCAGTCGATAGTTTGGAGGAAATTACTTTTAATTAGGTTTGGTTCTGTTCGTAGCAATTCGTATTCCCGCTATCGTCGAAAAAATCGGGTACGATACGAGGATTATTATAGCGGAGTATTGAAATAATATCGCGCAATGTTATACCTAATAATTACATGTTATATATTGTGTAATAACGTTATTCCGATATTATATTTTATATTATATATTTACAATTTTGCATGGAATAATTGTATTTTATAAACACTTATTCGATATCGGAATATACCGGTTTTACCCTTGCGAGAAATTTTCCGTGAAGTTTCTTTGATCCTGTTGCAACGCGCTAGGTCAATCGTCCTCGCGTTGATCGCTGAATCGCGTAATTGCTGCCTTCTTATTGCTTAGCGAGACGACAGAAAAACGTGCGTGGCACGAATCGAAGGACAAGCGGCGCGATGTTCCACGGCCAAAGCGGCGAAATCGAAAGTAAATTGTCCGCTGTCGCGTATTTTCATCGTTGATCGATCGTCACTTCGCTGGCCGAATAAAATGTTGCGTGCTACGTTACAATGTAATTTTAGAAACAGTTTCACCTTACAAAACAACGCGACGATACGATCAGAGACAATCGCGAACGCTCTTTCTCCTCCCAGAAACTTTCCTACTTTTTTTTTTTACGAACCAATTAACACACAATTGTTCGAGCTGCACTGCGATGAGCACACGCCTTGGAATTACCAGCCGATGCAACGTAACACCTCGTTAAATGCATTTGGAATTCGTTTCACGGACTCGTCACACGTCGATCCCGTTTTTTTATGCCGTTCCCGTAGGACAGATATATGTGTTTTATTTCCGAATGCCAACAACTTCGTTCGAACAAACTCGTTTTGTATTGTGTATTTTAAATTAATTCGCATACGCAGCCATTCCGGAGCTCGCACGCGATACGCAATTACCGGACAAGATCAGCTCGAGATCTTCGGATTGGAACAAGACGTAATTTCAGCGCCGACCTCGTTTTCAGAGTTCCTCGTTGCATCGCCAAGCTCGTGGTTTCTTCTTTGTTCGCTGAGAGGTGCAGCAGGTAGACAATTAAGAAATCAGGATGACTTGTAGACGAACAATCGTCTTGGCGAGGATACAACCGGAAACCTTTGAATTCTCTTTCCTGGAGACTTGTGAAATAAATTTCCCCTGTTGGACAGGGCGATGCGCGTCACGGTTCTTTTTATAGATTTCCATCCAGTTCCTTGTTCTTTCCAGAGAAAGTGTTAGTGGGTCAAGGTAGCGAGACATCGGAGGTGAGAGAGCGGTGGGAGAACGGAAGAACAGTACCCTCCGCTTTGTTGCTCGATTTAAGAAGATCAAACGGTTACAGTAGTCGTAATTCGTGTCGTGTTGGACGAGTGGAAAGTCCTGTTTAAAAATCGAATACCGGACGCACGTGGAACGCCAGTGAGCAGATCAGAACGATGTTTCCTCGTAAATGAGTCACCCGGTAGACGGATCGGTCCGGTCGAGGACGATCTTCGACTAAGTTTGGCCGGAGAAATCTTTCGCGAGGAAAAGGCGAGCGGATTCTGGCGAGGTTCTCGTACGCACGCGGCCTCGCCTTCGCAATGATAGCGCGTGTTCGTGTTGGTGTCTTATGTCACGCAGTTGAACTAGATTCGAACTACTCGCCAGACGCTGGAAAATCGCTACACATCATCTTGTCCGATCCTTTGAATCATAAGGGTTTTAAATAATCTTTTAACATCAGGATTATATCACAGCCGTACACATCTTACACCGTATACGACTTGGCGTGAAGATCAAACCGTAAGATTCTCTCGTCATGGAAAACTTACTGGCGCGATAACACTCACACTCTGGCACGAATATTCCAATGTCTCGAATATTTTAAAATTTTCAATAAAATTCAGTAATGGAACTTTTACCTGTAAACGATGGTAGAATTCGAAATTTGTAGGCTACGTGTTGCCTATCCGAAGTTTTGACAAAACGGGGGATTAGTCATCGGTACGCGTTCCGGATTTTCCATGGGGACAATCGGTTTGAGAATCATCGCGTAGGATTGCCACTAGCATCGTAATGAATCTGATTATTCATAAGTGATGCTGTCATTGAATGCTAATTAGTCGTCTGGTACCTTCGATATTGTAGCGTTACCGTAGGAAACATTTGCAACATCTAATAATCAATAAATTATTGCTCTTTCAAATGTTTATGGATCGAAGAAACAAGGAAGGCAACGCGGAAAGTGTAACACGTGCGAAGAAGACCGGGATGAAAGCTCGAGGAGAGGCCGAGATTCGGTGAAAGCGTGCCGAATAATCTGCATGTTCACGCTTCCCGTTAATTTCTACCTTGTATCACCGTGCATTATCAGCCAGCTGTTTTATCTCCCTTTTCCATTATTTATTACCTGTTGCGCCGCACGGGTGGAACAATGAACGGACACGCGTTTAGAAAACGCTAATCCGTTGCTATCCTTGTTTTATGTTTCCTTTCCAGCCGTTTCTCTCCGATAGTCGTACCTAACATTATATTGCAAATATTGTCTTAGAAGATACGATAAGTTTATCTTTATTGACTGCCTAACTTTCATATCACTCTCAGTGGCTGATAGAAATAAAATAAAAAGGGATTAAAGTACTTTTGAGGAAGGTAGATTACGCGTATCGTTATATCGAATGTAATCGTACGAGGTGTATGAAAATAACGAGAAAGTATTCTCTTGTTTTCTATTTCACTGTGATTGATCGAATCCTGCACACGTGTATTCTTATTAATTTTAATTAGAAGGTGTATTTCGATTCCTAGCTGATCTTACCTCTATTATCGCAATGATCTCCCCTGACATTTTTGCCGAATCTTTTTTAAACATTTTCAGATGTGCTTATAGACCAGACGAAAGAAGAAAACTTCCTCGATTAATTGAACAGTTATTCTCTAATTTAATCTACGTAACGAAGGTACACATGTTATCGACCAGAAGGAGTAATCAGATCTTAGGAAGAGATCGCGATATCGGCGCAATTTTTGAATGTCTTTTGAGGTACACATCCGACTTCGACTCTATTGTTATAACATAGAGTAGCGTGGTTTCCGATTACATAAGTCCATCTAAACACACAATGTTCGCAGATCAATTTCGATGGCAGCCGAACTCGTATGTAGAAGTCCTTTTGATAATTTGGCAGCAAAAAGTTGTCGATTGTGTTCTCCAATTGAAGCGGATATTTTTCGAAACACATTTCGGTCTCGAGATCCTTCGGTCCTTTCAAGGGGCACAGACTGAACGAGAAGCTTCCCAGGTCGTTACTAATCAGTTTCACAGTTACGTTGACAATGTCGTCTACTTTGTACCTAAAATAACAGAAATATTAATCAACGTGGCTTTCGAGATATCTCGAACCTTGGAAATCTAGATTTTAAAGCGTTCGCATTATAAAAGTGTCATCGCTAAGATAAGAAATCATTCGTAGCATTTGGATAGAAGGTGATTTTATTTACCAAGTGTTATAACGACAATTATATTTTAGATATTTTATATATTATATATATCTCTTTGTATTTATTCCATGTATTTTGTATCTTTACATTTTTAAATAAATGTACAAAATTCCGCTGTCCAGCGAGGAAATGAACTTACCTTTGGACGATCACGCCGGTTCCATAACGTCCACCGTTTTCATTTGGTCTAGGTCGTGGTATAGCGTAATCGTCACCGCATATTCCACACAATCCATCATTTTGCGTGAACTGAATCTGCGAGGCAAAACGAATCGATTCATTTCTTTTTCATTTCTCGGTCACATCTCCAACGTCGCCTTCTCGAAACCTTCTTTTCTACATTTCTGTCAGGCGTGTTGCAGTTCCAACGTGCGAGGATTTTGTTTCTTGTCGAATCGAAATTCGTCTTCGATAGAATATCTTAATACTGTCTGATTGATAACAAAACTATATCTAGTTTGCTTTCTATATTACTATATCTACAAAACTATATTTACTTTGCTTTCCATAAAATTTCACTTATTATTTCAGAGCAGTGAATAGAATTCTTACGGTCGGTCCTCCGCAGGAAAGTTCATGGTCGTTGACATTTACTTCAACGGGGAATCCCTTGCGCCAGGCGCTGCTTCTGCTAATGGGATCAACCATTATGCCTTGTCCATGAATTTCCCAAAGTAAAATACCCAACAGGCAGCTGATTAATGAAGATTTCGCGAATGTCATCATCGACTTCTTGGCCGCGCGTTCTCTTACGATCGACGTACTATGAGCTGTTCTGTTCCGACATCCTTATATAGCATGACTCGTTGAAGTATCGCAAGATGTACAGAAACCAATGTTCGATCGGCGATTATCTTATCACGTTGAAAGAATTACGTTCAACATTATGATTGCATCACAATGGTTTCATTGTTTACTGCCTTTGGCACAGCAACATGAATATCCATGTAAGAAGAATTTTCAGTAATATGTCAATTTTTGATTTGAAGAAGGAGAAAAAAGAATTCCATTCACCATTTGTTACTTGTGTATTGTTACTTGTTCATGTATGTAGAAACTTTGAATAAAGTGAAATAAATGTTACATAGAAACTATCTGTTCAATGTATAAGTTCACTTCAATACCGTGGGATTAAGTATTTTTGCGTGCAACAATTTTGTTGTTATATATATAATATAATATAATATAATATAATATAGGAAATATAATGGACAAATAATATCTTGAATATAATAAACGTAAAATAATATTTCAATCGTATATTTTATCTTCGTAATATCATACTTCCTATTAATAAAAAGACGAACAATATGTAAGTAATACTATCTTTAAGAACAAATTATAATATTTCACGTTTCGTTATAGTCCTTTTTCCAATCTTCTATTCCCTCGTAGCTTGCTGTTTCCTGTTTGATGTCAGGCTTTCCTGTGGAACATTAACGACTTCTCCTGGGTTACAATAACATCGATGACAACGTATTTCGCATCTTATCGTGAGTCGCATGCGTTTTTGTTCCTCCGGTCATTCAATCATGTCGCAGGATGAAAGGTTCGAGCCGACACGAGCACGTTGTATTACGTAGAATTTTTGATGAGCATAGTGACCGCGGGTATTTATTATACCCATGAGTGGTAACATTTTGACTATGTTTTATTTATTAGTTCAGGCTAGGTCTTCTTGCATTCAGCGTTTTTGAATATTAATAATAATACATGAATGATTAATACGGGCGTATAATTTTGACATAATATTATAATATAAAAATAGTTGATTTGAATGATATAATATTGATAATTTATGCATGTATGATTGAAATTCACAGTATACGTTCATTATCGTTAATTGTAAAATCAGAGTATTTTCGGTACGATTATTTACAAAAATAAGATTAAAATTAGTTCATGTACGAATAAATATAATACGAATATTCGAATAAATGTTGGATATTATATTACCATCGTTTAAGTATTTTCTAGTTTAGAAGTAGAATATTCCTCGACTTCGTGGTATGAGAATTGTAACTGTAAGTGAAATTATTGGAATGTTAATGGTGATACGTATTGCGGTTGTGATTAGGAATAATACTTAATTTCATTTTCTAGGTTAGGATAGTATCATTGACGAGGTATCTACTAGTATAAAAATAATTTTATTATGTGTTTCTCGTGTCCAATACAATTGCAAAAACTGGCAAATAATGTAAAAGACTTCGAACTGATATGTACATGTAATAAGCTTCATTAAATATAAACAAGCATCATACTTTACTGTTACTATTACCATTACTTTACTGTTACCATTTTCGAGTAATTTTTTAATGTTACCGACTCAGTGGAAAATAAGGTTACAATAGAATTGTACATGTGATGCTTAATAGATGGCACTATAACATTCTACCAGGGACTAATTTCATTTTTAATAAATACATACAAAAATAGATTCGAGATAGGCCTAAATGTAGTTATTTCGTGAACAATTAAAAATTTCATTTCTATAAGTCTGATAAGACTAAATGCATTTTTGTGCCACACATTTTGTGGCCCATAAATTACCTTTCTTTTCGTGTCACAGGCTACGTTATCGATTCAGTATTGGTTTGAATTAAAACTGAGACCTATGAAAACATTCATTTTATATAATTAAAAAATCTAAAAACTAAGACTTAGAAGTAAGGCTTAAAATTAGCGATAGAAATGGAAATTAAGATTTAAATGTAACTGAGGCATGTTCAGTCTCATATCACATGATAGCAACTCATTCGTAGCTCTTATCTAAGAGAAACTTTGATGTTCCATTTTACCCCATTTTATCCTCTATCTTTGTATAAAAAGGCGCACATAATGAAATTGGTTTAGACATATTTATTTTAAATTTAGCTGAAGCTAAAACACACCTATCCCACATGCTCAGTTCTCCACAATTAATTGTAAGACGAGTGCATCCCACTGGCTGTTAGCTATTTAAGCTAAGTATTGAAATTAATTATCTTAACTCAAAACTTAAAAATAAGTGCACACTATGCACCATCCATCTCCCACAGAACGATTATACAGATTGCATAGATCTTTATTAGCTTGAAAGTAAGAATACACTACACGATATCTATCTGCCACAGAACTATTACACGCATGATTACGAAGATTATACGATAAATCATAGCTTGGCCTACGTATATCGATAATGCTCGCAAAGGAACAGACAGAGAGAGAGAAAGAGAGAGAGAGAATTTCTGCGTGTACGGCGTAGAGCCGCGGTGCCGCCGCCCTAGGTTGTCATAGGGGTCGTTACGTCGAGGAAGTTCTGGGATCTCTTCGGACTTGCACGATGGCCCAGGGGGTGGCGTTAGGAGATGTGGTTTCACTTGACGCCTGAATTAGGTACCAGGAATGGCATCCTTGGAAAGGGAAAAGACGCAGGAGTGCTCCGGCAGCGATTCGAAAGAGGCCCGGAGCACTCCTGTTAAGCGTTAGGAAGACCACCGTGGTGTTTTAGTCGGCAAGAGTCGGACATTACCCCGCCGCTTTTCTGGGAAGCGGCGGAGTGTCCATGAGGCTTTCCCCACGTAAAAAGATGGCCTACGTATATCGATTTTATAAATAATTAAAACCAAGACATATGCATCCGACAATGTCTTTGTGATATTCTATGGTGTCCCACGATGTCCAACGGCGACTAACGGCGTCCAACAGCGCCCAACGGTGTCCAACAGCGCCCAACGGTGTCCAACGGCGCCCAACGGTGTCCAACGGTGTCCAACGGCGCCCAACGGTGTCCCACGGTGCAGTCCAGTCTAGATCATCCAAAATTCTTTTGGCGGCATTTGGAGATCCAAACTGGACTGGTGCGTAGTTCTTAGCTTGGCATCGTTTTCCAAAGATTAATCAACTGATTAATTTTTGGAAAAGGATGCCAATTACCAGGTCTCACCACGAGGAGGTGACTACGCACGAGACCCACCCATGGGTTATGTAACACTACACATCGATCTCGACATTCAACCTGTTGGCAGAATGTCGAGTTTTGACTCTACTTAACCATGGGCCTGCGTATGGAAATAGTTGTTTCGTAGCCTAACTGCGAAACACATATCTCCAACGCAGCGCTTACATGAATCTTTACAAACGTAGAACAAAGCCTACGTAACGCAACATCCATCTCCCACACAACGATTACATCGATCAGTACAGATATCATACAATAATTCGCATCCCTACTGGCATCATTCGGTATCAAACACACATTTATCTAACTTGGAATGAAAGGAAGAAAATGTAGCTACTGACACTGTATATACCATTTCGTGTCTCGCAGAAGGGACATACGAGTCGCTGTACTAAACTAGTTAACGTTCTATTTTTGCGACACTGTAAGATATTGAAGATACTGAAATGTTATAAACTCTAACGTGATCTCAATAAGTTTCCCTTAAAAATGGGAAAACAAGAAAATGCCCGATGAATCAGATGATAAAGGAAAAAATCGCGGCGCGCCCGAAACGAACGAGATCGCGATCTCTCGAAAGAACTCACAAACCTACGCGACGTACCCCCGTGCACGAGATAACCCCGAGGTTCAGCGGAAAGCCCAAGAATTGACCGTAACTCGATTCCTGTTTCGCCGTTCGAAACTTACACGAGTCGCGGTCGATGGCGCCGACCGGTGATGCTAGTGATCCACGGGTAATTCAGCTGTGGATCCGGCACATAGGCCAGCAACTTAACACACTCCAACTGAACATGTGGAACCCGGGGATGGACCGCTGAACAGGATTACGAAGGCAAGAGGCCTCAACTGAACAGTGGGGTCCACTCACGGGGAGGGACCGCTGAACAGGATTACGAAGGCATTGACCTCAACTGAACAGTGGGGTCCACTCCCGCGGGCCCGAACAGAATTACGGAGGACGTGAAATTGCAGGTCCCTGACCGAGTACCAAAGTACCAATCGGACAGGACTGCAGATCCACGACTGAATCCCCAACAGATTCGCTAGCATCACCGGCGCGACGACAACGCCCGCGATCCGATGCGAACGTCGAGCAGTCGTCGAGCAGTCACCGAGACAGAGGTGTCCTTGGGGCGACTTACGAATCCAAAGAGTTGTCCAGTGCACGTTGACCCGCACGTACGCGGAATACGCGCGAGCGAGTACGTCACGCTACGGTTTGAAAGAACTGAGTGATCGCGAACCGATAAATCGCGAGTACAATAAGTACTGTGTGGTAAGCGAGTGAAGGGAGACGAGATCGTTCTTTTTTTCGTTCTAAGGTGGATAAATGTCGTTGTACAGAATGAGCTCACAATGCACTTAACATAGGTATCTACCTTACGATTAATTAAGACTAAGACGCACGCATCCCACGGTGTCCCACGGTGTCCCACGATGTCCCACGATGTCCCACGGTGTCCCACGATGTCCCACGATGTCCCACGGCATCACACGATGTCCAACGTTGTCCAACGGCGTCCAACGGCGTCCAACGGCGTCCAACGGCGTCCAACGGTGTCCAACGGTGTCCAACGGTGTCCCACGGCGTCCCACGGTGTCCAACGGCGTCCCACGGTATCCAACGGCGTCCCACGGTGTCCCACGGCGTCCCACGGTGTCCAACGGCGTCCCACGGTGTCCAACGGCGTCCCACGTTGCAGTCCAGTGTAGATCATCCAAAATTCTTTTCGCGGCATTTGGTGACCCACACTGGATCGACGATGTCCCACGTTGCAGTCCAGTCTAGATCATCCAAAATTCTGTTGGAGGCTTTTGGAGACCCAAACGGGACCGACGGTATCCCGCGGTGTCCCACGTTGCAGTCCAGTCTAGATCATCCAAAATTCTGTTGGAGGCTTTTGGAGACCCAAACTGGACCGACGGTATCCCGCGGTGTCCCACGTTGCAGTCCAGTCTAGATCATCCAAAATTCTGTTGGAGGCTTTTGGAGACCCAAACTGGACCGACGGTATCCCACGATGTCCACGTTGCAGTCCAGTCTAGATCATCCAAAATTCTGTTGGAGGCTTTTGGAGACCCAAACTGGACCGACGGTATCCCACGGTGTCCCACGTTGCAGTCCAGTCTAGATCATCCAAAATTCTGTTGGAGGCTTTTGGAGACCCAAACTGGACCGACGGTATCCCGCGGTGTCCCACGTTGCAGTCCAGTCTAGATCATCCAAAATTCTGTTGGAGGCTTTTGGAGACCCAAACTGGACCGACGGTATCCCACGGTGTCCCATGTTGCAGTCCAGTCTAGATCATCCAAAATTCTGTTGGAGGCTTTTGGAGACCCAAACTGGACCGACGGTATCCCACGGTGTCCCACGTTGCAGTCCAGTATAGATCATCCAAAATTCTGTTGGAGGCTTTTGGTGACCCAAACTGGACCGACGGTATCCCACGGTGTCCCACGTTGCAGTCCAGTCTAGATCATCCAAAATTCTGTTGGAGGCTTTTGGAGACCCAAACTGGACCGACGGTATCCCACGGTGTCCCACGTTGCAGTCCAGTCTAGATCATCCAAAATTCTGTTGGAGGCTTTTGGAGACCCAAACTGGACCGACGGTATCCCGCGGTGTCCCACGTTGCAGTCCAGTCTAGATCATCCAAAATTCTGTTGGAGGCTTTTGGAGACCCAAACTGGACCGACGGTATCCCACGATGTCCCACGTTGCAGTCCAGCCTAGATCATCCAAAATTCTGTTGGAGGCTTTTGGAGACCCAAACTGGACCGACGGTATCCCACGGTGTCCCACGTTGCAGTCCAGTCTAGATCATCCAAAATTCTGTTGGAGGCTTTTGGAGACCCAAACTGGACCGACGGTATCCCACGGTGTCCCACGTTGCAGTCCAGTCTAGATCATCCAAAATTCTGTTGGAGGCTTTTGGAGACCCAAACTGGACCGACGGTATCCCACGGTGTCCCACGTTGCAGTCCAGTCTAGATCATCCAAAATTCTGTTGGAGGCTTTTGGTGACCCAAACTGGACCGACGGTATCCCACGGTGTCCCACGTTGCAGTCCAGTCTAGATCATCCAAAATTCTGTTGGAGGCTTTTGGAGACCCAAACTGGACCGACGGTATCCCGCGGTGTCCCACGTTGCAGTCCAGTCTAGATCATCCAAAATTCTGTTGGAGGCTTTTGGAGACCCAAACTGGACCGACGGTATCCCACGATGTCCCACGTTGCAGTCCAGTCTAGATCATCCAAAATTCTGTTGGAGGCTTTTGGAGACCCAAACTGGACCGACGGTATCCCACGGTGTCCCACGTTGCAGTCCAGTCTAGATCATCCAAAATTCTGTTGGAGGCTTTTGGAGACCCAAACTGGACCGACGGTATCCCACAGTGTCCCACGTTGCAGTCCAGTCTAGATCATCCAAAATTCTGTTGGAGGCTTTTGGAGACCCAAACTGGACCGACGGTATCCCACGGCGTCCAACGGTGTCCAACGGCGTCCAACGGCGTCCCACGTTGCAGTCCAGTTTAGATTATCCAAAATTCTCTTCGTGGCTTTTCGTAATCCAAACTGGACTGTATTAGCGTGGTTCTTAGCTTGGTATTGAATTATTGTGCAATGCTTGTATTTATGGATGTTGTGGTTTTCCAAACGTTAATCAACTGATTAATCTGCGAAAACGATTACATCTATCAGCACAAACATTGTACAATAATTCGGTACCATACTGGCAACATTCTGTATCAAAGATACATTTGTCTAACTTGGAACGAAAGAATGGAAATGAAACTATTGACACTGCATATACAATTTAGAGTCTTGCAGAAGAGACATACGACTCCTTGTACTAAACTTATGAAAATATCGAAAAGTTATATACTCCACGTTACCGCAATATGCTTCTTTTAAAAATGGGAAAACGGGAAGAAGCCTGAACAATCAGACAATGGAAGAAAAATCATTTGGGTATCTAGCATACATATTTAATATGCTATGAAATGTTGACATATGTAATTGAAATCTACTTTCTGCTAATTGATAAATTTGAAGCAAACTCATTTACTTGATGTGGTATATGAAAGAAACAGGTATTTTTAAAACGAGAACATTTTATACATGAAAAATAAACTACTAATAATGGTTAATTATAGATCAAATTACTATTGATTAAATTTTAGCAAATATAGAGAATCATTTGTATCTTTTTAATCGAAACTAGGGTTACGTTGAAAACAAGAATTTTAAGTAATTGAATTTAATCTGAATTAAAAATTCACTATGAAATTCGAATATTTATAAAATTCTACATTACTGTTAAAAGATTGAAAATATCGCGGTCGAAGAAATGTTAAAAGTTATGGTTCTAAGAACGAACAATCACCAGCGGAAATTCCAATTGCAAGGAATTAAATTTTAAAAAATATTTGAAGCCTTCATAGCAACTTTAAGATATTTCATTATAATACTTTGTTGCGCATGAAATCGCTCACAGTTTCAAATATGTAAATCTATATATAATATACATTCGTAATAAATTTCTGTATTTTAGCAGTTATGGTAACGTTAACGCTGACAAAGAAATATGTCTTATAGCAGTATTTTCAGTAATAAACGTGGTAATAAGGGGCGCTGAAAAGGAAACAAAGCCAGAAGGGCTACTAAAATTCAATCGTATTCCACTCTATATAAACCCGATCAACACGCCGAGAGTGGAACTGAATATTCTTGTTTCGCAACACTAATTTACTACAAATATTTATGAAGCAGAAAATTTTCAAAATCAAACGCGATGAATGCTTCGTTATATCTGCAATATCAATTAATCTACCATTAAAAAAAAAATTAAGCCTGAAAATTCCCGATATTTGATACGCAACGCTAATAAGTATAAATCTACGCACTCGTATTTAAGCAATACGCAACACTAATAGCGAGAGATCAAAGTGCAACCATTTAAGAGGTTGCTGATGAACGATCACACTTGCACAGCTCTTGCAGCTGTACGTGTGATCCAGGAGCAGTGTCCGACAAATGCAGTCGGAGGGTTTGGGCATTTTGTAAACGCAACTCTAGTGAACAAAACGCGATCATTCATTATCGCAACGCTAAAGGGAAAAATTAATAGAACTCGCGATGGACCAATATCGCAACGCTAACTCTTATAGTGGATTTAATAAAAATTACTATTTACTATATAAAAAGCTACTTTAAATATTCTGGTATTGCTACTTGCAATACTATAAAATTAATTGAAAACTAACACTTTTATAATCTAATTTTAAACAATAGAAAACAGGAAAAATTCTAAAAATTGCAAAAGACAATCGCGATATCGTAATTCGCAACTTTAAAGCAAACGCGATTATTATTTTATCGCAACTCTAATTCAAACCGTAATCATTCTCTCGCGACACTAATAAAAAGCCGCGATGTTATTTCGCAACTCTAATACAACCCGTAATTAATTTGTCGCAACACTAATAAAAAAAATCGCGAGTGGAGGGCTGACATATCGCAGTGCAACCATGTAGGAGGTTGCCGATGAATGATCACACTTGTACAGCTCTTGCAGCTGTACGTGTGATCCAGGAACAGTGTCCGACAATTGCAGTCGGAGGGTTTGGGCAGTTCATGAACGCAACTCTACTCAACAAAACGCGATCATTCATTATCGCAACGCTAACAGGAAAAATTAACAGAACTCGCGATGGAACATTATCGCAACGCTAACTCTTATAGTGAATTTAATAAAAATTACTATTTACTATATAAAAAGCTACTTTAAATATTCTGGTATTGCTACTTGCAATACTATAAAATTAATTGAAAACTAACACTTTTATAATCTAATTTTAAACAATAGAAAACAGGAAAAATTCTAAAAATTGCAAAAGACAATCGCGATATCGTAATTCGCAACTCTAAAGCAAACGCGATTATCATTTTATCGCAACTCTAATTCAAACCGTAATCATTTTCTCGCCACACTAATGGAAAGCCGCGATGTTATTTCGCAACTCTAATACAACCCGTAATTAATTTGTCGCAACACTAATAAGAAAAATCGCGATTTGCCCAATGGGACGATGGGCCGATATATACATCGGCCAAAAAGGCAAACTACTACTACTACTACTACTACTACTACTACAAATACTAAAATCGAGCATAGTGACAAAGTAGTAACAATAATGACTTCCCATGCTCTGGATGACCCAGAGGATGGGGAGCCATTAGTAGTTGCCCTCTTGAGTGGCAGTTTGCCGGGCCTCTTCAGCTTATAGCCTCTTCTTTCTTCGGGCGCAATGCCCGCTGAAACTTAAATCTAAGCTCGAGACTTCTAAATCGCAAACAAAAAAAAAAAACTTACCAAGGTAAAATAAAAATATAAACCGCGGAAGCTGATTGAAGTGCACATGGACTGACCAACGATCACTGCTGTGATCGTTGCTCACTCGCATGTGCGTGCTCGAGCAATAAACGTTCGTTTCGACCCATTCGCGACCGCGACCGCGAAATTCGAAAAATCGAAAGGCAAAACCAGAGACGAGAGCATGCTCTACTCGTGCCAGTTTCGCCGTCGATTTTTCAAATTAGATTTCCAGAAACAGGTTGGTCACACGAAAAAGCGCCTACCCGACCAGAGACTGTGCCAACCTGCCCGGCCCTACCTACTTATAATTAACAGACATACCAGAAAGTATACTACCTATCCTACCTAGCGCTATATTTAAAAATGGCAAAACAGGCACACCAACACACTCGCTCCACGGTTCTCACACAAACGCTCGGGCGCAAAGGTCCTACACTAGAGAGGACGTCCCGGGACGCCTCCGACACCCGAGCTTAACGCACAACATGCACACTCTAAGGTACGTACCGTTTTCCTGGAATCGACTGACGAAGGCTAGTGACCATTGCGTAAAACGTGATAAAACACGTCTGAGGAAATGACATCGTTAAAATAAATGTAAGTAAACTTGGAAATATAATTGTAATTTACGGCAATATTTAAAGCGTGGTTACACTTAATCGCGTGGGCGATATTATCACAAATTGTGATTGTATCGAGACGTAAAGTGAATCGATATATGTTTCGACATTTTTAATATTTAATGTTTTAACGAATGAAAAAAAGCGACGCAGTTCCACGGCCTAGCAACACACACACATAACGTGGAAAATACGTCGTGCACGGTACACTAACACATCGTCAGTCGCTGACAAATTATTACATTACTTAATTCTAGATCATCGTGCCCAGTGTCTTTCTCCCATTCAAGTAGCACCTGGGCACGTGAATGAGATCCTGACAATGGGCACGGAAAGGGTTAAACCTGAAAATCCTGATCTAAAAGAAATGATTAGTTTGTGTAATTTTTATTTAACGGACTAACGTTCTTTGATTTTATATTTTACTACTTCGTTTCTGATTAAATCTACTTTATTAATTTAATAGTAACTAAGTAACTCTACTTTATTAATTTAATAAATCAGAACAAAACTTTAATATTGCAAAAAAGGTAGCGTTAATTGAAAAAGACTGAGACTCGATCAAATGGAATAATTGACTCTAAATATATTACTAAGAAAGAAATATTCTCAGGCGATCTCTTTATCAAAGCACATACTCGAAAGTGCAGAAGCAGTGTTCAAAATTATTGCTTTGATTCAAAAATCTGCCTGTCACGAAGTGTCTTCTTGCACGTAAAATTTCACATATTCTTGTACGGGAAAAAATGAATTTTGACTCATATTTTAACTTCTAACCGAAATGAAATAAACGAACGTGACTTGATATTGTTACGATTAATTCATTGCTTAAAATCAAGTATGTTTATGTTAAACAGGTATATTCGTGTACATATTTGCCATTTGCAAATATTTATACGGAATGTTAACATGCATATTATAAATAACACGAATATATTCTCAAGTGTATGTATTTAGACTAATTATTATAATCGCGCTGTGCAAGAAGACCTATCCTAAACTAATAAATTTAAAAAAAGAATGTTACTACTCACGGGTATAAGAAATACCCGCGGTCACTATGCTCGCAACAAAATTCTACGTAATACAACCGGTCACCCGTGCCGATTCGGACCTTTCATCCTACGACATGATTGAGTGACCGGAGGAACAAAAATGCATGCGACTCACCGTTCGATGCGGAGAAACAGAGGACGTACTATGGATGCTGCGCCACCCCAGCGAATATCATCAGGGAGACTAACATCAGGCAGGAACCGTGTAAAGTCCAGTGGTGGAAATGGTGGTTGTTTAAGGGCAGGGGGGGGGGGTGAGAGGAAGAAGCGAAACGTCGTTTCGACAATTTTCTTCTTTTTCCTATCGAACGTTTATTTAGAAAATACTGCTATTTTTTTACGCTTAAAAATTATTATTAAGGAATTGGAACAAGTTTGAAAAATATTATTTAGTTGAAAATTGCGAGATACTTTTCGATAGCAAACAAATGCTCATGAATAACGTGAATGCAATGCAATCGTTTGCAAGAATTATATTGTTCGCAATTAGAATATATACTGTGAATTTTCGTTATTAGAATACGAAATATACATTCCAATAATACACTACAGTCGCGTGTTTTAAATAATGGAAAATATTTGCAAGAATTCAAAAGTTCGCCACTAAATATATTTAAAGAATACTGTGCAAACGCGCGCGAAACCTTGTTTCGAGGTATTTGAATCTACCTGTTACTAATTTGCAAGTTTATGACGTTATAACTCAATTTGAAACAATAAGATAATTCGTTAAAAATTGGTTTGAAATAAGAGAATGATTTCATACATCGGGATCTTTCAGAAGAATCAATGGACTCAAGCGACGCACCCCTGTGCACAAAATAACCGCAAGATTCAGTGGGAAAAAAGAATAGATTTTAATATCTCGTTCCAAGTTAGATAAGTATCATTGTACAGAATGAGCTCAGAATGGATTCGACATAGCCAAGACATATCCCACCGTGTCGCGCTGTGTCCCGCGGTGTCCCACGGTGTCCCACGGTGTCCCACGGTGTCCCACGGTGTCCCACGGTGTCCCACGGTGTCCCACGGTGTCCCACGGTGTCCCACGGTGTCCCACGGTGTCCAACGTTGTCCCACGGCGTCCAACGTTGCAGTCCAGTGTAGATCATCCAAAATTCTTTTCGCGGCATTTGGTGACCCACACTGGATCGACGATGTCCCACGTTGCAGTCCAGTGTAGATCATCCAAAATTCTTTTCGCGGCATTTGGTGACCCACACTGGACCGACGATGTCCCACGTTGCAGTCCAGTGTAGATCATCCAAAATTCTTTTCGCGGCATTTGGTGACCCACACTGGACCGACGACGTCCCACGTTGCAGTCCAGTGTAGATCATCCAAAATTCTTTTCGCGGCATTTGGTGACCCACACTGGACCGACGACGTCCCACGTTGCAGTCCAGTGTAGATCATTCAAAATTCTTTTCGCGGCATTTGGTGACCCACACTGGACCGACGATGTCCCACGTTGCAGTCCAGTGTAGATCATCCAAAATTCTTTTCGCGGCATTTGGTGACCCACACTGGACCGACGACGTCCCACGGTGTCCAACGATGTCCCACGGTGCAGTCCAGTCTAGATCATCCAAAATTCTCTTAGAGGCTTTTGGTGATCCAAACTGGACTGTTGCGTAGTTCTTAGCTTGGCATCGTTTTCCAAAGACTAATCAACTGATTAATTTTTGGAAAAGGATGCCAATTACCAGGTCTCACCACGAGGAGGTGACTACGCACGAGACCCGCCCATGAGTTATGTAATATTATGCATCGGTCTCGACATTCAACCTACTGGCAAGAATGTCGAGTTCTGACTCTACTTCATGGGCCTGCGTAAAGAGATAGTTATTTCGTGTCCTAACCGCGAAACACCTATCTCGAACGCAGCGCTTACATAAATCCTTACAAATGTAAAACAACATACATAACACACCATCTATCTCCCACACAACGATTACATCGATCAGTACAATAATTCGCAACCCTACTGGCCGCATTCGGTATCAAAGACACATTTGTCTAACTTGGAACGAAAGAAACAATATGAGGCTACTACGGAAAGGGAGCCCCAACAATCAGACGATGAAAGAAAAACCGCGGCGCGCCCGGAACGAACGAAATCACGATCTCTCGAAAGAACTAACAAACCTACATGACGTACCCCCGTGCACCGGATAACCCTAAGGTTCAGCGGAAAGCCCAAGCATTGACCTTCGCCCGATTCCTGTCACGTCGTCTGGATCTTATCACGGTCGATGGCACCAACCAATGATATTAGCGATCCAGCAAATAGGCCTGCGATTTAACACACTCCAACTGAACAAATGAAGACCCGGGGAGGGACCGCTGAACAGGATTACGAAGGCAAGAGGCCTCAACTGAACAGTGGGGTCCACTCACGGGGAGGGACCGCTGAACAGGATTACGAAGGCATTGACCTCAACTGAACAGTGGGGTCCACTCCCGCGGGCTCGAACAGAATTACGGAGGACGTGAAATGCAGGTCTCTGCCCGAGTACCGAAGTACCAATCGGACAGTATTGCGGATCGCAGGTATCACCAGTGCGATGACAACTCCCGTGATTCGAGGCAAACGACGAGCAGTCGTCGAGTAGTCATCATGACAGAGGTGTGCTTGGGGCGACTTACGAATCCAAAGAGTTGCCCAGTGCACGTTGACCCGCACGTACCCGGAATACGCGCGAGCGTGTAAGTCACGCTACGGTTTGAAAGAACTGAGCGACCGTGAACCGATAAATCGTGGGAACAATTTTTCCAATGTGGTAAGCGAGGGCATCACGAGAGACGAGATTTTTATTTTTCGTTCCAAGATAGATAGGTATCTTTGTACAGAATGAGCTTACAATGCACATAACATAGGTATCTATCTTAAGATTAATTAAGGCTAAAACGCTCGCATCCCACGGTGTCCCGCGATGTCCGGCGATGTCCCACGGCGCCCCCGCGGGGGGGTCTTAGTCCGGTCTAGATCACCAAAACTATTTTGGATGATCAAGACCAGACTATATTGAAGTAGTTTTTAGCTTGATATCGTTTCTCAAATAATAATACTAATATTCAAAATAGTACTTGGTGTATTATTATTTGGGAAACGATACCAATTACCGGGACCCACCACGAGGAGGTAACTACGCTCGGGTCCCATTTACATAAACAGTTTTTAAACATTGGAAGCAGAGATGTAAAATTATTTTATAATAAAGCGACATTGTAGCGGCGATATTGTTTTGTCCGGAGCTTATTTGTTCTTACATTACTTGTAATCTAACGGTCTTGATACTCCGAGGCAAAACAACAACATGATTTGAAATGTCCTCTGACTCATGTCCAGCTACAGATAAGATGTGGTTGCCTTCGGTTAAATTGCACTCGCTTCCTTGTTTCCATGAATATGGTGTTGTTTCCTTAGTTTTGGGCAGACATGGAAAATTACATCTTAAGATTACACTCTGTGTTACCACAGGTTTTATACGAAATAATGAAACGAGAAATTAAATACTGTATTTAAAATTAAAAAATAATGCTATATAGAAATAAAATAGTACATCAAAGACTTGATAGATTTCGTTAATAAAATGAAACAAAATAAATCATTAATTCACTCACTACGAATTGATAGTATTGATTTAAATCAATGAATGTAGAGTTACAACCGATTAACGGTACAACTGCTATAAATTAAGAGCGTAATTACTTTGAATTAATGGCAGAATGTGGTTATAAATTATTGGTATAACTGTTAAGAATTAATGGAGTAATTGTAATATGGAGTAATGGCTTAAATGTTATAAATTAATGGCTCAGGTGATATAAATTAATGGTTTAAATGTTATAAATTAATGGCTAAATGTATAAAATAACAGTTTAAAAGTTACAAATTAATGGCCTAGACGTTAAAAATTAATAGCTTAAATGTTATAAATCAATAGCATAAATGTTATAAATTAATAGCTTAAATGTTATAAATCAATAGTATAAATGTAATAAATTAATAGTTTTGACGTTATAAATTAATTCCTTAAATGTTATAAATTAATGGCTTAAATGTATAGAATAACAGTTTAAATGTTGTAAATTAATGGTTTAGATGTTGTAAATTAATAGCTTAAATATTATAAATTAATAGCATAAATGTTATAAATAATTGCTTAAATGTTATAAATTAATAGTTTAAATGTTATAAATTAATAGCATAAATGTTATAAATTAATAGTTTTGACGTTATAAATTAATTCCTTAAATGTTATAAATTAATGGCTTAAATGTTATAAATTAATAGCTTAAGTGTTGTAAATTAATGGTTTAGACGTTATAAATTACTGGTTGCAATGTTGTTATTTGATATTTTTTTTTTATTTACCTTATATTTAAATTCTTCTTCGATGTTCACTCTCCGGAATTTCAGGCACAAAAGAGCTCGTGCGCGACTTCCGTGTTTCTTATATACCTTGACAAGATGCCCGTTTGTTAATCAAACGGTAACGATATTTTCAAATAGCAGGGGACGGTTTTTCCATTATAACAAAATCAAATTGAACGATTTCTTAATTTTTATCGTAAATTGGCATCTTTAACGATTTAATACGATATCCATTTTTATCATTTTAATAGTTTCTGCAAACTAAGAGTAAATTCACACTTCTTTAATACTAGTCTTCGACTATCAATTAGTTTGAACAAAAAGGGGAAAAAAGTCTAACGGTAATCGATGACGTTACTGTGAGATAAGTTAAGGTATTAAATAATCAGGCAGATAAAATTCATATTAAGCATTATATTATATTATCGATATTCGTTCATTTACTCGTTCTAATTACAAAATGAAATGTTCCTTTTTCTTGAATAACACCTACATCACTGTTTGCGATATTTAAAATTCTTATTTAATGCTTATTTGAAAGTCAGGTACCTTTTTAATTCTTCTCAAGTTAAACGAGTAAATTTACTCGTTATAATTGTAACATAAAATGGCTTTATTTCTTCAATACCGCCTGCATCGCTGTACGTGATACAGTTATTAATTATGTAGCGAACAATATGATCTAATTGGCTGTAATCACGGTTAGGTATTTATTATTGATTCCTTGAAGAATGGCGTGATTCTTATAAATTAATGTTTTACATGTTGTCAATTAATGTTCAGTTGCTATAAATTAATAGTTTAATCGTTGCCAATTATTTGCTTAAATGTTATAAATTAATAGCTTAAATGTTGTAAATTAATAGCTTAAATGTTATAAATTAATGGCATAAATGTATAAAATAACAGTTTAAATGTTGTAAATTAATGGCTTAGATGTTGTAAATTAATAGCTTAAACTTTATAAATTAATGGCTTGAATGTTATAAATTAATAGTTTAAATGTTAGAAATTAACGGCTTAAATGTTATAAATTAATGGCTTAAATGTATAAACTAACAGTTTAAATGTTGTAAATTAATGGCTTAGATGTTGTAAATTAATAGCTTAAATGTTATAAATTAATAGTTTAAAAATTACAAATTAATGGCTTAAATGTTATAAATTAATAGCTTAAATGTTATAAATCAATAGCATAAATGTTATAAATTAATAGCTTAAATGTTATAAATCAATAGCATAAATGTTATAAATTAATAGTTTTGACGTTATAAAATAATTCCTTAAATGTTATAAATTAATGGCTTAAATGTATAAAACAACAGTTTAAATGTTGTAAATTAATGGCTTAGATGTTGTAAATTAATAGCATAAATGTTATAAATTAATTGCTTAAGTGTTGTAAATTAATGGTTTAGACGTTATAAATTACTGGTTGCAATATTGTTATTTGATTCTTTTTTTATTTACCTTATATTTAAATTCTTCTTCGATGTTCACTCTCCGGAATTTCAGGCACAAAAGAGCTCGCGCGCGACTTCCGTGTTCCTTATATACTTTGACAAGATGCCGGTTTGTTAATCAAACGGTAACGATATTTTCACATAGCAGGGGACGGTTTTTCCATTATAACAAAATCAAATTGAACGATTTCTTAATTTTTATCGTAAATTGGCATCTTTAACGATTTAATACGATATCCATTTTTATCATTTTAATAGTTTCTGCAAACTAAGACAAAATTCACACTTCTTTAATACTAGTTTTCGACTATCACTTAGTTTGAACAGAATTCTCTTAGAGGCTTTTGGTGATCCAAACTGGAGTGTTGCGTAGTTCTTGGCTTGGTATCGTTTTCCAAAGATAAATCAGCTGATTAATTTTTGGAAAACGATGCCAATTACCAGGTCTCACCACGAGGAGGTGACTACGCACGAGACCCGCCCATGAGTTATTCAACATTATGCATCGGTCTCGACATTCAACCTATTGGTAAGAATGTCGAGTTCTGACTCTACTTGATCATGGGCCTGCGTAAAGAGATAGTTATTTCGTGTCCTAACCGCGAAACACCTATCTCGAACGCAGCGCTTACATAAATCCGTACAAATGTAAAACAACATACATAACACACCATCTATCTCCCACACAACGATTACATCGATCAGTACAATAATTCGCAACCCTACTGGCCGCATTCGGTATCAAAGACACATTTGTCTAACTTGGAACGAAAGAAACAATATGAGGCTACTACGGAAAGGGAGCCCCAACAATCAGACGATGAAAGAAAAACCGCGGCGCGCCCGGAACGAACGAAATCACGATCTCTCGAAAGAACTAACAAACCTACATGACGTACCCCCGTGCACCGGATAACCCTATGGTTCAGCGGAAAGCCCAAGCATTGACCTTCGCCCGATTCCTGTCACGTCGTCTGGATCTTATCACGATCGATGGCACCAACCGATGATACTAGCGATCCAGCAAATAGGCCTGCGATTTAACACACTCCAACTGAACAAATGAAGGCCCGGGGAGGGACCGCTGAACAGGATTACGAAGGCAAGGCCCCAACTGAACAGTGGGGTCCACCCCCACGGGTTCGTCACTTGAACAGGATTACGGAGGACGTGAAATGCAGGTCTCTGCCCGAGTACCGAAGTACCAATCGGACAGTATTGCGGATCGCAGGCATCACCAGTGCGATGACAACTCCCGTGATTCGAGGCAAACGACGAGCAGTCGTCGAGTAGTCACCAAGACAGAGGTGTGCTTGGGGCGACTTACGAATCCAAAGAGTTGCCCAGTGTACGTTGACCCGCACGTACCCGGAATACGCGCGAGCGAGTACGTCACGCTACGGTTTGAAAGAACTGAGCGACCGTGAACCGACAAATCGTGGGAACAAATTTTCCAATGTGGTGAGCGAGGGCATCACGAGAGACGAGATTTTTATTTTTCGTTCCAAGATAGATAAGTATCTTTGTACAGAATGAGCTTACAATGCACATGACATAGGTATCTATCTTAAGATTAATTAAGGCTAAAACGCTCGCATCCCACGGTGTCCCGCGATGTCCCACGGTGTCCCGCGATGTCCCACGGCGCCCCCGCGGGGGGGTCTTAGTCCGGTCTAGATCACCAAAACTATTTTGGATGATCAAGACCAGACTATATTGAAGTAGTTTTTAGCTTGATATCGTTTCTCAAATAATAATACTAATATTCAAAATAGTACTTGGTGTATTATTATTTGGGAAACGATACCAATTACCGGGACCCACCACGAGGAGGTAACTACGCTCGGGTCCCATTTACATAAACAGTTTTTAAACATTGGAAGCAGAGATGTAAAATTATTTTATAATAAAGCGACATTGTAGCGGCGATATTGTTTTGTCCGGAGCTTATTTGTTCTTACATTACTTGTAATCTAACGGTCTTGATACTCCGAGGCAAAACAACAACATGATTTGAAATGTCCTCTGACTCATGTCCAGCTACAGATAAGATGTGGTTGCCTTCGGTTAAATTGCACTCGCTTCCTTGTTTCCATGAATATGGTGTTGTTTCCTTAGTTTTGGGCAGACATGGAAAATTACATCTTAAGATTACACTCTGTGTTACCACAGGTTTTATACGAAATAGTGAAACGAGAAATTAAATACTGTATTTAAAATTAAAAAATAATGCTATATAGAAATAAAATAGCTTAAATGTTATAAATTAATAGCTTAGATAATATAAATTAGTAATTTAAATGTTATAAATTAATAGCTTAGATAATATAAATTAGTAATTTAAATGTTATAAATTCATAGTTTAAATGTTATAAATTAGTGGTTTAAGCGTTGTTAGTAAATAGCTAAAATGTTAAAGCTTAATAGTTTAAATGTTTGAAGTTGATAATTTAATTCGCAACAGTTCCTTTTCGATGTTTACAGTGCAAGAGGTGTAGGACAAATGAGCTCGTGTGCGAGTAGCGTGTTCCTTATATACCATTGGCATGCACTTGACAATGTACTGAAATGTCAATCGAATGGTGGCGGTTTGTTAATATCTTAAAAGTTGGTTTCTTCATTATAACACAATCGAATTTAATAACTTTTTAATTTTTATTGTAGATTGACGCCTTCAACAAATTATTATAATAATCATTTCTATAATTTTTATATTTTTGTTATCAGCTGAAACTAAATTTGCATTTCTACGGTACGACTTTTTGATGTAGAGCTATTTTAATCACTATTCTATACCAGTTTATGACAAACATACTTTTACTATAATAGCTAAACATGAAGTTGACCAGTGGTCAAGAGTCGAAAAGTGAAAGAATCTACATAATATTTCAATTTTGATTTTCCGACATTCTTTTACAAACATTTTCTACTTTGATGATTTATCATAATATTTTATAACAATTTATCAATTTTCATAACTTAATTCTAAGTATATACCATCGTTCAACAATTAATTATTAAATATATAAATCTAATATGTTTTTACACGCACAAGTTTGTCTTATTTCCTAAAATAAGATCATGTCAAAATAATAAAAATTTTAGAATTTATACATCAATTAATAGCAAAGTAAATAATGATAATAAATTATTTTCAATTAAAGAAATTTCTCCTTTCATGATAGTTCCGCTATTAATTCTTGAAGACCATTTTAAATTGCTAACATTTTTGTCACGTTTCTCTATTTATTACAATGTTTGAATTATTGAAATATATTTACTAATAATTGTATGAATAATTAAGTAATATACTAATATACTAATACTATATTTTGTTTAATAGTAGCAGCTACATTCGTGTAATATAAAAGCTTTTCATTAAGAACATAATCTTATTCGTAATTGCTACTGGACATTGTCTGAAATATGTTTTCTATTCCTCAATTTCATCAATTTAACCATTCGAATATATTAAATTTGCGCGCGCTCGGGTATACGAAGATCGAGCGTTCCTATTGGCGAAATATATTGCGAAGTCGAATTGAGCGTTCCTATTGGCGGAATATATTGCGAAGTCAAATCGAGCGTGCCTATTGGTTCGGAATATTGGAAAGTCGTAGTTTCAACCGGGCCGAGAGGTGACATACTGCTGAAAGTCGTGGAGCGAAAATTCGTCTCGTCGAGCGTTATCCTGTTGTTAGTACCTTCATTTCGACTTTATCAACGATTCTACACGTCTATGTGGTTCATTCAAATAGTACGTTTGTATTTAATCGGTTATTGATTATAATCTTAGTAAAATTAAATAATATCCCGAAATTTTCTTTTACTTTTATCATTGACTGCGTATTTGGCAAGTTACAGTTATTGATCGTTCATATTATCGATCTTTGAGGTAGAATTTGGGTTCTATTATTATTTTATTTCACTATAATTGGTTTCGTTATTGTAAATTGTTGGTTTTATCGTACATTTATTTGAAATTGTTGGTTTTCTTTTGTGTAGATTATTGGCTGGTCACATGACTGAAAGAATAGGGGTTCACATCACGGACACCACAAGCGATTAACAATCGATAATTTGAACTGATACAAGATGGACGTCATAGATGATTATTAGTAAATCGCGTCGTTGATTTCTCATGCAGATTTGGTAATGATTGAGGTATTATAACAAAGCAAACGTACGTATATGGTTATTTTCTCTTTTTATTTTATCAATAGTAATCGACATTTGCTAAATAATTGCTATACAGCTTACAATTGGCATATAATAACACCATATTATAAATAGTTGCATAATTTGTTGAAAATATTAAGATGAAAGTAAAAGAGGTTAAAGAAATCACATTTGAAACTGTTCACATATAAAAATGTTTGGGGTATATAGATTATCGTTAATAATCGAATATACTATTAAGTAATTAATTAATGTTTTTATATTAATATATAGCAAATAATGCAAATCATTTAATTATTATTAGAAAACAATTTATTGCGAAATTATTATATTTTTGTATATTGAAATGAGAAAATAAGTTTATTATTTTCCAAGACGTGTTCAAACATATTTCTGTGCAAGATTAAATATATACTTTAAACACTTGTGACACGTTTAAACGAGAAATTTATTAATTTATTACAAGTATTGTCAAATCTTTATAAAGTACAGCATAATATATTAGCAGAAATCATATTTCAAACTCTGAAAACGAACATTCACAACTGAATTCTTTCTGAACAAAGAATTAGTGTTATGTTTTAGAATATTAATAAATTTGAAAATATATTTGAAGATATCTCGCAATACATAAACAGTGTTCGAAATATTACACGTATATCTCATTTTCTTAATGTGTATTTGTAATATCTTTTCGTCCGTGAAGAATGAATAATATTCGGTATATGTAGAGTACATACATTTTGAGAAACAGCAGTATTTCGTAAACAAACACCCTGCCCCCTTCCTCTCCCCATCTTCCTGCTAATGCAACTTTTTTCAGAGAATGTTTGTGATCGCGCGCAATGTGGTCGATAGAGTCAGTGTTTGCTGCGTAATAACATTTTTCATATTTTCTAGAGCACAATAGCTCTTGATAATTATAAATTCAATTATAATACTTGTACACGAAATTAGAGTCAGTGTGTTCGTCGAATGTTACTTAAACGGACGCGTTAATAGTCTTTTCTTTTTTTTTTCTTTTTAAACATTCGCTTTCGGTAGTAGAGTCGCAGGTTTCGCAAGAGGATACAGCCTCTCCTGGAACTCAAGAATGTAAGTATTTCTGTATCTTCTATACTAATTTCTTTTTTTATTTTTCTTTTGATCGAACTATTATTAATTTCCATTGGCATAAAATCTAAAACTTATAATATTGAAATACAAAATAAAAGTATTTAACATGCTTCACAAATGATTAGATTATCATCGTTCATTTTTATAGTAATTAGATTTTAACATGATTTCAATATTTATTGCTATTAAAATTTCAAGTTTGAATAGAGTTTTATTTTTCATTACCTTAGACTTCTTTAACAATGAACGATATATTTTTAAGAACAAATTATAATGTTTCATATGTTTTGTTTCAGTTTTTCATAATTTTTACCTTTTCCTGTGCTTCGGGAAGGACGCAGTGATGCTTCAAAATTAGTTTTGAATTAGCATGTAAGTATCTTTGCATGTCGTATTCCAAAAACCAAGCCTGATTCAAGGTTTTTATAGAGTTTCATATTACATTATTTAAAAATATTTGAATCATTACTTAGTTTTCGAAATAAATTATTCGCGCTTATATTATTCATTTATGTATAAGGATACCATATGTTTTGTTAAAGGTTTATCACTCCTTCCTCTTCCTCCTGCTTCCTGAAAAAGGACCTATTGGGGCTTCAAAAGCCAAGAATGTAAGTAATTTTGTAATCTCTACTTCATTCAATTCCATTGTTTATATTTCAATTTGTTACTCCTGATTTGAATATTGTCATTAAAATTTTAATAGAGATTAATAGAGATTAATATTCCACTACTTCAAATTTTTCAATTAATTAACGTCATATATAAAAGCAAATTATAATATTCCATACATTGTTATAGTTTTTTCTATAATGGGATTGCATGGCTCCTCCTTGATGACGGTCTTCACGACGACTTTCCCTGGGTTATCACAGCATCGATGATTACGTTCCTCGCATCTTAGCGTGAGTCGCATGCATTTTTCTTCCTCTGGTCATTCAACCATGTCGTAGGACAAAAGGTCCTACGGAATGGAATTTTTTGCGAGCACAGTGAACGCAGGTATTTATTATACCCGTGAGTAGTAACATTTTCTATTTCTATGTATTATTTATTAGTTCAAGATTATTTCAGGTCTTCTTGCACATCGCGTTTTTGTTTATATTAATTATATGATACTGAAAAATTTGATATTAACAATATTAATAATGGTACTAACCGATAAAAACGATATTATATTAATAATTAATTTGAATATTTGTGATTGAAGATATACATGTATGTTCACTATAATCACTTTTAAAGTTGGAATGTATTAAAAATGTATATGTACAGAGAGTTGCAATGATTTAATTAAATATTTCGTAGTGATGAAGTCGGATGCCCTCCGACTTCGTTGCATTAAAAATTGCAATTATTGCATATTAAATAATAATGATAATAAGTAATTTTTTATTTCACCTTCTATTCTCTGATGGTATTATTACGGTGGATTTAATTGTTCGCCATTCATTTTTTAATTTGAGTATTAATTTAAAATATACATATAGAGATAGTAAATTTCAGTCCTGCCGTACAAAAATACATTGAATTTTATGTGCAAGAAGAAATTTCGCGACAGGCATATTTTGGAATCAAAGCACCAAGTTTTGAACATTGCTTTTGCGCTTTCGAAAATGTGCTTTGACGAAGGGATTGCCTGACGTTGTTTGCAATAATATCTAACTTTGAGCCAATTATTAAATAAATTTCTTATTCATTGTCAATTTGTCTCTTTTGTAATGAAATTTCAATAGTTCATAGAGTCAGTTATTTAAATGAATCATTATATTGCATTGATCTTGTTTATGCTGTTTTCTATAAATAAATTCAATATTAGTATTTTGGTAAATTATTAAATTAATAATCTAGACTATACAGTGATAGTAATAGAGATGAAGTTCGAAAATGCAAAATGAAGAAAGATTAGTCCGTTACATACAAATTAGATGCACTAATACGTTTTTTAGTTAGGATTTTCAGGTTTAACCCCTTCCGTATTCAATGCCAGGATCTCACTCACGTGCTCAGGTGCTACTTGGGAGAGAGAAAGGCAATGAGTATGATGACCATTGATTTTATAATAATTTGTAAGCGACTGACGATGAGTTAGCGTATCGTGCACGACGTACTTTCCACATAGTGTGTGTGGTTAGGCTGTGGAATTGCGTCGTTTAATATTTATTCCACTTACTATAAATCTAAATAATAAAAAATAAATTCAAACAAATATCAGTTCTATCACAACATGTAAAAACAAAAGTTCGTTATCGAATACAGGGAATCTGAGATAGTATCATTATTTTTATTGTTAAATTATAATAAATGGTACCACATTTCGTACCATCTTCAATTTCTTTGAAAAATAAACACACTTTGAATTATAAATATTTGTAATTAAAATTGAAATTAACTTTTATTGTGTTGTACGCAATGGTCGCTAGCCTTCCTTAGTCGATTTCAGGAAAATGGTACGTAACAATAGAGTGTGCATGTTGTATGCCAAACTCGGGTGTCGGAGGCGTCCCGGGACGTCTCTCTAGTGTAGGCCTTTGCGCCCGAGTTATGTGTGAGAACCGTGGAGTGAATGTGTTGGTGTGCTTGTTTTGCTACTTTTTTAATTTTAAATATAGGTTTCCGGGTAGGATAGGTAGTATATTTTCTGGTATGAATGTTAACTATAAGTAGGTAGGGCCGGGCAGGTTGGCACAGTTTTCCGTCGGGTAGGCGCGTTTTCGCGTGTCCAACCTGTTTCAGGAAATTTCATTCGAATAATCGACGGTAAAGTTGGCACGAATGGAGCATGTCATCGTCTCTGACTTTGCCCATCGATTTTTTGAATTTCGCGGTCGTGGTCGCGAGTCGGTTTCGAAACGAACGTTAATATTGCTCGAGCATGCATATGCGAACGTACAGCGATCTCTATATGATCGTTGTTCATCCATGTGCACTTGGATCAGCTTCCGCGATTTATGTTTTTATTTCACCTTTATACGTTATTTTTTGGTTTGCGATTTAGAAAGTCTCGAGCCTAGATGTAAGTTTCAGCGGGCATTGCGCTCGAAGAAAGAAGAGGCTATAAGCTGAAGAGGCCCGGCAAACCGCCACTCAAGAGGGCAACTACTAATGACTCCCCATCCTCTGGGTCATCCAAAGCATGGGAAGTCATTCTTGTTACTACTTCGTCACTGTGCTCGCTTTAGTATTTGTAGTAGTATTGATTTGTTTGTTTGCCGACGTACACGTCGGCCCGTCGCCATGTTGGGCTAATCGTGGTTTTTCAATTAACGTTGCGAGTGATTAATTACGGTTTGAATTAGAGTTACGAATTCAAATTTCGCGTTAACAGTTAGAGTTGCGAAACCAAATTTTGTGTTAACAATTAGAGTTTGCGAGAAAGTACTCACTTCCGTTTGGATTTGTTTTAGCGTTGCGAATTATAAGATGTCGCGATTGTACTCAGTATTTTCTATTGAGAATAATTATTAAAATTTATTAAAGAATAGAAAAGAATATTAAATGATTTTATTTCATAATTATATATATATATATTGCATTTCAAGAAAAGTGGCAGTTGATATATGAATATGTTTGAGCTATATGATGTAAAAATTTCTTACTAAACGAAAAGAAAATGTAAAATAATCATAATAAATATAATGATAATATTAAAATATGAAGGTAATAATAATGAAGTATCATTAAGATTTTATTTCAATATTTTCATTTATTTTTATTATTTTTCATAAATTTTATTATTTTAGTTTAAAAATTAGACTAACAGTGACTGTTCGTTATTAGAGTTTTAACTTTTTCGTCCATAGTGTTTTTGACTAATTAAACGAAATAATTTTATGACTTTCAATTTGCTGTGCATAAATCAGTTCATTCGCGATCATCGTTTATTGTCAAGAATCTTGCACAGAAAATGTTGTGTGAATGCTGTACGATTCTTCGCGTTAACAATAAAGTTTATCTTTTTGCTTCATTGAAAACGAGTTACAATAAAATGTAGAAGAGTTTGAATTCTTAGCAAAGTCTCTTTCTCGGTAATTTACGCAAATATTACATAATGCAATAGAAATTATACAGAAAAGACCATATCTAATACCAATTGTACACACACAGTCATTGAAATGAAAGAAACGAACACGATAGAATCGTCGGCGATCTTTAATGCAAAGAATAAAAGTTAAATTCATTCTATAAAAAGAAAGTATAAATGGACTAATGAATAAAACAAACCGTGACTTTAATCGCCTTTTTTTCATCTATGTATTCAAAATAAATTTCCCATTTTCAATGAAGACTAAATTGAGATATTCAAATTGAAATATTTAATTTCGAATCCAAATTGAAATATTTATTTTCGAAACCAAATTCAAATTCAAATTGCTGAAAATTTGCGTAATTCTGATTAATATACTAAATTGGTGGATATATAATAAAAGACTATGAGTTATTTTTGTAATTTATTCATTTTTTTTTATGTCTAATAAAATGTTTCCTTCTCAGTTTTTACACTTTTTGTATTATATGTACTAATAAAATAAATGAGTTTGTTGTAGATTTATTAACTTCTAGGATATACACTTATATATATAAATAGCAGTTCAAGTTATAAATATTACATAAAAAATTCAAGAATGGATCAGTGGAACTTGGAATATGGATTGAAAAGTATAAATGAAATATGAATAGAAGAGATGTTTAAACGAGAAGCGCTAAAAATCACGGAGCAGCTTTTGAACTTTATCTGCTGTGAATTATAACTGTATCTCGTAAAATCTTTTTGTAAATTTTTTCTGGTTTGAGTTTGTTTCAGATACCATCGAGACACCAACGAAAGAAGGCATATCCCGTACAATATCCTGTACATACAATATTCCATTCCTTTTCCTGCTAATATTTAGATTTTTATATAGATAGCGTTATTAAAGAAACTTAGGCTTTTACATAGATAGGAGGTAAACTTTTAATTAAAGGAGTTTAGGTCTTTAAATAATCTTTACATAATTAATTAAAAAATGAAGGGGATCCCCAAACAGATACGTTTAAATCGCTAATAGATAGGGCTTAAAAAACAAGTGTTGAATTTTGCGTAGGTAAAACTTGTAGAAAGAAACGTTTAGATTTCTAATAGATATAAGGCTAAGATAGAAAAGGTTTAGCTTTGATGTTTGTTCCTGGGATCTTTGTAGGAACTGTGGAAAGATGTGCATGCTATGTCAAGGTACAAATAATACATACAAGGTATTGCAGATTTTGGAAGGTATATTTATTCCAAACAATGTCCCCTTTCCTTTCTCTTTATTTTAGATTTATTATAGTTTTTTAGATAGGTAGGAATCTTAAAACTTTTATATCTTTGATAGGCAGTTTGAACTTGATTTACAGTTAGGTGGGAAATATTTTCGAATTGAGTGAATGTTATGGCTCAGTAGGATGTTTTTAAATGAAGTTAGGTTCATGGATAGGTAGGCTACTTGTAAATTGTATATTGTGTGGTGTATCTGTATGTGTGTAGTAGTATGTACATATTATGGTTTTGGTTACAACTATTACATATTTTCATGGCAATGTATCATGTTATGCGATTAATTCAAGATTTAATTGAAATTTTATTTTCAGGCTGGGTCTCCATACGCAGCAACCTCCACACGGTGAGACCTGGGTAATCATTATTATTTGATGTATAATTACTAATTGCATCATATTATATGATATAATTATGAATTATATAGCAAGTAATATGAGCTAATTGGCTGCTATCGCGATTATGTTTTTATGAATATGAGATGGCAGTTGTAGATTTAAATATTTATGAGTAATCGGTAGTCATTGACGAATGTGTATTATTACAATTTCCTAAAAATAATGCTGGAAGTTGTCGCGTTTCTTTTTAAATAATCTTGAATGAAAATTAATAAGATATTAATTTTAAATTAATTTTTTAGTATTGCTATTATCGCGAATAGCACGGCTAACTTTTTGCTTGTAAAAAGATAGTAATTTCTCTCGTATTTATTTTTTAGAGTCAGTTAACTGCATTATTTTCCCATCGTGATTGTTTTAATTGTTTTTTTCAATTAGCGTTGCGTTGATGAGTAATCGCGTTTCTTTAAGCAATGCTACGTTTTTAAAATCCCCAAAATTCTTCCACTGAAATTGTGGAAGTATGTTCGCGCTCTCGGTTTAGGTACCTATTGTGGTTTAAAGAATTAAATATCTAAACTCATCTATTGGTATGATTTATGTCTCAGAGAATTTTACTGAAATCTTCGAACTTGTTCCACCATTGTGATACTACCGGAAGAAGAATCGTATTCAACATAGTGATGCATTTCTTTTTTTCTTCATTGTATTTACATACTTTTGTAGATAGGATATGTGAAGATCTTTAACTTTTTGAGAGACACATTGAATTAGAGTTAGATAAGATGTATTTTAGATGAATTAAATTTATGATTAGGTAGAATATTTTTAAGTTAATATAGGTATATGATAGGTAGATCTTTTAGAGTAAAATCTTGGTATATATAAGTAGGTATTTTGTTAGGTAGGAACATACTTACTAAGGCTGCTTGAAAGCGTTGTTTCCTAACAATGCTAATGTATGTTGATCTAAGTTAGTTTTTAAATAAAGTATATCGTTAATTAAGTGCATAATCAGCTAATCTTTCGCGTTCCTTTTTTGTTGTACGTTTTGCGCTACGATTACGAGATTAAATATTTTGCAAACGCACGCCAAGAGGAGGATTTGTTTGAAAATTGACTTAATTTTCAAATAAGTTCCGCGCAAAGGTATCGGTAAAGTAGCAATTTTAATTACCAAGTACCGTAGAAGAGTCTCCATCTGCGGTTCGAGGAAACTATCGTTTGTCGATAACATAGAGGTCCGTGTTGCATTTGGGTACCAAAAGCCATCAAATAACGCAAATTCAGGGTGAAATAAGCATTGGTCTAGGACAGGACGACGAAGAAAATACACTGAGGCAAATATACAACGTACGACATTTATTCTCTCATTTTCCTTAAATCGATATCATCCTACGTACGGGTAGATACAGAGGATCCTATAAAGGTACATGAATTTCCATGAATTCTGAAAATTCGAGGAGATATATCAGCGTACCCTTACGACATCCCTTCTATTCCTCTCTGTCGTGTGCGTACAACTGTGTATGCGTGTGTGCGTATCTATACTTCGCTTCCGGTTGCACTAGCTCCTTTACTTCGGATTCATACTGTGTTGCATCTTTCTGCGCGTTTCAATCTTTCATTCGAACGACGTTTCCGCGTTTCTCTTGTCCACGAGTCTGTTTTCTTTTTCTGAATAAAACATTACCCGACAGGCGAGTAGTCGAACAAGAACAACAAGAACACGTTTCTACACGATGCCTCAAATATCGCAGCCATACGCACTGTACGTAATTCGTCAACTCATAGAATTCGAACGACTAGTTTCGGAGCGTAGAAATTTAATTCGATTCATTCGACGTATTCTCTGTTCTTCTGTTTTCTAATTTCTCCCTTTTTTTCTTTTTCTTTTCGTGCGATTGATGAATCTTTTGAATTCGAAATGTAACACGCGACGATCAGGGAACGTTCGATCAAACCGTGAGACCGTGAATCGGGATATTTACAGCATTTACGGCCGTGTTCCGTGCGGAAAAACAAGCTGACGACGCGGTCGAGAACAGTCGATGGACAACTATTCGCGACGAATCGATAAATAATTCGAGCTAGTGTAAGACCGATTTTCAAATTCGTATGGACTTTGCCTAAATTTCAAACAAGCACTCATCGATCGTGCCCCGATTTTCGAGGATATTTACGTCTCTGTTAAAAAGCGGCTCTCGCGATCCTCTCTCCATTCTCATCAATTCGGGGCGAAATTTTTGATAAAAGCACGCGATAGTTCGGAATGAAACGTTATCTATTTACCTTTCTTCTTTTTAACAATGACGAATAAAACTAATTGAACGCATTCTATGTACACATCGACGCACAGTCTCTGGTCCTACGTGAGTGTTATCACTCCACGCGATATGCCACGGGCTCGATTTCCTGCTAATTTCTTTCTTCGTTCATTCGCTCGTCTTTCCAATCGATACGGTAGCGGAGAGCTCACCCTCTACGGTTCAACAGCTTCGCAGCTCTTGGAGCTGACTCGCTGAGCAAGTTTTGCCGACGTTAAATGAAATTCAATATAAATGATATGTAAATCGAAGGCGACGCTTTAACACAGTACTACCCTTTTCGTTGGGAAATTTATTTCGAAGGAGTTTCATTTTCTTCCGATACTATACACAGTATCATTTCAAGCTCTTAAGATCTTAAATGTCACGGGAAGATCGTGTCAATTTTCTTCTCCGAACCATCACTTTACTTACGTTATTCTACTCTCGAGTTAATAAGAAAATTATTGGGACAAAACCATTTCGTGTCTCGCCAATTACGTTCGAGAAACATATCGAGGCGCTGAAAGGCCGCAGAGGGGTTGAAAGGTGCCGCGAAACCATAGAATCTTAGAGCAAGATCCAACAACGATCTTCTGTTTTATTTTACAATAGATAACGCGTTCGAGTTTCACGTTTTTCATAGTATCGATTCTCGAGCTTGACGACACCGGTTTTTGCAGATATTTCTTCCATTCTTTTAATGCCACTTATCAAATATTGTCATGGATTCTTCTTGCCTGCTTATTCCGAACGCCACTTCCGATAGACGAACGAAGAAATGGCCGACTTAACGTGCTAAAAGTCTCGACGCTCCTATTTCCTCTCAAGATCGTTCTAGACATTTTGAAATCGTAATATTTTTACAATCGTGCCGTCGTTTTTCAACTTTTCGCTGTTTACCCTAACAGACAAGAGGAATCAACTTACGATGCGTTAAGGGCACTCGGAGGGTTGAACAGTTTCCTGGAATTGAACGGCGTTAGGCCGCCACCGACAATTGCAGTCCCGTAGAAAAAATATTCGCTCGATTTCCTACTAAACTCTCTGCGCAGCGAAGTTACAGTTCGCGTTTGGTTGCGAAAGCGTAAAAGCTCTTACGTTAGCCTCACTTCTGGTATACCGGATAGTGTCAATTTACTGCACATTTCTCAACAACTTCGAACAGCTTAAACATCTTCGATAAGTAACTTCGAATATGTAGTAACTAATTAATCTCCGTGATAACTTTAGCGCCTTAGACTAGAATAGTTTTCCACGAATTCGACATCGGTAACGCGCGTACGCAGGCATGTACGATCATAAGAGTTGCTGTTTTTCCATTTCTGTCGGAAAATTTGGAAAAAAATCGAATGATAGAAGATACTAGATTCCGAAGATCCGACGTTAAATTTTACACTCGAATTATCTCAATATGCACATAGTTTGTTCGTGAAATGGTGGAGTTTGTTCTTTAAATGATTTTGAAATGGTTTAAACATCGAACGATACATAATATTAGATCGTTAAATTCAATCTACGGTGAATTTTAGTGAAAGATGCATATAGTCTCGTTTTATAAATGGCTGAGTTTACACCAAGAGGAGAACTTGGAGATATATTTAATTATCGAATAGTACAACGTACCAGATCGTGAAGATTCAATATTGAATTTTGCGCTCGAATTATTCGAAGTTAAATATGGATACAGTTTCCTGTTTCTTGAACGACCGAGTTTGCGCGCATACTTCGAACTTTGCGTCCGATTTTTGTGGAGGGAAACTTCCATAGAAAATCTTTCTCTTTCAAGACTTTCATCTTGAGTTTTAGGATTCATTCTCTTCTCCGGTTTCAAGGAGTTGAAATAAAAATAAAATTCAAGAAGATGAGAGTTTCGGGGTGAATACCGCTATTGAGAAAATTGCTTCCGGAAATCCAAGCTAAATAAAGGGGAGAAAAAAAAAACAAGAAAAAAAAAGAGGAATAGGAAAAGAAGAGGGCTTTCAATAAGAGCCAGCGAACACGAAGTTTGGAAATTCGAGAATCGCCGTAGATCGATTTCGTCGGTTGATGGCCACCGAGAAAACTGGGAAAAGGGTTTAGAAGTTGGACTTTCTTTTTGCAAAAAAAGAATAAGAGCTTGTATAGTGTACAAGAAAAAAAGGCTGTTTTAAAAAGGATCTTCTGTTCCTCTTCTAAAGTAACTTTTCTCGAGCTATTGACCTTTTTTTACACGCCCGCGTACACTCGATAAATATGGCACACAAGAGTCATCAAGATTCAACGAGAGTCTACATCATATGATACAAGTTCTCTTCAAAAACTAGTAAACGAACACAGAATAAAAGAGAAAAGGGAGGAGAAAGGACATAGAAAAAAGTAACAAATAGATTGAACGTAAAGGTAACAAAATCACTGGCACAAATGACAGAATCGTAAGAGATGAAAAATAGCTATCAAATCGATCGATGATATGCCATCGATTAAACTGTAAATCAAAGAATAGCGCTGCTCGTAGTAGACGGCTTTGCAGACTTTGGTGCATCTTGGCAAGGGGCCAGAGAGTCGTTGGAAATTGCTCGGAGACTTCGCGTAGCCTATTGTCGACTGAACAGACTGGTACCCATTGGACGAGATCAAGGATCTATGGTAAAGCTTCGATCTATTTCATCGAGATGGTCCGTCGATTTGTTTCCATCAGGCCGTTCACCGTGATCAGGCCACCTCGGCGGTGCATCGTGGTCGTCGTGGAGGTGTTGGTTGGGGTCTGGGACGTTATCTCCGTGGTCGCACTCGTTGACGCCAGTCTCTTCTGCGAACGAAAGAGGAATTTTATAAAGTGGAATATTTACCTTGTGAAATATAATTAGAGATTAGGAACCTTTTTGATTAAGCAAGTTAGATTTTACGTTGAAGGGAAGGTATCGTAACATTAGACACAGATAAATGTAATCAGTAACGAAATGAATGAATAAGAACATAGCAGCGAAAATTATGTGATAATATAATACCTATGTAATGAGATAAAGTTAAATGACCTAGATAATGTAATATGATACTATTCCTGATGCAATTCAAATCAATGCGTCAAAATGATGACGAGATTTGAGACTCCTCGATTGTGAAAATACGTGAGATACGAAGACCTTATACCGTTATTCCATTATCTTTTTTTTCACGGTATAGACATTCTCTTTCCCCCGACAAACGCTGTTTATTAAATGGAAACAAATTTTCCAAATCAGTTACTCTCCACCTCTACCTCTATCTCACTATCACTTAAAGTACCATTTTCGCGTACATGATCCTTACTGCATTCATAGAGGATTCTTAGAGGATTCTTAGAGGGTTCTTAGAGGATTCTCAGAGGATTCTTAGGGGATTTTTAAAGGATTCTTAAAGAATTCTTAGATTTGCATAAGCTCGAAAGATATCCTGTCAATCGATTTACTAAGCCAACGATGACACGACATAGCAACCTCCTCGATCATCCATGCTTATTAATCTTGGTAATCTTTCTTGGAAAGCAGAAAGGGAATCGATTTAAGGAACTCCTGGCCTATTCGTTTTCTTTTAGTCAATAGATGGACGTGATCCAGTTGTTCCAGTCAGGAATGTCCGGATCGGAAAGGAACGGCGCGAAACTTTATATTCGGCACGCCCCGCCGCGGCGAACTTTCGCAATCAGACCAGGGATCACGTAAGATCCGCGCCGGAAGGAAGGCATCGCTCACTTCCGGTCGGTGGGGTCAACCGAGTCCAGGCACGTTCTCGTCAACGGATCCCGGAAATTGCGGCACGTAAAAGCGTCGCGATGCCTCGGGATTACTTCCAATTCGAGTGTCTTTCGGCTTCCTCTTAAATAGCATAGCCCGATCACGATCTTCGTTTTATCGTACTCGACCGGTGCCCGTTCGTTAAAAAGCCGAGGAAGAATGGCTCCCGTTGTTTGACTCGCTTAAATTCCCCAGACCGTTTATTTGCCCATTGTAATTGCGTTCCATGGCTTCGATCTTTGCAACTTGCTGCGTCCTCCACGTCTTTATCGCCTCCCGTGCAATCTCGGTTTTATACATCTGACCGAGTTCTATTCACAACTAGGAGAAATAAATTTTCATGAAGATCGTTTGCTTTGTGACAAGCGAGGTTAACTCGCCACGTTTGATCGCTGTGTGAAAATACTTTATACCACGGTTGATAGCGTGTGTAGAACGTTTCTTCCAGTATAGAGCAATAAATGCAGCTTCATTGAGCACGAAAGTTTATTACGACGAAATTTATTCCAAGACACGAAATACGAAAACTCTGATGGAAATACTTTTTTAGCAGAGCTCAAACTGGCCGGAAATTATTCTATTATATCTGATTAACCTTCAAGAAATTTTAAACGTTGCTAAAAAGTCATAAAAAAAAGTTTTATTAATACCATGTATTCACCGACATTGTGTAGAATAAAATATCGATATTGATATTATCTGTCTTACCATATCGTTAGAATTACTTAAAAACTTTAGTTTTATTTACCTGATTTTATCTCTATATTTTTTTCTCTAATCTAAATATATGCAAGTGGCACAAGGTACCATCTTGGAATTAGTTGGTTACATTCCTCCGCTAATTTTCGATCGAATCGCGGACAGCGCGGCCATCGAGGACGGCTGGCAGAGTGGCGCGGGAAATTTAATAAAACGCAAATCGAGCTCACCTCGGCCTCGTTCTCTTTGTAGGGCCAGAAGTCAATTTGCCTGAGTGCTTCCAGCTGGTTCTCCAGCGGGTCGCTACTATTGCTTTTCGTCGAACCGCCTCGTAGCCCAGGATCCTTCTTCCACGCATAAATAGGTCGCTCCAGGCCCACTTGGAGTTGATTAGCCGTTCGTTCCGCCTCGTCCGCGTGACCGTTTTCGTTCCTTGGGTCTTCTTCGTTCTTTCTCCATTCGTTTCCGGTGTACTTGGGCGAAGAAACCGCGGACACCGCGACGAACGCGTTTTTTGACTTCGACGAGGTTGCGTCGGCCGTGGTACCTGGTTTGGAGATCGGCATTGCAGTTACCCTGTGATAGGCGAATTGCTTCCATTTCGTGGGCCACGTGCCTGTCGAACTCGTCTTGCCGTAATTCCACTCATCGTTGATTTTCTGCTGCCACGGAGAGAGCTCGTTGCCCTTCCCGTTCCAACCATTCTGCTCGTTGGATTTTTTTGGCCAAGCATCCCCAGAATCTTCCTCTTTGACTTTCGCAGGCCACGAATCTTCGTTGAACTTGGACCCGTTGTCGTTCGTCTTGGACGTCCAAGATTCGTTGGATTTCGTCGACCACGAGCCACTTCTCGTCGCCCACGAATTCTTGTCCCCCATTTTAGATATCCAAGAGGTAGATTCTGGCTTGGCTAACCACTCTCCTCCTTTCACCTTCCACGAGTCGGAGTTGCTGCCCTTGGACGCCCAAGCGTTGTCTTTCGCTTTCGCGAACCACGAGCCTGGTTTGTTCGATTTCTCAGACCAAATTTCGGGCACGTTCGTCTTGTCGGGCCAGAGAGTTATACTGGATTTGTCCATCCACGAGTCGTTGGCTTTTTCAGGCCAAGAACCCTTGCTCGTCCACTTGGCCTCGGCGTTCGTTCTCCCGAGAGGTTTGCTCCACCTTCGAGAAGTATTCTCATCGGAAGGTTCCATCGCTTTGATCTGGTACGGCTTCCAAGTAGATTGGTCGGCCGCCATTACCCAGGCACCCACCGATTGGATCTTGGGCAAAGCAGCTTCATCCGTCCACGAGTTCTTCCCTTCGTATTTCCTTCTCCAAGTGCCAGAATCATCTCCTTGCATATTCTCGGTTTTCATCCAATCCTTAGAATTTTTCGAATCCGACAGCATCGTCCATGATTTCATCGACTCGCCGGATCTCGTCTTATAGTCGCTGAAATTGCTCCTATCGTCGTTCGATTTGTACCTGGAAGCTTCCGTCTGAGGCAGTTTCTCTTCCTTCGAGAACTCTTTCGACGAGAACAACCTGCTATGTTTCTCGTCCTTCTGTTTTCTTTCTCCGTTTGACTTCTCGGTTTCTTCCTTCGACCAAGCACCGTTATTCTGCTTGTCTAAGCCCAATTTCTTTACCAAATCGGCGTTCGGGTTGTACGACTTCCCATTCTCGTCTTTCGGCCATGGCTTAGCACCAGGAAGCTTATGAGGCCATGTAGCTGGATCAGAGGTTAGGCTGTTCCAGGTTTTCATAGTTATTTGTGGTAACACGACTTTCTCCTTGCTCTCCTGTTTCATAGACGATTTATTAGGTTCAGAGCGATTTTTACCTTTCTCCCATACGCTGTTTGCCTGATCTCGATCGTATAGTTTCATGGGTCTTTCTCCTTGTTGCCACGAAGGCGCAATTTTCATAGGTTTTTCCACTGGCCAATTAGATCTGTCTCTGTTCCATGAATGTTGAGCTCGTTGCTGTTGCCACATTTTCTCGGCTTCAGCTTCCTGTTCAGCGCCTTCTTCGTTGTCTAAGATGGGCCAATAATTCTGTTCAACCGGTAAAAAGCTGTCACGTTGCGACCAATACTTGGCGTTGTTCGAAGGTTGCCTCCAAGACCATTTCTCAGACGAAATAGGCAACAGAGGACGTTCCTCGGGTCTCCAGGGTGGATTGTATCCGTACGACAGATCCGGCCAACTTTTGCTCAACGCGAAATCTCGAGATCTCGGCTCGTACTCCTGATCGGTAGAAAATCCATCAGACTGCACATTGAAGTCGCCTTGGTAGCCCTCCTCGCGTCTTCCTAGGAATTCTCGCGACGCTGGTGACAGCTGATTGTATCGTAGTCGGTGGTACGTTTCCGGTATGTCGTAGTCTGGAACACGTCCCGGGTCTGAAAGATCGAACACGCTCCAGCACTTTCGAAATAAGTGGTTAAAGGCATTCGAAACTTTTTGTTTAGAATGCAATGGAATCGACTTTGCTTACTAGTTTGTGAACTGTCTGAAAGATTTGTTGATACAGAGCGATGCAAAAGACCACCGAAGATCTTGGATGTTGAATCGAAAAATGGAATCGAATCGAATCTGGCGAAAATGATTCTGCCGCGTTTATAAATCTTAATACTTTGAAGACTGAATTTTCTAGTAACCTGTGAGAAACTTGTTTTTTATTCATTATCGATAATAAGGAGTGATTTTTTCGAATAGTTTTATAAAGAAGACGTAATGCATTAAAGTTTGAGACCAATTTAAAAAAAATTGTTATAGTTATAGTTAATTAATTTCTACTTGACGACGAATTTTGTCCACTGTGTGAAAATAAGATTCACTAAAAGTTAAAAATTGTTTAATTTTAAATTGTAACATAGAAAATAAAATAAACTCGACGCGCTGCCTCTTTGTATACGCGACGTAGCATGTGAAAAGGTTGAACGTCGCATCGCGAAACATTATTTTGCATCGCTCTGTAAAGAAACGCGCAAAAATGGCCTGATTTAACCTTGGAACCCACCTGTAGGCCTGTCGTACACGTTCGTGAACTCCCTATGTGGCTGAACGTGACCAGGCTGACGAGTTCCAATCTTGCCAAACCGCATCGGCCTTTGATTGCCAAGTTCACCAACTTCGTTCGCTAGAATTGGATTTCTATCGAAAGGGAAAGACTTGGTGTTGCTTTTCGACTTGTTCTGTTCGATCAACTCTCTGATAGAAGGCAAGCTTCTGGAACTCTGTGGAACAGAGTAACGCGGACTTGTGGTTTTTTCGGTTTCACCCTGCAGATCTTGTTGCCAGGGTGGACCAAAGAGTCTCTCTGCTACCAGACGCCAGTGAACCGGCGTCGTTTGCCAGGGCGTCTCTGTGGTTGTCAACAACGGAGGCGTTGCTGGTACAGATGTTAACGTGGTCGTGGAGAAACGATGCTTCGGTTTCTTCTTCTTCTTCAACTTCTTCCGCGACTTCCTCGAGTTGTTTGAGGATTCCGAAGTGGTTGGAAATAGAGTCGAAGTGGACTCGTAGCTGCGTTTCGCTGCTGGGTCCAACTCGTTTCTAGACAGTTTCAGCTCGTTCTCGGTGTTTGCTGTCGATAGAAGCAAAATAACGTCATTTTTACGGTGTGCAGGTTCCTTTGATTAAAATTGCTAAGTTTAATCCTTTAAATACGCGTATCTTCCTATAAATCGTTCCCTTCAAACGCAAAAAATGCTAAAGCGAAATACGATAATCAATAAGCGGTTTTGAGATACAGCTTTCTACGAACGTTCACTCATTATGGATTACGCTAACATACAAACAAATATTTATTTTGTAGAGAAAAGTATAGCACAGCTACAAGATTATAATTATTTGCAGAGTGAAGTAGTCATAAAATATCTTATTTATTTTACTATATTCAAAGGCTGAAACGCTGATAAACGTCAGTCGCTGATAAACGATTCCAGCATCTCAAAGTCGATAAAAATTTTAATATCATTGACGTTAGCTATATGTAAAGGTTTAAGGTATGAATGTAAAATATGGTCAAACGATTTTCGCGGTAGGAAAATTTTGTCTCTAGAACACGCGGTATATTCGCATAGGTAGGTTTTCCATCTGCAGAGGCGAGCAGCGTCGGGCAACGTCGATTTATTTCTCATAAAAAGCACATCGCGATACGTCCACTCGAACCGAGTTCTCCCGCAGGCGGCGCTCATCCATCAGCGCGAGCAAATGGCCATTATTAAAGCGGCATTGTTCCTGTAATGGAGATTAAGATGGTTTCGCGCGCAAAGCGCTTTACCTACTGCTTGCCCTGGCTCCGATGCACGGACTAACTTGTTCCTGGATTATTCACTGTCTCCGTATACACTGCCCCACCACGCGTCACGCGTTAGTTAGGAAATTAAGAGACGGATTTTGCATACGGTCATTTCGAAAGAAACCGCCGGAACTCTTTGACTCTAATCCGTTTTTAAATCTCTTCGCTCTCTCCCTTTGATAAGGCGACAGGAATTGTCGAATTTCGTTTAAATATATATTTGAAAAAGTTGAGAAGTTTTGTGGAAAAAGAAGCCATAAAGCATGGCGTGTACGATGAATCGAGTAAATTAGGTTGGAAGTGTTTGAGTTGTAGCTTTTTAATATCGGTTACGTATGAATTGATAATTATAATTAAACTAGTATTTGAGAAGAAACTACATTTGATTATGGGCCGTTACTCGTGTAGTGCACGTGAAATTGGGGGTGGTTTTGCCGGTTTCGAAATAGTTTACGCTCCGAATTCTGTCCTTTTGTCCACTTTTATACTTCACTTAGGAATTTTTATCTTGAAATCTATTCATCGGATAAGAAGTTGCGCTGTTTTAATTTCAACGTGGACGATTCGATGTATTTAAATAAAATTCTTTTACGTTGATAAATTACTTTTCTAACGTTGGAAATTATAAACTAATTCTTTTGTTTGTAACTGACAAAAGTTCAACATCCAACAATTCGTTCTGCTAGTTTCTATAGTACCAGTTGTGAAAAATTTGTTCCACAAATGGCATTGACTCGGTACGGTCAAGAAAATCCATTCACGGTTCAATTCGACTTCATTCGAATTCATTCCCTTTGTTTCCGGGTAATCTCGTCGAAGCAACGCGAAATGGCAAGAGTACATCGTGGCGTGAAATGGGTTAACGTATTGTTCGCGTGCCAGGAAGTAATCGAATGAGTGAGACTCGGGGGTGTGGCGGTGGGTGAAAAAGAGTCGGTGGAAGCGGACGAAGAGAAAAGGGAAAATCCAAACGGAGAGGATTTCCCGCGGGCGAATTACATTGATTTCCACGTTATACAGATCGACTAATTGTCGGGAGGCAATTACACCGGGCAATAATGCAGACACTATTTCGTCTAATCGACCTATTGTGAGACTTTATTGGATTCTCCTTGGTCGACTCGAACGCGATTAGCAGCGAGGGTCTTCCCTTTTGCGACAACTTTTTCCTTTTAATAGCTTAACTGGACGAGAACACCTTGTAACTGCTTCCACTGAAATCTATTTATTCGGGAATGGCTTCTTACAGAAGGATAGTCCTCTGTTTTGATTCTGAAATTGAATACCACGAACGAAGCACGAAATAGACCTATCATATTATGAGACTTCGTGTCGCACGAATAGAGAGCAGAGCTTAGCTTCTTTGCGTTTTAATTTCTTTCGAGAAAGTGGATTAATCTTACGTCTATTTTTGTTATCAGCTATAACCGTGTAACTTAGGGCTATCTAGAACTGTTATAGTAAAAAATTGTGGTTTTTACACATAGAATTACTTCCCATAAATTTCATATACATTACATGAAGCGTCGTATAAGTAAAGATTCGATGTACCTTTCGCTTCATCTTCGTTGCTTTGGTGTAGAGATACTTGTATCATCCTGATTACAAAACTACAAATCTTCTACTACCACTAAATGATACAAGAAGTATTGACATATATTTCTATAGAAGAAAATGAAATTAATCGAATTTGTCAAGAAGATAATATCTTTCTACATAACTTTTGTTTACATAGCTAACGAACGACAATCCTTGATAAACGATACATGATAGACGATCATGATAAGGTTTGGCAATCACTCATCTCACATTTCAATGGTCTCATTGACGACACAACTCCTTTACCCTTATTCCCTGTTGCTAGATACAAGACGCGTCTTAAACGATAATTAACCGGGGAAGTTCATCGAGAGTCGCAACAGGTTTCTTCTTCTTCGGGAGACCACGAGCACGTTTGTAATAAAGTCTCGAGACGCAACTTTGTTGCGAAACTTGCCCGATCATCGTCCCTTGTCGCCTCACGAGTAAACATTCAATCGATGAACCGGTTCGAATCACTTCCGCTTTGCTTTAACGCTACTCGTGATCGTGCAAACAACTGAATTTCGCTACACTCGCGAATCTTCGTTGGAAGCTTGTAGAAAGGCTAACGACGATCGTCGATGCGGGTGTGCCTCTTCGATGAAGGGTTAACGAGGACCGAACTATTCACCCAAATACCAATTTCAAACTATTCTGCCGCGGAATTCCTTCGCCTAGGTGCTTTTCAGCTTCTTGCCCTCGAGACACCCAAAGCGTTACTTACCAAGCAGTTTCTGCACCCGCTCCCATCGGCTTGGATTCTCAGCTATCTTCACCAAAAGTTCCAACAAGTTCTCCACCAGCGCGTCTTCTCGAGCCTACCCAACAATGCAACGATAATTAAATTATCCCATTAACTCTAGAATATGAGAGAGAAAGTAATAGAACGAGCAGGCGTAGAGTAGCAGACATAAAGATGCATGCGCTCTTGTTCGTAAATGTTAGGGCAATCATGAACATTATATTAAATTATTAGTTTTGTCGTCTATATCTGTCGTGTCTTCTTTTTTACATGGTATAAATGGTTTTATGTCGTATAAATGGTCTTTTTGGGCTTTTCTATCTAATTCACCTTAAATTTTTTAACTAGAGTTTAGGATAGACAATTGTTGAAAGTGGAACATCACTAGTTTAATTTTTGCAAATAGTTTCAACAAATCTTTGTTATGTTTGTACATTCAAATTTGTTAACATTCAATAATTCTATTGAAACAATATCTGATACTAAATAGATCTCATACTGTATAAATCTCGCATGCATACATAAGGACTAATGTATATTACTCGTATAACTTTACACGAATAGATGAAAATCAATACGTAACTAGTTTACTACATTACATTACTGCAACCCCTGCAATTAGTTTCAGCAAATTTTTCCTATGTGTATATACCAGGTAAACCTTGCATAAGTACAAAATTGTGATTGTTTAATCGTTTTCTCGATCGTTTTCTTCCTCAATTTTTTCGTATGTCACCATTCGATGTTCTGATACTTGGGAATGAGAGTATGCGCGCAATCTTAGATAAAGAAATCATGATAAAATAACGAACAGGAAACATCTTAAACGTATTTTCTCCATACATTTTTTCCTGCACGACTTTTAGATTTTAATTTACGCTACTCTTGCGTGACTGTATCTTTGCGTATTAACAGACATTGAGACCAGCAAACTCGTACAGACAAAATGGAACTTGTTGATGAAGTTGTTGAACGTCGGTAGTTTCTAAACCGTGACTCGACCAAGAGAGAATTTTTCTCGGCTCCCCGTGGAAACATGTTTTCCCCTCTCGCTTTTCCACTCGAACGTGTTTTGCAAAATATGCACGCACCGCTCGCCGCCGGAAATTCTCGTCGCTCAACGATCATTAACGACTCGACGGAGTCGTGAGCGCTCGTTGCGCGCCACGCTGCTCTCTTCATTCGGATCCACGGCTCTCCTGCCTTTTCTGGATCCTGTTCAATGTGAAATCACAAACCTGAATCGTGATTCACAGCACAAGTGTCATTTTGCCTCCTTTCATGTCGAAACGTTGTCTAACTCGCTGAACTTTTCGAAGAATTTCTTAATTTCAAAGTTGTTCTTCTTTCGAAATGCGCATTTTGACTGCTCGAATAGAGAAATGAGAAAACGAGAAAATTCATCTTTGTGTTTAAGTTAGACTCGTTTCATATTCTTCTCAATTTCTGGTACGATTGTATACCACGTCTCATAATTACGAAGCCGCTCTAAAATTGTCAAAACATACTTGCATATTGGATATCTTGTAGCTTCCACGTACATTTTTAGATTCATCCGAAACTTTATCGATATAGCTAATGAAAATTCAAAATATTTCATATTGCACATAATATATTCATGAAAAGTTTCTGTAAGTTTTCGAAGACTTTCATAAACTATTGTATCTATAGGAACAACAAATATTGGAATGGTTTCACAATCATGTCGTGCAATATATCCATGAAAAATTGGAGCGTGCCTTGGTTTGCTATATTTTTCAAATTAGTGGTTATATGGAAATCGGCTAATTTTACGCTTGCGGAAAAAATTCGAGTGTCGTGGACGGAGCAACGACACAAGGGACTCGACTTCCGTTCTGGCGTTCCTCGTAATTTCCGTCGGAGGATTCCACGGATTCGTTACGCGTCCTCTCGCTGCGCACTCTCGAAAATTCCGGGCAAAAAGAGAGTAACAAAAACGATCGGAAGCCGAAAGGGGGACGAACGAAATCGTGGACAAAGGAGAGTGTAGATCGATCCTCTGGGGAGATTGTCTCACGTGGTCGATAAACGTTTTCGACGGTGTCGCCAGAAGGGACGGCCACTGTCGTGCTCTTCCGGATGCCGTGCTTCGTAATTTCCGCTCGAAACTCCTCCCTGGTATTTCGTGTCGAATATCTCCGACCGGTGGCGATAATCGTAAATCACGGGAATTAAGATTAACAGCTCCGTTTCGTGATCGCCGCCTCTATTGGGTTGCCGCTACAACAAGTATTTTATTTGCGCAAGTGCATCACGTCTATAGGCTTTTACATATTACGGCCGTTACAAGTATACGAGGAATGAATTTACCCTTTCGTGACGAGACTTGGACAAGTTAATGAATATATAGCTAGATAGATACTATAAATTACACGGTTTAAATGTTATACGTAACGCTGTATTACGTAATTTCTATAAAAATCAGGAAATCGTGAAGATTATCCTCTAAATAGTTCATTCTGAATGTTTCTTTATTTTATTATATTATCGAAGGGCTTAAACATATCCGAATAATTGCTAGCTTTTTGATAGGATATGTTACGTCGCGTGGAACATCTGATATGTGGATGATGTGGTTACAGAATCGAAGATGGGAAGGAGTTAAATTAAACTTTTCTCATTTATTGGTAAAATTGACTCTGTGGCACACGGGATTTCCTCGGAGTTAGTGAAAATTAATGTGATATTCTCTCCATTTCCATCGTTCGCAAGATCTCTGCCCCAGTTTTTTTTCTTTCAATAACAAACCAGTGAGCCCTTCGCTTCTACACAGATGTTCCCACTTCTCGTCCCTTTGTGAAATAGAAACTTATGCGAACTCGAGTCTCACAGGCTGTCTTTGACAAAAATCATATGGATTTTCATTTGCACCGCTTTATCAGTATCCCCCAGAGCCAGATGTCGGTTTTATCTCTTCCATAGAATTCTCTGCATCCCTTCCTTCCCTTATTACGCTAAAACATATTTCTTTTCTCTCTTCATCGTACTTTGATTTTCATTGAATTCTTTAATAAAAGACGCCTAATAAAATCAGATATACTTTCCTCTCCTTGCTTTTCTCTAATAAAGCTCGACATATCTTTACCATTTTTAGCTGTTCTAAGTCCTGTTCCGTGAACGAAGATCCTCGAAGCTCTTCCTTCTGTTGTTGATTCCAACGGCGGTGACTGCCGAGAACGGCTGCTACTGCGTCTGCTACTGCGATGGTTTGCGCGAAGCATATTGAATTATCCGTGAGAATGCCGCTCTTTGTGCGATCCACGCACATCCACGATAAGTGCACCAGGTATCTGCCGCGATAATAGCGGGCAAGAGCGCGAGACATCCTTGCAACGACGGAAGAATGCGCGCAATCTGCAGAGGCGCGCCTTTCAGCACGAATTGCCTTCTACTTTCTTATTCGTTATCTCCCCTATGGAATGCTGGTAGTCCATGATTATGTTAGACAAGGATCCTGCTTTTATTTTTTAAACGTTATTGCGTTATTGCGTTCATATAATTTTGTTAGAGGAAAAAACGCGCTGACGGATGAAAGTAACGCAATACGTCAGATTATTCTATGTGAGAATACGATTTGTAATAGACGCTCGATATTACTTAATTTCAATTTGAGCGTAAAATGTTTCTCAATGATTGAATTGTCTCTCCTTTCGTATCACCTCGATTTGACTTGCACATCAGAAAAAAATGTGCCTGTACTTAGTGGCCGCGCTTCAACTTTCACGGGATATCGTCTTATTCCCAACAATTATTGTATCGAAAGATTGTTTGATAAGAGATTTATAACTAAGACTCTTTAGAATCACCGAGCGTCCCTTTTGGACGCTCTTTTGTGAATCGTTGACTCTAGAAACAATATAAAAGTTAATTACGAAGTTAAGGAACGAGAGCAAATAGAATTTTCCGAAACACAGCTATTACAGCAGGGTTTCTCTTTGAAATAAAGAGAAAGCGAGAGATTTTTACGAGGATGTTCAAGTTCCACCAAAGAGGCACGACAAAAGCTCGGCTCTCGTTCGTGGATCCAATTGTCGCAGTAATCGCAGCACGGTGGCGAAGGAGTCGCTTTAAGAATATTGAATTAGTCGGGAGGATGTATTCTTTGTGCCAGAGTCGGACAGATGACAACGATGAAACGGAGACTCTGCCGATTCTCTAACTCGGCGCGCCGTCTCAAAGAAACTTAATTTCTTCCTGACTATTTTAGAGCTTTTGTGCATGAGAAATACCATCCTTGTCGCTGTTCTTCCGTTACAAGTGGAACATGCCAATCGTGTAAGAAGAGAACCGGTGAATTCTTTGTGGCCGTGTCATTCACTTATCTTGGCACGATAATGGAGAGGACGAGCAAGTACTACAAATGACGCCAATTTCATTATCGAATAATTCTTTCGGTTAATACCATTTTCGCTACTACCGACGCATGTATCGTATCTCTTTAATTACTCGGATTGAAATAATATTATTGGCGAAATTTGACAAACCACCGATTACAAATTATAAAAACGACAATTACAATTATTTATTCTACCTTCTTATGATAAATAAATTTACGTAATAAGATTTCCTTTTTGAGATGCACTTAAATAATGCGAAATTGATGACTTTATAAAAAGTGGAGTTAATCAGTTGGCCTTTTCAATGTGTTAAATCAATTGAAAGAATTGTATTGCTAGTTTATCTGCGAAAAAGATAGCAGCTTCCACAGGAAAACAATTATTATTTCCGACGAGGTTTCCGCAGAATGGCGCATTGCAAGCAGAGAAAAGACACGTCCTCGAGGTCGTGATTCCGTTCCATTTTCGAAAGCAGCGGAGGATCGTTGTCTTTTGTGCGTGCGACAAGAACAAATAGTCTCGGCGTGTATCTCGCGCCACGGGAAAGAAAACAGGGTATTGTATCTGCGCGATAAAAGAAAACTTGCCGATGGTTAACCGGCTTGAAAGCGGGACTGGCATTTATCATCGTGCCGCGTTTTATTTCCTCCACCCCTGATCGTTTCGCGACAACTTTCTCATTTGTATCTGACATGATTCGCGGCACGTTTCTTTCTACGAATAAATGCACCTATGTGCACGTTTTCCAAAAAGAAAGAAAAAAAGACAGAGAAAGAACAAAAGAGGAGAGAGAAGAGAACTGCAAGATTGCTCATTTGAGAAACTATCTTAAGTCCAAAACTAATTTTCCCTGCGATCATTTGGAGAACAAATTAGAAACGACGTATATACTTTCGTAATTTAAAATTTAATCTCCGCTCAGTGGAAGAAGATTTCCCTAGTCCGAGACTTCACCGTACAGAAAGGCGAATCATTTTTCAAAAGACTCGACGACGTAATTGTAAACTGTTCGATTCGCCGGGACGTCAGGTAATTTAAAGTTTGAAATGCAATCTTTGCGGCGGATCGCCAGGTTTGCTCGAACAGGTTCATCTAAAACCTAAAGTAAGAGAAAAATGATGAGTTGCAGCGACGTTCGTTATGAAGAAGACAGCTGTTTCGTTCTGAGGACAGTTAGCGATGCAAGAGGGGATGGATGGTGGTCGAGGGTGGGTTGTCTATTTGAATGATCGCGATGGGATCAAAGTCCGGCCGCAGGTAGCTGAAAAGACGCTTTGAGTACGAACAAAGCCACTCGCCGTTATTGGCCCGGGAACATGGTGCCTAACGGCTCGCAGGCCGGATTATTTATCGATTGCGGATACGCGCGCCCTTTGAGATCGACGACGCCGAACGGCTACCGATGAATATTTCCTCTCCATTTTCCTCGCACTTCGTTCCACGCTTGTTTATTCGGTTTCAACGCTTCCGCCCTGTACGCTCGAATTCCCCGTCCCGTTCGAGCTTAAAATCTGTTCACGTTACACGTGCTATCCCGTGGAATGGTATAAATCAATTTCCATCACTTCTATTATGGAATTGTGTTAGGGACTTCCATTGCTTTCCATTCGATTATTTTTTTCTTTTTGAAGCGATAAGTGGATTTAGTTTGCATAAACCATAAAGTATTAGAATATGAAAGCGCATAGTATGTTAAGGAGAGGTATGCCGTAAGGATTACACGCGTGCAGCAACAATGAGATTGCGACAGTTGAAGATCGTTTAAAATTTAGAGGCATAACTCTTCAATGTAGTGGAATATATCGTAATAGATAAATTTTCAATAAGTTTAATCTTATTCTCAACAGTAAAGTATCGAGGATAATTTTTTATTAAACAAAGATTCGTTGAAAAAGATAAAGTAGAGAGAGAATCGCTAGATACCAAAGAATCAACGCGTTCTGGCTATCAATTATTAAGCGATTAATTATTAACACAGAAACTTCCGACTAAACTCACCCCCAGTTCCCGAAGTTTCTGGCGTTGCTCCTCTTCGTTCGCGTATTCCGTCAACAAATAGGATTTTAGGTCCTTCAAAACTGTTTCTTGCCTCTTGTCCAACTTCTTTGGGCTGTTCGCTTTGGATCCCGAGTATTGATTGTGTTCCACGATTTCACTTTTTCCATTCGATCTCTCCGAATATCTTAGATCCTCCCACTCCACCGGCTGTAAGTAAAAAAAAAAGTGGTAGACTTCGTAGAAATCTTTCAATACCAAGTGCATTAACTGTCGTCAAAATATAACAGGGAAATTCCAATTTCTTTGGCAAAAGAGCTTTGAAATCTGACGTCACTTTTCCGATTCAAAGCTACTTCAAAGGACGCTTTCGAAGGAGGGTCCATTAATATCTCCGGCTTCGATCTCGTTCTAAATCCTTCTTCACGTTTAATTTCTTAAAAACCCGTCTCACTAAAAGCAGGAAGGAAACTTTTCGCCTGAAACTTGGCGACAAAGCGAAGTGCAATATTCGGCATCCTTGTTATTGATAAAACTTCACTGGTCTACGAAATAAAGGCTGTAGTTACACTTTATTCGTTTGTTGACGAACTAACGTTCTGATCAATAGTCAAAAATATAAAGACAATGAAAAGATACAGGTAAGAAGAAGATGTAAGCTTTATAAATTTGTTGCATTGTCATTGAATGAAAGGGGTTCAATCGATCTCAGTGTTAAAATACAACATATAAAAACTTAATTTTGACATGTTAAATTTTGTACAATTTTTTCGTTCAATTATTCGTTTCTAACGTTTAATCGTAGCCTAAGAAGAACGTGTCTACGTTATACAAAGTGACAATTTGGCTCACCTCGTTAGATTCGACGTTTCTTCGTTGAATCGTGTCTGTTTCCTCGCTCAAACGATTCAGTGGATCATCTGGTGGGACTAGATTCTTCGGCACCTGCGTCTCGTTACTCCCGATCAGGATTTCTTTCTGCGTGCTGAGTTCCTTTTTTACGGTCGGAACACGCTTTGTTTTCATGCGGTTACCCTCGCTGTGGTTAGAATTGCGTTCCTTCTTGTACTTTAGCAGCTCGGCCACCTGAAATCACACAAAATGCATATTCTCCTTTGGTATTCTTGGGAATATTAGAATAATGGAAAGAAATAGAGAATAATCATAGACATCGTTCCTTGGTAATGTCGGGAAACGAGATTATTCCTAGAATGTGAATTCCTATGGATTTATGGGAAATTTGAAAATTGCAATTCCTCCCAGTGACACAGGAGATTCTTGTAAAGAATGGATCGCGTCACCGCTATCGTAATAAATAGAAGCAAAGAGTATTCTGTCTTCAGGTAGAAAATAGAACTTACAGGAAAGTGAGATGTACGACACTATTACCTGCCAACGTTGCCATCGTCGTACCGAAAAAGAACGTACGAGTAGAATTTAAGAAACTATTCGACGCGTAACTACCGACTGACACTAGGTAGATGACTGTAGATATTCTAAAATTTTCTTCGAACGCACGAAAAAGTATTTAGAAAATGTATCGATATCCATTTCAAAGTATATAAATTATTTAAAAAAGAACTATAACGAGAGAAGGTTGTAGCAGCTCCATTTCAACAATCTCTGAATTCTGTAACTAATAAGAATTCTTATAAATATAAACAAGTAAACCAATTCATCGTTAAAAATATGCATGAAATCGTGTATAAATTCAGATTTGAAGAAGTTACGTGATATTAATGTTCTACCTAAAGAAAATGGCATTTTGCATGTACCAAGCTAATACAATTCGATCGAGACCAAGTTTATCGAAGGTACCATTTTGAGAGTGTAGTCGAAAGTTTCGTGAATACCCGGCATTCGCGAATTGTGCAACTGCCTGATTGGATGATTCGATTACCAACATGGAATAATATTATTAATACAGGTTTTCCCCGAGTAAAATGACATCGATTACGAACGTTTAATCGATCGACTTTATTCGATAACCCAACTGAAACTCTAATTTCGTTTCGTTTCGTTTCGACGAGTTTCGAGAGAAATAGAGACGAAAATAGGGAAATAGCGTAAATACGATAAAAGCGTGGCTGCTGTTGTCGTCGAAAGAAATTGCGCGAAACCTGGTCGGGGAAAGCCGAAGACAGATACCATGACCCTTTTAAAATTTCAAGTGTCTTCTTAAGACGTTACAAATGGCTTTCCAATCGCGAAACAGCTCGGACCTTTGTCGATGCAAAGTACTTTCCGATAGTCGGACGAAACCGGTCCGCCCATACGTCTCCTGATAAACATTAGACGACAGCACGATCGCCGTTGCGCTAGAATCGCGTTCAAATCGAGTCTTTTTTCAACTTATATCGCCTTCTTTTTGTCGCTTCTTGTCCGTTTCTTTTCGTTCTATCTCAAGCCGCGTATAAATCGAGTTGTTTTCCGTTTCCTCGAGAAATCGAAGCTAAGATCTTGTTAAATCGAACTGTCATTAGAACACAGCGGAGCTTCATTTATTGAAAGGAAATCGTAGTTTGTTTTCGATACATTGGATTTCTGTTGAATTTCAAATTGAAATGTTCAGGACACATTGTTGGGAAAGAATCGCGCTTCCGTATGCTCCAAAGTTTGTCGCATTACGCAAACTGCACGACTTCTCCGTTTCATTTTCACCGAGCATACCGTGACTGTGGAATTGCAGAGTGGAAATTCATCGACCAAGGAGTCGAATGTGTCGAGTAACCGCAGCTAGCAGGATCAAGCACGAACATGGAATCGACGTTATCCTGGCGAATAGCCAGCTTAATCGTAAATAGAGCACGGAAACGAAGTAAGAAATGGGCCGGAGGTAGGTCAGGGTTGGGCCGTCGTCGGGTCAGGGTTTGCCGGGGCAAACCGTTCCAACGAAACAGTGGTCAAGGCTTGACTACAATGTTTCTGCTGGAACCAGGTCATCGGTACAGCGCGCATGAAACGTCGGCGTCGCGTGGCCGCTCGATCAATTGAAATTCCCCGCTCGGTTACTCTCCGACAGAACGAAAGCTTTCCGATCGCGCCACGCCAGATGGTCCAATCTGCCAGAGCTTGGTGAAATTTCAATATACCCACCGGGATATATACCAATCCACGCGACTTGTATACGAGTGTCAAATTTACTCTGGAAACTCGCGGCTTAATCTGTCGTTTACGTCTGTTCGATTTTATATACCGTATTCTGGAAGCAAAGTCTTGTTAAAAATACATCGCTGTTCGAAACGAATGCTCTTTTCCCTGCAACTGTCTATCCTCGAAAGAAAAACGTTCACTTGAAAATGCTTCGTTTTTCTTTTTGAAAAAAAAACAGCACGATTTTGTTTAGCGAAACAAGCGGACACTTTAGGAGACACGGTTTCTCACAAATGAACATGAAAGAAGAGGCGAAAGGAAAGAAAAATAAGGGAGAGGAAAACACACATACCTCTTGGTCATACTTGTCGATAATTTCGTCGGTTATTGCCTCGTTCGATGCGACATCCTCGTCGGAACTGTTGACGGTGATCACCTCCCGCGAGTCAAAGTTCTTGGAACCAGAGGACGTCCCGTCGACCAGCCCAGTAGACGCTGCCGTGGACACGTTCGAATTCCTAGTGTCGTCCCTCGACATCGCCTCGTGCGACTCGGCTACAGCCTTGAGTTCGTCCTCGTACTCGTCCTCGCCCTCGTAATCCTCCTCCACCTGCTCGGTCTCGGTGCGTTCCACCCGCTCACGCTCGCCTCGTGAGTCAGGGCCAATTGCATCCTCCAGGGTGACGCTCGACACGCTCGCATTTCTTCTTTCAGGGCTGCTTGCAGCCTGAAATGGAGAAACAGGTGGCGTGTTCTGGATTTTTTTAGCATTTCTTGATAAGTAGCTCGAAGTTAACTGACTTTATCGCGAAACGTTGCTAGTAGTTGAAATATTTCTTGGTAAATTTTAAGTTAGATAAGTTTAGGTAAGCTTTGGCAAGTTCTTAAGTTTTAGAATTTAGAAGAAAAACGTGTCAAATAAAATTTAATGGATACAATTTTTGGGGAAAAGAACTTTCGAGGAAATATCTTATTTATATAAATATCTTTTTATCGGCGATTGTTTTCCCTGTTGGTGGTGAGAATTGCTTTTGAAATTGATGGTATATATTTCCTGGAATATTTCGAAAACTATTACAGATAAAGGAATTGCGTCAACAACGGACGAGTTTTGTGTTTTTGAGCGAACAATATTGCGTAAATAATCAATTTGCATATCGGTTCGCTGTTATTGTTACATGTGTGCGATGCGCACCTGATTCTTCGTACGAGATTGACGTCGTACAATACAGCTAAATGAAGTCTACTCTGATACGTTAGTCATATAACCAGTGTCTCATACACCTATAATAACTTTACGCGTACTAAAATGAAATTGCGCGGCACGTTGTATAAAATTGTTACGTTATAACAAAGGATGATAGGTAACTCTGAATTTTCTATACACAGCGTATACGAAACATGCCCTATGGAAATTGCGAGTTATTCCAAAATGGAAATAATAATTTTTGTATTTAATTTTATTTCGCTCGTTTAATTGCTCCGTCTTAGCCAGCTACAAATTATTCCATTTTTTCCCGTCCCGCAATGAATGCGCGCAATTTATTTACGCGAAGTGACCATCGCAAATCGTAAATTTCATACGTTGCGCGACCGCTTTTATCAGGATCTTGACAATCGGCTGCTATTGAAACGTAATTTCAGTTCATATTCTTTTTTTTGTTCCCGTTATTTTGCAGATGGACGCGATACATTTGTTTAATGGTAATGGATGTCTATTTATTTATTTGTTCATGGTTTATCGATAAGCCAGAGTCGATCGTACAACTACGTAAAAATTAATGGGAAATCGCGGTGTGAAACGATGCGTTCGACCGTTTTTGTTGCGAGAGGAAAGAAAAACACGAATTTTGAATGAACGACAAGAATGGCCGTTTCTTTTTGAACGTTTACAACCTTCGATGCGGTTTTATATACTTGCAACATTTTAGACGCGCCCCGTGCTTTACGAACCTTGTCACCTTACGGTGAAATAGTTATCGATTTCTGGTGTACTTTACGAGTTTCTTCTTGCACCGCTTACGTGAACGGAGAACATAAAGTAAAATAGAAAAAGCTCGTTCCCGTCTACCATCGAGGTTAAAATTTACAACCTTCTCCATCGAAAGCTAGACAACTTAACGAGCACGGCATAAAACCGGAATATATCTTTTTCTATCGTAATTAGATGGCTTGACGAAACGACTATATTTCTTATCGCGAAAGCGCTCAAATTTAACTTGGTGTACTTTATGGGATTATACCCAAAAAAGGATGCAGGTTGGAGCGATAAGAAACGATTTACGATACATTCCGTGCACGTTCTGGGATACGTTGGCTCTCGGAGTTTCGTCGGTTAGAATCTATCTAGTCGAGACACAAACACGAAATCATGCCCGTTCATCCAGATGGGGAAACAACGACAATGAGATTTTTTTCGCTCTTACTTCCGCGGTTTGCAACGATATCTTCTTCTGTGGATTGTTCCCGGTATCTGTAACAAAAAGCAAAACACGATTGGTTAGTGTCGTGATTCGATGTTAACCACGAAATATTGAAGAATTTAAATTTCGAATGTGTTTCAAAATATATAGGTAATAAGATTCTTGGACAATTGCAACCAGGATCCTAACGTGGATGTTAAACATTAAAGCCAAAAGCAAGAGGCAAAAGTGGAAAGAGAAAAATACAAAGAGGTGCGGAAAAAACTGTGAAAGAATTGGAATAAAACGAAGGAAGGCTGGGCAGAGGTGGTAGTAGTGGTTGGAGAAACGTGACACACAGTGTGAACGAAAAGAGTTCGTGAATGCGACAAGGGAGAATCGTATAGAGAAAAATAGCGAAGGCTCGAGTTTTGGAGGAAAAATTTGCTTTCAAAAGCAGCAAAAAAAAAAAATTTCTTTTTTTTTTTCAAGCTCGTGAAAGTAACTCTTTTTCCCGAATATGGAAGCAACCCATTCTCTAGATTCATCTGCCGACATAATTGAGTCTGGGAATATTAGAGGGGTTCGTTTTCGTTTCTCGTGACGAATCCATACGATTTTTCTCCCGGAGGATTTTCAGCCTGGTCGCTTTCAACTAAATTCGAAACTTTAATTATCTGTTTGCATTTAGTTTCAACAATCCGGTTTCCTTTTCAAAATTTTCGACACCATACCGCTTTCATTCCATCCCTTGCTCTCTGTTTCTGTTCAGTCGTTACGGAGACATTGTGAACTTTGCATGGCCAAGGATTGAATTTCGAGAACGGACGGACTTGACCAAACACCGGCAGTCACTTGCAGCCATTTAAATAGCCCGATTGCTAAGTACACGGTTAACTATGTGTTTGTTTAACGTAATTACGCCTCGAGACCAGGTTTATCGAGCCACGTCCGAGAAGATCCAGTCGCGAGAAATTCGTAAACCGACGACCGCGCTTACATTCTCATTCGATCGTCATCTCCGCGGACTCGTTTCAATCGTGAACCTTGACTGAATAACAGAAAATTTCGATGAGATTGATCTACGGATAACTTGGTCTTCAGGAGTGAAACGCTAGATAATTGGTTAACGTAAAGAAGTTTCTGAATGAGGAACAGGCATTAGGAGGAAATTTACGGTTTTTCGAACGAATTTTCTGCGAATGTCATCCACGTTTCTCCTTTGGATCACAGTTGAAAAATACGAAGTGACTGTGGATTCCCAACGTATCATATATCTTTTGGAATATTCATCGAAATATGCAGTTGTGGAATTTTTAAGCTCGTCACGCGACTACCGGAATGTTGAATTGAAGTTCTCACGCGACCCACCGATGCACGATCAATGGATTTCCGTACGGTCTTAATTTCTATAAGCCAGGTTCGCCATCTGTTTAAAATTGATTCTAGATGAATCTTTCAGAATAATATCGACACGAGGTACAGCATAAATTTATCATTCGGTACACTTCTTGTCTCGTATTTGAGCATTCTAGAACCCCATTTTGGTTAATTTAATTATTCGAGAACCACAACCCATTTCGGTTACGTTATAGCCACGAGATAATAGGTTATGACTGAAAATCAATTCAAACAACGTACGAGATAACGTTGGAAGATAAAATTCAAATGTTCCTTCGTCAACTCTAGTACGCTGTCTTCTTTTAGCTCTTCTTGAGTAGTTAGTGCAGCCAAATAGGTGAATTTTCAGTTTCTTTTGAAAAGACTTTGGTAAAGCGACGCGCTATCTTTTATCTTCTTTTTTTTTTGTAATAAATATTCACTCAATTTTTCAACGGAGGCCATTGATGGATATGTCTAGCAATTGATGAAAAGCTCATAACAAATCGATCCCTGTCAATTTTCGTCCCCCCCCCTTTTTTTAGGTAAGCGAAAGAATACCATCTTTAATTTCTTTTAGTTGAATACGTTTGAACAGTTTTGTCGAAATATTCGTCATTCGCAATTGAAATTGAACGGTGTCGTTCGATCATTTTACAAACAAATCAATCGTAGGTGTATCCTCTAAAAGGAATCACAGAGTACATGGAAGTCCCTAACCTGTTTGGTCCATGACTGCGAGTGTTGTGTACAAGTGGGAAGATTTTACCCCCAAGAGCCCTGTGACAAGCACAGTCATTGATTGAGCGACGGAGCTTGTAGTTAGAGCATAATGGAGGCAAGCAAGGTGACAAAGGCGCCGGAGAGAATCCGGCAAGGGCTGTAATTGTCCTGCCCTGGTTTTAATCACGATCTCCCAATGGGGAACAACATCGATTAAATGTTTTAATCACACGCTAACGAGCAAGTGAAACGAGATAACGGATGGTTCCGTGTTGCGTCGTGTAATAATTTACCGCGAATCGATGTTTGCGTCCCGAAAAATTTCTATGCATCGGTAACTGTAACCGAGGATGGAATTAATCACTTTTCTATTGCCAATAACATATGGGCGGGTAGCCCTTTTGCGGTGAATGAAAAACTCTAGTTTAAACAATTTTTACTACGTGGCGATGCAATATATTTCTCTTTATTTTTTTTTTTTTTTTTTTTTTGGAACAGAAAACAACACCCTATCCTAGTGAAATTTGTAACTTTTCGCTATTTTGTGGATTTTAGTGGAATATTTCGAAAGAATATAAATATCGTTTTGTTTGTGAGAAATCGTGAGAAACGAAATGGAAGGAACTCAGGAGGAAAATTCGAACATTAAAAAGTTTATACGTATAGTAAAATTGGCAAATTTCCATAGAGATTCGAATTGCAGATCTTTGATTTCGAAAACTGAGACTGTTTTTATTACGTGTGGTTTACATTCATATATGATGTTGCAACGTGATCATTGATAGTGTAATGTAAAACTTAACTGATATACAACTTATAATACATGCAGCTTTGCGGATGATTTTTGTATGGTATTACTTTGGTAGAGATACAACGCCGATAATACAGTTAACGAAACAATGAATTAGTTTCGTCGGCGTATAATTTTGCGATTAAACTGTTAATCTTGTTAATCGACATGTATACAAGCAAATGCGCATCGACCGCAATAAATCCTCTCTTTTTAACGCGTAAAACCGTACGCAAATAATGCATGTTTACTCGAAGCCAAAATACGATCTGCAGTGCTGAAAAAGGCGAATAATTTAACGTCCTATGATACTTGTCCTACCTAAACATCCTCTACTTGTTGACTCGAGGTCCATTATCATTAAAACAACTCCGAAATCCCAACACTAATTATTCAATAGATTCGATTTTCCTACAGTTTACCACAATCTGTACGGATAAAAGACATTCCAAAAGAAAATAAAAAAAAAGGAAGAAGATACACAAAGAACTTTATAAACGCGAAAAAGAACTAAGGAGAAAGGCAGGATTTAACAAGTTAATCAGTTAAATAATTGATCAAACAAATAACAACCAACTTAAGACCATTTGTTAGCATACAGCGTTGTGGGAAATGGAAATGGAAATGGAAATGGGAACAGCAGAAATCGCAAAATCAGAAGTTAGACGAGTAGAAAGCCCGCGTTGATTATTACGATCGGTTGAACGCAGCGATTCGGTGGATTTGCAGTCGCAGCTGATTCCGAGTGGGCGGCGATTTTTCAAACGCTGGCTGACATTACGCGTCGGCCGACGACGTAATATCGTATCGCAGACCCCACGGGGAACGTCGATATTTCTATCGTCGGTTATTTCCCCGGCCCGTTTATGAGTTCCGACCGAGGATAAAAAGGAGGCTTCCCTCTTTATTGCCGTGTTTTTCGCGGTGTCGCCGCCGCGCCGTGTACGGTGTCCACCCCCCGTTTCGGACAAAAAAGCTTTCATAAAGGTTCGTTCGACGCGTTTATAACGATACTACCAACGAGAACGAAACCGTCGTTGGACGAATTGCCGAAACGTGCTGACGATATAATTTTTAAAGGTAATAAAATGGATCTGGTCGAAGAATGTTTCTACCATTTTTCTGCCTGTAATAACAAAACAACGCTTGATTATGGACGGCACAAGGACACAAAAGAAGCGGAAGGAAAAATCGCTTTCGCAGTTACGTCGCGTTTGAATTTCAAGTTGACAGGAAATTAGATATATCTATGGTTCCCCTTTTCTGTGTAGCGCGCACAGGTTATCGGTATTTTCGTCTTTGAAAGAAAACCAGGAATTTGATTTCTTTTAGACGGATCGACTCTTGTGAATGAGCCCTTTCCGAGCGATGAAAAAAACCGGGAGAATAACCAGAGCGAGGGAGGATGTCGATTGCTCGTGCCAGCGGCTCGATCAGGTATTAATATCGACGCGATCCGCTCGATTGCACTTGAGTGGCTTGCTAATTGTAAGTCCGTCCTGAATTCCTACCACTGCCAAAGAATCGGTGATTTATTATGCTGGACCCGGAAGATTTCGTTGTGGATTCAGCAGGTTAATTGAAACGTAAACAAAACAAATAAAAATCTGAACGTTAACCTCTGCTTTTGACGTGTTTATCTTACGCTAATGGAAATATCGTAACTGTTCTATTCGTAGCTCGGCAAACAGATATTCTTTCGATTCTATGGCATGGCATATGTTTCCTATATCTTTTCATCAAGTCGAAAGTCAACGTCATGTTACAACACTATTCTTCTATCTTTCTTTCTTTCTTTCTTTCCACGTTCCGTGACATTTAAAAGAAATGGGGTAAAAAGAATTTACGACGTCAATGAAGCGAACGTTCTCGCTCACCGTTCTCGATGGCGTAAATAATCATTTTCATCCTAAGCCATACTGTGTAACGAAGCCACGACAGGAAATGTAAAAGACTTATCGGGTCGAATATTGGCCGGTGCGCATCGTGGTCCCGGTTTTCCGATACTTCATTCTCTAATCCCTGGTACAGCCTTCTCTCTCTCTCTCTCTCTCTCTTTCTCTCTTCCAGCCACCCTCTTTCTCTTTCCCTCGTTCCGTTACTTTTTACCGTTTTCAAGCTACCAGTTGGCCACGGAACGCGCAATCTGCTGCCAGTCTAGCAGCCTAGTTGCATCCGTTGAAAGGAAATCCACGTGGCTGGTGATCGATGAATACACGCGCTGGCCCCGAGAGAAGCTCGGATTAAACGAACTTGGAAACGCGATGCGATGTTTACGCGCGACTTTCGAATCAGCGGCTTTTGCGATTCACTTCGGAACTGGTTGTTTGCTCTTTCGATCTTCGATTAACGTGTCTTTAGACTTTAGACTGATGTACTGTCCGTACAGACAAAGTCGAATCGAATGTTGGTACAGGTATTTGTAATTGGATTATTCGTAAGAAATCTTGGCAATATTGAGGATATCTACGCAAATTAATATTTTTATGAATGCAATAAAGAAATGTGATTTATATAGAGATTCGTTTCTTCTTCCAAGTATCGTAATATCTTACTTTCGATTTTTGCATATTTTGTATCAGGCGTAGAAATTAATACTATGTTCTCTATACGTAGATTTAAGCTTAATACGTAGATTTGATTTATCTGCATCGATTTTATACCAGTCATAATTTATTCGAACAATAGGAAATTATTTTCAGCAGTTTCTCGGTTAGAAGGACCAAAATTATCGTATTTATAATTCTGCAATGGGAATGCACCGACGAATTACCGAATTGATTGACTTGATTGGTTGACAGTGATTTTCATACAAATGCATAGACTTTGGCAATGTAGTTAAATTTCACTGTTTTGATTTGATCGTTTGCCATAATCAACAGATTATTGGCATACATGAGAATTCGAATGAATGGCGTGCGATAGAGGACCGAGAATGTGCATACTATGTTTAAAGTATCAATAGCGACTGAAGAGAGATTCCTAGAATGAACTGCGGATCGACATACATGGAACTATGTACGCAGAGATTCGCCATGTGTTGACTGCAGTATAATTGAGAAGCTGGGAAGCCTTAAAAGGCTTGCGCGAGAATTTAGACGGAGAATTTAGGGAATAGGGAATTATTCTCAGGATTAATATTACTATTATTTTATTTCTATTTTGTTCTTAAACATATAGTTTCGTTCAGTTCCGTTTTATGCATAATGTATAATAACCTACTTACGATGTAAAATTCTTACATTATGTGTAAACAACATACCAAGATTGGTTGGTATTTCGATATTTGAAATACGAAATTCCTAAGAGAACATCGATATCCTGTGTCTGAAACGGCGATCCCATGTTTCATTAGCGTAGCTCCTATGTATCAACATGCAGAATGCATTTACTCTGCATCTGCTAGCAATATGCTATTAATGCTGTTGAATCCCTGATTTCTGATTGTCGTGTATTCTTTCCCGACATCATCGTATCGCGAATTAACGTCGCTCGGGCAAATTTTCCAGTTGCAATTGCGAGACCCTCAGTTAAAATTTAAGCGACTCGACGAGGAAACCTGTTATCCTCTCACGGTGGAGATCGAAGCGCGACCACGAAATGGACCAAGCTGCTTGTAACCCATATCGATTCGAGACGTGTGTCAACATCGATTGAATCTATAATCCTTCACAAAGAGATTAATACGAGGGTCCTTGAAGTGATGTCAAGGGTGTAGGATTGCGTGTCCGGTTATCGATCGGTCTAATCAGACCGTGTCAGACAAATCATCTTGACATTTGATCCTTCGTGCGGATGTACATGACAAATCGTGAAATTCCGATAACGAAATTTCGAGAAACATCGGTTTCTTCTTAGTCTCTTAAGGAAAGAAAAGTTGTTGGAATCATTGTGTGATTCTATGATATAGCTATTTAATTGCATTTGTAAATAAAGATAAAAGCAGGACGAGTTTGTGTTATAATGGAAATATTATGTTAAAAATATAACATTCTATATTATTGGTCATTAAATTTAAGTTATTCAAACAACGTTGACTAATCTTTGAAGTCGTTTGAATCATCATGAGGGACTGGCGTGTACGGGATTAAATATACACTGGACAACGAGTAAAGTCGTAATCATTAAGCGCGAAAGCGTAGAATAAAATAGCATTAGTCTCGTTGCGGGAAATTCCGACTGTTTGCAATGAAAATATTAAAACATCCAGCGTATTTTGACGCGTATTGGTTTAGCTCGTCATTTCCAGTTGTTTCTTCGACGACGGGCTCGATGTTTTTTCTGTGACGTGCAAACACGTTTACCGAGATCTACGAACGTGTCTCTTTTTCATATCTTCTCAAACTCCTCGACTTTATCTTTGATCTTTGCCTTATAACTCTGTCTCTTCTCAAAGAAACATTTACCAAGTTACGGTAACTGTTTGTTTAAATAATTTCAGTGGTTCCTGGAGGACGTAGAAAATTTTTGATTTAATAGAAATGGTTTGATAAAAAAAGGAGAAAGTGGATCACTCTCTGGTCCATCTGTTACAGTTACTCGTATTTTTGTTAAACTATACTCACTTTTGCGTAACTTATTGCTGTTTTAATGTATGCAAGTATCTTGTAATTAGATCATATGGATAATTATGCAAATTTATATTTTTACAGGCTCAACTAAGGGAATAAAATTTAAATAGAAATTTACCTGTTAAAACTATAACGAGTATTATACTTTGGATATCCTATATTATACGCATTCTGCACATTTTTGCAGCTCCTTTTTGACATAAATGAATAAAAATCTGCAGTCTATTATCCGCAATTCGCATTTATCGTCGTGAAACAAAATTGTTGGTTAATGAGCAATTTCAATGCCATATTTAGTACAAATGGCTCAAGAAACGTCAATAAACGATTATGTGTAATTAGAGACGCTGGCAGGCAATGCAAATCCGAAGTGATTCCAGGGAAGCATTAAATCCGCTTACAATTGGACTAATTAAATTTCATTCGAACCAGGACTCAAAGCGTCTTACTTGCAGTACGATCGAAAGTCAACTGTTCGGAAGGATAATTCGTCGAGACTCTGAGTGTAGCTGGTTCCAATTGTTTCTACGATCGATGACTAATCGACGGATTAACGACAGAATTGCAGAGAAGGATCGTTTCTGCTCGAGATGATCGTCCGGAAGCTGGCCTGCATACTTCCATAAAACGGTGTGCCTTCTTTCGAAGCTTTTGTTGCCGCGCCGGTTCGTCCTCTATGCATTGCAAATTAACCTTGATCCGGTGGAAAGCTGCTGTATTCATCGATACCAATCTTCTCCGCGTTTTCTTCCATAATCCTATTCTGTTTTCCTCGTAAAAACTCGTTCGCAGACCTCTTCTTCGTTATTTTTCCGATCTTTGAACTCTTTTTCGTTTTCTTGTTTCAATCTTTAATGGCTCACAATCGTATTCGAACGCTTTTGAAAACTTTTTGTGAATCTACCGTGCGCACTATACAACGGTTGAAGTTATAAAACAGTTTGAAATTTCAGCACGACGAGAACTGGTTATGGCGGTTATATTTGTAAAGTTTGGAACAGATCTGAAAATTACATATATAGGTGTTACATGATATTCAGCGCAGGTACATATTTTATAGAGTTCACAATAATTGTTCATTGCCATTTACCAAGGGATGGAATGATTTCCTCGCGACATATATTTAAAAGTATTTCAATATATTTAAAGTGACCACCGTATGCCTGTTCGTTCGACTTATGACACCTATGCCCTTTTATATTGTACTCTCCTTCTCTTTTATATGAGAAAACCCTCTTAGGGCGGAAACGTGATCGGCTTTTTATGCCTGATCGCGACAATCTCGACATTCGTGCAAATTCTTACAAGTAGGACCATTTAACATTTATTTGATGTTGAAAATGGCATTCGAATGATTATGTTGCATATCAATTTTTTTCTAAATATAAGTTTACAGCGAAGGAAATTTTCTAAATACAATCACCACAGCTGTGTCACATTACAATGTTGATGAAATTTACAAATGTTTCGCATAACATACTTAATATATACATGAAAGTTTACTATGGTAAACATCGAAATAAGTTTCTCGCGAGTCACTGTGTACGTACTTACAAAGATGCAAACGTTCGGTGGATAATACTAAATCGCAAAGACTAAAGTTACAGAAGTTTGGTGGCGGTGTTTCTCGCGGGTGGAATAAATTCCTATTGCTTCCGGAGGGATCAGTGAAAGGAATCCGAGGATTCACGGGTTTCCGGAAACCGTGTAGCTTGTATATCGTTTCCAAAAACGGTTTTACGAGTAATATCGCGCAAGAACTGGCTTTCAAAACATCTACGATCGGGATTCACCTATAAACCGAGCAAAGCTATGCTGATCCGTTCACCAGTCTGGATCATTTGTACCGTTTACGTGTTCTCAAATCGTTGATGTCCTCGCAAGGAAAGTTTTTCGATTTCTTCCGTTTTATTGGATCGGTGCATGCGAAATATATTTTTCAAATAAAACACTTTAACCACGTGTAGGAAAACTTGTCAAGTCTATGCTTGTTGACTTTTAGCTTTGATATCAGTTTGTTGGTTAAGATAGTCGAAAGGAGAACAGATTGAAAGATATAAGCCTCCTAAAAATAGGTGATAAATCTATGAAAAGCTTTTAAACAAATAAAAATATATCATAAATAATTGACATATGTTCCGTAAGTTCCAAAATACATACACAATTCTACAATCAATTAAAAAGAACAGTTTTGATATTATGAAATGAAACCGATCGATAGCGTGTTAATCCTTAAAATTACTTATCATATTCTTTCTCTGTTGTCTTCGTATGCATCAACTTCCAGTCAAATTTCTACCAGATTACCGTCTATTTATTTTTCCGGCTTATTTAGCATATATTTACAGTTTGTCTGTATTTACATCTGACTTGTACGTGTACATTATGGATCAGTATAAAGGAGAAAATGCTATAAAGTGTTTACGAATTTGTCCTGACTCGTTGGATTATTTTGAAGCACTCGTTATATCTGGCCAGGTCTTGGCATACGATTGCGCATTAATGATTTTGTCGGTAAATGCCCATGTTTATCCTTTAACTGCGGAATGCGAACACATAGAATTATTAATTAGACAGGTAAAAGCTGGTGAATTTCAGTTAAAGATCAGGCATACAGATCGTACACTTATCGGAATATCGATTTTAGGTCTCGCGATAATTACAACGCCCTCAATTACAGCGTGATCGAGGATTTTCTACCCTCGACCTCCTTCCACTAGAGATTCGAACAGGAAATGAAAATTTCGTCGTAAAAATTTCATTTCTCGCCTAAAATTCCCATCGGCTAATGGAATTACGAAAAGTTTCGTGAGTCGATTTTAAAAGTAGTTTGACTACCGTTGAAGATAAAAAAAAGTTTTATCAATCGAGAACACTGGTTCTTTGGAATATAACGAACGACTAACTCTTTGGAATAGTTAAACTAAAGGGTAATACGACAATTCGTTTAATTATCGTATTAATCAGTTAACGAAATTTCTGCAGATGTGGAGATAGTAGTTGTTGTTTCTCAGCACTGAGTCTGATGTCGTTCTTGTTTCACTTTCTGAGCGTCAAGAATTATTATTAGCATATAGGAATTTCGTATTCATTACGACAAAATATTCAAACACCTATATAGATTCTTATGAGAGTATCTGTGCTATATACGCTCTTCTATATATGTTCTTCAGATGTTTCATTCAACTAGATGTAGACCCTTGGATATTGGCGTAGCAGAGGTCAGGTGAAATTTTACACGTAGTAACAGATACTAGGACAAGCGTTCGAGAAAATTATCTCGGATGAAGATTGCTCTGGCGGTAAATGTCAGAGGGCCACCGCGATTGAAAAGTTTTCTTCCCCCGAACATTGAACTTTCTTGTTCCTAAAATACTCCCTACGCTAATGAGAATTTAAATTAACAGTGTGTCCACACGCAACCTTCGAAGTTCGAAACCCCCTGTCCAAAGAACTTTAGATTACGCCACAAAGCATGTCGCGCGGTATTGCTTGCAGAGCTACTAGAAGTGATAGTTGTAAATAAAATCCACGACGGCCCGGCCAGTTAAGAAACGCAATCAAGCGGTGCTTTCACGTCTCGTTTTTCTTCTCCCTTTGTTAATTTCTCATAGCTGGTTGACCACAGGGTTGCAATTCTACCGTAGAAACAACCAGTTCACACAGCACGAGGTCGAGGAACTTTTATGGAAGGGTTTTGTGGTAATGTTGATTTACGTGTTCCTCTTTCTGGGTTTGAGTTTTCTACCGCAAAAACGGTTTCCTGGGATGTTAGATACATGTGCACACGTAGAGGGAACTCGACAGATTAGCTTGGGACGATGATAAGAATTTTTGTCGAATTAATTTTAATTGAGATCGGATATCAAGCAGAATCGTAAAGTGACTTTAGTGCACGGAAGATTTTTTCGTTTTCCCTTAGAGTGTAAATGAAGTTTGTCTCTCGAGTGGTTAAATAAAAGACCGACTAACTTTGCCTTCGATTAAATTCTGGTTCCTGAGCAATGTACTTTTGAAGAACGCCGGAAGATTAATATTGATTCTCGGTTCCACGTGCCGGATACCGATGGAGCCTGAACCGCGAGCTCAAATCAAGTTAACGGAAATCCGTTTAAGAGAAACTTTTTAAGCGACTTCCTCCAGATTTATCTCGAAACTTTCCAACCAGAACTTTCACCTTCTACCCTTTTCATCTATCGATGCTTCGTGTCCAAGTTATTTCTAGACAATACGTCGATTCTACAAATTTTATTTACGATTGACCAAAAATAGTTCAAATTCACTGTTATTCGTTCTTCTTCTCGGGACGATTGAACTTGTAGAAGCAAGTTATTTGCTTCTCAAGAATCGAATGTTAATTGTACGTTTACGAAACTAACGGATTGACAAGAAGTTGATCAATTTCATTTCCGAGAAGCTTCGCGCGTTTTAGGGCCATTACAGAGGATATTTTAGACGACTGTAGGAAAATGAACGCGTTAAAAATATTTTTCGAATACTTCATAATTCCCAGTATCGTACAACTATAGAAACGTTACAGCCTCAACCTCGATAGCTAGACAATATTCTATCAAAGCGGAATAAATTCACCGAAGACGGTTTCGGCTATTTGTCTGATCCGTCAATGGTAATTCGCCTTGTAGATCCGCCGGTAACACGGTCGTCGATCGTCGGTGACGAGAATTAATTGAACGTAGGAAGAGATTCGGTTCCATGATGACATCGACGACAAGGTTGCATCGTTGTACCATCGAATTCGGATACTCGTTCGATCCTGTATCGTCCAATACCCACGAACACGATCGCATCGATACATCTTTGTCTCGATGTTCTCTCGAAGAAGCCTGCATCTGTTCGATACGCGAAAGATACGACCAAGGAACGGATTATCTTTGTCATTCGCAAAGACTATAGTTTGTGAGCGATCAAGGGACCGGAGATTGGGCCTCTCTGCCTTCGCGTGATAGGCTTCGTAATTCGTTTTGCATCCTAAGAAGTGTAATGGGTGGCGGAATCGATACGGCTGCCGTGTTTCTCCGGCCCTCGGAACTTTCATACGCGACTCGAGGATTTGCATGATGAAAGTGCTCCTCGTAAGGTAATTTTTTTCTCAGCGTTATCGGCGTATTATCGAGCGAAGACTATTTTTTTCAAGGAGGGTGTCGAGCAATTTCTATCGAGTAAATTTATCAGAGTAACGCGATGGAAGGAGAAATTCTTATGAGTATGTTAAGCAATGCTTCCGTTTGGTGTAGGAGAAACTTCGTCGTGGTAGAACGATTCGGTTATCGGTGCATTATCGAGCGAAGATCGCTTTTTTCAAGCAGAATGTCGACCAATTTCTATCGAGTTTTATCAGAGTAACGTGATGGGGAAGCGATTCTTATGGCTACGTTAAGATGCAATTTCGTTTACTGTATGAGTGAATCTTTTTGAAATATAGCAGAGTACCGGTTAACCGGTGTTTATGGGATCGAATCTCTGGCCGGTTAATCGGAGGATATATATCAATTTTCATTTATCGATTGATAATGCAAAAATACACATAGCGATACATCCGCAGTGTGTGTCGATTGTTCATGCGTCGTGCCAATGAGTTTTCTGCTGGATAATTATTTTCGTTTCAACGAAAATGTCAAAGTGGCACCGGATAACCGGAAGTGTATTGTTGAAGCGATTTGCTTAAAGGATAACATAAGAGTGGAAGCAGTTGTTAGGCAGCATGAACACGTTGCCCGACAGAAATAAAAGAAACTGCAGAGTCGAAGACGCGCGTCGGAATTCTGGACTCGTCGTCGATCTCTTCGCCAACCAAGCATCCATTGTCTCGGTCGAATAGGATCACCGAGGCTTTGCTCGTCTCAGAGATGAACTTCGAATTCTCTTCGTAGAGACGAGCTTGGTAAAATCCTCGTGACCTCGGAGCCGCGGATACGTATTAAATCCCACCACCACATCGGCTCCATCGAGGATCGTTGAACGACGAATTAATGGAACGGAATAGTGCTCGAAGATATTCGGAATAGAAGCTAATCAGAGGATAGCAGAAAAACTAAATATTGGCATGGAACGATACGTAGGGAATTCCTGGAAAATTGATCGTTTCGAAAATAGCTCGCTGGAAGTTAAGCTTAAATAAAGATCCCTGTGATCCTCCGTGCTGCGTAGTTATTCAAATATCGTTATTAGAGTCGAGTTTAATTTAATATCGACGCCCGGGCTTCTCGCTCTGGCCCGTTTACTTTCGAATTAAATTAAACAACGGAATATTCGAAGCTGCAATAATATTCCCGTCAAAGGAAGAATGTTGTTTTTCCCAAAACGGAAATATCAAGAGCGCAATTAACGATTAACATTCGACGAAAAACTATTAAAAGATATAAACACGAAAAGATGGCACACATCCGTGCGAAAATATTAGGAAAGCTGCTGGTTTCATACGAAACCCGATGATTAATCCAAAATATCGATATGAGGGGTCAATGATCCTTATAAATATTAGTTTTCTGTACATTTTAATTTATGGAGATGCGAACGACTGATCTATAAGAAGCAAATATTTGTTCAAACCATCTGAATTAATTAGGGTAATTAATATCATTATAATAATTATCTGTCAACCCCTTGACAACCTCTTAATATAAATTCTATCGAAAAGATATGGGCTAACTTGAGGATAGAAAACTTGAAGAAGTTTGCCAACACGATAGTTTTGGTAACGCGAGAACATATTGGATTTTAAAATTCCTACCCTCTAAAAAATAAGAGATGTGACTTATCGTGTTCTTCTTCTGTCTTCGTACAATATCCATAAAAGGGGGTGTATATGTGTATATGGCATCGCGCGTTCTTGGTGTACACGGTTATTCAACGCGAATAACACATTTTACGGGAATATCGACTCGTGGCACGGCGCGCGACTATTCAAGAGGGTTAATCGACCCTTGGAACGCGGGCTGCCACCAGCGAGGGAAAAAATGCTCGATTTACCGGTTCGTACGCGTCGACGACTAACCGGCCAATATCGAGAACGTTTCCCGCGATTTATTTTCACCGTCAATTACAAAATATTTTTGCAATTTATGCGACATCCGGTCGGTGATTTACCGTGACATATATATACGGTGACCAGGTATAAATGGCGACACGTATGAAATATTTTTAACGCGGCGTTATTTATGACTTGATTTCACCCCTTTTACACGCGACCAAGTCATTTTCTTCCGTAGCGATATTTTTCATTTATCAGACGTGCGCGTGCGCTCTCTTGATCGTCGACGGGAAAAATTAAACTCGACAGAAACGGAATTAAAAGGAGGATGAAATGGTACGGCAACGGGAAGAGGGGGAGGGAGGGGGGGGAGGAGAGGGTGAAAACGAGGCGGTCGTTTCCGGCACGAGGAGTTTCGGCCGCTTGCCATGGGAACGTTGTTTTTTAACTGGTCGATAATTAACAGGACTAACGTTTTATCGTCCGCGTGGAATCGGACTCGTTCAATTTCGTATAAACTCTAATTGCTGGCATGCCACGTCCATATATTTTCTCCGTCTCCGTCCATCTAACAAACATTGCTTTTCGCTTCCTCTCGGTTTCAAGTGTGGTACGGCTTTAAATATTTTGTAGTTCGTTTAACCGCGTCAAATTGAAGCGAATTCGAGTTCGGCCGATGTAAAGTTTGTTCTGAAACGTGGCCTGAAATCTAGTCTCTCTGGTTCGCTTTTCGTTGGAACCATTTCAACCGAATTACACCGCCATTTGCGTGGTCATTGGTTTGATGTACTGCTATCGAGTACATCAGAAGAAGAATTTATATAGAATACAATTATTTAAACGAGTGGAAACTGATGTTTGGATAGTAGAAGAAATTTGACGAATAACATCGATAGCTACTAGTATTTCGAGCTTTTTCAATCGCAAATATTCTGTTTTTCATCTCTGCCTCTTTTTCTCTTGTTTTATTTTAACACGATATCGGTTACCATACATTGAAGCGCGTTTTGTGCGACGATCAAGGTACAAAAGTTTTGTCATTCGATACACGGTCGTTTCGTGTGTCCATTATTCCCGATTTTGACAATTTTCAACGTATTCAGAGAGACTATTCAACAAGTCGGAGCTCGATCGTTAGAGCCTCATAAAACGTTTCCACATGGTCGAGCAAATGGCGCCGGGAAACAAGGATGTAGTCGAACTGCGTCTGTCGAAATCTTAATCGAGGAAATCCATGTTTGGACTCGATCAAAGATAACCGTTTCGTCGAAGAAATTGGCGAGAAATCACGAAAACGAGCCCCCCTTGATCGAAGAACGATCGAGGATCGGCTAAAACAATTGAGATAAATGGTGGCCGCCACTTTTCTATTGAGAACGTCTTAACTCGAGATAACAATGGGGAACGAACGAGCAAGCTTAATTAAAAAGCAACGAGTAGCCTCTTATGGCCATTCTTTCGCGTTGTGGATGAGCAATTTCCTTTCTGAAAATGAATCGTTGGAAAGGTACAATCTTTCGCGTCGCGTTCGCGAACGGAACGAACACGCTTCCGGCGATTACAACATGCCACTGTTTTATCGTGGAGAAGAAAGAGTAAAGCACCCAGGGACATTTTTCCAGGAAAACGTTTTCATACTGTATTCTTCCTCTTGTTCTGATAAATCTCTTTACATCGTTGGAGAATTTTCTCGTTTGAACTTTACGTTAACCGAGGGGACTTCGTAAATTATCGCGTGAAAAGAAACATCAGTTTCGCATGAGAGTCTCGCGACGTAAATATGTCTTTCTTTCGATCTCACGATCATCTGAGTATTATTCGATCACTTTGAATCGCATCGAGTTGCGTTAAATCACATTGAGTTGTTTTCAGCCGCTTTGGGTCACGCCAAACTCGAGTCAGGAGCTGATATGCATGATTATAGTTATGCGATTTTGGAATCCACGATGCAACAGAGCCGCGTTATTAATGCACAGGTAACAATGGTAATTTTCACAGTGCGGAAAGCGCTCGAAAGAAAATGATGATTTTATCTGATTGCGAGAATTGATGTCAGAGATCGGAACCGGTCGCGATGTCAAATGGGACTAGGACCGAGTAATTTCATTTTCGACGAACCAGCGAATTCTCTCGTAGCTATGTACCTGTTTCACAGACACATAGGGAAGGGCCATTGCCTCGCTAGTTCTCTACACCATCGTCCCTTGTTCTCTCCGTGAGCCTACGAGTTCCCCTTTAGCTCCCCGTCTCTCGTGCCTATATCATCCGTTACATGTGCACATTGCACCGACGAAATACATAGCCGCGAGTAAATACTGCATAATGGAAATGCGGTTACTCGAATTGCATAATTTCGTATTACGTTGGCCGAACGTTACACAACGCAGCAACGTCACGGCCGCAAATTCTCCAACGATTTTCTCAGAAGTCAATTACTGCCACGAGCGTTCTGCTTCCTTCATCACCGATTCATCGAGATTCTCTCCTACTGTCACGCGTACGTAATAATTTACCGCGAAACAGTATTGTATTACTATTATACATTCTTTTCTAAGTTGTTAGGACTAGCACATTATTCCCGTGGCTGATTATGTATCGCATAGTAAATTCAGATCTATTTGTGAAACATATAATTTGCAAACACAAACGCACGCTTGGCACAGTAATGATTAATGAGATTATACAAGATTTTCTGGCCATATAATCATTTTGCAAAGTTTGCAGGGCCTATGATTGATTCTTAAAATTTCTAAAAATTCCCACGCGAGATTGTTTATTGAAGTTTACAGCTGCTTATCGTGTTCTCTTTCTGTGGTCTCCGAACGTAATGTATCTCTTCTACGATGAAAATTACTATTGTTAATAACAAGCTGTTCAAAGAAAACTTATCCAGTTTCGTTGCAGTGAAGATGCTAAAATACAGTATAATTGTTTGTAGACTCGTTTGAGAAAGGTTTCTTTGTTCAAGCAGGTTTATTTTCTCACTATATATTTGGTTTACACCGTAGCTTTGGATTTATTTATATTACGCTTGGGATCAGGATTACAGTGTAGTACTTCTCGTGAGTTTTTTATTCGGCTGCAGCCCGTGCACATGGTTCACAGTAACGTATCTCTCCTCATTCCGTGGAAAAACCACCGAAGTTACTGATCGATGAATCTTTAATGCGACAGAATGTCGCCGTCTCGGTGAAATAGTAATGAAAATTGTCCCAATGGATGAAACTGCCGCGCGGAATTACTTATAGAAACACAAGAGAATTCGCGGCCAAGCCCCTCTATTTGCGGCATTAATTACGTCGCGCGCCATGGTTACGCGTGTGAATTATACTTTTTCATAAGTTTCACGCGTTAACACAGCCAGGTGCGTTGTAACGTTGCCGTTTTCCTCGAGCGGTACGAAACTTTTCGTCTACTTCATAAAAGATGCGTCTGCACTCGGCGTTTGTCCATTGCGATAAGAATCCTTGAAAATTCAAAGAAGCGATTCTGTACCGACGCCTCCTGTTTCTTTTATCCCTGACTTCGTATTTCGAATCATTGAAAATTTAACCTTCTCATAACAGATTCTTCGTTTAGCGGCAACCACAGTAATGCAATGATGTATATTATAACTGTCTTCTCGCCTGATTCATAAATAATGCATATGCGCCAGGCGTTTGTTCACTGCGATAGGGATCCTTAAAAATTCAACGAAGCGACTCTATACCGACACTGTATCTTTTTATTTCTGGCTTCGTATTTCGAATCATTTCAGAATATTTTATCCGAGAAGGACAGTATACGTCTCACTATCAATATCGAGAAAGTTTTAAAAAATCAGTAGTGTTCCCTAAGTTTATATTTCGAGACATATCGTACGAAAGGGTTAAATTCGCCTCGAGATTCAAGGAACTTCATCCCTTCGGTAGCATAGTCACCCCAAACCTAACCTCATTTCACGCGCATTTCAAATTCCATCCCACTCTGCCCAATTCCAAGTTTCACTTGCTGCAATATTAAGCAAAGGAACGGACCGTAAACGAGTTGTTGCTTTCGAACGTTGGAGCTATATCGTTCACAAAAGTAGATTCGAATTTTCAAAAAAGGAAGCGACTCTGTTTATCCGGATATGCGGCCCGATTATCACAAAATCGTATATTTTAATCGGTCTCGGCAGTATCAGAAAAATTCTACCCACTCGAGACTCTTTCGAAACTTAACTCGGGACGTATTGTCCCGTTAAATTCACCGCAACGTTCAAGAGATCTTCAAGGTTCATATGCATTTCAGATTTTACCCTACTCTGTCCAACTGCAAGTTTTGTTCGCCGCAATATCAAATATGCTCTTCGATTTTTCGGTGCCGCACTGTTCGCAGAAAAATGTTCGAGGAGATAGAATCGAGTTTTTGAAAAGATAGCACCTCTGTTGGACAACGACGTCCACGCCCTTAATAGCTGGCCGGGCTTCGACTCTCGGGGCTTGTTCTCGGTTGCGTTCCCCCACTTGCGCCAACCTCCTCATCCTCCTTCGCCTCCTCCACCTCCTCTGGCTCGTACGTGTGATTCTTTTCCCGGCTTTAATGCCTCCCGCGGCGCGCCGTTGCGTCATACATTATAATGCCGCCTCGCGTATGCGCCTCGGCCCAGAGCAGTGTTCACAGGGAATGCAAGAGTGAAGTTTTATGTCGCCCATAAACGATGTATCTACGTACACACGCCACCGGGCTTCGTCCGTTTTCTGGGACAACGGAAAAATACCTGACTGTGAAGCTGTTCCAACTCGCCTCTCTCACGCGCGAATGGAAACCTGCTCTTTTGCCTCTTTTCTTTTGATCTCTTTGCGCCACTCTTTACTCCTCTTGCCGGAAGACAAGCGAGGAATTGAAGTATCCGGTCGAGTAACACGGACGAAATAAGCCCCGTTCATCGAGGTACACAAGGAATTGTCCTACTTCCTTTGCTTCCGGTTGCTTGTGTAATCACACAGAACTTTTTGAGATGCTGGCTTTGAATGGAACAGGATGATACCGTTACAGAAGAGATACGAGGAATTGGAAGATTTTAACGCGGTTAAATAAACTGTTGAAATTAGAAGATTGTTGTTACAAAGACTTTTTATGAATCGTATGAGTGAAGCAAACAGAAGGAAAGGAATCCTATAGGCTTGATAGATTGATATCGTTATTTGCGTGATATTGCGTGAGTTTAAGACGATGATTAAGAAGAAATGAGTGATACAGACGCCATTACTTGCGTGAAGATTAAAATGATCGGGGGAACAATTTTCTGATTGTTTCGAACAGTATTGTATCCATTTTGCGCTGGAGTGTAAAGAATGTAAATTTAAGATTTGTCTTTCTAAATTTTAATACACGTACGAGAAATGGGGAACAGTCTATCATCGCTATCGAAGTACGATAAATTGTTAACAACGATCCCAGGAAGGAATTACATGACCATTTCTTTGAAATGTACACCCGGTATGAAAAATGCATATTTTCTCCGCATGGAAATGGAAATGGGGAATTAAGACACAGGACGCGTTTAGCGATCAAAGGAAGGAAAAGGAATAATCCAGTGTTGAATTTTATGAGAGGAAAGAAATATATTCTCTGAAAAAGCAAACCTTTCGAAATTATCTCATGGAAGTAACGGCGTGGAACGTATAGCGGCGTAAGTTAAAAATTACATTGCTGTAAAATAACAACGATAAAGGAGAACGTTTTGAGAACTCGGCTTTTCTCTCCTTTCTTCTCCCATCGCTCGACCCCCTGAGAGATCGGTAAATTCGTATCGAAATCGCATCGAAAGAACTTCGTGACACTCGTGAATTTTTCTCGGTTCATTTTCACCGAACCGGTTGAAGTCGTGCTTTACATTATGAAATTGCTCGCTCTCGAAGCTCGGAGGAAGAAGTTAACATATTTACTCCACCACTCGAAAGCATCTGGACACTTGCATATTTTTATTCAATATTATTTTCTTTAATTACAAAATTACGGACTTCAAATTAGACTGCAATGATTTTATTCTTTATAATCATCAGATACCTAGAATAGCATAAATAGCATACTTAAACAATCTCTGAGCGTGTGTTTGTACTGTTTCTATTCTATTGTGCATCTAATGATACTTACGACACATAACATCCGCAGTCTATTCATTAACTATAACAACATACTATTCACTGTTACATTGTGACACTGATACATTTAACTCTGTTTCGTTCAACACGAAGGCTGTGAGGCTTCCGAGACAGAGCCGTGTCCAGAAGCAACAGAATTTCGACGTTTCGCCAGCATTGCAGTTGCTTTCGTTAAGGTGTGTCTTATTGATACTGGTGTGCGTCTGGAAAAGCACTCTTTTCTACAGATCTGGTTGCTTCAGAACGGTAATTAGAGTGACAGGGACTTGTGATTGAGAGTTCCGAGTAAGTGATCGAGATGAGGTGAACTTCCGTATTCCATGGTCAGCTAACAGCATTTTTAATTGGTTAGCTCGTCAATTAAAAACTGGATAGAGGGTGCACTATATAAAGCAAAGATGAAGACCTGTATTTCTGTCGATGTTGGAGCATTTCATGATTCTACTCTTTCGTATATTTCCTTGGGAAAATACCCTTTGTTTTTTGTTAAGACGGATGTCTTGTCAAAGAGTATCTTATGTTTCGTAGTTAGTTGGTGCTCTACCATCGTTGACCGTGCATGCCTCAGTTCGGTGTACTTCTCATGTTCCTTGAGTCGTGTACTCACACTCCTCCCAGTTTCACCGACATAGAACTTGCCACATGAGCAGGGTATTTTGTAAACCCCTAGTGTCTGGAGTTGTGAGAGTTGGTCCTTGGAGGAGATGAGTATTTATAAGATGTTGATGTGTGCAAGGAAAACTGTTTTGATATTGTCCTTGTAGCAGAGTGAATAGCGACAATTCCGGCCATGAATAGCTCGAGGCTGTACTGTAATATATGCTAACAAGCAATTTTCATACAACAATTCCGTAACAAATTTCTATTTATAGATGGTATTTTCGTCTTTCTCATTAGAAATATTAAAATCTGCGCAAACATGAGCAGTCTACTTACGAGCGATAGCGTAAGCTACGAAAGAGCGAAACAGCCAGAAACTTTGGAAATTGAAGCGAATATAACGTCCCTTTTAAATCCTCGTTAAGCAGCCACTTTCAATTCCACATTTTCTCGGAGACCAGGTCATATTTGCCCCTGATAAAACAGCGAGTTAGTTTGCTAAAGTAATTTCGCTTGGTCTGCGACCGTTCCACAAGGCTGCTCGACTCATCGTCGTCCAAGAAATACCACGGAACGGCTGAATTCCGAGACGAATTTTCCCGGGGTAAATGAAAAACCAGGAAAGCCACTAACGCGACCAGGGGAACATGCATAAAATAGTAGTGCGTCGTCGCGAAGCTCCGAGTGGCTGTCGAGTGGAACGTGCAATTTAAGCGGTATTAAAGAAACGCGCGTCGCGATTCACCAGCGACTTTTTAAATTGCCTCGCGCGCCTCGGATAACTACGAGAGTAGGAGAGACCGGCACGATAAGAATATTAACATCAACTAAAATCAGATGGCAGATGAGACTATACGTCCTGGATGTGTACGAGGCGAGTTACGAGAAAAACGAGCGTTTCTTCCGACTCCAGACATTCTTGGAAATAATCCGTTCTTTCGAAATAATTAAGCAGTCTTCGTAGCGGTTGGAGAATGTCATTAGAGTTTCCAGGCAACCAAGTCATAAGCCGATCATATATGATGAGGCTTTCCTCATGCAACTGAGTTGTGTTGCGGGATCAACGAGGTATTATTTTAAGGTACGAGTGGCATTGTACGATATTACATCGTATTAGCATGGATGGCAGCGGCAAACTGAAAGTAGCGATCGATTATTTTGACGAATGACAGCTACTACGGTTTCACGATAAAATTTGTCATTTGGAGATATAAATATTCTCTTGCAAAATAATACATCCCGATATCGGGTTTTTACGAAATCGCCGTCGTAACGAAACTGGTGTGGTCGATTGATCTATTCGACGAGTGTTCGTTCAGCCGCAACTGCAAAAAAAAAAAAAAAAAAAAAAAAGGTAAAGGGAAAGAGAAAAAGAGAAAAGGAGCGGTTGGTCGAGTTCGGTTAGTTCCTTTAATTCGAGAAAAGGAACCAGTGAACGAAGACATGAGCGGACCAACGGAGAAAGAAAACTATCAAGAGAAGACAAATATTTGGCGAAAGTGACAGGCGTCTCGATTGCAGCGAGGCAATATCACCAATTTTGTGTCGCTAGAAGTGTTACGTGATCGTATCGCGTGATAGGACATCGTGTTTCGCACGAAATAAAAGTCTAGCGTTGCGTCAGAAAATCGGCCGAGACAACACCTATCATCCTCGACGTCGAAAACGAAGGCGACACGCTGTTCGACGAGTACGCGCAGAAATGATCGGTCTCTCGATATTGCCGTTATTGAATTCTCCGGTGACGTTGTTCCACTTTCTCTGAATTTCCTGACACCACTGCCAACCGGAAACAAGAGAATTCCCCCACGCAACACGTCGAGGAATTTCGAGAACGAACGGCACCGCCAAGACGACGATTGGGCGCTTCGATGAAGAACCCGCCAAGGGTTGGTTTCAGTGACAAGAAACACGCTGAATGATAAACATCTCGCGAACAATACCGCGGACGACCTGTCGTGATCTGGTCTGGATGAAAGTTTGCTTAAAAAAGAAGTCATTTCAAGAGCTTTGTGGATCAATAAATCTTTATCGGAGTTTTCGAATATATATGAAGAAACGACGATACTTTTTAAGTATGGGTACATTTTACAAATATTTATAATAAATAATAATAATATTTATAATAAATAATAATAAATAATAAATAAATAATATAATAAATAAATTTTACTATAATTAATAAATATATAAATTTTACTAACTATAAATTTTACTAATGCAAAGGAATTTTATATTTTTATAAGGAAATTTATATTTTTATAAAAAGAAATAAGGGAACAAAAGCAAGGGAAAAAGCAGAAATTTGTTTTACCTACTAAATATTACAATAGGTGCTAAATTTTATATATTTCATATTCTTATGCATATTACGCGTATTCTGTGCATTTTTACACTTTTAAATTTCCCGCATCCCTTTTCTAAAAGTAGCTGTTATACTGACCGTGTGTGCAATGTAAAAATACCTTTGCAAATGTGAAGAGTATGTGTGAGATAATACTCGTTTCCGTCATATTCAGGTTCCCCGCATCGAACGCGTTAGCAAATTAAGTTTCCCATGAAATTGTGATCTATAGTCGACCACAACTGTTTCGTCAACTATTTGATGCCGCGTTCCTCGTTTCCTGCTCTGGTTAATCCACTTGGATTCTGCGGGTAGCTTCCATCGAGTGTCAGGACTACTTTCCACTTCGTTAATCACATTCGATGTGTCCTAGAAAGGTGTGTTAGGGACGCGTCTGGAGTTTCGAAAACCCTCGTCCGAGTTTTCACGCTCGCAGCAAACCCAGGATTCGCGGTCAGCGAGGACATCGGCCGAGAATTCGGGAGCGGGAAGGGACAGGAGGCGACAAAAGTGGGAAACTTGGCCGAGAATCGAAGCAGGGCTTGTAACTCGAGAACGAGTTTGCAACAGGAAGCGATTTGCTCGGAATTCGGTGGATTGAAAGGGGGCGTAGGGTCGCGTCACGCTGCCGGGTTAGTTTCCAAGGCCCCAAACTTTTCGCGACTTACCGGATTTCTTGGGAACTGGGTTGCCATGAACGCGTTCAACGTTCAACGGACTCGTTTAACCGCTACGCTCGCACACGGCAACGACGAGTTGCCTGTGCAACGCCAATTACGCTGCAACTTCTTGCTCGTCCGGGCTGATTGTTCGATCAGATTGTATTCCAGAAATATTGATCCTGCGGACGTACGCCTGTGGAATCTCTACTCAGTTCTCCTCAGTGATGTTTCGTTCTGCTCGTCAAGTTGATGCTTACATTATGCATTCATGTATTTTAAAAGTAATGCAACTCAAGTTTTTTCCGAGAAAAGAACCATTTGGAAGTTTACGAAAATATTACTTGCCGGACACATAATGTTAGCAAGAAGAATAACTTATTCTCGTAATTTTTCATCTTTTCCTCTTGAAGCGAACTTTGGACAGTTTTAATGTATTTTTAACACAGTTTATACGATATCGTAATTTTGAGCGAGAGAAAATTCGATTACCGAGCTACTTCTTTCCGGTGCCAGGAACCTCTTTCGATCTTTGCCACCGTGTTAAATGTATATTAACGACGCTATATCTGATATAAATGAAAGAATGCGAGGTCGTCGCGCAGAAAGGCTCCCAAGAGTATCGGCGGAATAATCAGCTATAAGGGATGATGGACAGGCAAGTCGTAAGGGGAGTGAGCAGTCATTAGTTCCCCCTAGCTCGCCAGAGATCTATCGCGATCTAACCCTGCTGCTGTCTAACGCAACGAGTCTCTTGTACAAGGATTTATCGTCAGCCATGACGTGTAACTCTTTGTTAAATATTGGATATGCTGTATTTGACATGTTACATTTCCAGTAACGCATTTTCTTTGCCGGAAGTTTACAGAATATATCCATGACGTGTAAATAATCCCGTTTTAATATGTAATTATGAGATCAGTAAGACCCTCAGGAGGAAGCCCTAAGTATCTTTAGTTTCCGGGGTTTAGCATCGCAAGAGTCGTGTTTTATTCATCCTAAGCGCGCTAGAGAAGAAATCGATCGAGTAGTAGCTCTCTAACTGGAGAACCGAAGACGAATCGTCACGAGATTACAAAGAGGAAAGACAAATCGTCCATTTGGAAAGGTTTAACTAGTGCGACAAGGGCAAGACGCGCATATCTAATCGCGACAGCTAGACAGTTGGGACGGAGGATGAAGCAAGGATGGACGAAGAGGAGGGTCCGACAATGTTAGTTGGATGTCCAAATCGGATTAAACGAAACTAAATGGGATAGTGGATTGGATTAAGTAACTGTCGACTAGGTCCGGAACGGAGTAGGTACTGTGAATTTAATCGGACATTCTGCTCTGTGAAGGACTCATCGATACGGAGCAAAAAGTTCACTTGTATAATTCATTTATCCACTGATACGTACTACGTTTGTGGTATTCTTGTTCTTAGAGCGAATTTCTGGAAAGACTCTTCGTTCTCTTTCAAATTATACAAAAGAGCGGCGGTGTTCTTTGAGAAAACTCGTTGAGAATGTTTTTCGCTTAAAAAGAAGTTGGGACAGAAGCTTGTGTATTTGAAACGACAGAGACACGAAACGAGGAACGTTAGACTGGAGTTGCTCTCCGGCAAAGGATCTCGTTTGAATTCACGTCGAAGAACTTGGATGTTTAATGTTGACGTTGATGATGATGAAACTTTGAAACTTTGCATTTACCCTTGATTATTCATCGACTGAATATCTTTTTGCTCGTAACTTGTAAAAAGAAAAAGTTGTAGTTACTTTTTAGCAAAGAAACCATAATTGCAAAGCCAAGCATTACCGCGTGTTCTCCTGTCTTTTCCTCTTTTTCCCCCTATAAAATCTGTATCTCAGAAGTTAGAGAAAGTGTTTGGTTTTTAACAAATAGTTGCATGCATGATACCTTTAAAGTTTCAATAAGCTGACAAGCTTAATAAGAAAAAAGTTTCGAAATGTCTCGGATAAAACGTATTGATGAGCAAAGAGTGACGTTCGCCAATGATTCGATCCGTTTCGATCCGCAGGTGAATTTCACGCGAATTGGTGGTGAAAGCGACATGAAGCTGGTTTGACGAAACCAGCTTGCATGATCGGTGTAATGGCAAACTGCGAAAAAATCCGACTTGACGTGAACCTTTAATGGAGGTGTCCGGCAGTAGAACAGGTCGATCAATAGTCAGACACCAGCCACCTCATCGTGCTGCACGTTATACACCGCGTGCAGCGTCACGTGTACGCTTCGGTATGAATTAGGATTCTCTCCTGACAAATCCCACTATTTCTTCATTCATAGTACTAACAAAATAAGAGGACAAACTACTGACGAGTTTCGCCAATATTCTGAAGTGATTCCTCCATTTACGACATAACGTCAGTGTGAAATTAACAATGCTACTACATTAAAAGAGATGTTATCAATTTATTATACACAGAAAGAAATGATTGTCAGAATTCCGAAAAATTCAAAAGTGAAATTCGAAGAGATTCGAAAGTTGAGAAGTCGAAGCTCCAGTTGAACGAAACTATGTCGCGTCATGGAAGACAGCCGTCTTTTCGCCAAGCAGCGTTTGGTACGTCGCATTGCGGTTGTTGCGGAAGACGGTCTTCTCGATGTCCTTTGTGTCTGCGAAAGTAGTCGTCGAAGAGCACAATTCGTGCAAAAACTGTAGAGTAGTGGACGGAAGGTGTACGGAAGGTGTACAGCGTGACTGTGTTGTTTGCCGTCGGGCCTTACAGAATTAACGCTGCATCCGTCGCGTATTTGTCGGTTCTGTTTGCCATACAGATTAACAATTAACGGAAATAGTTGGTCGTCGTTCGGTTGCTGTTTAGAAAATAAACAGAGAAGGAGGTGAGTTGCACGGTGCACATCGGAATATTTAACGAGCACTCATCGCCTCTTCCTCTCCAGGCGACTTAGACTCGCGACCACCTCGTAACCGGAACTAACGGCCTTCCAGTTCTCCTAAATTTGCTGGTAATAACCGAAACGACATAACCTTGGAGTTCGTGCGGTTTCGGGCTCGACAAGGTACGCGTTTAATTACCCACCATTTGTTCCTATGAATTTCCTTCCTGTTTCGTTGGAACCTACTTAACGACAAATTGGATTAACAACGACGAGGAGCGTGAGTTTGTTTCACGTTACACGTACCAGCTAAGCAGAGAGTCCAGTAAGCGGAGAGGAAAAGAATTTGGAAAGTTCGGTGATTCTTTATTCGACATGACACGCACCTAAAAATTGTCTGACCACCAAAAGGCGGCCTTCTTCTTAATTTATCGCCTTCACGAAGGCAAAGATATGAAATGGGTGTCAGCGGGATCCGTGCCATTGGATTCGTAAAGAACGTGTGATGCCACCAATCAACGATTAAAATTCGCTTACAGACTATTCTATAGCCCGACTTGTGCCAAAAGCACTCTTCGACTAGAAATATTGCTCGGTGGGTAAAAGTGTAGGAAAGGACCAAACGAACGATAACGGTGATAACGGCGATAACGTTCTATCAATCGATCCTCCATTAAGCGAAGTACCATAGAGAAAACGCGTCCATATTTTTCCCAGCGATGTGAAACTTATGGATCTCGATATCGACCGTGACAAATTGCTGGATGATCGTTCCGACGCGTGATTCGCGGTTTACGGGACGATTACGTTGGTTCGTCGTTGCAAGAATCCTGTAATGGAATTCCAGTCGCTCCTTCACCAACAGAGCGTGTAAAGGACGAAAGACACGCCGATAGAATCCCGTTTCGGCGTTGGTATACCCGCGAAAATCAGCCGAGGCTGACTCGAGATTTCGTGTGGTGGCGTTCCACGAATTCCATCGAGTTACTTCACCATCGAAAGATCAGGGAAATCGAGCGATCTCGAGCACGTGGAACCCGATAAAACGTTTTAAGGAGCGTTTCGAGTAGCGTCGTTGGTCTACGACTTACGGTATGTCCGCGTTCTTTCGTGTTCTTCGCGTTTAATTGCTGTTCCCGCTACTCGACAACGACGCTGGAACTATTATTTCCCGGCCGTCCGGAAATAACATCAACCTCCAGAGATTAAACCCGCCGCGACAGTTTCACGACTCCGGCCGAAAGAATGATCCTCGTTTTCGGCGTTCTCGTGGTCCTCCGTCAACGTTATTAACCCTTTCCTGCTCGTTATTGCAAGAACCAGGAAAATAAGTAGTCGAACGCACAATAGAGCACGAGCATTCACGTATGACGATTATACGAAATAAAGAGAAGGGAACGAAAAGAGAACCAGGACGGGAAAAATGTACTTTTCTCAACTTTGATCAAAGTTACTTACGCGCGAGTGAACCTAAAATGTGTTCCACGACAAAAAAGCAAGATACTTAGGCGGGCCTGTCTTTCAGCAGGCTTTCTCTTACCTCTGCTCTGCTTGGTCCCCGACTCTGAAACAAAGAACAACACTCGACGTTAGAACACGCTTGTGCCGCCTGTTTCACTTACTGTGATTAATATGCACCTCGCTCTTTTATCCCTACACTTTCTCTTCGCTTATCGTTTAAACGACGAGCAATTAGCTAAAAAGCCTCGAACAGTGGCGATCGAGAGATCTTTTTCGACGTAACTTACGGAACGGCGAGATACAATAAAATCTCATTTATCGAAACCAGTCGTGGAGTAAAACAGTTGGGATAATCGAGTAGTTCCAATAATAGTAGTTCGATAGCTATCCTCTCTAGCACTTTTTATTAGTTCGTACAATAGAACGTGGGGCCCTCCCCCTCCTACACAATAATTTACCAGCCAGGAAATAATATTAATGAACTGACAAACTTTATTCTGATATTCAGTTGAAACATATACCTATCGTCGTTAAATACTAATTCAACTAATTTATTTACTTTTCATTAAAATTTAATTAATTTCATTTAATGTAACACTAAATCTTAATTGAGATGCTTCAAAGACGGGTAGAAAAAAGTTACTTGGAATCGAAACCTCGACAACATATATTTAAAGCTCATCGAAATTAATGAATTATACTCCACTCTAAATAATTACCTTAGTTTTGCCGATTGTACTATGATTGCCTAGGTACTCGATATGATAGAGGCTCGGATACGAGTTTATATATTTGAAGCTGAGGATTAACTTGTTCGTATAAACGAAATTAGGTTAAACGGAGTTCTAATCTACGGGGAAATTAACGAACTAAGGAATCGGATAAACGAACCGATCCGATCGTTCGATTTCAATATCCAGCATTAAAATAATTGCAGCTGCCGCGGTCGAGTGCATTCGTGGGAACGACCACTAGATTAATACGCAATTAACCCTTCGATACGCTTAATTGCCGCATTATCGAACTTCCAATTTTAGGCCGAACGTTTTATCAGCTAACATTCGATTAATTAACGTATATCAGGTTATAGGTTACACACGGATATAAAGAGACGAGGCCGAGCTCAATGAGATTCGTTGGGGCCGCGGACTGGTTTCGAAACGTCGCGATGCATCATCAAAACGCGGCCATTAATTAATCATTCCCCGGTTCCGGAATTATTCCGGTCAGGTTCATCAATTAAGAGGGTTAAGCGTGTGCCGCGCGGAAAGGGATTCACAGCGAACGCGAGATTTAATTAAACGATCGTGCCAATCGATCCTCCATTCGAGTAATAACGGAAACGCGATCATCGGTATCGATAACAACAGGACAGAAAGAATTCAGCCGGTTAATCGCGTTAGTCGTCGGACGGTTCACCGATCGATTAAGTCAATTAAATTCTTTTCCTGAAGCTTTGGCTCGGTTCGATAAAAGGGGAGGAAGTGTGCGCGAGTGTTGCATTTCCTGTTCTGTGATTTGGCCTGTAGAAAATTTACGAAAAGAAAACGAGCAATTAAAAGATGCGATCTAGCAGTAGCAGTGATTAATAAAATGGTATAAAGTTGACCTGCGCTCTATTGCATAATAATTTATAGTTATTAGGAGTGTGAGTGGATTTACAAATCCTTTTTTGTAATTTTACAGAACCTCGATGGAATGCTGCGGTTTATGAATTTTCTGGACTCGTCTTTTGGGGATATGACAAATGTTTCAAGCGTTATAGTTTCCAGAACAAAGATGGAAAAGTTTGAATATCGCACAAAGTTGATTCGCAATCGGTTATAAGACGTTTGTTCACTTTTGCCAGGCACTCGCGAATCTAGAAATGTTCTGAGAGGTAATCTCGAAAGATATCTTCGGAGATGGAAATTAAAAGTAGTCGTGATATTTCCGTTGCCGTTGATTCAATAAGAAGGGACAGAATACGGCGGAAATATTCTCGATGGCGGACAGTCAAAAGTTTTAATAAAGGCACCGCATTCAAACGATGAGGAAAAAGAGCGTGCAACTTTTAAAGACCTATAACGACGCCGCTCGAAATTCCCCTTCTCCCCTCTCTCTCTCTCTTTCTCTCTCTCTCTCTCTCTCTCTTTGCGATTGTTCGCTAATTGGTAAAGTCGTTCCGCCGGAAACTTGTTCCTTTTCGGCCTTGCTCTTTCTCTTTTTATCGTCGTTCTTATTTTTGCTTCTTCCATTTTTTTAATAACAAGACGCCAAATTGCTGCCAATTATGGGGAGCAAATATGGGCTGGCGAAAACAGTAATCGAAAGCGAAGAAATTTTCGTGGAAGAACGCACAGAGAAAGAGAGGCGAGGGAAAATTCGACGTTTAATAAAGCTGAAACGTCAACACGGATGCAAACCGTATCGGACGATCGCAATTTTTTCCTCGACTCGGTGCACTCCCGTGTCCTGGTTTGCTTTTGTTCTCGTTCGTCGGGCGGACACCGAGAGGCGAGCTCGTGTATCGCGCGTGGATCACCGTGTCAAAGCGAAAGGAACTTATAAAAAGGATTCTCTCGATAATTAACGAAACAAGCACGGCAAAACAGAAAGGGGATTTATTAAACGATCTGGCGATCTGCGATCGAGTTTCGTTCGCAGAAATGAACATTGTATCGTTTTTATCGGTGCATTATCTTGCGAAAGTTTCGTTCCAAAGGAAGAGAGATGCGTCGAAACTAAGTTTAAATTACATGACAACGAATTTATCGTTATATTTGCAAAATATAATCGAATTATTATATCTATTAATTCTCGTGAACTCGTGTTACGATATTCAGATTTTCTTGCATTTTTCATTTTCCTCGTCAGAGCATTGCACTTCTCGCTGGACGATGGTTGTTTTTGTCAATCAACTGTTAGACTATCTCAGACTGTGATTTTGTGAATCAACTGCTTTCGATCATATTATCCTTATTTAATGCTTATTGATGAACGATCTGATCAAATTGGAACAATTAAATGTAATTAAATGATCGTTGTTGATCGGCAACGTTAATTTTAATGAAAGGCCGATTCGTTATTTTCGACATTGTTAGCGGAAACCTTTACATTTATTATTCTAAAGCTTGCATGTACGAGACTCATAATGCATGGCTATATTTTACCGTAATGAAACAAAAATGGAGTCTACGGCCGCCACTAAAGCGTACAATTACAGCCGCTTCAGTTTATTCCGAAATTTTTTCCCCTCGACAACCGCCTCGTGTCGCGTGCAATTAAATTTTTCCTGCATTTCCGAGCGTAAATAATTGAAGGAAATTCGCTCGAAATTTTGTTCTCTCTCCAGTGGCGCACCTCGCACGATTTTTCCTTGCATCTGCCAAAATTTCCCAATTTACCTTCCCCGCATTTTCTCAACATAATCCGCTTTATTACATCTCCCTCGAATATTACTTCCTACATATGAGGATGAATCGCATCATCTCTATTATCAGATCTTCCTATCTGCATTCACGTGCCAGAAAATTTAAAAGTTATCGTGAAATTTCATTTTCCAATTTTTCATGCGTAGTGATATGGAACAAGTATCACACCATATAAATTTCACGGAATAACGCGAATAGTAACTTAGAATTCCGAGGAAGAAATAAGAAAATGGTTTGTAGGTTAGATGAAACTGAAATTCGAGTCACATAGCTAGAAACTAGACACCCTATTCGTCTTTTCAATGAATTTAGGACACGTTTTCGCGCGACATTAAAAGTTACGGCCTTTGCTATTATGATACTGCGTGGCAGTTTATTTTATGGTTATTTCCACGCAACTTAGTATCATGATGTCTAGTTACTGTTGAACAGTCGATCGATGTACTTCTAAATTGTAAGTTTTAATCACGTAAAAAATTGCTAACGTCGGAGAGTGAGTTTCCAGGTTTTAACTACACCTCTGACTGAATAACAAATGATAGTCACTAGCGAATGCTACGATAAAATCGCGCACCTGCTTTGATTTCGTGGCGTTAATGTCGCGACATCAATTTCAATATCGTAACAACGGAACACTCGGTTTGTACCAGGACAAGAGTCACGACATTTAGTATCATGGCCATAAAAATCATGGCTTATTGTCACGTGAGAGCACTATCCGCGCGGTTTCTTTCCTTCTATACCGTGGCTCGCGAAAGTATTTCAGCACTTACAATGGCAGCTAGAACGTGTTCTTCTATGTACATATTGTACGTACTATGTAGAAAACATTTTGAGAAACATTAACACTGTAACGAGATACGACTGTCATAATTATATCGATATAATTAGAAACAAATTACAAGTAAAAACGAATTAACGTATTATGGTTTATAAAATTATACGCATATGAGTCAATTATGATCGTTAATCCATTATTTTCCATAATATATTGTTTTCCATATAGTATCCATAATTTTTATCGCGTATTCGAGATCGTGATTTTATGTTTAATCTCAAAATTCGAACCGATTAATTGCCTCGTTCGCAACCTGGATAAATTTCCACCTTCATGCAAGATCAGCAGATATCCTAATACTTACGAACAGGAGTATATGTTTTCAGATTTGCTTCAAACTTTACCAATAGATATAACCATGATAGTCCAGGCTTGCTGTAATGCTAATGAAATTTGAAAACTGTTCATATAATGCAGTAAACGTTGGAATATTTCCACGAGCCACTCTATAACCAAGGAATTCGCTGGTTAGTGCAAACTTTTCGCGATATTACACCCCCTGCAATTACCAGGCTGACGATGTCGGTGCAACTATACGGCGAATTTATCGCATAACAAACAACGAGCTCCTCCCATTGGCGAAGCCGCAACGATGTTGATTACGCTGTCGACCGTTTCCGAAGAGGCACATCTCGAATACCTAAAGACAATAACGAAATTCTTGAAAGAGCACGCTCGCTATACTCGTGCGAATCAACCCCTTGGCAGTTTTCCTTAATTCCCTCAATTTCCTCAATTTCCTCAATTCCCTTAACACGCCGGCCATCAGCCGACAATTTTCCAAATTCTTGGGTAAGCGTGCAACGCCGATTACGTTGTCGGCAGTTGGCGAAACAACGATACCCAAATACCAGGAGCGGCAAAAGCCATAAAGCCGATTACCGCGATTCCACAAATTACACCGCTTTGTCCGTGTTGCGACCGGTCAGCAGCATCGCAGCGTTGATATGCAATTATGCCTGATGCTTTGAGCTATAGTGCTTGTCCGGCGCAATACATCTCCTACAAGTGTATGATTGTTCCGGCCCATGTTTCTACGGGAGAATGATTTGGACGTTTCTTACGAGCGCTCTGATTGCCTCGCGACCAATCGCACCGGCTTTACGCCGGACGAGCCGCGATTTTCATTGCGATCGATACGGTTTCGTGCGAAACACGTTCGCGCACTATCGTCGACAAGTAGGGCGCAATTGCAGAAAACGATTTATACAGTTGTTATATTTTGAAAGTTAGAATTCAAGAACATTTCGCTGTTGTTGATTTTTTATCTCTTATGAAAACTGTGGGATCAAATGTTCTTCTAAATTTAAATTGAAACAAGGAACGCACTTGCATCGCTCAAAAATCCCTTGTTTATTTGCGATGAATCGTTTGACGCGTCGTGAAACCTGTTTGAATTTTTAGTACGTGGTTAGATATTTCGAACGAGGAGGATCTTAAGATTATTGTATACGAAGCTAACATTTTCTTTTTAATCTTGAGTAGTCGAATTCTTTATTTATCTTACGATTCTATCTATCTTTGTTCAAGTTTCGATCCAAATAAGTATTGTTCAAGACGTGGAGTAAGTTGCCAGTAATCATTTCCATGGTTAACTTTACTTTACATAAGTACGCTAACACTTGTGACGTACATATGTTTTCAGGTTTTGCGACTAACGATCGATACGCCTTTGAAACATTGATATGCGCTCAAGCTGGTCTTCTATAGTTTATTCTTATGGAATTATTATAATACAGAGCGATCGATTATCTCTTAGATGGAGGTTCGTTGGAAGAAAAGGAAATAGACTGTGTGGGAAGTCCATTAATCTCCGTGTGGCTGAAAAGATAGGAATCCGGTAGAATCAGTGTTGGTTAATTACGGTACGAATAAAAGTGCTTTTAAAATAAACCGCGTGGGGAGTTTTTATCCGCTCGTCTCGTAAAAAACTTTAACCGTTAATTATTACGCGAAGGACCAGTATCTTGTCCAGATGAACTCATAAAATAAATACAGCGATGGAAACTTTCAAACAGGCAAATTAATCGTGTGTACTCAACTCCATCTAAACTAACAACTCGCGGTTTTCATTAAAAGAAGCCCGTTCGTAATTTTTCCAGCTAGGTTAAATACGTAACACTGAGATATAATTTCTTTGTTTCGCATACTTTGACCAATATACATATATCGTGAACCTAAATTCGTGGCATGAACAAAGAAGCGAGGGTGCTTTGCGGCTGAAAATAAGGACGAAAATCGAGAATAATAAAATTTCGATGGAGGCTGTGTTTCCAAGAAAATCGAATTTGAGGACGTGTGTCAAGTATACGTGTACTGGCCTCGCTCTTAATTACATTCAAACTCTGTTTTCTCCAGATTGTATCCTACATTCTCTTCTCTTATTTTCGTATATAGGACAGCTCGCTGTCGATCGTTTATTGTCCAGCTGAAAATTATACAAATTCACGTAAAATCAACGAGTCTCGCAACTTAAATTTTTCAATCTCCAACGCCAGATCTCCATCGATTGCGATGGAATTTTCTCATATTTTATTTTCGTCTCAGTTTGTGCAATCTCTCTCTGATTTTACTTGTACCATGAATTTAAGACCACGCTGTATAAGTAATGCTTTTTTTCAGAGATAGCCGTTCCTTCGATAACCCAAATTCAAAGCAGGCACGCGACGAAAGAATGGAAAGAGGACGGAAAGAGGGTGGAAAGGAGATGAAAAGAGAGGGTGACTTGCACACGACGAAAGACCACTATCTTTTGTCACCGTTCTTGATATTCTTCTTTTTTCTGTTCCGTCAGGAGGTCGAAGAGGAGTGCGCTTAAAGGCAGGAAAGCGAAGAGGCGTCTTGGAATCGTCGCTAAGATAACCCGCAAGAGAAACATCGGACAACCGGGCTCCAGAGAATCGACTATCTTCTCCTTTATTCTATTCCCACCTCGCATCCATCCTTTCACTCTTTCTTTCACCCTTTTCTCGTCTATTGCTTCGATCCCGACTATCGCACTCTCCAATCTACCCTAAGTACATTGCAACTCGTGCTGCTGGCTCAACCACCCTTTTTCCATCGTATTAGCGTAAATTCTCTGCCAGAAACGAGAAATCTCGATTTAGAGTGAAAATGTAACGAATGAGTAATTGGCGAATGGAAGGAAATTAGCGGTAGTCTGGTTTTGCTGTCTAATTTCATCGCGATCCATGGAGAATATTCGTATCGAAAGTTTCGTCGAGTCAAGAGACACGATTTATCAACGACGTTCACGCGATGGAAGGTTTACGAAGTTGTGATTCCGAGTTGGAAATAGTTACAAATTTTACATCTTAAACGTCATCATGTGCAACGTGATTATTAATATTTCAGTAAATTACCGAGTAGTACAAACGAGCCACTTTCGAAGGTACAGAATTCTCAGTCATTTTATTACGCCGTTAAAGTTAATTCTGTTTCCAAGCAGATATAATACTCAATCGAAGTTAAATTTATTCCTCGAGCTCGTGCATCCACCGTTTAACTGCAATAATTCTCAGAATGTTTTAATCTTCACGTACGGTACGAGTAACACCATTAATTTCCGGGATTTTCAAAGCTGATAGAGGAATTACGAGTTCGATTTAATGGAACTTTCTCTGAATCTCCGGTTGTCCCACGGAATTATCGCGATACGTCCTTCTGAATTTGATCGCCGCCGATCAGAATCGCAAATGCAGAATCGATCCGCGACGTTTGCCAACGGATCACGGCTGGTATTAATGACCAGCGCATATTTATAAGGATCGAAGGTCCTCCTTGGCTCGGACAGACCAATTAGGGCCACGCGAGCCGCTCTCCTCTCCAAGCTTCGACCCACGTGCATCCACAGAAATTAATTCATACTTGAGCCTATTACATATTCATTGCACACGGTTGGACAACGTGACGATTAATTCCGATAGGGATCTGACGTAAACTAATCGACATTCACGGTAACACGTTTAATGACGATGTAATGAAATTGAATATCATTTCATCAAGCCCAGCGTGGAACATTTTAAATCCCATTTTCGATATTCCATGGAAAACTGTTGCTACGAAAGAATGTTTGTTTGTCCATGCTATCGATCGTCATTTTCTTTTTTAATCGCCAATTTTACTTTGTAATTTGACAACAATTCGCTTGTCCCAGCGATTCTTCGAATTTCGAATAAACAATCGGTAATTACGTAGCGTCCTCAATGCGATTTCCACTCTGTTATTCACCTATATTCGATCGAATTGGTCAATTATAGAACTCATCGTTCGTCGATGGTCGACGATACAGGAAACGCAATGAAAGGTTATTGTCTCTCTCTGTCTCCCTTTTTCTCTATGCGATCAATTTCATGACATTTCTGATTTTTTAACTCTTGATGCACAGTGTTTAAAAATGGTTGTTTAACTGGAGAAAATTTTGATTATTTTCTATTACAGTAGAACACGATTTATTGGAGCGAAATTTTAGTTAACGCTCCCGATCAATTGAACTTTCGTTCGTTGAATTCACTTACCTGAACGTAAACTGCTACTGATTACTTGAATAAAAGAAAAAAAATAAATAGGCAGTGGAGAAAGTTGGCTAACTCTTGTTATATGAACTCCGCCTATGTAAACCGTTTGTTCTCTGACAAGTTCAGAGAATTGGAATTCTGCTTTACTTAATTCCGACTTCCCTTGGGTTTCTATATTTTTAAAGATCTTTAATTAGAATGTTATTCATTTACGAAGGACTTTTCTACACGAAAAGATAAATATATGTTGTAACTGGAATAGTTAAGTGACGTTGGTCCGCAACAGTATGATTGTTTCTATGTGTTTCCGTAGTCAGGCAATTTTAAAACTCTGTGCGGCGTTTCTAATTTCGTCTGCGATGATTAATATCAACAGAAGTTATGCCAAGAAACTCTAATTTCATTCGTAATTATCTTAGGAAGACAGAATTTTGCAAAGGGTAGGAAAGTTCACGTAATTACAACATCTAATCACGAGTTCTCGCGATCGAAGAACAGGAGAAGCAAGTCACGGTCGAATTGCCGGTTCTTACTTTGGAAAATGACAACCGAGGGATGCAAGTATTGCCGTGGAACCGTGCTCCTTGCTTCCGCGAGTTGGCCATTTTCTTTCTCGCCGCTGATAATGCGAATTAAGGCTGCCCCTGGGTTTTGGGATACAGGGAAGAGTCGTCAGCTTCGTTAATATCCGACCAACATCCGGGTCTTCTGTTGCGGTACGATTTCGCAAATCATGCAAGGAACTTCCTTGCAGAATCTGCTATTAATTTCCTCGAAGAAGAAAGTTTTTGAAATCCGCTATGATAAGTGTTCGCATTTTTAGACAGTGTGGGAGCGTACCTTGGTCCTAATGTTTATATAGAAAATTGTAATTGATACAAAGTTGAAACTTTACTAAAAATACACTGTCTTCTTTCAGACGCAAATAGTAAATTACAATGCTCACCGGAGACATTAATATACCTTTTTCATTCTTCTTGTTAGCGTATAAGCAAGTGTATTCACCGCAGAATTATATAGGATTATAATTTTGTGAAACTTACATTTTTGCGCCACAATTTCACTATTGTTTCATCAAAATGATTTTTAATTTTGTAAGAAACATCTCGGCATACGTCTAACATGAGAAACGAGAATCGCTGCTTGGCAGTCGCAAACCGGTGACCCGGATTCGTAGAACACGTTTCGTAGTCGCTATAAAGTGGAAACTGACTCGATCTGGCTAATTGTAAATCGCTTGATCCGAAAATATTCAGCGAAGCAACAGGAGATAAAAGTTGACGCGAAAAATACGATCACTCGTACGTTATCGGGCCGTGTTGTCATTTCATTTGTCACTCGTTGCTTTTGCCGTCGTTTTGCATAAACACGGATACTATCTACCTTAACATTTCAACTTTTTGATTCAATTTTCACAGATAAATTACGAGAACGATTGTTATTAGCTTGTAACATTCACTCGTTCTATTTTTCTTCGGTGGTTTTATTTTTCTCTCTTTTCGTTTTTGTTGTTGTTGTTCTATTAACAGTAGTCACGTATCATTTTAAAAGTTACATTTCAGCGGTCACGTTGATCAAAATTTATTATGACCGGTGATTTACATTTGTTGTGGCCGGTGAGGGAAATGTTGAACGTGTCAGAATATAAAGTACATTTCCGTTGTATTACGCTTTTCTGCCACTGGAAGGCAAAAACACGCCGCAAAATTGAGAGCATTGTGTAAAAAGTATAAACACAGAAGGAATTTATGTTACTAGCAAACATTACACAATGCCCACAATTTTTCCTTTTGCTTCCTTGGTAATAGAAAACTGTAATGCAACGAAATTGTTGTTTATTTCATGACAAGCAGAAAATTCTACAAAAGAGCGTTTATCGAGCGCAACAAACTTTTATCAGCAAGACCGTGAAATAACTTTGGAAATTAATATGACAGCTGAAAAACATGTTATGTCACATTCCCTGTCTTCTATAGAATGAAACGATGAAAAGAATATTTCATTGGAAAGATACGTGTAAATACTTTTTATAGCTACTGTATAGTATACTGTACTGTGTATTCTATTTATGACTCTGAGGTTGGTAAAAGATCCAAAAGACGATGTATCACCAAGCGTTAAAAACGAAACGAACGTATCGCAGCATAATATTAAATATGCATGAAGACACGTATAGAACAATGGAATAGCCATTGAATTAGCCGCAAGAGAATAGAGAAACATTTTAAACGGGTTTCACGGTGTATCATAAAGTCTCCGGATTCGGTGGCGACGCGTCGAAAGCGGATCAAAGTAAAAACAGGGAATAAATCCGAATGATCGTATCTTCGAAACATGGGTGCATATCCGGTTGAAAATGGAGCCACGAGAATAGAGAGGAGTAGTCCTCGGTTGCGTTGATGACGCGATTCCAATCCTTTCGAATCGTAACCACGCCATTGACTCGGTTACCTTTTGTCTCGGCCCATGAATTCCGTTTCTGGTTTGTGGCCACGTTTGCATTCGCGCGGTCCCTTTCCTCTTTTCCCCTTTCCCTGCCTCTCCTCTCTTCTCCTAGTTGCGTTTCGTTCGCGGTCCGTGGAAATGGAAACATGTTGAGTAAACAGAAGAAACAGAAGCCGGATTCCCCGAGGCTGTACCGGGCAATTTTTGCCGAGCGTATGACTATGAAACGAGAGAGGAGAATCGTGTTTGTGCTCTGCACCAGATAACAAACCTTGTGAATTCACGTGTGTCGTCTTAGGAGGTTCGTTGATTATATTGATGGGAGACGTTGGGTGGAAACGATGGAAATTTTCTTGATAACCTCGATCACCTCGATCTAATTGCTTATATTTTCGCTTTAAGCGGGTTGGAATTAAGGAATTATCTAAAATATGGATCACTGGGTATTGCGGTCTTTGGTCATCGAGTTAGGAGCACATACAGATATTTCATTTTTGCAATTACGATATATTAGTATATGCATAGTAGTTCATGTAACGGGCACATGATCCTTAATCTGGTATAAATCTGGTATAAATAATGTTTGCTAATGGAGTCAGCAATATTGAAGCTTTCCTTTTCGAGGAAGGGGAACTATAAACGATGATAATTTTGTCCGAGTCAGCGATGCTGGAACCACTTAGGTCGGTTCAAGAGCTGCAGCCAAAGCTGGCGAAAGTCGGTTGGCTATATATTTAATCAAACGCGATTGGATTCCCTTACAAGCTACGTAAAGTATTCACTAGTAACTTCGAAGTTAGCCAAACAAAATGCTGACTAAAACTATCTTGGTACAGTTTATCCGTGAACTTATCCGAGTATACACGAGCCATCGTCGAATATAAGTAAATCGATCTACTACTATATAAGGAACAGACGTGTCAGGTTATCAATTTTCCGCCACATTATTGTATCTCTAATTTCCCCTCGGAAACATGAATTTTTCCACGTGAATTTTCGCAGCTGCGGCCGAAACTCGAGCTCACGTAGCCCGTTCGTTCGCCCGCTAATGGAAAGCGCAGCTGTTGTGGACGGTAAATTGACGAGATCTGTTCGCTGCTAAGTATATACGAGTATGCTGCTAAGTATATAACTACATACGGCCAGTATTGCGTTACTCGTAAGCTTGCCCGACAATTATCCCCTATCAACCGCAGTGGAAAGGGTCGTTGCGAGCGTTGATCGACCCTGAAAGGTCTTTACCAAGCTTCGTCCTTCGAATTTATCCAGATCGATACTTCTATACGTCGATGGGCGTTCTCACTCGTGAGAAACTCGTTCATAGATTCCTTGGCCTTATCTCGAACGATACACGGGACGAGTCTCGGTGAAGATCCGCCGCAAAACGAACAGCAGGTTCGCTCAAGGTTGGCTCACGAGCTAAAGGGAAATCAAATTTTCGAGAACAGAAGCGAGAAAATCCCCCAAGGGAGTCGACTGGCGGGGATAGGAGGCTGCGAGTAGAAAGAGGTTCGCCAAGTGGAACGTAATTGTACACGGCAAAGGTTCAATTTACTGGACGATCCGGACGTAACGTGCGATAAAAATTGAGGCCATGCCCGGAACACGCGATCAGCAGCGCTGGTCTATGAAAAAGGGGGGTAGGGCTAAACGTTTGTTTCCGATTAAGAAAGCGGGCTGTCTGCCAGACCCGCCAACAGCTTCTCCAACGCGATCCGGTCTCGAGAATCTCGTTCCTTTCCGCCGAGGGGACCCTTGGATCGTTCTCGGCTGACTTTGCAGAAAATGACGGAGACACTCGAGGGGTTGAAAGGGTTGGCAAAGTGACAGACCGCGGCACGAACCAGTTCCTCTGGAAAAAAAGAATTTCTTCGGCAGAGTATCCAGCTGTTTCTCCTCATCAGAGGGTTTTGCCCGCGTTTTTTTTTTCATTTTTGAGCTAGGCCAATGAAACTTTTGGCTGTTTCCTCAATTACCTCCGGGAATTCTCGGATTTTAATTTTATTTCATTTTCTTTCTCTTTATGAAAGTCGTTTGAGCCTTCTTTTCGGTGGTAATTTCCATAGACTGTTGCGATGGAAATGGACGTGCTTGGAAAAAATGATCGAGCCATTTAAAGGATATTTCTTCCTTGGAGAATATTCCGGTTAGAATGTATTTTGAATGAATAAGAAATTATAATTCAATTGCGTATGTGTAGTAGCTTACTTCTAGTAATCATTTTCTTGTTTAATTTACTAACTCTTATGTAATATCTTTTCATTGTCTCGTCTTTAGTATTCTTTCTTGCTGGGCTTAGAGTACATGGTATTCTCTTATTCTTTTGTTACTCTCCGCGAGACTAGTGGCGTCTCATAATGCACAAGATATTCGATTGTTCCATGCACAGTTGAAGATTGAGTTTCAAAATGTCGAGGTTTAGCCGACTCAAATAACTCTATCTTTACTATAAGCAAATGGCGCATAAACTTCACGAGTTTTTATTCTCTTTTGCGCAAGGACACGAAATGCCGAACTTTGGTAGAGAAAGGTTGGATAGATTGCCGGTGGAAGTTTGAAGATAGAGCGGAAGAGGAAAAGAAGCCAGCCAAACTCCCTTATCCCAAACTCGCTGGCAACAAATCCGCGGATTACGCAGTAGTTTTAGTCGGTGACAAGTCAGACAGGCCGGCGTAAAGGAAACATATCTCGGGCGGATATTCGTCCTCGTCGAAACGCTTCGTTTCGAGCAAAACTCTATATCTGCGGAAGCGAACAGACGTACGACGAGGAAGGGATGGTTATTGTTTCGATGTAGAGTCGTTCTTCGACTCGCGTGATTGGGCAAAAGGGAGCAAAGGGGAAGAAAACGAGCGGATAGATTTCCTTTCGGAGAAAATTGCTAAAAGAAGATATAGTTTCAACATCATTTTCAGTAAAAAGGAAGTAAAAAGGAAGTAAAACAGGAACTCGTAAGCTGTAAAATGAAGGAAGGAATTGCCGAGTTGGATAAAAACTGGTCGGTTCGAACTCACATCAGTAACGGATCTACGCAAAAATTCGACCGAGTCCGTGCACAGTTTCGTTGCATTTCGTTTAATCATTCGAATTAATTCAAACTCAGCGCCAAAGCTTTTTCTCATTACGTTCGTTCAATGGCCCTTTTCGCGTTCATCCTGTTGCAGCGATGTACATACAGCGAAAAATTCTCTGACCACGGCGACGATTGTACCCGTAAAGGTGAAGCGGAAAATAAACGCGCTTGCCTGCTTGCTTATTCGTTCTCCCACGCTGGTCTCTCGCCGATACGCATCGAGAGAGCATATTAATTATATCCTCGAATCAACGCGCTCTAAATGGACGTATTTAATTATGCGTTACTTAATTACACTTGTAAATGTATTTATGGTAGCCTGTCGTCAGCTCCGTATTAAAACCGTATTAAGTCCGTATTAAATCCGTATTACAGACGAGCGCGTCTGTTCCAGCTCCAATACATTTGACAATGCACTTTATACCTGTGCGCAAACAGCTCCAAGTTGAGCGTAAGCGAATTTCTCAGGGAACCTCTAAATCACCTTCGCTTCGCGTTCTCCGAATCTCGCGTCACTTCTACACACTCTTGAGAACTAGCCTTGCCGCCAGGGAAAAGCTACTCGAGGCGTTATACGTTGGAAATATACAGTTCTTTTGCCTCTCGATTTCCTTCCGGCGTCGAGCATTGTTGTCGTGAATTCCTTCAAAGCGTTACATTCTTCTAGTTCCTATCCTGCACTCTACCGGTTTGCCGTGTAGGATCTATGAAAACGAGAGATAGTATCTAGACTTTAAAACCGTTCTTCGCAGAGCTCGCTCCTATATTTCCCTCAAAACGAATGATAGTTTTAGTACAAGCGTAGTTTGATCGCGTTAAACACATGGCTTAATTGACTCAACGTTACTTGCCCGAAGGGAAAGGTATAAAAATCATACGCTTAGCCGCTAGACGATCATAGAAAAGCTTCGTTCATGAGTGCGATCTGAAATAAAGAACCAGAATATTTTTCTACAGAAACATACTAACAAACGCAAGTTTTCTCCGTCAAAGAAACTTACGACTCAGAGATCCAACAAACGAGCAAATTCAATCGGGAATTCGTCGTCGTTCAGGACGTGACTCGGATTACGCGGATGGAAGCGATAGGTATAAAGGACGATAAAAAAAAGGGGGGAGTGCGGGAGTGGAGCAGAGTCAGTTTGAAATAAAGCGCGGGTGTTGGAAGGTTGGAACGCCTCGAGGCACCGATAAAGGGAGCGGATAGAAAGAAAATAGGAAAGATTCGCTATAAAGGAATTCAATCAGGCGGTTAGGATTACCGAGCCGCTGTACGAAGCTTTGCCCAATAAGCTAACGCCTAAAATTAGTTTCCGTCTTCTCCCTCAGCTTCTCTCCTTCATCTTCTCCCTTGTCTTCTTTCCGAGAAACTGCCCCTGGAGAAGCCTAGCTGCTTCCTCTTTCTCCTTCTTTGCGAGCTACCTGGCTGCCTGCTACAGCAATAGTCCCTGCCCGAGTTCCTGCATAAGCCTGCTTTACTTCTTCCGCATCGTCGATCTTTTTTTCTAGGCTGCTTGCTGCCGGAGCTCGTTTCTTCCCTCCCTCCCTCCCTCCCACCCCGGCTGCCTACGGAACTCTCGCGAGAGCACCACGAAACGAGAACCGGGAATATTTTCGGGCCATCGTCTTGGAGAGTACTCGTCGTCGTATTTCGTCGTGCAAGTCGGAGAGTAAGAGCTCCGTAGTTCTTCGAGAGAATGACGAGCGGCAGTCGTTGAAGTGCGCGGCGAATTTCCAGGTACGGTCCATTTTAAGACACGCTGCCTCACTTTCCTTCTATCTTTTTCTCTTTCGATGTGCTTGTTCTACCGGCTAAGTCCACGTTGCATCGAGTAGGATGTAAAGGGAGCTGGTTAAAGGAGAAAGGACCGGTGGTCGAGATTTTGAAATCGTAAAACAGTGTTCGAAGTAGAGAAAGAAAGGGATTTGGAACAAATAACGGTAGTAGCTATCAAGCTACTGCCGTAGCTTCGATCACGAAGACACGTGGATTTAGAGGCGTCCAACATGCGTATGCCTAAGATGGTACAAGCTAAGATGAACATCCAAGTATCGTGCAGAATGGAAAGCGAGTTGAACTTTATTAAAAGGCGGAGCATCTCTTGTCCTTTTGCCGTCTTGTTACTCTTATTTCCATGTCTTCATAATAGTATAAATGAAAAATGTTGAAGCATCGCTTGATTACTTTGACATTAGTACTTTTTACAAATCTATGCACGTGCCGAAGGTACAATTTATAGAGAACACCAAATACAAGAAGCGGAGTTTTAAAACATATTTCGAGTTCTAATATTCCGCGGGAAAATCGCATTTAACAGGAAACTTAATATTCCGCGGAGGATATTAGCGAGCCACGGCGACGCGTCATACAATTGTGAGAAATTCCGGAGGAAAATTGCCGAGCCAATAGGACCGTGGCTGGATGTATTGAAATTTACTACACGAAGCTTGGCGAAACTTTTGCGTGGCCTCTGAAAATGCCTATCCTTGCATCGAGTCACGTACAGGCGTATATATCTCGATGCGCGCACCTCACGGCTTCAATTACACGCGAGTTTCAATGGAATTCATCGGCAGCCACGTCGATGAAATAAAAGTTTCGCTGCCAGAAGAATTAGGATTGGTAAGTTCCAATGGGAGCCACGGATCTTCGAAATCTCGAAGTTGTTCAAAGGAATCGATCTGACGAACTCATCTTCCGCTCTATATATTCTTATACAGCTTGAAACTTTTTCCACAAATAAAGATATCCGACCGTTTTAAATGGGAAATCAGGTTAAGGATTGCTGTTGGTACGTTGGAGTGGCAGCTTGTAGACGATCGCTAGAGCAAGGCAGAAGAAGAGGTTTAAACCTAAAAGCCAAATAAAATTCAACGTGTAATACGATGTACGCTCGAAAAAGGATTCCATTTCCATATATCTTGTATATTGTCCCGAGCTAACGAAACCTACATATCAAGCCGAGCCCATTGTGACTCTAACAATGGAACTCTACACCGATACATAAAGCTTGCGTGTACCGGCTGACAGCTGTCACCTTGCAGACTTTTCAATAATGGATTGAGAACGCTGTCACTGTGCTTCCTTCTCTCACATCCGGAGAATAAACGTGGCTCGCTGGAAAAATTCGATTACGTCACGCTCTCTCGAAACACGATTACGTCGCGCCGAAGAAATCGCGAAAGAAACATTAACGCGTACCACATAGACGTCCCGGATAAATTCATTTCATCTTCCTGTTCTCTCTCTGCCTCTTATACATTTCCTTTTCGCTATCCACGCCGTAGAACAGCTACCGGAATCCTCGCGAAAGATAACGACGTTCTCTCGACACTCTCGAGGGTGACTTTTATATCGTCAAGCAAAGAGGAGATTCAACGAAGCGTGCAGTGGCAAGATCGTCCCCGATTGCCATTATTTAAGGCCAGCCGAGCCTCAACGAACGCCGCTGGTAACGACTAGAAAACATCTTAAAGGTACATTGATAAACGAGCACGCTCGGCCACGAGGGTAACGCGAAATTTTACGAGGGGCAACTTTACGACGTGAAACGTTGTGTAAATGTTAGACTCCGGCAGACAGATATCGGAGAACAAAAAGCTAAAGAGAAAAGAGAGAGAAAAGAGAGAGAAAAGAGAGAGAGACTTGCAACGCGTGTCACCGACCCTTGGGATTCATAATTTTTGCTTAAGCGTTTGGGGAACGACGCGTTGCGTCCGTGCCACTATCGCGAAAACCTGCCGGCATTTTGATCGAAATTGCATTCGCTCGATTACCTTCGCTATAGCATAGAGTAGCTTAAACACCACTTTGATAGGCTGGTGATAAACGCGATCGATATCGCTCGGCACCACGATCGGAATGCATCAGAGGCACGCGTCGAAACGAATGCAGATGCCTGCGAAATATCGCTTCTCCGTGAACCAGACGTTCCGACGAGCTTTTGTTTCGCTATTGACAACGAGAGGAACGAAGAAAGCAATCGTAAAGAGTAAGAGAGAAGCAGTTATTGCCTTGGAAGCTTCTGTTGGAATATCGGAAGACCGCGCGTAAGTTTCTTCGACTCTTTTCGCCGAGGCGAAACTTCTCGTATTCGCTCGACGACGACCTCCATTTTAACTTGCCCGAACTTTGAAGAACCCTATATATCATCGGCCTTTCACCGTCGATACCTTCTTTCATGCGTCAAACTTGGCCCCAGCCAATTCTCGTTAACTTCCAACGCGTGCCCGTGTTTTCGTTTGCCCAGCTTTCCAGACTTTTCGCCAATATTTATTCTCACTTCTCTATTTTTACGCGGTCTTCTTTGAGACTGTCGAGTACCGGCGAGTCATTGAACAGACCAACGAGAGATCGCTTAATTTTTCTTTTTCAAGTTTCACCCTTTCGTTCTATTAGGAATTGTTTCAAGCACGTAGCTACATACGGTAACTCACGAAGGTATTTAAACGCTTACTTGTATATAACTTGGTTTGTATTAAATGTCTTGCAACTTCTATATACGTACATTAAATTCTTATGTACGCACATACGCCCTTAGATTGGTCTCAAACATTGGCCATATATCGAGGATAGTCGAGTCTCATTACACTGCTAATGAAATTTCAGAAAGCTTTCATACAACGCGCATAATGTATTCATAAAAGGGATCTGCGAGTACATATGCAGATACCTTCGTGTGCCACTGTACTATATACAAGTCGTCGTGATTCTCGTTTCATCAGTGGAAAAAAATTGGTTCGGTGAAATCTCTGGCGATGAGACGTTACATTTTTCCGTAATGGCGTCCCGGTTAAAAAATCCAGCACGCGGCTCCGACTATCAACGTTGATATCGGAAATAGCAAACGGGTTCATTGTTCTCGCGCATAAAGCGACACAGAAAGTTTCTAGGAATATATGCTGGTACATCAAAGGCAACCGCGCGACAGCGCTTTTATTTATAACGGTCGCGCACTTTAACCTCCCGGTATTATTTGGCCGCGATACGATCACCGTGAATTCCGATAGAGCGGGAAACTAGAATGGCATACGGTAGTGTGTAACGGTAATACGATATTTCTCTCCCGTGGGACGTTATCGAAACGACGGCAGGGCGGTCTACGCTGGACGCGATGCCATGGCCCCTTTATTATCAGCTGATTCATTGCTCCACCAAATATCGATAATAAAGCGTAACAACGTCCGAAGATATATACATATATGAAACGATGACTATGGACCACGACACTGTCCGTGAGGTTGCCAAAGTGATGCATAAATTCTTGGTTTCAATTGTGATATATATATATATGAATGGAAAGGGTTGCAGAGAATCGACAGATTTGAATTTTGAATTGTCAGGTTGAAAGTTGTATGTTTGACGATCATATTTGAATTTGAATTTGTATTTGCACCGGTTATATGTAAATTTAAATTTGCATTTCGAATTGGCACATTCGGTCTGAAATGTTGAAAATCCTACTACCACGGCCATTGATATTTTTAAACCACAATTTTTAAACAAGCAAATGAAAAGCTTCTTACGTCTTAAGAGCATCATTGGAATAAGATTGAAACCGAAGAATTTTCGCGTATCGGTAAGAATTCTATTGTACAGTATTTTACCGATACCGAAGACATCTCTTTAATATTAGAGAAAAGAATACAGCAGAGGTAGGTAGCTTGACGTATCTTTTCAAATTTGTCAAGAATAGAATCAGCATACTTAAGTCTTCATAAAAACTTGTAACAGTTGTAATGAAGTTTCTAATTACCGCATTTGAATTTTGGACGCCTCGCTCTATTCGAAACTTAATTTTATACCTGTAAGTTTTGGTTCTACAGGGTTAACTAAGTGCTTATACGATGAAACTTTACGTCTAATAAGAGCGTTCCAATTTCATCATCCAGGTTGCGCGCCATGCAGAAAAGGTACTTATGATTTTCCATACTGCTTTGATGGAAATCAAGTGCGCGAAGAATAATTAAATTATCCACTTAGTCTTCCTCTCTCGGTACTGTGCACTAATTAAAAGTGTATCCTCGATTTTCATGGTTGGTACCTCTCGGAGAAGCTCCAAGTTCCTTTAAGCATCTTCGACGCGCATAACAGAGTGCGCGTATTCAGCCTGCCTTCCTCCGCACCCCGAAAGCACTCGAGACATTCGTTCTATGGATCGCGATACCCTTCAACGAGCTACGAAACTATCATCCTTCCGGTGAACAGTACTTGTTAGGAACGCCGTGGGAGTACTTGGCGGCTTTTACATAAAACACCCGTTCTTACGTGTTTATAAATAAAACATTTCTACTGGGAAATACCCGGAAGGGAAAGAAAACAGGGAGACTCCTTTTATTCGGAAAATTCCCCGCCTCGAGACTGTCTCAAAGTGTATCCCTCGTTTTACAGTTTCTGAGCCTGAGGAATTTGTTTGACGCTCGCGACGCGCTCAAACAGAAGCCACGACAGAGGTTGTCTACATATGGTAAATTTCCTTCAATTCGATCGATTCCATTTCTCTCTTCTTCTTCGATGAAAGGATCTGTATTGGACAAAAGCGTCGAGGTATTTAACGTACAATCGATCGGCATTTGGATCTGCGATAAAACAAAATACAAAGAAACTCGCTTGCGTCATCGTATCAAGAGACTCGATCAGGAGGCGTCGATAAAACGTCAAAGAAACATGCACGTGACCCCGTTCAACATCTTTCCCTTCTGCAAAGAAATCTTTGAACGTACAAGCTGCGCGTCCGATATCCGCATCTCAAGATGTGAATCTAAATTCAGGGATTGATCGTGAGATCTGATGGTCCAATCGGTTGTTCATGAGCTTGAGACATATTGCAGGGTGAAAAGGAGGAAAAGGGGAGCAGAACGTCCGTCGGATACGTTGAAAAGCGTCGATGGAACGCGTGCAGGTGGTTGGCCACGAATTGTCAGGGAAACTCCGGGGAGTAGGCGGTCGATAAATGTAACTGCCACCTGATTTCCCAGAGGCAACACGCCAGAACCGGAGCAGACCGGACGACAAGCGTTTTTACTGGTCGGACGAGTCGCCTCTCGATCCGCGCAGCTGATACTTCGGGGTTGAATATTACATAGCACTTTAGCCGATGGTGAACCGCGCCGATGTGCATGCCGGCCAACCATTTCGACCGATCGATAGCAATACCCTCGAGCGTGCACGTGCATCCTCAGTTACCGAATTACCACGTGAGATCGCACGCGTTCGGCCTCGTTCCATTTTACACATGCGAATCAGCCTGAGATTCAACCTCGCTTCCGCAGGCGCCTCTTGTTATTTAGGTAGAATCCCTCTTTTTACTGAAGTTCGCCAAGTAATCGACATAAAGGAAGAGACTTTTTCTTCTTTCTTGATAAAGGTGGTTGTGATTACGGAGAGTAAGTTAATTCCAAAAATGTTCTCAAATTCCTCGAAAAGCGAACCAGGAATAAATCCATCAAGAACAAGAGAAAAACCTTGTTCAGATTATTGGAATTACCTAAGTTTAGACATCCTGGAGTTATTTTACCGGTACGATCTGTTATTTAATTGACTTGAAACATCCTTGCAAGTTTCTATTTTGATTTCCATTGATCAAATCATTTGACATCAAATCAAAATTTATACGAGCACCATTGTATTTTGATTAATCGGTTAAAAGTGGAATAAGGTATATCGATCGACTAAGCAGGCTGGCTCCGTGCTCGGTAGAACCTTGGTCGCGCTATCGTTTACTTTATCGAGATCGGAAGTATCCGAAGGATTTGAAAGTTACGATCCGAGCGGTGGAAGTTAAGCACGCGCTGAAAACGAATTATTCGTCGAAGCATTCCCAGAGGCGCCTAAAGTCCACGATAAATATGCACGGAATCTATTGAGACAGGCCGTGAGATTAAGAGAAGACAAACTTTTCTTCGAATTTTCCAGCTCCGTGCTTCTGCAATCGACTTTGTTTTTCCCATCCTTGTAATAGAAACGTATAGACAAACTTTCTTGAGCTCTTCTCTTCCATATCTTTTTCTCTGTGACGTCTCAATCAGTCGTTGACCTAAAAAAGAAGAAGACAGAAGAGCGTCCGAGTCTTACAATTTGCTCGATCAAATTTCAAGCCTTCCTTTGTCGCTCGACAGTTCTTCCGCTTTTCAAAACGTAGGAGCAGTGTTTAGCTCGCGATTTCCTCGCGTTCCGCCATTGTCCCGGACGAGTTCGTTCAATTTAATGCACTTTATATGCCAATTAGAGCTGAATGCGACTACAATTCGCGTAAATACACGGAGCCAACTAATTCAATGCTTGATTCGTTTCGAATAGGCACAGTCTTTCAACAAGTCTAATTGACTTCGCTGCGTGGAATACCGTGCAATTCCCGAGCACCTCTCGATGCGAAGAAGCTCGCCTTATTTTCCACGAAGCGAGAACGATGAATCTAGATACGAACCGTTCTTGCAAGATTCTCCAATGATAAATGTATAGCTTATGTGAACATGTCTCGGTGATAACAAATGACTTGCTTCCTCTTAGGTCTTGGAATAGGGACTAATTAAGGAACCGGCCATTTTAAGGATTCAAGGATGAAATAACGTTCCCTATTACGAGGACCGAGAATAAACACTGCAGTAGATCGCATGCTACGATATATGTACTCCGCAATATACTCCATTCTCTTACCTCATTGTCATGCAATTTTCAATATAAGGACGCTTAATCTCGTAGTATATAATCCGTTCTGGTCTCACAGAGATATAAAGTGTCATCGTTTCACGACCAATTAAACCCACGATCATTGTGGAAACTTTGAAAGATGCATTGACGCGGCAAACCGTGTCATCTTTGTTCGATGCTTTAATAACTGAAGAGTCTCGCTTAACAAGAGATGTTGCGTTTTCTTAGCGTTTTCATTTATATGCTTGTACAATATGATCTTGCGTTATATAAAAGGTACTTGGACACCGTTGTACTTGTTAAAAGACTTATATACCAATCAATTAGGTATATTAAAGATCGTGTTAGACCTTCTTGCATAATTAAACGATATTATCGGTGAAATTTTACAAGTCACGAGTTACGAGTTGCTAGCATCGATGAGTTTGAAGAGGAGTAGCTACGAGGATGAAAATTAGAGAGGAAAATGCGCCTGTCTATACATCGTGGCTCTAAAATCGTGATACAATTGAAGTGGCGGAGATTATACGACTAACTTTTTGAAAATCAACGTAATTTTATTGTTCTGGATTTTCTGCTTACTTTCAACCATACAATTTCTCTGACATCCAACTGTATGTGTATAGCAACTGGTGAATAATTGTATATCGTAATAACTAAATTTGATATTTCCTTGGCCCGTTTGACGCGTAGTATCGTAAAACGATCGGTTGCCAACTCGGTTCTAATTATACTCCTCAACGCGTGTTCTTTCCTCTTCATCTACAAACCTCTCTGATCTTCTCCCTGCGAACCTCTCTGTTCTTCTCCCTACAAAGGTGGTTATCACCGTTATCAGGATCACCGTCTCAAGACGAAATCCAGTCGCGATTCTCGACACGAGCCAGCGGAGGATGAAATTTCCCGTGGATCTCATTAATATCCTGCCGTTCTATTTCGCGACGGTTGGTAGACGCTTGTACACGCGCATCGATCCCGTCCAATGCAAACCGCCGCGTATCAGCTGCCATGCGCATACATACATTATGCGAGTGACACGCTCGGCATGCAACACAGCGGATAGATCCATGCGGGCAGCGCGACACTGCGCCTATGTAATCGATCTAGAAAGCAACCGATCGATCGGCGATCCGTGACCGTGTAATAAAGCGACGGTGAGAATCTGGTAACGTCGATCGATACCGACACCAGCCTGCAGCTGAACCAACCACCGAGCTTTGTTCCTGTCTGCGTGCTTGATTATTATACGACAGTCCTACAGCAATATTGACTCGTGCTTAACGATTCGCCGGCACTCGTAGGCTTCTTAGTCGTTTGCTTTAAAATATAATCGGGCAGAGCGTTGCTCGACTAGTTAGTTGATTCGAGTTTATCCCCCGAGATCATTCGGTCCCGCGCGTTTGCGTTTCACGCGCCCTGTGTGTGTGTCTTTCTCCACGGAAGTTCGTTACGCGACCCGCTTGGTACTTTAATTCGAGTTGCAGCGAACATGGATCAGCAGGTAATTGAAACAAGATGTGGGTAGCCAAGGTAAAGTGGTCGGTGGTGTAAGTACACGAAGGAGCTCGAGGAATTGGCTGCTGCCACGTTTCGCTCCTTTTCAACTTCGTTTCGCGCAAATTTCTCCGGCTCGTGTAAAGAATTCACGATGACCAATTCGTTTGAATGGCACTTGGGTTAATCTTCTTTCGTGGGGCCGATCCCACACTAACGACAATATCTCTGCTTAATTCCAGCGGTCAGACACGGGTAGTTTCGTTCTACTGGACAGGCTGAAAGAAGCGGAAAAAGAGGCAGCCGGTTTCACGAGCTAAGGCGGCGCATCGAGCGTGTAGCCTTTTAAAATTAGCTGTTGCTTGTGAATGGAATTAAATGGGAATGGGAAGGGGAGAAGGAGGTGGCCCGGCAACAGAAACGAAGAAACGAAAGGAAGAGAGAGAGAGAGAGGAAGGAGTCGGGAGATTGCCGCAGATTAAACCACTTTAACAGAGGAAACACGGAAAAGAAGCAGAGGAGAGTGGCATAAGCTTTTCCGTACGACCTGCATCCGGAAAACTCGGTCTAAAGCGCACGGCAAATAGCAGGCCAAACTAACGCGATGAAAGAGTAGTTAATCTTACCAGGTGAATCAGAGAGCCGCTAAAAATAGCAAAGGTGCATTCGACAGTTGCGAACTACGCGTTCCAAGCTATTACCTCCTTTTCACCAAATTTAGATTATTTCTGTCGAAGTTTACGTATTCTCTTTTGTTACGCTCGATCGGAGCGTAACTCTGATCGAATGCCCAAAACAGGACTTGTAAATGTAAATTACATGGATAAAAGATAATAATATAAGTCGACGTTTGTTTTTCTTTTTTCATTTTTGTATCATTCGATGACTAGGAAAAAATATTTTTAAAAATTGTTTGTTGACGTGAAGTTACTTTTCTATAAAAAAAAGGGAGAGTGATGTGTGGTATCAGGTTTTTATTTATTGATTCCAAATTATTTTAAAGATATAGATATATTATTTCATAAATACTTCGTTGTTTAATAGGATTTGCAGGAAATTCGCGCACATGTTCTATTCGAGACCATCGGACTTCGAATCTTTCCAATTTCCAGCCAAGAACAGCTTTCGAGCAGAATTTTTTAAATCCTCACGCTTTCACAGTTGATTTGCTTTCTATAAAACTCTTGGTTGGGCACTTCTCAGTTCCGCTCTGGAAAAACCAACGATTACCGAACGAATCGTATCTTTTGTGTCTGTATTTTACTATCGTGGATTACAGCCGCGCTTTTACATTTATCGTTCGACGATAAAAGTTCTGTCGACCCGTTCCTTACCTTTGTCACAGGAATTATTCCGACAACGCGTACGTAAAACGAAATACATAAATCGATTGGCCGACCATTCAGCTGGAAGTAATATCTGGCTTTCCGCGCATTTACAAGTCAAAGAAACAAAGAGAACACGACGCACAAACTTCGATAATTACATTAAAACCTCGCGTCTACGTTTACCAACGGCGAATGCGTTGTTTAATATTTTATTTGGAGGATAGATTTTGTCATTGACAAGGAATTATTAAAATTATCGTTCAGGAATGTCCAAGAGGAGTTGCTATCTTTTTTCTCCTACTGGTTTTTCTTTCTTATCTATTTATTTCGATCCAATCTTTTATTCGGCATTTATCCTCGTATTTGAAAAAGAATGCCGTTTCGATTCTTTAATGCATTCTGCTATTTATTCCTCGATTCTTTTATCAATTCTCCGTCTTAAATTGCTCCTATTCAGAGAGCAATATTATTCAGATTCTTCGCAAACCTATCATAAATGAAAATTCACTGTATTTTCTCAAATCAAGAAACGAATAAAGTCAAATAGGTCGGATTATACATTTTATTGTTATTAGAAAAATTAGCTGAAATTTTACAGTCATGATAGCTTTAACAAGGGTTCAATATTCATCGATTAGATTCTACTCTGTTTGGATATCAGATCGTTTAATTTCTCAAACTCTTAAATGGTTATTACCCATAATAATCGTCAATTGTTAAAATATTATACCGTCAGACGACATGGATGTATTTCGAGTAAGATCACAGTTAGCAGAGAATAGTCCGGGACTCGCGCTTTCCCTCGTCACTGCCAGTGAGCCGACTAAGGTCACCGGGATAACAGCATAATTTAGACGAAGCCGAAATTTACTATGAAACTGGAGATACTTGATGAAGCTATGCAAACGCATATCTAATGAGCAAACGAGCCGCACCGGCGTAACGTAAACTGAAATCTCGACGGTACACTCGCGGCTTTAAAGGGAATACGAACTTTAATCCGGAATCCTAAATCCAAATAACGCATGAAATAAAGATAACGCGAAGTACAAGCCGCGGCGAAATCGGACGCGAACTAGAAGGTCGATTTTCACCGCGGTGTGTCTAAGTCGCCGCGGAAATGGAGTTGAAAAATTCAATGGCACTTCCGTCCTTGATCCGCAATTTTTCCTCCTGTACGATGGAAACAGCGTTATCAGCGAAGCGAATTAGTGGACAAGTCACAGGTTACAAAATTTTTAGTGTCGCTAAAGTCTGGTCCGTAATAACGAAAATGTCAATAGTCAATTGAAATAAGTTAATTGAATAAATTACGGGTCATATACGATCATCGTCGATCGACATTGTAAGATCCTACAAGAGAAGTATATAATTACAAGTACAATTTGTAACTTGTCGATTCGCTAATACTGTTATTCACGCAATTTGGTAGATGATCGTGCAAAAGAGCTCTGTTGTGCCTCGATAGACGTGAACGAGGTAGATAACACGGTACTAATTATAGGTGGGCGTAAAACAATAGAATTGAGAAGGACCGGAGCTGAAATCAACGTCATATCGAGAGGACCGAACACAACACCATTCGAGATACAATCGATGCGTTCATCTTCCCAATCGGGCGAAGAGCTTCGAAAACGAAAGGTCTTTTATTTTCTCGTTGAAGGGACGTCCGCCCGTTCGGAACGATGAACGTTGATGGATTAAAAACCGTCAGATGTCCGGCAGATCTGTCCCGTGTTCGCTTGGACCCGAGCGAGATCGATTATAGACATCGACACGGAAAACTCGGAATTATCGTACGAGCTTTTGTGGCCACTCGATCGTTTTTCAGTGACAACATGCCAGCCCATATAAACAACGCCGTGACAACCGCATAAAGCCACCACCGTGTCCGCCTCGAACAACTCCATATTGGGATAGATTCGTTTCAACGTGTCACGCCCCCAATCCAATTTGCGAAATCATCGTGGCAAATACTCGCAAATACCATTCCTTTTCTTCTTCTTCTCTTTCTCCTATTGTTCCTCTTTCTTCTATTCTTCTTCTTTCCTCTTTTCTTCTTTTACTCTCGTAACTTTTTACTTTCACCTGCTTCTCTTTCTCTTTGTTCCCTGTAGAGCTGCTGGAACACATCGACCGAGTTTCGCGAACATTTTTCACTGACGAAACCCCGCTCATCGTCGTGAACGAATCGCTTTTGTTCCCGTTTCTTTTGAAATGTTAATCGAACTGTTCGTTTCTCATCACGTCGCGCAAATTACCGCTCTCGGGCATCGTCTAAAAAACCTAGCAACTCGTTGCATCGGATCCCATCTTTCCGGTTACCACTTCGCTCCTTGACTAATAATGATTAATCGCGACGGATTACAGGAGAATATTTTTCGCTTTCGAACGCCAGGCACATAAATAACGTGCCGATGACCGGTATCGAACATTCGTTACTTAGTTCGAGATGCAAATCCGGATGATTTATACTGGCTGTTAGGTGGTCGGACAAAAATGCTCCGCTGTTAATGCGTTGCCTGTTTCATCTCTGTGTCGACGGCTTTTATCATCGTATTACCGATCATCTTCTTGGATGAATGTAACGTCGCTCGACGAAGCACGTTATTATACATCCTGAAACTCTTTTTACGTATTGTCGTGCTTTTATAAAGCATAAGAAGGAAGGTTAACGCAAGTGTTAAATGGACTCATCAATTGATGTAGTCAGAACTGGGTCGTGCCAACTTTTCGAAATCAATTTTCTAGATATACTTGAAAGATAAGACTGGTTCTAGATTGGCACGGTACAGCTCTGAACGAAGCTAGAGATATTTATGTTCCTTGAAACGTTTTAAATTACTTGTAAAAACTATCGATTCATTTTACAAGCTCTCTGTATCACATTCATCTGCGATATCAGTTTCAGTTTCGAATTCCTATCCAATGTCCATCGTATCCGATCCTCGATTTAATTCGTCATACCCTATAACCAGTGATTTATTGTCACAAGTGTTTCCTACAGGTATAACATTCGTTCTGTGTCTACTTATCGATTTCTTGGAGCGATAAAGGCGATCTACGAAAGAACTCGTTTCAAATATTTCCCACGAATCTCTGTCACACCGTGCAAACATGTTCTCGGAGGATCATCCGTCACCGGCGCTATTAATAACAATTAACACTTCGCTGCCGGTCTGCAGGGTACCACCCTGATCCCTGTACAACGTGATCGTATGATTTACGATCGCACTCGCGATTGCGTCGGTATTCGTGACTCTGCGCGCGCATGAGTTGATTAATGAATTAGGTATACACGTACGTGTAAAGCTACACGAGAGTTCACCAATGAACCGTGACCTCGTGTGGCCGACGGATCTGTACAGTGGAACACAGATGGTCACTTGGACTGCATGACGCTGTAAACGTCCATCTACTCATAAATAATAGCCCGCAACTATGGTCTGTAGTTTGTGTGCGCCATACCCTCTTTTACAGGAGAAAATCGATGTTTTTTTCTACGAGGTGATGGCTGAGCTCTAGATGGTCGTACAGTTTGAAATTAATCGGTGATGGCGATAGGTAGGTTGCGGGAATTCAGAGGTGAAGAAGTATACAGTTTCTGGCTAGATAAATGTCTCATTTTATGTCCCAAAAGCATTAATGACTACATAACGTTGTTTATTTATTGCATTGTTTTAATTGTCATGCCCTTGTAGCAAATATCGGTGAAAATTCTTTTACATATCGCTTTGGGAATACCTATAACATAAAAGATGTATGTAGCCGGAAAATGTTGTATACAAAATAGATAGATATGATATGATATATGATATGCAGATATATATCAAATATAGTCAAAGTAAAGTGACAAATCTCTATTTAGAATACATTCCCCTTTTGCGTGATTAACCTTCTGCATCACAAATAGCGAAACGCCTATTCGGGAATGTTCACGTCAATGTTCAGAGATGCGATGGATCCTAACGATGTCAAACTCTTCCCACCGCCGCGTCGAGACTATTAAAACTCCTCTATCTAAGACAAGCTCGTTGGAACTTAGTCAAGAACTTGTCAAAACTTACAGAATTCGTTAGGCAAGTTAGATACATACTGCTTCGATGCTAGAAATTACCGACAATACCCAGATTCTCTATCGAGAATCAAACTCCAATCAACCTATCCGTCGCTCTCCACTTTCTTACTTTCTGCCTGTTCGCTCTTTTAATTATTTCATTCTACAATTTTACTCTGCAATGAGATCCATTAAATCTAGCCAATTATTAGTCAGAAATAATTCACAACGGCCGCTAACATTAGACCACTAACGTATTTATTTGCAATCGGTCTGAATGCTACATCTACCGAGCAAGTCCCATGGTGAATGCTTCATCGTCATCCATTAACGATTCATCGACACCTATTAACTATCGAGTTCGTTCATAAACTATCTCTAAATTTCACCTCGAATTTGTCACGAATCGTTGAGTAATTTTGAACGCGGATCGCTCTCCTCTGTCGCTAATTTTGTTTTTTATTAAAAGCCTCATGATCGAGATGTTGAAGCACAAGAATGCAATAAGGATTCGTGCACGGGGTTCCGGAGGAACGCCGGACTCCATGAACACGAGGTTAGTCAAGCGTACGAGCAAATGAAAGACGTGGATGCGGCAGCCCTTGTTGAATTGTGCCGTGCTCGTGAATCTCTGTCGTAGCAGTATCATGAACGCGATGAATCAACAATGGCGTGCACGGGCCCTGGAGTGGCAATGTCGTTTCCCGGATACTTGTTCGTTGCAATTCGCCGAACGACCACGCGTAATACAACGAAACGCTGTTTCCTCGGCCCTCTTCCCAACCTTTAACTCTGTGGATTGCTCCTACCGTACAGAAAAGAACATCGTCCACGTCTTTTTCTTTTTCTTCTTTTTTTTTTTTTTTTTTTTTTGCGAGATTAACCGCGTCTCTCAAATGGAATTGCTTGGCCATTGCGTGAAAACTAGCGTCTCATTCCCGAGGATACGGTTTTCAGTAGGGCAACGATCTTGGAAACTGTGGAACCGCTTGTCGCGCAATGGCAACGCGAAACGAACTAATTCTCGAGTCGATCTGGCTAAATATCGGGGAAATCGCCTGCGCCTTCTCGGTTAGAATTGTACGTTTCTTGTTGGCCACCGAAGATTAAAAGGGCTTAGTTGGAAGGATTATCGTGATAGGAGAATCCGAGTTAAAACGATGCCGAGGTAAGCGCCGAATAGATTCTAATCTTTATAATAATAGGAATAATAAATAGATAACTTTATTAACGTTGAAAGTAGCTGAAAGCGAGCAGAAGAGGTGGGACGCGTCACAAAGGGATGTCGTTACCCTGGAGGAATTTCTGCGACGCCTCGCGTCGGCGAAAGGGGTTGAAAAGCGAGCCGAGGCCGGGTTCGAACCAAAGGGGAATGTCGGGGATGCTAATGAAAAAAGCAAACCTTTCAACGGGCACCGACTGTCACGAACGTCGATCGTTAATCGCGGCATCGCGCGCTTGCGAGCGTTTCCCGGCGACGAGGACAAAGGAGCAGCGATGCACGAATGAAATCAGTCTAGAATGAATTATGCATACGCCGCGCGGAAACACGAAACGCTCGTAGGGAATCAAAAGGCGTTTCTACCCTTAAATTTCCGACGGCCTCGGCACGCTGCCAGCGCCAACCTGTGCGGTCTAAATGTTACCCACCGGCCTCTAATTAACGATATTCGCCGTTTACCCTCCGGAGAATCGAACGCCTCATTCAATGGAACGTCTAATTATTTTTACAAATTACAAGACCCAGGAAAACATCGATAATGCGTGCAAGAGGAAGAATCTTCTCTTCTGTCGACTATCTGCTGAATTTAATTAGTCATTCGCTTTTTCGCATTGTGATAAACGAGTGACATTTTTTCGAATTGTGTCAAACTCGTTAATTTTATTTAAGCAGATCTATCGAAGTATATCGTGCTCCATTCTTCGTAGTATAACATTAACACGTTCTGCATTGTATCTGCAATTTACTTCACGTATGTGTACGCCACCGGCACAAAGTGTATTTTGTTTTGTACTCTTTTTCCTCGAGAATCTCTCTATATCTCTTGCATGGTCGCATTTGGCCCTTTCTCAACTACATACCAACTTTCTCAACTTATACCAACGTATTCTAGTACGATAGATTTACTACGACCACGTGGGAAAACAAAGTGAAAATATACGCGAGAAGGGGTGAGGAAGGAGAAGGAAGATGTGGAAGAAAAGGATACCGCCCGGAAAAGGGACGGAAATCGGCGCGATGAATTATGCATACCAGGAATCGAAGCATGGCTATACATGCAACATTGATCGTCGAAATGCCGCATTACGTATTTGGAGCGTGTACGTCGCGAGATATCGCGAAAATATTCGCAACGATGCGACGCGGCAATACGCGACGCGGCTTGAACCACGCTAGAAAAGGAAGAAACGAGAAGAGAAAAAAAAAACACTTTCCACTGGCGTATTTTTCAACGACGAACCGATAACCGCATTGTTCGTCCCGCTCACATAATTCTACGCGTCGGGCGGAAATCCTCGAGAAAACTAAATAACCCGGCGAGAATCGAAACGAGCGATCGACACGAAATCAGCCAACCATGTTTTATCGAATCTATGAATCAACGCGTTGACGCGTTTAATTCTTTGCCACTGGTGCACGATGCGCAAAGTACGATGAAAATGTCGAAAGTAATAAAAATAGTTAGAATAATCGATGAAATAATTAGGATAGCTAGAATAATTCATAAAATAAGTAATTAAAATGAAGGACTGTATGAAAATGAGTGAGCCACCGAATTTGCCAACCTTCTACACCGATGATCTTGAATTACATAGAGCCCGGAGAAAGGTATTTCATTGGCTTCCTTCAGCTTCGAATTCGAGCTTTCCGATACAGCGCGTCAGACGGTTTAATTTGCCTCCACTTTGACACAAAAGCTCTGCTGGATCGTCTACGAAAGTTTCTTTCCGGAGTCTCAGCTTCGCGACCGTCCCAGCCTTCCCGGAAATTTTCCGGAATAATTCTGCGCGTTGCTCGTCGACGCTGCTGTAAACGCCAAGGTGTGAATAATTACGCGCGAGCAAAATGTTGCGACAAAGCGAACAAAGTTGTCGAGACCACGAATTATCGTCGACTAGCTATCGACTCACGCGCCGATCGTTCGTTCCTCGTCGACAACACACCGTTATACGCGTAGCAGTATTCGAAACGATGGACGACAAAGCGAATGATTCGATGCGACGAATCGTATTAACGCGACTATGAATTGCTAAATCCTCCAACGAGACACAGTCAATGCCTTTATGTCGTTCGCTTGTTTTTGAAACACGATATTTTCAGTAATTAAGAAATTGAAAGGAACGATGGATTATTTTAAGAACACCAATGCCTGAATAATTATGACTTGCTAGATTTTATACTCGTTTTGTCCAATTAAAGCACGGCCTGAGCCGGAGAATTCCTAAAAAAGGATCGAGTTACGTTTCCGTAAAGCTCGAAGTTATTGCCGATGTATGAAGAATACATGACACGTCGAGGTAAACGTATCGGTGGAATTATTTTATTCGTGTAGGCGGCGCATCGTGTCAATGATCGTAAAGGTGGAACTGCTGCAAATTAATTAGCGGCACTCCCGTCACGTCGAATCGATAATCATTAATTAGGTTGACGTCAAAAGATGACACCCAACCATCTCTTGTCAGACAGTGCAGCTACCCTTATGAAATAATTTTAAGTTTTAATAAATTGCAATTAAGCGCATATTTTGACACGATGCTGCTTTAAACGGATCCGATTGTGGGAGAGAGAAGATCGATCATGCACTGATTTAAAATCGAAGAATGTACAAGTTTAGTTTCAATTAGTCTTTCAAGTAGTTACAAAGGAATTTTTAACGCATTTCAAACTAATTTATATCTGACTTCAGGCTTTTAACACTTTGGGGACTGCAGACGCAAATTAGCGTTTTACATACTTCAATACGGTATCCTATAAAAACGTTAACTATCGTTAAATAAAACAGTAAAAAAGCAATGGATTTTACATTACATGCTTGAATAATACGAAACCGTTATCAGTATATTAGATATAATATCGATTACTCGGAAAGTTCGTTCCGATTTTTAAGAAATTTAATAAAATAATAAATTTTGCTCAGTGTCTCTCCACCGGGAAAATTATTTTCAAGCATATCACACTAAAAAAAACGTTACTAGAAGTATCTTTAAGTGTGATTTTTAATAAAAATATTACGCTTATTAGACGCCGCTCGGAAAGTTCCTTCCGATTTTTAACTCTTTGATCGACATAAAAAATCATATTGAAAGGTTTTTCGGCGAAAAACCTGAGAGGTTCTGAAAGCATGGAATATTCAAGTTGCATGAAAGATGGAGAAAAGTCGTGGAACAAAATGGTACCTATATGATTCAATAAATGTATATCGAATCGAAATGTAAATCGGAACGAACCTTCCAAGCGATCGTTTGAATCTTTTCTATCACTTCAAAAATACGCGGGAATTTAAACTATAATATGCTTGTCAAAGCATACGGTTCTGAAAGCGTTAAAAGTAATAAATAAATTAATACATATTACATATGTACATATTACATATGTACATATTACATATAATTGACGTACTTAGTTAGAAAAGATACATTTTTAATCTATTATTTATTATCGTATGTCGTAGAAAAGGAACAAAACATGATCTATGGTGGACGTTTCTCTTTGAAATCCGTTATATAACGGCGAACATGTTAATCGACATTTAAACGTGTCGAGCTCGTACAAGAACCGTCAGATGCGTCGAAGTTTGGTAAAAGACTTAGCATAAACGTGGCCAGCTAAATCATTTCGTTCGGAAGGGCTATTTTATTCAGGGTGCAAAATGCAGCTGACAGGGCATATATCTCGCGGAAGAATTGTTTATGACAGTGTGATGCGTTTACTAAGCTCTTGTTCCCCGGTTCTGATGCATACAGGCGAATATTTCCGCCGCGCTATTAATATGAAAGTTCATACAGCCTGCGATAAATGTGAAAAAGATTACGTCCAAAGGACGAGCTATTTATTCAAAGAGACAGATGTGTTTCTACCGACAAATTAAAACATCGCTTTTTGCCTCAATTTTTTCGGAACATCTTTTGCGATAGTAGCTACTACGAGATACGCTTGGGAACATCGAGGCATTTCTAAAAGCACTTGGTATTTCGTTCGGTACATGATACATCCGTACGAGAATGCTGAACAAAGACTACCGTGATTTTCATCAAACGAAACATCTTCTCTAAAGCTGAATCCTCGGGAAAATAAGAGCTATAAAAAAAAAAATGCAGCCGCTCGTAAACCGCTGCGCCTATATTCTCACGAATTTCCAGCGACTCGTTCAATCTCCCTCGCTCCGTTGCAGTAAATAGCTCGCACGGAGCCATCATTTGCCAGAGATCCACATATTTAGCCATTTACTGCCTCTCAAGGGATCTACCCTTCATAAGGATGTCACCAGCCAGTTGCACACGTTCCGATATCGCACTGCACCATACGAATCGACGATAGGACTGGTCTCCGTAAGAATATCCGACTGTGCCCGTGGCAAATGTAAGGAAATTGCATCGCACGTGTTAAGGGAAAGACGATAGGTGGAGAGATAGTGAAATCCACGTGGTTAATATTTCGTTACGTTTCACCCGTGTCCAAAAGTCTCAGAATATAGATTAACATATTTATTTCGAAGTGGAGAAAATGAAATAACTGTTAGAAGATATATAAACGCTAATTTAATTTGATATCTTTTATGCAAAGGAATTATACCAATATATTAACACGATGTGCGTAAAATTTAAGGTCGATTATCTACATCAAATACTATTTAGCATTGTACCGAAAAAGAAAGAATTTTGGTCCTAGAGATTTTGAAGAAGGAATCTTCAAAGATCGGGCTAAATACAATTAATTCAGAATTTCTAAAGCCTGCACGTCGATGTCGTGTTTGCGGCACCGAATATATCGACAGACATGGATGACTACCGGACGAGAACGCGTTAGATAAAGCTCATAATTAATAACACGAGACGCGGACGAGCAAACACAACGGACCGACGAACCACGGCGAACCTCGTATTTGGCCAACCGCAAATTCGATTTGCGCGATATTATTTGAATACGTCGGGGAAGCGCGTAGCCGTTTCCGGCAGCCATCGTTGATCGAGATTATCGCCGATGGATCGAAATAATCGGAAACCAATCGACGTTCTTTCCATAAAACTTTTTTTCTAAAATATCCACTCGGCTGATACATCGCAGAGCGTTCGTCGAACCTGTTTCATCGTAATTTCTTCCATCCACTTTCATCGTAATTCCTTTCATCCACTTTCATCGTAAGTAAACTGGCTTTCCCGTCGATGAGCCGATTAATGAAATTGGGACGCTGAGATTCGACAAGTAGCAAGCTTGCGTCGAACAAACAGAGAGTGAAGAGCGAAGCGCGAATTAAACGATAGAACGGAGAGATGGTGAGTTTCTGGCCAGTTGGTTCGTTGAGTCTTAACAATTAACTTCGCATATCGACGAACCGCAATCGGTTGCAGAACACGTTACATAACATCGTAATAGAATTTCTCCATTCGACTACATCGACCGGTTGCAAATTTAGTTTATCGGATATTATTTGATTACAACAGATATAGATAGTCGAGCCGCGCCTTTGTGATCCAATGAAACAACGACCGTGTAATTTGATTCGCATCCACGGGAGAAATGAGTCCCTCCATCGGTGAACCATCGGTGAACCATCGGTAAATTTCGCAAACATGTACTCATCCCTGGCACTTTCCACCGAACATTGTCCTCTTTTTTTACCGCTTTCCCTCGTTTTATACAGAATTATATATAATTCTCTCGTGTTTTATCCGTTTTCTGATCGCTGGTAATTTATTGATAATAAATTCGAAAATTTCATTTCGTCCAGATTTAATCGCATTATATAGAAATTTCGTAATGTTTTATATAATATTGTCCAGTTTTATTAATCGTCGAATAAGTCTCAAATCTTTTCGAGTTCACGTTCCTGCTCGCAAACGTTAAAAATTCTACCGAACGGAATAATTGAACTACCTGACAGATGACAGGATTGAACACAACGCCTTGTTTAATCGCATTGTCGCAAAGTGTTGGAATAGAGTTTATAATTCATATCTGGAAAAGGTTTAAGACTAACCCGACAATCCGATACGTACGATACGTGCATAAAAGTTTCCTATGATAAAAATTCAAATACTTTCGCGAGCCATCGTATAGCGATGCTCGTCGTCCGCACGAATGATCGGCGCTTGGGGAAATATTAAAATTCATAAAGCACCGGCCAGGGTAAGACGGATGTCCCGTAATGGAACAGCGATGGCCGTTTTCGGCATGCCAAATCGAGAAACGCACAAACATATACCGTGTACACGGTGAATCGGAGCTCGTGTTACGTCGAAACAACGACCGGTATCGATCTCCTGTTAGAACAGGCAGAGTCCAATTATTTAAGGATCGCGTATATACGTCGACCTGGTGCCACGTTGGGTTCCAAATTCACATGCATTCGGGCAGATATTTCCAGGCACCTTTGACGTGTGTGGTTCCAATTTCGTACGATAATTGCTTCAATTCGCTAACTGAGATTTCGTGACGTTAATGAAAGCGACGAAAATCGATGCGTAAAACGCGAAGATTTGATGAACGTTAAGCTTTCTCGCAATGAATAAATCGTTCTGAGGGTCAAAGGGAGGAGGCTTCGTAAATAAGCGAGGAGAAAGGAAGAATCTCGATGAAAAATCAAACGATGGAACGAATTCAGCTCCGTAAGCCTCGGTGAAACGTTATTAGTGAGATTGAATGGCTTCTGTAACCGGTGATGCCGGATCCGCTTTGAACCCCGTCGCGATATTACGTGTAATAAATTGTCGGAGCTACGTAATGGATTTCGTTGGTCTTACAGAGAGAAATCTGTCCTGGATTTCTTGTCGCATCCGGTCCGCGTGGGCCAGCTGCCATTTAAATTGCTTCGATCCAGCCCCGATACGTGTCGACGACGTTATCGGAAAATAATTATCGACGTGCATTTAGAAATTAAGCGGCCAATAATGTTGCGACAGATATTATAATCGAATTTGGATCGCGTCCCCGACAGCTTTCAGCAGGTCCCGCCATTATCCACCTGACGTTTATTCCTCGTACACGGTCTTCTATCTTCCTTTACAAAATTACTATTCGATAAAATATCATCAATAATAAGTTATCAATAATAGGAATTAACGAGCAGTGTCCATTACATGCATTAAAGTACAGAATGGAAAACTCTTTCAGATAGCAGAGCGTAAATGCGAAAAATACAAGTAATAGCAGCGATCAACAAATACAATTGCTTGTTTAAAAACTTGTACTAATTGTAGAAAAACAGTTCACGATACCACGAGAACACATATACTACATGCTATACAGTGTAAAGAGAAACGTTTAATAGAACCATACGTGCCCCATGCTTTTTTACTTAGAAATGCAAGGTGTCTTTGCTGTGGTCTTCAAGAAGGTGCATATTAACGAACGTGTTTCCCATCGATCGTTAATACCGATTAGTTAATTCATTTTGTCGTTAACGCCAGCACTCTATATGTACAGGGGTTGGACAAAATAATGGAAACACTTCTTACGTGTCATATAGTTATTACACATACATACATGTATACACATCTATGACATACAGCCATTGCTCAATTTACGCGGAATGTACGTTCCGCGTGACTTCGTTTCACGCGAATGAAATTCGCTTAAATAAAGTCTGTCAGTACAAAAGAAAAAATATGTACACATATGACGAATGGCGCAACCTAATGTACTTTTAGCCTTATCTCGTGCATCACTGACCCGTTAAATCTACAACACTGGCCGTGTAAAGTAAGATCGCGCATAAAAACTACCACTTAGATTGCGTTATAATTTACAGCGTAAAGAAAAGCGTCCAGTGTATGAGAGGTATTTTCCTTATTTTTCCTAACCCCTGTACATATGTATATACGAGCTCTTAACACGCTATTAATAATCAACGAAGCAAACACTGGCCATTCAATTATTCCTATTTCGATTATTCCGCGAGTAGTAGTCCCGTCGATGCTGGTTTGAGACCGGAAGCAGGAACCCGGACGTTCCCCGGATGACTCGTGGACCGTAAACGAGGCGACTTCGATCGAAAGCATTTTGAATCAACAAGCGGCAATCCGATGTGCCGAGCCGTGCCGCACCAGGGTGGCATTAAACGGTCTCACGCGTATTTGCGAGCGTACTCGACAGTCTCATACACTTCCTCTCGCCTACCAACCGACACAATCGTTCTGTTAATCAGTACAGAGATTGCCTGTTAGCAACGTCATATGTCTGCCCCTTCCTAGACAACCCGTTAAATCTACAAGCCTCTCCAACGTGATATGTACAATTTAACTGTACGCAGCTTCGTCTCGATGCGCGGGTCCGCAGAATTTTCATCTGTCTACACATCATACGGTACACGTAATTTCCTCGAATTTGAAACTACCTCGTCCACCACGATGTCGGACAATGAACCAAGAAGAACGATTAATCTTGGAACAGGGGCCATAACCTTACGGGAAGGCCAACTTGCAACAGCGGCGCCATTAATTACGAATTAATTATCGATCGTCCCGATGGATTTCCATTAGGACGGTTCGATAATTAATATTTCCTGGCGCGGCCTGTGGAGTGGAAATCCGGAGAAGTAGAAAACGAAGGAGGAAGGAATTTTCTTTGAAAGATGGAATTAAGGAACTGCTGTTCTACGATGGATATTCATTGAGGAATGATCGATAATTGACCCTTGCTCGGTAAAAAGTGGATCGTTATTGTCACGAGCATTCTACTTGATAGCGACAGAGGAAAAGTTTCCCTTTGATGGAAAGATGTTTTAGTTCAATGTGACAACTAGATTTATTTAAAGAATAATATCGTTCACGCTGTTAACACAGACACGTGAGTGTCTTGATGGTAATCTTGATGACTCTCTTGATGGTAATTAAGAGTAAAAGTTCGCCTCGGTACGTCTGTTTTAGATTAGGAAACTAACGATGTCCAACAAGTGGAATTAAATGTTTCATCGTTAGTCGACGCTAGGTGAGGAGTACGAAAATGATCGCTAACAGAGATTACAAATAACAGTACAGTGACATTATTACAGGATGATAATGTGTATAAATAAAATTTCGTGTAAAATGAATCTTCAGCCGTGTTAACCTTCAAGGGTTAATTTCCTGGTCACATATAATACGAAGAAAAACTACGAGTCTCTTTATCTTACACTTCAAGCTTGCGCCAGCAAGAGTTTGTTTATCTAAAAGACCAAGTAATTCTCGCGTCTCTAACCTTTCTATCCAGCTGTTGGTCGTGGCTGGCGTAGATAAGAAAAGATAAGTGCGCGAGTGACGAGGCAACAGGTGACTCCGAAACGCACAACTCCTCCCTCGAGAGAGAGAGAGAGAGAGAGAGAGAGAGAGATCCAGATGAGGTAAACGGACTGCCACCAATAAAATCTCCTTTATTTGCAACCAAAACGGTAATGCATAGCGCGAAAAAAAAGAATGAAGAAAGAAGAAGAAGGAAGGAAGAAGGATTTTTTTTTCTCTTCAACGATGGTAATACCGCAGATTTCACCAGAGCTTTAACGAAAAAGCTTTAACGAAATTGTAGAAGCACCGGTCAACCGGTCATCGGCCAATCATCTGCCGACTAATTGCTATCGGCCGCCGATACACCACCCTCCGTCATCCCCTGACGCGAACTCTAATTACATTTTGAAATTACGTCAGGCACGTAACTTCCGGCCAAAGACGAGCTAGCGATAAACGGATCAGAAACTGTTATCGAAGGGTCGTTCGGCTAATCGATTTCGCTCTTGGCTTCCAGTGGCCGCGTTTTCCTTCGCGGCAAATTTGTTTGCGGCTCATCTCTCCTCGTCGACGCTGTGACGGCTCCATACTATTCGACGTTTCTTCACACAATATCGTTGACGTTATGGCAAATGTCGAGGCATTTTATTAGGCTTTTGAGGTCATGCCGTAAATCGGTAGTTGGAAATGAAATTTTATTAACTGTCACTACTTTTGAAACGGAATTTGATTAACCTGTCGCTGCTTTGAAATAAAATTTGATCGTCTTGTCGCTACTTTAGAACGAAGCTGTATTTACTATTTTGATATTGACTTATCGCTTAAAGATTAACAATTTGCACGATAGCGTTCGAAATACTTCGCGATTAAGTCACTCAGGCGTTCATACAGTTTCGAAGTTGTAATTAAGGAAAAGACATTGACTGGCATAGCTTCGTTTAAAAATAAGCATCAGGTTAAGTAGCCTCGAAAACCCTTAAAAACACATGGTTATTAACGTAGGTCGTCAGGTAATATTTGGGAAACTTTGTTGTCGCGGCTACTTCGCTTTCGTCCTTTTAATTATTCCATCGTTACAATCATTAGCGTGTTATTAATAGGGGAAAGTTTTCGGCGTTATTACGTCCGTCTAGAATACTACTCTCGAAAGAAGTTTCCCGACAATTCGTGAAATACTTGGCGGGAATTGGAAAGTGGCCCGATCCCGACGAGCATATCGCGGGAACTTCCAAAGTCAAATTAACTGGCCGACTTAACTCGACGGGAACCGAGTTCTCTAATTGGGGACGCGTTCTGGCCGCCAGACGAGCGTAACGCCCATCGGCTTTTCGCTCCCTCCTGCCTCCCTTCTATGTAACTCTCCTTCGTCCAGCGCCCTCTCCGTTTTGTGAAAATTGTTTTCCATATGTTGGAACGAATACGTTGTAATATTAAATGGTTCGTCGAACATTGTTTCGGATGAACTGCACCATTTCGAAACGTTTCACGTCGGTTCTCTACACATTTAGCGCAATTTTATATATACGCATAACCATCGGGGATAGCTGTTTTTGATGACGTTGAGTGCTTTAACGTTATACCATGGACACGCTTAATGCCCTGTTGATATTTCCGAACTTTACGCTCGAAACGCTTCAAACAACCGATCTCAACGGCAGAATTTAATATGCGGCAATCGAGCTGCCAGAGAAATTGATAATATATCCCTTATAACACGCATCCGATGGCCTGAATGATGTTCAATTTCAAACAAAGGCTACTCTATCGCTACGCGATATTAAACATCTGTTAACAGTAGTTTCAAATCCATCATGGTTTTAAATATTTATACGATAATCCTTGTGATATATAGGAATGTTTTTTTTATATATATTAAAATACCATGTGTAGAATAGCGTCGATTGACGCGATGGCACGCAATTTTCAACGTTGATTGGAGAGTGAAACTGTCGGCTTTTTCGTTGCACTCTGACGACCTTTTCTGGCATTCAAATGTATAAATCTTTATTCAATTATTAAGTACCATGATTAACTTATTAATTTATTGATTTATGTTTTATATTCTTGTATTCTACTGTTCTTCTAGTATCGAAAGCACTAAATCATCTAGTACCTGTACAGAGTAATACACGTTACGAAAGTAATCGATTCTAATGCAAAGTCAACCAGCTGCTTGTACAAGTTCCGAACTTCACGTGACGAGGTTTACGAAAGAATTGTGTCTTCGATCTCTCATCGGTTACTATAAATACCTATAACTACACTATGCTAGCCAAACATTATATCGTTTGGGCGAATACCCGCTGTCCATTCAGCGGTCAACCAATGGATCAGCTGGTAAGTCACTTTCTCCAAAATTATAGCCGATGACTACTGTGGACGTCCCTGATGAGATTTCTCTTTTGATCATTGACGAAAAATAACCTACAATCCTTATGAAAGTTTCTCCTGAATTTTGGTAACAGCTTCCCAGGAATACACTCTAGGATCATGAAAATGTTTAGAACATTTTTGAAGAGACTTGGAGAAAATTCGACACCGAGAAACAACTCTACTACTATGTAGAGAAAGGATAGATTTTTAGGAAAGGAATCAAGGTCCAAGAAAATATCGTGTAATAAAAAGAGGGTAAATACACGGAGAAGGTGTTGCGCGAGGAATAAAAAGGAACAGTGAAAACGTACTAAAAGAAGTAATTGGAGCAACAAAAGGAGCTAGAGTACTAAAAAAGAGAATTGCAACGGTAAAAGTAGTGAGTCAAGAACAAATAGAGGAAATTATTTCTAGTGTTTCGTAAAAAACATAAAGGGAAAAAGATTGTAGAACGGAAGGGAGAATGAAGCTTCGACGAGTGAAGATATTTCCACACGGAAAAAGATTAGAGACATAGTCGAACAGATTCGAATGTTGACTATTGTATGTGTGCGCAAGACGGTATACAGCGAAGACGTATTGGTGTTTCAAGCAGGCCGCAAACATTACTTGACTGTTGAGCGCTGCGACCAATCGAGCGTGCTCCACACGAATAAGGGTCGTTTTCAATGGGACACGATTTTCGAATTCCCTGTCAAGTGCAATCTTCCAGCGCGCTTTTTTGCTTTTGTTCGGTTCACAATGCTCCCGATGTCGTTCACCGTTTCATCGATTTTACGCCACGCGGCTGCCTGTAAAACGCCCCGAAAGGATTTGGCGTCCAACGTTTCGCCAGGCCCGCTATTTGCGGCTGAAAATAATTAACAAAACGCCCATGGAACAAGCTCCGTGCTTCAACCGTGAAAATAACGACTATCGACCAAAGATACGATCTGACACGAGCATAACCAGGAAGGTTTTAACGGCGATAAGCATGAGAGACGCGTGTTTGTCAGGTTTAGAGCTGCAGGCTGGTGAAATTATTTGGGTTAAGTGTTTGATACAAGGCCAAGTTTATGACACGACAGAGAAGATTTGTTTCGCCAAGCAGATTTCAACGTTTCTGTCATGTGTGATCTATCGGACGATAGCTAATATTCGTTCATACAATGTGTCGTAACATATGCGCGGATATTTGTAAAGTCAATTCCAGACACGGAACTGATGAAAAACGTTTATGTACCAAAATTGTTGTTTGAGGTTTATATTTCAGGTGATGAACAATTTTATTTCACGCTAGAAATATATCGGTATTAATAAATCAAACAACGAACCTTTCTCTCTGTCTCGCGTCATGCTTTTTACTCGAAGGTCCACGAACTAGAACAAAACTTGGACTGTTATATCGGAGTGACTAAAATTCCAACAAAATTCAATCAACAACTACACAGAGTTCTAAATCAATAAGCAAAGTTCGAAATGAACATTCCGAGTTGCAATGGAGTCAAACAGTATAGTTTTAATGGAGAAATTATCAAACGCCAGAAATTTCTACGCGACTCCAATTCCATTAAATTGGTTGGTCTTTGGAAGAAGTTCGGGATTTTTAGACGGCACTGTGCAATATTCAGGGACGACAGGCGACCCTAACGGGAGGCTGAGGGCGGGAGGAATTCGTGGATTCCATATTCATGAGTTGGGAAGGCGAGCCGCGAAAACTTTCGCCCTCGTTAAATATAACGACCGCATGTTAGAAGAAGGAATAACGACGCCGATGCAAAAACTGGAATATCGTTTCGGTGGCTGTGATTAAGAGCAGACGGCCAGAGGTAGCAGACCAGCTGCATCCAGGGAAAAATATAGCGTCGAGGCGGAACCCGGCAAGAACTCGCCTCGTGATAACAATTTATTCGCCACTGAGAGTATCGAATTCGATAGCAGCAGAGGAAACGCGTTTCTTACGTGCATCGGCAAAACATATTGTCGTGGTATGGACTGGAAAGTTTTGATATGCTTCTTTTGTTAGATATCGTCTTTATTGCCCCGCGGCAAAAAACCGTTTTATTAGCTTTTTTTACCGAGCGCCGTGGTATCGCTGCGAAGTCAAGTGCCGCCTTGCGGATTCGCACCAGCCATTTGAAAACGATGCAATGTTCGGTCGTAACGTATTTCCAACTCTTAGAAGCATCGTAGCTGAAATATTTTAATTAATTAAGAACTTTATTCTCTGCCGTTTCGTTACTCGACGAAATATAACGAATCTGTCATAACAATAAACGTGGAACAATACTTTATAAGAAACATCAGTGAACGGCGACCTTACTATACCTCTATGATTCTCAATCGTTCGATCGAAGATCCCAGAAGAAAGATATGATAAACACATCAAACAGAAAATTGAAAGTTGAAAAGAGAAACAACCTGTTGGATCCAAAGGTGTAGGTCTTTTAAAGATGTGTAACGTGTTGACTGACTCTTATGGAAGCCAGAAGTATACTTGATACAAACAATATTTGAATATCACGAGCAAATCTATACGAAGAGATACGCGTTTTAGCTTCAATACCAAACGAAAGGACAAGTTTGATAACGTAGAATTGATTGACCGTAAAAGAATCGACTTATACGCGTTATGACGTGGTCGCTCGCAATCTTCGATTATCAGGAACCTTGGTAAAAAGACTATTTATAGAAATGGAATTGCAGCAAGTGACTGGAGAAAGAAAATAGTAGAAGAAAAATTAGAAATAGGCGAGGAAGGAAGGCTGGATGCCAGCCAACAACTCGTCCACTTGCTCTACTTACGAACGAATAGCCAATAAGGATCAGCCTACGTTCACCGTTATCGGCCATAAAAATTTACCCGGTCGTGTCGCCGTAAAATTTAAATACAGCTCGCAGCGATCCCATACGAACCGGCCATCCCGTGCAATCTGACGGTTTCGTTTATCACCGATAATTCGATCTGGCTTCTAGAGGGCTCTATTCGTGCCAGAAAATGGCCGAAAGCTTGACCTAAAATCAATTCTAACTCGCATAGAGCTGATTGGCGCACTTATCGCGAGAAAAGTGGGAATTTCTATGCAAAACGAAAATGGAAACGATTCGGATCGAAACGAATTCAAGGCGAAGTAATAACGTCAAAAACGGCGCTTTAACGTCGATAGGAAAATCATACTCTTTGAAAGGGGATTCGTCTTTAGGATCTAGTTATCTTTAGGATTCCTTTGGGTAGCTTAATAAGCAGTAAAAGCACGTAGATACTAAAATAGTAGTAACAACCATCAATAACCGCGAACAGGCAATAATAAACTTGTCTGGCTCGTGAAAATCTGCTTGCAGGTTATACTGGTCGGAGGCTAAATAGTCACTCATAAAAGGCAATCTTTAGTGCACGCCGCCCGGTATATAATATCGCACCGCGATACTACGCAAGTTTTACTCGTATACAACGGCTGTATTAACTTTCTGTCATGGAAATATCGCAGTTGCCGATATTAGTTCGCCTACGCGGCGTATAAATCACCGGCGACTAGGTACGAATGAAACATCACAAGCTGCTAACGAGCAGGATGGAGAAAGTTTTCCTTAGCGCGTGCAAAAAAGCTGAGGTCGAATAAATTGGATAAACCGGATAAACTTTCGCTAGAAAATTTCGTGCGAAGAGAGTGAATATTTTAGCAGAGGTACATTTTACTTATCGATCACGATAGTAATTTTGGATTACATCGATGCGACAGCGAATTACCAGCGTTCTCTGCCGCAGAAACTGGGTTAAAACAATCTACCTGCCAATTAGCGACAATAGGATGTAATTCAAATAAAGCGATAAACACGGACATGTTTGATCGCAGCAGGAAAATGGAACAGAGAGCAGCAGGAGTCTCGATTTTCCGGCCGTGTTTGAAACAATATTTGAGACGCGGCAATAATGGAACAATAACGGCATGATCAAAGTTCGGACATTGTTTCATGTGCGACGTGTCTGAAACAGCGGACAGTTAGCTATGTATTAGCCTACTTAACAAGTAGCGGATTACTATCCGATGAAACTACGATGGGACAGGATGCTTTGCATTAGTAGGAAGATAAGCAAACTCGTAGTTTGATTTTCATCAGCGATCCAATCGTCGTCCGTATCTTCTCGCTGCTACTCGCCAACAGCAGTTGAGCGATGAAACGTGAAACGCCGCCAACTCTGGTCCAAGTTCATTTGAAGTGTATTGAGCCACGTTCGCTGCGTGATTATCTCGTGACGCGACACTGAATCAACCACTAGCCGCGAATCAAGCTGCATTGTCGTCTATCCTTTGATTAGAAACCGTCGCGTTATTCGAACTTAATTGACCGTTCCTCCGCTAGAATGCGTTTCGTAGACCAGAAATGACTACTGCATTCGAAACCATTGTTTGACACCATCATCCGTTTGATATACGCGTACGAGAGAGAACTGGAACAACAGAATTGACCCAAAAGGCTCTCGACAGTGTCGAATGAAAATCGCGTATATGCGAGGTTAACACGGAGAGAGAAAGAGAGAGAGAGAGAGAGAGAGAGAGAGAGAGTGCCAACCAGGGGAAAGGGGTCGAACGGTAACATCATCGAGTAGCCGTGCTGCGTTTCAATCTGCTCGCCATTTGCGCGAATATTGACGTGCCGTGCGCTCCGCGTAATTCACTTTTGTCGGACCAGCCGCGAATACTTAATCACGAAATTCTGCTATAAAGTGGAAATCAATTTTTGGCCCGCTTAACCGTTCACGTATCACGTCGGTTCACTCGCGCGAGAAACGCCAAAGTTAGATTAGAATTAACTAGAGAGGAACGAAACTGTAAAGATCAGAGCGTGCTAGGTTGGAAAGTTGAAACAGTATTATTGGAAAGATGGAAGAAAAGAGACGAAGAAGTGGAGGGACGGTGAATGAAGAAGAGAAAAATGACGGAGAAAATAGGTAGACACATACGAGTTAAAAGCAGAGGATCGAAAGGCGTAAATTTTGTCGCGTGCTAGATTGAAGAAGTTTCTTTCGTTCAAGTGGGAAACAAAAGAACGAGGCTTCATCGAGAAAGAAGAACAAAATCCACTGCCTTTGGCCTGCCTATAGCGGTACGTTTCTACTTGACCGCTTTCAGTTGGCCGCTTTAAACGGCAGTAGAAAAGGAACGTGACATTCCGGCAGATGTGAATGCTCGTATATCAGGCATTTAGAAATCAAATTATAATCTTTGCATCAGGCTATTAATATTTGATCTTCCAGAAATCCTTCGATACCAACCTCGATGCCAACTCGGTTTTCAAGATCAGTTTTCTATGTCTGCAAATATTCTTACGAAGAGTACTTTGTGCGAGATACGTGTAAACTTTCGAGATATTCTGAAGATGATACATATGTAACAGAATCTGATTATGTATAGAGCTTACACGAGTTTCGTTCACACGAGCATCGACCGTGGCGATTGACAGTTACCTAGTTATCCCTGCGCAGCGGGGAAGCTTCGAAACTCGTTACACGCTCCCAAAATATCGGAACTGGTACCGTGCAAGCAGCTGCGAGTCGATCGCGATAAGCTTTTCCACGTCGAGGCAGACGTTTCCCTAAGAAGATTCAACCCCTTCCCGAGACTTCGATCCGCTTTTGAAAACGGTCGTCGTCGAAATTTCAGCGAAATCTCCCCGCTGTTCTTTCCCCCATCCTCGCGACAGACAACCGTTTTGGAAGAGAAAAGGAGACATGGTAAAATTTTGTCTACTATGGAAACGTGACAGTCGAGAATAGTGTGAGAAAAATTGGCGGATGAACGATCAAAACGAAACTAACGAACCGCGTTAACCGCTGATAAAAGAGGCAAAGGTGAACGACTTGCCCGGCATTGTGAGGAGCACAGAGAGCCAATTAGAAAGCAGAAAAGGAACGTCGGGAAAGCAGGGGTAGATCTTGGCAGCGATTTCCTGTAATTCAGTGTACACGTGGCCGGGTGAAACGAACGATCGTGTAGAACCGCAAGTTAGGATAAATTTAGAGAAATTCGAACGAGGAAGCATAGAAAACTTTCATGTTTATATTATCCGTGTGCGTTACACGAAATATTTTGGAATTTCATTAGCACTGTAACGAGATACGATTGTAATAAATATATTGGTGAAATTTGAAATCGATCTGGAAATGTACCTGGATATTACAAGATATTTATTGGAAATATAATATGCGTTAAAGATAATCCGATTGAGTATTGGGGCGCTTTAATGTTGTGGATAATTATCTGTTTAAATACTTTTTAATTTTCCAATTTAACTTAATTTATCGTTAACGTTAAGGATATGCAAAAACGTATGTAGATACATGAATTCACGATAACGTTATACGACATAATACGGAATAATACAGAAAAAAATATATAAAAGTTAAGATTTCAATTATTCGATGCAGAAAGCTCATTAGACTATAGATTCGTACAGTCCACTGTTAAAATTCTCTATTCGTTGAAATCTTAAACCACTCGATAGTAGAGGACCAAAGGTATACCCGATTGTAAATATTATTACCTACTTCATATATTCTATTTATGGTACTGATGTGTCGAACCTGGAGATGAGAATGTTTAAGTAAAAAAGGTGTGATGATCTAGTAATAAGCGACGATATATGGAAGCTGACGAGACTCAAGAACTCAACGCAATTTATGAAAGAATTTAAAATTTAATAATCGGCCTCTCTACGGTGTTGATGAAATCTCAAATTTTCTATAAATGTTCAAATACTTTTTGTGGGTCACTGTATGTCGCAGAATCGAACAGATCGAACTACGGTTTCGAAACGAATTGCGGTGGTAGAACAACCGAGAATTGGATTCGAATTAGAGTGAACGAAGAAATTCTATTCAACGTGGTAAAGGAATTTTCTAGCTCCTAACAAGCGTACAGAAAATTTTTAGGAACCGGAAACGTAATCTCTTGCACGAAATGACGGGGAGCATCCAATGGTTGGAAAATCAATATCGGTCTTGATCGAGCGCAAAATTTTTATACTCGCGCGAATGCAAGAAAACACACCGATTGGGAAATAATAATTGATAATTGTATCGTGGTGCTCCGACAAGAAACGTTAATTAACGTTCGAATAATTATTTACTTGCATGGTGTGCGTCGGTATACGCGAACGAGGAGATTCGATGAAATTCTCGCGTGACAAAATAAACCATCGAGGTTGGCGAATCGCTGGAAGGATCATTTAAATGTTAAATCGTTGTTTTATTCAAACGAAAGGCATAGTGCCAAATACTTTTTTCAACTTGGTCAGAATTTCTTTGGAAGAGAGCGTTAGAGGTTTAAAACGGGCAGGAGGATATTCATGCATTATTTATTCGCGAAGGAGAGTATGAATCTGAGAAAACGCAGGGACAACAAACTGAACAGAGGATCATATGGAATCTTTTCTTTTATCGTTCTCCTGCGAGACTGCGAGAGAAGAATACGCGCGTCTGTTCCTTTGAATTCTCGGGCGTTATAGAAAACTTCTACACGTCCCACTAATTTGCATATTTCTGTCTGATATGGTCTGACGAAACTTTGTAACTTTCTTCCAGTGTGTATTACCCTCGTGAAACATTTACAACGATTATTACAGGGATTTTTCGAAATCATAAACCCGATGGTCTTTTGCGAGAGATCACGGTGAAATATTTTCAAAGGTGAATTCAAAGATCGAACTCGTTAAATTTAATCTCTCTCGCTGGCAGCGACTTTTTAATATCGAAATCATCGTTTAACGTAGCCGGGCTTAATTAAATTTCACCCATCGATGCGCGTTCGTCTTGATATTAAAATTTATATTAAAAATATTCCTCCTTAATAAAATTTCAACGTTTCCTTACCGCGTTGCTGTATTAGTTCCTTCCTCACACCCTGTTCCAGCAGCATTGCTCGCTCTCCAGCGGATGAAGCTTCGTGCAATCGGACCGAACGAGCGGATCAAGCTGACACTCCGCATTAGGAACATTATCGAGCAAACGAGTCAAGCCAATATAGCAAGAATTTCAGAAGCAACGCCGTGGTCCTCTTGCAAGAGAGTAGAAAGAGGAAGAGAGGGGGGAGGGGGGGAGAGGAAAGGATCAGACAAACGAGAGAAACACTAGAACATTGAAGATATATAAGGTCTCTTGAAGATGCTATCAGACGTGGCCGGAACGAGTGGGCGGCCCGAATTATCCGATAATTTGGCAGCCGGTGGCTCATTGCCAGATTACATCCGTGCTCGGCCAAAAGCGACCCTTGGCGAGCGCTTTCCTCGCACTTCACTGCACCGCTGGGGAACCGTGGAACGATTCCATAAAAATTCATCCTACGCGTCTTGCTGGCTTTTACTCTTTTCGCTCTTCAACGAATTCTTCGATGCTGAAAGTGAATAAGTAGTATGTAGGAGGTAGACTAGATAGACGGAAGTTTATCATATTTGTGAGAAATGGTAGAAAGTTTGACTGCTTGACTGATTGTACAGAATATTTATGTAACGTGGCTGTATCGAATTAAATTGCTACACGTTATATTAAGCTTTTCACTGGCGAATCTCGCAGGTTCAACGTGGCGTACGAGCATTTCAGAAATCGTATTACTACGTATCTCAGTGAAAGGGTGAAGTTGTCCTGTATGAGCAGAAAAAGTGGTAAACGTTTCTCTAGAATTCGTCGCAGATTCTCGTTGTTACGTTACTCACGCTCGAATACACGATCGGATAACCTACGTGTATTGGGCCAAAATTTCTGATATATCCGTGTTATGAATAAGAGATTAGGTGTTCCGTTATAATTAAACGGACCTGAAAGATAACTGAACCAGGCGGAAGAGCCATTTGGAATAATGAGGGAGAATCAGAGACCGAAACTCAAGCCCCTTATCGTCCGGCGTCAAAATGTTCCATGGCAAGGGATCGATAATGATAATCGTGCACGAAACAATACCGCGGAAATTTACAGAACGGATCGAGCTCGCTGAAATGAAAATTCTGTCGCAAATTCGATTCGCCCCGATCTCGACGATATCATCGGCGATGATTAAAAGTCGGGCGAATTCATCCGGGACGCTTTCAACGCCATTTTCCATCGACCGACGCACGTAGGAAACGAGCGTCGAGAGGAACCTGTATTTGTATTTTACTTTTACGACCCAAGGGAGAAGGGTGGTAACGCGAAGAAAAGAAATATTATTTCACGCGATATTTTTATACGCCGGCATTATTGCGAGTTCCCAAGACAAAACCCATTTCCAGATCGATGGCAATCGCGAGCCACGGGACCAGAATCGTTCCATCCTTTATCCTGCTTCTTTCTCCCCGAGCGATCGACTGCCTTTGATCAATTCTAACCCCTTTTCCTTGTCTTTTCTCTCCTGCAATTATCCGGATACCGCAACGATTCCATTCCAACCCCTTGGCTACGTAGGTTTCACTAATTATTAATGATATTCTCGCTCGTTATTTCCGCTGTAGATATAATATATTCGAATCGAGACTTTTTTATGAATGATTTTTTTTTTAATGTCTTGCAGAAACTTCTTTATAAATATATCGTACGCGTTACATATGCCAATAGTTCGAAATTTCATCGAAACTTACATATATTAAATACCTCGTTACATTTATGTAATTTTCCAAGTTTGTTTCAAACTTTATCAATATAATGATGCTAGTGGTGCCTCATTATTCGTGTCTCGTTACTCGTGTCTCATGTATCTTTCGGCGCTAATAAAATTTCAAAATGTTTTATGTAACACGTGTGATATAACGTGAGAGTTTGATACAAAGGATTCAAAACTTCAGGAGCTTATGCTACTCACCAGGAGGAGCAAAAGACGTGCCATCAACATGGATAAAAGTCGATTTTATGCCGAAAGAACTGATTGTCAGGACTCATATGTTGATTGGACATTTTTGTGCTCCTCGGGTCGAGTGGTATAAGCACTTAAAGTCTTAGACCTTCTTCCTTTTCACTCTTTGTATACATAAAACTTTTACATGCTAGTGTTGAAATATATATTTTTGCGACTTGCAACAAAAATATCACGTTTCTCACTGTTTCGTTCCCGTTTCACTTTCGTAACTCGGAGCAGATTTCGGAGTCAGATTTCCAGAAAATTGATTTCTGAAAACTGTTCGTACGTACATCACTTTTAGGATTTCTTTCCACGTCCATTTCTCCAATTCCAAGCGCGCAGGAGTAATTAATTATTTCGTTCGTACGTCCGTCTTTCGGCACTTGCTTTGCTTCGTTCAAACATCAGGATTTCAGTTGGCGCGCCACCAGGAGTGCATCATTCCAGTTATTCGAGCTCCATCTAAATAAGTCGTGATACTTTGTTTACGTTTCAGTTTGCCGCATGATAAACGATTTCAATTTTTAGGAATTTCACGAAAAATTGAGCCTGCATGGAAATTAAAGGAAGAGCGTTTCCGTGTATCGAATAAGGAAATGGAACCAAACCGTGGCACTAATAAATCGCGACCTCGTCGATGCACGATTTTCTAGATTCAATCGCGAGCCCTGGAAACAATTTAAATCAATCCCGATCGACTTTGAAACTTCTAAAGTTGTCCGCAATCGATCATCGGGAGTCTCTCCATTTGTTTCGAGAGGCGACCATCCGCGTTATTGCCACCGAATTGGAAATATCCTCCAGATTTCTCCATGCAGCCAAGCAAATTCGATTTACGTTTTTAGCAACGACCGATATCACGTCTGTGTCAGACAAAAGACGAAACAGCAATCGAAGCAGATATACACCGGCCCACAAAAGTATTTCGTTATTTACTGCAGACTTTCGTAGCCGTATCGTGCGTGTTTCATGAAACATCTAAAAAATTTATTGACGCTGTTACAAGCTTTGATTGTCGTGGCGTGATTATACTGGAAGAAGTTGAAAGAAATCTGAGAACATATATCAAGATTATAATCGTGTAATTTACGCGCGTAGCATAGTCATAAAAGGCGTTTACGAGAGCTCGAATATCACTGCGAGCCTGTATGAATTCTGACGACTCGTTTCTTATGAATCATCGTCAAAACACGGACGTGTTTTCGAAGTTCAGAAAAGGAAAATAGGAAAAATCGGAAGAACAAGTAACGTCCCGCTGATATAGCGAGCAGTTTCATCAAAGTGTCAGCCATCCTTCATCGTGCTCGTCGCTTTACCTTATTTTCGTCCACCGGGTAAATGGAAGAAATAGATAGATGTGTCGAAACAAACTTCCTCTTCATCGAGAAGGATGCAAAATGAGCCGCGAATCTCCAAGACACTCTGTAAATCGCTGGACATTTTCAAGAAAAATGCGCGACCACCAAAATACATTTGATCTGGTTAGCGGCCATTCGTATGAACAATGTCGCTTTTCGCGGAAAATAGCGGAAAACGACGCGAGTTCCGCTTCACTCGCCGACAAATTTTGGGGAAGTTTCGGTCGAATTCACAGGTACCAACGACACTTTCAAAGTTGGCAATTGTTAACGCGCAAAAAAAAAGAACAAGAGTAGAAAATTTATGAAGGCACCACCAGCGAAAAGCAAAGTGAAAGAGAATTATGGAAATGCAGGCTAAAAGTCTGGGAATATGCTTGTTACGTGAGTTACATAGGTAGCACGGTATGTAAACGGAAGCTTTACACACGGCATATTTTGCGATTCCATCCTTCAAAATGATGAAACGAGCAGCAACTTTGCCTTGAATTGGAAATTCCCAACAACTAAGTTGAAATTCTCTTATTACGCAAATTTGCTGCGCGCGAGTTCACTGGCTACGGTAATTAACAAATCTCCGGATAGTTCCCCGTGGCATACTATGACAAACAGTTTAGAACGTACTTCCAATAATTACAGCGATGCACGAAACACTGGAGTTAGGTTGGAAATCAAAGGATCGCGGCAAGACGTCCGATTTCTCGTTCTTTGTGCATATAAATTTCAATCGGGAATAATCTGCACGTACTACTACAGTCTGCATCATTGTTATTTACTTTATAAAGCTCCCTTGAAAATAAACAGCAGTTAAATCTCTATAAGGGAATGTTCCCCCTGAACAATAATATAATTTGTTCTCTTTCTCTCTCTCTCTCTCTCTCTTTTGTGTAATAATTTACCAAATAATAATGAATTAACAAGTTACGAGTCGTAGATTGTACATTAATTGTATACGTTTCTACAATTTGACAATTTTACGTCAATTAAGGTAATAGTCATTTGTAGAATTTACCTGCTTTAAAAATTTCGTTTCTTTTATTATAAAACTTGTTAGTCACGACTTGTAATGTTTCACTGCGGAAGTTTGAACTGGGGATGTTGGTGCATTTATGACGAGTTTAAATGTGCAAAAATATACGCAGAACATACAATGTACAAAAGGATACGATATATCCAGTGAATGTATTCTTTGCAATATTCAGAGAATGAAACACAATTATTATATTTCGGTCTCGTCTCTGCGATCGTGTTTATACGAATATGAAAGTGCATGAACTTCTAACAATATTAATTTTACAGGACTCTAAAAATAATGTAAATCGTTATCGATATATTTCTACAAAAGAAAAGCGTAAGCGCAGTATATAAAACGGAAGGAAGTCGAGTGCATTTTCATATAGATCTAAAAGATTTAAAGAATTTCGAAAGAAACGAGTAAAACGATGCCCCAGGGTGCAGCGGATAGCATTCTTGTTCTCCGAAAATTGTGGCATACGAATTCCGAAATCGACGTATAAAAATATCCCGCATTTTCCTCCCGGGTTTGTATAAATACGAACGATAACAGCAGCTCTCTCCGCAAAATCCTTCGTATGAATGGTATTCATGGAGAAGTCGAAGAGTTGAATCGACCACTCGTGCTTTAAAAGACAGACCTTGTTTGCGACGAAGAAAGAGCCTGGCTTAAGCCTTTGGACCTCGACGTTTTCACATTTTGCCATTCTTCCAGTTATACGAAAGATATCTATACACGTTGCCGAAGCTAACCTTTCCACTGAATTCGAAGCAACTTGCAAACTTGTTTTAAATTATTTCAAAACGTAGACACTGCGGTTAGCTTTCTATAGAAGTTGATGCATATAATGAATTTTTATGTACTCGTCACTTACAATTGGCGTCGTCTTGATGCATAAAATTTGCTGCCTTTGACCCTATTAATCGCTTGTTTAACGTTTCAAACTGTAAAATTTAAGAAAGGAAGAAGCAACTTGAGCTTTCAACACCGTTTCGTAATATGAAAGAGTCTTCGAAAAAATACAGTTCAGGCATGTGGAAGTAGAAGCTTCACGCTTTTCAAACGAATCCAAGCGAACTGAGGTGCGATTTTTCGATGAAAATTGAATGATCCTTTAATCGAAAAAGACTTCGAAAGAAGAATGAAGTATACGAAAAAAAGCTCACGATGCAAAATGAAACTTTCTTTGAGCTTGAGAAGTCTTAACTTCGAGGATACGTAATTTAACGAAGAAATGCAAAGTTTTCGATTGAGATCAGAGGAGACAGGCTGAAGGGGCTTACGCGTTACGGTGTCCGAAATACGAAGTCTAACTCGAGATTATTCGTCGCGAAATGACGTCGGACCCTGGGGTGAAAAGAGGGAAAAGAAGAAGCGGAAAGCGGAAGAGTGGCTGCGATGAAACACGTACTATGCAGAGAGCAAACCACAGCACGGAATACAAATGCCGGCGTTCCTATCATATTCAGATTATGCCGCGATATATTTAATGCTTCCGAGCGAATACTCGTATCAATGCGATCTTTAATGCATTAACAACGCGGCTGAACCGTTTGGCTTCTTTATCACTTGCATGTTACCGCGAAATGCAGCGAGTGATAACCTTCGGCGATCTTGGAACGATAATAACACGAGCTCTTTTCTTTCTTTTCTGTCTCGTCGAAGCTTTTTTCTCGATATCGTACAGATTAATACGAAGAAAGGTATATCTTTGGTCATAAGAGAAAAATAGGGCGATAGGAATACACTCGTCGATGATGGTATACAAGGAAATACTGGAAATAGCCTGCATCGATTTTCAGAGAGTTGAATGGAATGTTTTAGAGTTCAGAGGATTTCAGAGTTCACGATGTAAAATTATATCAGAGTAATATTATCGGCAAGATGATTGTCGATGATTAGTTTCAGCGTTATTTTGTTACGCATAATCTAGGTACAACGCTCCTCATATGGATTATAATTTACTGTGTAGACGCGTTTAGAGCTAAGAGAAGTTATTTTATCGGAAGAATTACAAATTAAAGAGTTTAGAAAGGGTTAGGAAGTTACGTAGAAGAAATGGGACGTGCCTAAAAAATCGTACGGCGTAAATATAACTTTGGTTAAAGAACGAGACAAGGGTGGTAGTTCAGTCGTATAGAGAATAGGAAGCATTTAATCTGTTACCCCGATCGTCTCTTACCTAGAGACTCCTACAACCACAGCATTAAAATGGAGTAAAGGCAAATCAATTTGAATTGTGTCTATTTTTGTTCTTAAGTAGCCAACACAGCCCAAGAGATTGAAAATTCTAGTAACCTAAACCGTCTTTCACAGTTATAAAGAATTAATATACGTGATAAACAATGACAAATAAGAAGACATTGAAATAAAAAAAATTATATTTGTATACTTCACGACTATATTTACATCCCCGAAAAGTCTAGTCTCGTGTAACCAATAGATAGCCTAAAAGAAAAATTCACAAGAATCACTTGCTTTGTCGTCGTTGTTACACGTGAAATCTCGTCTTAAGATTAATCTCAAAAGAGAAGTACGTTACATATTACAATCTAAGAAGCAAGTGCCTACAAAATAGACGAGAGAAACTCGCAATTTGTCAGCAAGTTAAATCGTGCACGTAGCACGTCGTGCTTCGGCTGAAAGGGTAGCGCATCGAAAATTCGTCGGTCGATTCCCTGTCGCTAAGCGTGCTCGTGAAATGACTAGGTCCGGCGTATCGTGAGTCATGTAAAAGAGCCTTATTTAGGCTGTCTACTATTTCACGTTCCATTCCCAGCTACGTGGAGCGAATAAAAATAAATTCACTGACGTAGAACGTGCCGTATTTGCCGATGGGTTACGACCGATACATCATTGGAGAATTATTCCTGGTATTCGGTGAGATCTCGCCGATACGCGAAACACCGACGATATGTTCGACGTCGAGTCACGAGATCCACGACCTCTTTCTCTTGGCCAAAGGGGGAAAAAACGACGCTTGCGAATCGTCGAGAAATAAAGTTCCGCGCGAATCGATTCGTCCTTTGAATGGGGGACGAATCGTCGTGCTATCGATTTCAAAAGCTACGTTCCACTTCATTGAACTTGGGATTTTTCTTACCACTGTGATATAGTGACTTGAAAATATTCGGACACTTGCCATAGATAACTTTTATATGGATAATCGTGCGTATTGCGTGAAACATTTTTAAATTTTGTCAGCTGTAACAGGACACGACCGATGTCGTGATCATATCGGGTAAATTTGAAACCAGTCTGAAAATGTATATAAAAATTGTAAGATATTTATCGTGTATATTGTATTTGGTAAGAAATTAGTGTAGTATCGGGAAGAAGGGCCCAAGAAACGTCGAGCTAACTACAGACAATGTCGCGAGAGCCGAGGCGCTGTCGGCTCCATCGATGCATTACCGGGTCCTTCAGGTAAATAGGTAAATAGTCGAAAGGACCTACGTGACCCTGGCTACGAGCGTCTGTAGAACACGTGTGCGGTGGGCCCAGCAATAGACAATAGAATGCGGCAACGGCCAGAGCGTGAGTCGAAAAGCAGAGAGTGCGAGTCGAGAAGCCGAGTGCGAGCTGAGCGGAGACAGAGGTTGCGAGTGGCGTTGCCGAGAGAGTGTGGATTGCGCTGTTTTCTGTGCGTTTGGCGTGAATAGTTCAGGTTGAACAACAATCGTCTTTTTCTGTCTGATTAACATCTCTATTGTCCACTCTTTTTAAACACATTATATCACGATATTACATTAGTATACAGCATGAAATTAATATACCGAACAGGTATTGTTTAAGTGATGTCGTAATACTTTTGCGAATACTTTTCTATACGTTTTCGTTTCAAATTCTACCGATATAACCACGGCTGGTTGAATATCGTTACAGTGCCAATGCAATTTGAGAATGTTTTGTATAACACATTAATATATTCATAATATATTCACAAAAGTTATCTACATACATTCGAATTCCTTTGTGGACAACTGTGCGTACCAATTAAAATCGTTTTACCGATAATTTCTTTTTATACGTCCTTTTTCAATTGTTTTAATGGTTCAGTCGCCAAAACACGAATGTAAAGTACGTTCGTAACTGCAAAGCAACTTGAAACACTGGCAAAAGACCGAATGAATATATTCCTATTTAACAATTGCACGTAACAAGATCCGGAGGTGAGACGGTAACACGAAATAAAGCTGGTGGTGAAAACATTTTAACACTATCAAATTCAACGGTGCAACGCTTTATAACATGAAATCATTACCGCCGCGAGGCCGGTCGAGTTTCAAGCGACGCGTCTCCTATTACGTAGCCAAGGTAGCAAATGATGTTCCACGGGAACACGAGCGTTACCATTTTTCCCAAGGCGTAAACAGCGTGAGCCTGTGGCCATACGGTTACTAGTGTTTTCCCAAAGAATAATAGGACTACGAGGAAATTAAAGACAGAGGATATTACCGTGGCACGATGCTCGTTGAGAGACGGTAAACGCGTTCTCTTGAAGGGCGTAATGCCGCTTCGCTACACACAGGAAACTCCCTTTAGCACCCTTATAACGTGATACAATCGTAAGGACGCGGAAATTAGACGAGTCGTCGCGTAATTACAACGAAACCCGAGTTGCGTCACGTTACCGCAGGTAACGTTACCTCGAAGCGGCCATTGCGCGAGCCTAATGAAAAATTACGTTGGGATAAGTCGAGATAAAGCGCGGTGATAAAAGATTTACAAACGAGAACCAGAGCTAAGGTCGACTAATGTAACGTGCGCGTAATGCTTCAACGTAATCAATATGACGGCTATCCTGTTCTTTTATGCTTCGTTTCGGACTTTTTTATTAAGATAAAATGGACCCAGAAATTTGCAGCAGAAAATACACCATGTCTTGTAAATATAAGTTTCGATGTCACCTGATTACATATATTAGCTAGTACTGTAATAAATAATTGGATAGAAAGTATAGGAATATGTAAGGAGATTGAAAGTAATAAAGAAAACAGAAAAATATATTGCCCTTCGCTCGCAAGAATACGAGGAAACGTGGAATTCCGAGAACGAAGATGGTCTCTTCGACAACTATGCTTGATGTACCGGTACGGGGATGGAGAACGATGATGGAAAAGTTCAGTCAAACGAAATTTCAGTGTTCAATTTATCCAGCAGGAATTTTCATGCTAGTTGAAAAATGTTTCGAATCGTCATACCGCCCAGTAGATACATCGTTAGATATCTTAGTGAATGTTTTATTCAAATTTTTTGAAAGTCTCTGTAGTACTAAAAAGTTGCCTCGGAAGCTAAACAGACCATGTTAAAGTAGTTGCACATGAGAAAGGTAAGGGATTCTTCCTTGTTTGTTTGGGGTAAATTATTCGCAGCAGAACTCGTCTAGCCCACGAAGAATTCTCTGGAAACTGGAGATTGTACAATTAGTAGACAAATACGATATAGAAGGAAAAACCAGCGGGCATTCGAGACCGGGAAATCGAGCATTGTTTTCCACGAGATGCACTTTGTACGACGTAAAGACTCCATTCAACCAGATTGTTTGACCAGCTGCTGTTTAATTTGCAGAAACAATTAAAGACAGATTTCTCTGACAGAGTCTTCGCGCGACGTCCTTTTGTTTCGCTCGTCGCTCGGCAAAAGGCCATAAACTGGCTACAGGAAAATTATTTACGCAATGCGAATACCCCCGACAAAATTGTTTCAACAAACTTACCCCCCCTCCCTTTTCTTTTTTTCTGCAAAGAACTCATTATTAAGTTTAATGGAATAACGTGTCCCGCGAAAGCAATTATTCATCTCCACAATCAGTCGGAGAAGCGCTTTATAGTAGAACGAAATTGTTTCCTGAACTCTATCCCGAGAACAAGAAAATATATTCGTGTTTATCAAGATTATACTATCTCTGTGGGGCGCAATTGCTTTTTCCAGGATTCCGGCCAATTGTTCCGGCGCCAGAAGTCATTCAGTGGACCCGGCTATCTGGGATTGCATGCCGATTCTGCATCTCTATCTGATTCGATTTCGCGCAACATAACTCACGCGTCCGAAATGAATTTTTGAAACATCATTGCGAAAAATAAAAAAGAAAAAAATAGATCACGAGATCGTATTGACACGACGTTAACGTCGTTATACGTCGTAATTTTTATACAAAATGTATAAGAAATCGCGAAAGCATTCGCAACCACGCGTACTAATCTGTGAGCAACTAAATGTTCTTTGTTTTCTTGTCAAAATTAATGTTCCTTGTGTTACCTTGTATTACCTGAAAAAATCGTGCTAAAAGGATATAACTTTACATGTTTACTTCATTTTTTCACCGCTGCTGTCTTGAAAAGACGAAATCTATTGCCTCTCACAAGAAAATGAAAGATCTTCACTTCCACTTCAGAAAATGAACTCGCAGTGTTCGAGTTAGTCGCGACTTAGTCGCCTGCCCGATTTTTGCAAGTCAGCGACGAAACCGTGGCTCCGGGTAATCATCCGTCGACGTAACGTTTCTAAGATTCGTTCGTTTACTCGGCCAATTGTAGCTCGCTTAAAACGCTTATCCGTCGCTTCGATGAAACAAAGGCTACTTTCTCCGCCGTTCTCAAGCAAAGTTACTCTCCAGCTCGTTCACAGTCAATTTTATCACAAGGACCCCGACTGCAAGAAGCACCGCGCAGAACTGCTGGCAACAATCTCTTTGTTCCGACGGTTGCACTGAACGGTCATTTAATTTAACTGTTGCGAAGTGCGACACCGTGACTGCATAACAAACACGTCCGCTATGCAGACCGCGTCTTCGCGTCACGTTTAGCTTTTCGAATGGCCGCATCCCTCTTGCGAAGTCCATTCTCCTTCGTCAAAACCATATCGCGAACCATCGAGTTCTCCCTTCGTCCATTTAAGCACCCTTGTTCTCTGCTCGTCGCGGAAACTCTCGATGCGATTTTGATTCTTGTAACTCGACTCGTGGAAACGAATCGAAAGTTGGATAACCGTGTAGAATAAGAGAAGAGTTTTTAAGGAGATGTAGAATTTCACTCGTACTGTTATTCGAGATTACTGTTTGGTTTAAAACAATTATCACCGGTGATTTTATTGAAAAATTTGCGACAGTCAAACGGTACAGTTAGGTTACATATTGACAAATATTTACCTGTGTATCATTAATTTCATAGGAACGAAAAATCCCTTTAGTGAAAAATCTACAATGAATACGGGCACCAGGTAATACTATCATATTCTAAGATACGTCTGTTCAGTTGACAATAAACAATTTTGAGAGTGTTCGTGTTTTTTAGGAGTTTAGATATCCTATTATAAATTTGACCTAAAGATACTTATAGCCACGAGAAGTAGGGTCGGGCGAGGAAATAATACCAATTTAACATTGCTCAAGGATATTAAGTGGTTCTCCATTATCATTATGGAATTTTTCGTATGCTAACTACGATGGATAAATATTGTTATAATCGTATCGTTTAGCGACAGCAATAGAGATATTACGGTTTAATTGAAATTTACGATATTAGATTTTCTATTAGACTTTTAATATTGGAATTATATTAGTTGCCTTAATATATAGAACGTTTTTTGCACAAATAATAACGAAGTAACGATGAAACACGTAATTTAATAATATAAAAATATACATATCGGAAATGTTTGATGAAGGGGCAAAAGCTTTAGTAATGTAAATAAGTTACTTAATTCGTATGTACAGAGAATAATTAAACAAAGTAATATATAATATATTATCTTGCAGAAATTAGAACAAGTATCTCGTGACTTATAAACAGGAATATACATTATAGATTATATGTAAATATAAATAGAGCTTATATAACAGTGTTCGACACTGTTTTAGATATATGCGATCGAACTTGTTAAATTTAACACGGAATCTAGTAGTAGCGGGAATATTTTTCCATGTCACGTCTCCATCCTTCATTACTCATGCAACTTAGGGAACTAGCCCTTAACTTAATTATTATTCGATAGCAAGCACGGAATTATTTAGTAGCTCTACTCCCGTTAAGTATTCGTGTTCGAAATTACGAACGGGCTGGAGTATTTTCGAAAGAAACGCACGCATATACGGGAGTGCAAATACTACGATGGCTTTTGTTGCCACGATGCAAAGTTCAAAGTTATTTGAATCAATACCATAGCAGTTCCAGTCGTGAATAATTCAGCAGAGGTGCGCGTATTATGCGACCAATAAAGCAGCCAGAAGCGCCCGGCAAAATATATTTTTCTCGAAACGTGAGAAAAAAATGTGTCGCGGTAATTTTGCAAATAAGACTTTACGATCGATGCTAGATACTCGGCCACCTTCCGCGCTACATCCTGTTTATACATGGGGAAAATGTGGTTGGTGAGGAGAATTCTAAAGCGATTTATCCTTTTGCAAGGAAACGACGGAAAGTTCGAAGAATAATTATCTCCTCGTCTTCAAAATTTCTTGTATTTTTGGCGTTAGATGGAAAAAACACAAAAACTTTCGACTATTTGTAGGAAATAATTAAGTATGATGATTTAAGGCATTCACTGCTATTATCGCATGCCCATCTATCATTTATGCGTACCCAGTTTTCTTTCATCGTTGTTTCTTTCGTCAATTGTTCCTTGTTTTATTTCTCTTTTTAAATCGTTCTGTCGAAACGCAAAAATTCAGAGACACAACAGGAATATTTAGCGATGTTGTTTAAAATTTATTCATTCAATCGACTCAACATGTACAATAGTAACGAACGTGCTTAAGCACGAGATTTATAGAACTATATTTAAAAGCTTGCCCGAGTCTATTTTGTACTACAGTTAAGGAGTTAAACAATTTCAAGAAAAGAAGAAAGAAAGTATGTCAGAACAATTTCCCATTGTTTCTTCTGCCTTCCTTCGCAGGTCTCTCGCTCTTCGTTTCTTAATAAGCGTTGCGTAACTGCTGCTTGATAATTTCATTAGCATCGGATCGAAGAAAACGAGTAGCTACTTCGTAACGACATGATTAGAGAAACGACATCGTTCCAGTAGAAAAGAGAAGCGAGTTGTTTCGCTCGAGTCGTCCCTAATACGGTGAAAACATTGATTACTGTTGTTGTCTTCGCTTTGCGATGCAACGGCCTCGATTTTTCACTTTTCTCTTGCAACGCTTTTTCCGCCTATAACAAGATCGCTTCTACTATTTCGTTCATCGGATTAAATTTCCGTATCAAAGTAATCGAAACTTTCCTAAAATTCCGATTCGAATGAGATCGAACGATAGTCGCGTTGGCATCAACTTCGAATTAGATTAAAGCGTCCGCATTGCTACATCTGTCAATTTTATGTTATATATACGGAAATGTAGGTATGTACCGATATATCATATATATATAGGGTGTCGCGCGCAATTGGACAGAATTCTAATTCCAAAGCGATAGAGGATAAAAAGTGATTTCATTAGGAAGAATTTAGCTTACGAATGACAAAACAACATACAGTACAATATTATCATGTTTAGGTTTTCCTTCTCTTCCACATACCGCACTTGACAAAATTGAAGTTAAAATATCCTTTGTATCGAACATTTCAAAACAAGATATCTTTTAAATTGAACATCTTCAGACACATATATCCTTTGATATCCTTTGATACGAAATATAAATAGATTTGATATAAATTGAAATCCTTTAGACATCTCTATTTCGAAGATAGGCATAGACACGCAACATTCCGATACCTCTCTTCTATTTTTTCTATTACTATATGACAGCATCCGAAGCGGGCACGAGATAGAAAAAAACATCAAGAGAAATTGTTATTAGAGGACATACGATAACAGAATGTCGCGTCGGATTAAACGAACGAAAATCGTGAAATCGAACGAGCGGCCGGTTATCGGTATTCGGATTATAAATGCAAACCGTATCCGTAATTGGTTACAATAAACTGCACGCTGATATGATCATGCGATTTTTCTGCCTGAATCGCCGAAAAAAATCCTGTAGACACGTTCAACACTCAAAGCTGAATCGTTCAGCTTCCGGTCAAGTTGCATAAAAATCAAGCGCAATTTCCCGTCGTTTGGAAATAACCTTACGGTGTTAATTTAATGGTGTCGACATATCGGGTTGACGTATCAGATCGACGTATCGGATCGACGTATCAGATCGACGTATCGGGTTGACGTATCGGGTCGACGTATCGGGTCGACGTATCGGGTCGACGTATCGGGTCGACATATCGGGTCGACGTATCGGGTCGACGTATCGGGTCGACGCAGACACGTTCGCGACAAGTTACGACACAACAGTGCAGCGTGCGCTGCCGTTTTGGCTCACCATAAAAATTTCAACAAACGAACCGACAAAGAAGAAAAAAATCGTGGGTGCGAATGGATATCCGTTTTTTGGTAAATCTATTTTTTATTCGTCGACATCGACGAAAATTCGGTTATTTATTTGTTACGCGAGATATAGGATATTGAATTCGTACTGCATCCAGTCGTTCTATCAATAAAAACAAAGAGGAAATATTAGTTAAAATAGCTCGGAAATTGTTCAATTTGAAAATATATATGTACAGAAGTTTAAATAGCCGATTCGGGTATTCTATTTTCGGCGCAGCTATCGAAATTTTTAATTTATTTTGTTTTATTTTGTTACATTTTATTTACAAGGAAAATCCAGGAAAATTTACAATGACACGTTGGAATCTTCACGGCCCTAGTAGCATACCAATACTATTTAGTGTACTGCAAATAAAAGGATTCTTTAACCTTTTTCCAATATTTGAAATTTATAATCTTCAACTATATATCTAGTTGAAAGTATTTCAGTGAATCTTTACGGAACTTTTCATCCAAAATATGCGATTATGTCACGTGAAGTGTAATAATTGAAAAAAAACAGCACACCATCGAGAGATTAGAATTATTCAAATATAGACCAGTTTAAAAATATAAATATATAACTAGCCGACTTAGATATTCCATTTTCTACGCAACTATCAAAATGTTAAAATGTAGCACGGAAAGTTGGGCAGCATCTTGGCTATATTATCGCGCCGTTTGCACCGTTACAGTATTATTCCTCGTTCCTCTGGTAACCTGTTGTAATTTACGAGTAAAGTAACGGCTTGCTGCAAATGATATAACCTGCTGATTCCAGCTTCTCGCTGGCGCTTCTCTCTTTTTTTCTGCCGTCTTTTCCGCAGCCCGCCTCCATCTTGCCGTGCCACTTTCAGCGATGCTTTATGCATCTGCTTTGAATGCTCCCCCCTTAATGCTGCCTCGTCTGTCGACGAAAACGCGTACCGTCGTAGAGCTTTAATCGACCCCACTAGGAAAATGTGTTCGCAATCTCTTCTCGCGTTAGATCGTCGACGTAGCTTCAATTTCGACGTGGGAAATCCTACGCGGGAAGGTGAAATTGACAGGAAAGCAACGATATCAGCGAAAAGCTTCCCTTTCTGGCATCACCTACGTAACGTATATCCACAATACGTGTGATGTTTCCGAAAGTTCGTCCTTTTGTTTCGTATGGATTCCTGCGCATATCGAAATATTAGATAGAATATCGTTAAATGTTGTTCCGACTGAGAACACCGCAGCATCAATTTTCAATGAATTCGACCTTGAGACGAAAAACGAGTGCTGGAATCGTTCGATGGTGTTAATACTTTAGAGGTTGTTCGTGTAGCCGGATAAAACGTGATTTCTCGCGTGCTCATTGCAGATTTCATTAATATCGTTTAATGAAATTCATGATGGAATGCTATTATAGCGTAAATGGAATCGCGCCGGCTATTATCGATAGAATCGCGTTAGAAAATCGAAACAACGAGGCATTTCAGTGATATTTGGATTTATTCGTTCGAATAACGAAGTAACTGACAAGGAAACGCGGATGGAAGCGAATACTCGATAAAATTTTGGGATGAACGCAGATCCATAAATTGTGGGATTTGTCGACCTTTCCGTAGACACTCGAGAAATAAAGTCATCCCCTACCCTCCTCATCCTTCCTTTATTTTCTCAAGCGTTTCCAGAAAAAAGAGAGAACTCTGTTCTTTGAACTTTCGATGTATCCATGGTACATTCATTTCGAGACTCTCGACACATATTCTCTGCATACGCAGCGTTTGAGCACTACGATCCTCGGTAAGAATCCACCACAGCCGATTACCCAATCGTATTTCACCAAATGGGCACGTAGTCAAGTATTATTCCCAAAGAGTTTCGAGAGCGACCCGATGTATATTTTCGTTGAATGGAATCGAAACTGAGGAACTCCTCAGCCTCTGTAACGAAGAGAAAATAAATTACCACTCGGCTGGCAAACAACGTTGTTTAATCGTTTCTCAGAACCGTGTTGACTCGCTAAAAAATGACCTCTTCAACAAAAAGCTCCTCCTACGATCTGCTTAAAACTTTTTACCAACCGATATTCACCTCCAACGGCAAAAAGGGGTCGGTAACGGTTTCACCGAGTCGAAATCTTCTTCGAGCGAACAGAAACGAAACAGTGGTATCCAAAGAAGCATCGGCGAGGTTGAAACGTAGCGTTGCGTCTAACGTAAAGATACGGAACAATAGCGTCCGGTTGCACGTGGAAGACAAAGGGAAGGCGATAGGGTGCGGTGGTAGCGCGCTAGATAGAAATCCTTCTTGCGCGGAGCATAATTTATCGTGGTACGGCCCACTTAGTCGTGGCCGAGAGTCATTAAGGACGGCCGTGTGGCACGTCAGGAGTTACACACTTTGTCACGGTAAGTTCCTCCAGCATGGCAATTTTGCTGGCCGGACGCGCCGGCTCGATTAAATTACCCGCTACCGACCATCGTCGTCGTCGTCGTCGTCGCCGGACTGGTAGTCATTGGACTGGTAGTCCAGTGGGTAGGGTAGAGAAACTTCTCCAGTTAGCCTCGTTTGTTCTTTCGCGTTTCCTGAAAGCCGTTCCCTGATAAACGTCTGTCGGATCGACGAGGGTCTCGCCCCTTGTGTTCGACCGCAGATTAAGTGGGACTTCCAGAGAATGAACTATTGCCTGAGAAACTTGCCACCGAGAATCCAGTTTGTTCGTTTTTCTTGCCGATGCTCGGCGTTCATTGATAAGCGAGAATTCGAATACGAATACGCCGAGGACTCTCAAACGACGACGGGAAACGGCTTTCAAACGTATTTTGATAAGGTTGAGATCTGCGGTGGTCGAGTTGATCCGCAGCTATGATCTTGCGCGGTATTGCTCTTTTAGAGTTTATTTTTTTTGCCAGAAATTATGTGTTTAATCAATAATATTTCGGTAAGATTGCAAATACTTCTTGGCTTAGATGATAGTGAAAATTTTATTTGACGCGCCTTACTCTCGAAGTACGTGCGTGATTTTTATTTCAATAAATCGATACTCTTGAAATGTTATGCTTGACTTTAGGATCAACTAACAACTTTTTCGTTGTTGCAATTCGGGAATAAATCGATGATGTAGATCTCTGTAAATGAGAGAAAAAGGCTGTCGCTAACTTCAAAGGAATCAAGATATTTAAAAGAGAAGAAGGGGATGTTTGATATTATTTAAAATCCCTTAAGAATTTCGTTGGATACGAAACTAAGGTAATATCTGTATCAAGTAACCGGGAACCGTTTCGTCCAAGGAGGTTTCGTAATTTCAAACGCGTGAAAAGGCCTTTAGCAGACATAAGATAGAATTATAGACGATAAACCGCGCGGAATATCTTTAAATAGCAAGATTTAAAGGCGAGTGCTCGTCAACTTTTAACGCTGTATGTAAATTGCATCTACAGCAGTGCTTGAATCGCCATTATAGCGGAGAGGCTTATCGCGCGAAGAACATAAATCCCGTTTCACGTCTTAATAACAGTCCTTCATTTAATGAAAGAATTTTCTCCATAAATTCGAAATTGTACGCCCGTGTACGGGTCTAAAAATGTCCTCGACGGCTGCGTCTTTAACGGAGAAGTCCTCTTATCGCGAGCTCAAGGGAAACAAGAAAAAAGGAACGGGAAATCCATAAAGTGGATCGTGAGATTTCAAAGTGTAGAGCTCTGCTTGGGGATCGTAACTTGCTGAATGGGAAATTACACGCAAAGTTGCACGACGAGTCGTTTGATATTATTGAACACCGTTTCAATTTCCGTGGGGATTATTTAATCAAACTTCTCGGGTTCCGTTCGTTTGTTCGCAACGGTGTTCGAAACTCTTCGCTGATGAACGCCGTCTAACCCACGTTCTCATCTCGAAACAGAAATGAAACAGATCTTCGAGAAGTCGGGATGGAATATAGAATCGAAAGGCCGCGACGTAAAATCGAATTACATTTCCATTTTCATATCTTCGCCCGTTAACCGAGAAATATCAGACGAATGGAATTTTTCATGGTAAGACTCTACTTCTGCAATAGGACGTTATTACGAAACTAGTTGTAATATATGCGCGAAAGAGGTAGAAATTTCGAAGGCGGACTCGTATCGAAATGGCTATGCAAGATTCAGATATACCGTACGCCAATTTTGTAGAACGTGTCAAACCGTATTCCTCTTCTCCGAAGTACATACGGATACGCTCGTGTCCCGGTACAGAAACACAGTCTCGTGACGGTCCGTGACTCGATATTCCTGTAAATACATATTCAGATACATATTTTGCCAAAGTTCTGCTAGACGGAACACGTGCATGTCTCGGTGGTCGCCCGTTGATCTCGTTGGTTGTCGATGTATCGAGCCATCGAACGAAAAGTATATGGAGAAACTAAATGTTACATACAGTTTAACTACGTTACTTTACGAAATAGAGTACTTTGAACTATCCGGCACTTTAAAAACGAACACGAACTCGAATCGATATCAATATACAAAGAGTCGACCTGGAAAAGAGGGAATGTCAAAGCTTGGAAGTTTCTCAGAAAAGGAAAATTTTGCAATATATCGCAATATAGAACGTCACAACTTCGTACTCTATCATAGATATTATATTAAAAGAAAACATTTCATTCTCCATTTTCCTCCACATGATTTTCACCTTGCGCATTGGATTTTAAGTAATATATAACACATTAAACCGTAGGAAATGAAAAGTACATTGTACACGTAAATTTCTTATGATTATCGTGAAACTCGGGAAATTTTTATTCAAATTAATGCGACATAGCCAGTGATAAAGAGCACTCAGGGGAACACGCGAAAAGATGTTAAACTCAAAGAACTCATTAAAATTGACGTTCCCTCGTTTTTCCCGTGGTCCCTTCGTATATCTCCTCTGGAAGGGATCGAAACCAAAGGAAACCTCGCGAAAAGAAACAAAATTACCACTTGGCTGGCAACAACGTTGTTTAATTATTCTTCGGAGACAGGCTCAGTGGAGTCAAAGAAAAATCAGCTAGTACACGGGTTCTCGAAGCAGCGTACAGGACCTTCCCGTTAGGGAAACGTCGTGGCAAGGAATCGTCGAAGCGTTCAAAGAGAGATCCTCTTTTAAGAAAAACGAGGGCTGGGAAAAGGGAGAAAAACCGGTCACCGAGACAACTCACCCTCGTTCGTCTTCGTTGCTCGAATAAGAACAGGCACCGGTTGGAAAAGTGTCAGTTGGTCGCGTAACCTGTTGTTTCTCGAGCGTTTTAGACAGCTCGGCGATTTACGATCTCTACTTAATTAATGCCAATTAAACGGGGCGTTCGATCGACGCGCAGCTCTCCATAAATAACTTGGGTTCGATCGTGACGGCGGCGCAGTTTATTAGAGCTGCCATCGTGCGACCCAGCTCTCTCCCTCTTTCTTTCTCTCTCTCTCTCTTGCTCTCTCTCTTTGCTCCTCGTCTCTCTGAACTCGTTTATACGGGCCAGCTTTACTTTTATCCTCGTAATTTCGATATTAACGCGTTTCCCTATGGCGCACGGAGTTTTACGGCAGCCACGGGGATCGCGAAAGTTCCGCGGTCCACGGTACGAACGTGAACGGGGGAATTTAAAGCGTGTTCTTCCAGGAAACTTTCGTTACGGATCTTCAGCCGCTCCACCGAACACGTTTCGCGGTCTTACTTTTAAGACTGTCTGCACAGTTTTATGAAAACTGGTGTGTGCGTGAAAGATGAACGAGTACGTGATTTACCTGGAGCTCTCGGGGCTTGTTTTATCGATTCCACGGCGAACGCGCGTCTATCGGAGAGTTTAAACCGTAAAGTCGACTATATTTTATTACACCGCACCCTTAGAGCTCTTTGACACGGCGATACTTATCGTATATTATCGCCTGTGAATGCGTCCAGAGAATTTATGACTACGGAAGAAAGTAACATTGGCAGAAAATTTAGCGAGATATCATAATATGACGAAAAAGTAGATTGTTGTCTATGAACGAATACTTATACAGTCAGCCGTGTACGCGTATACGTACACAGACACACATACAGACATACAGATGATGTCTTCATATTGGCGAAGGAACGTGCAGATTGAATGACGAGCACAACGGGAGGAATCGAACAGATGCATCCGTGCAGAATCTTGCAAAATTACGAACCGAAAATTGCGACTGTAAAACGAAGCTTTGTGACTGTGCTTCCGTTCCATGATTATTTTTATACCGATGGCAGGTGGCGCATCCTGAACGTCCTCGCCTAGGAACGTAGTATGCGATGAAAGCGCGACGTGATTCGGTGATTTACGCGGAGCTGCGTGGTGGAAAAACCGACGAATTTTCCTCGACCATCAAGCCTCGGAGAAAACGCGTTCCTCGGCTGTTGATTTACGATGCCACTCGAGGAATCCACCGACCCGTAAAATGCTTGGATAATTTCGAAGAAATCTCGACTACTGCTCCTCTCACTATCATTTCCTCGTGCTTCTCTGTATAACTTACCGCGTCTTACAAATCCAGCGAAGAGTTAACGAATGTTCGCGAGAAAAGAAATTGCGAACGAATGTGAAATGGTCGAGGAAAAAATGATATATATCTAAATAACGTAGGAAGAAATGGCTTTTATTTAGAAAGAAATAGAATAGAAGAATTTTCTTAAGTAGTATTATTAGGTAATTGAAGTATTATTTAGGTAATTGAATGTAACAATAATTTACAACGAAACCTGCATTTGTTGGGCATACGCGGTTATCACATAATAGGATATCGTTTAATTGTTGCTCATATTATACTAAAAACAAAAGCTGAGAAAATAAAAAGCAAACATATTAACAGGTTTCCCTGTATAGTATTATTACGTTCGATTACTTAATGATACCTGATTAGGAAAATTATTTTCTTCCTTCTGATACATTTTTAAATAAGAAGTACAATTTGAAATAAGAATAAAAAGATTCTTTTGACACTTTTAAATTTTATATATTTTATCTCCTGCTTTTTATTGTTCACAATTTATTTAAAATAAATACATATACAGTATTTTATATGATGCAGAGTAGTGTTCTTTAGATAACCACCAATTATGAACCGTTATGAAATATCATTTCCATTAAAAAAAATTGTAAACTTTTTGAAATTATATTGCATTGTCATTGGAAATGAGCACACGACCCAAATTTCTGCTTTTTAGTTGTGTAGGAAATGAGCGAAATTTTGCTTCCAAAATTCCATCCAGGCAAACAAACAGAAAATTAAACTAAATAAAAACCATTGCGAATTAAAAATACGAATTTCATCTACACAGAGGTGAAGCAATTGCAGTCTATACTACAAAATTCAGTGCAATTGAAAAATTTCTTGAAATACAATATTAATTTTTATTGAACGAATCAATCACCATTTCAACTATATCTGCACATTTTTTAACGCAAAAGTTACGAACTTATGAACGAATAAACGTCACAGAAGTTATTCGTCCTCTGTTGATTCATTCGCTTCTATAAATTGTTTAAACCACTTTTGACCTGTTCTTTCATAACAGACCTTCTTCGCAAACACTGCGAATGCTTCTTGTTGCATCTGCCGCGTTATTTCCAACTTTAAATTCATAAAATATGAAAGCACGAATTTTCAAAACTTCTCTCGGCATTTAGAATACTGCGAAGACGATGAGACGAAACAAATGAGAGATACAAATACGTATATACCCAGTAAATGGAGAAACTTTCCACCATTGTTGTCCTTTAGATTTATCAGTTATAAAGTACTGAGAGCAAAAGTAAGCCAACAAAATTTATAATTATTAATTAATTCATTCATTCATTAATGGATCCCATCAAGTAGGATTAATTAGAAAAATGTGAAGGAATATATTTTCATCTGCTAACAATGAAATCGGTCGATAATCGGTAAATATCTTGTACTCTCATCTATCGTATTTTAAATGGCAAACAAATACTCAGTTTGTTGAGTAATTGGAACTGAATTTCACGCTTTATCATTTAACATAAACTTCCCTTCGGCTTATTACTAAAAATGATGAAATTTTTATTTAAAAAGAAGCAACTAAAAACACAAATGTTTTAATAATAAGATTAGAGAACCGAAATATAATAGATCGCATAGATACGTACGATGTGTCAGGATGCCATAGCATTTGAAAGAGAAAAGAATAGAAAGAGTGAAAACATCGTGACTAGAGCGGGATGAGGAAATGTGGTAGCGGGGAACAGATATTGAAGAATGGAACAGGAAAGAATGTGTAAAATCTGTGAAAGGAATATTGAGGCGTTAAAACATTCGATGGAAAATTGCACAGGAGTAGATAGAATAAACACAAGCGTAGAGGAGATTCCACGGGATAGAAGATCGGAGGAGGTGGGAGAGTTGCGGGTTGACAGGATTGAGAAAGATAGAAGAAATAAGGAAAGAGGAAAAGGTAAAGAAAGGAATGGTGGAAGAAATACCAAAGATTAAAGGGCGCAATAAGTAGACGGCTAACAGTGGCTTAGTAAGGGAGGCTAATTTAATAATAATTTTAAAGTAGAAAGTACTTGTATAGTAGATTCTTTGTACATAATATATAGTACAATATATAGGTTAAGGATAAAGTAATACAGGATAAGAATAAAGTATGAAAAGATGGGTGAGAAGATCGGCTGGAGGCGGAGCGCGTGGATACAAAGATTATAAGGAAATCGGATATTTTGGCTACGAGGTAGAAATCAAATAAACGATTATTATTATTATATATATTTTAGTATATGAAACGACCCTTGGGTCCATAAACATCAGTAGCTAAAGTAATTGGCTGCTGCACTAAATGTAATTCATGTCACATATGTAGTTAACGCTCCAATTAATACAAGAAATTCGATCCGAGTTTATCGCTAACGGACTACGTATAAGTGCGCGAATCCTTCTATCTAATAATAAATACCGATGGAGCTAGTAAAATGGCGCTTTTTAAAAATTCCATTTCCCTAGTGGAAATCGCGAATCCCTTTCGAATAATTCGCGCGCGCGTTCCGCCACAGTGGTAGCGCAATTATCACCGACGAGCGGCATGTGCTCGGTAGTCCTGAATAATTGAGAAACGAGGCCGCTGCGATAATTCGAATTTTCGCGAGCGACCACGATAATTCGAATTTTCACGAGCGGCCGCGATTAAATGGAATTAAAGGACAGACGCTGGTTGGACCAGCGTGTAATTATTTCCGATTCGCGACGCACTCGCTCCCCTGGCCGCGATTCGCGATGAAACGTCACCAATAACGCGTATCGGTTGTCCAGAATCGAGTTCATCCAAGGTTCGAACAATCATTTCGTTCATTTGGCTAATGAAGGATTCATCGACCGATGCCGCCATTTAAACCAGTTTCCTCCTGATCATTTCCGGCGATATCGTTTATCGATAGTAAATTACAGATTTGAAATGTCCTCATAAGTAGTAATAAAGCGGATTTGAACGTGGCGAGCGATTGAACTGGGAAATAGAGTCTGATGCACGTGAATCTTTTGTCAAAAAATTGAAAGATCGCTGCGTCACGGAGCAGAATACACTTCGGTTCCTTCTGAAAAAATTAGATCATATCGAACGTACAATCGGGGACAAAAATAAATGAACAGATAGTGGAAATAGGTTTCAGTGAAGTTTCAGAAGAATGTAGATGTCAATTCCAATTATTTATCGCATAATCTACGTAGTATATGAGGTGAATCAGAACATGTGAGAAGTACAACAGGGTCTGACTGAGCGCACTAAAATAAGAAGAAAAGTTCATATGAACAATAGTAACAGCTTGTTTTGTAATAAATAGTCGCTCGCCTATCTACCTACCTCCAGCGAAATTGCTCAAAGTGGCCAAGTCTAGCTTCGATAGAAGCGTAAATGCGTCGCATCATACATTGGCAAACTCGTTTGAACAGCTTACACGAATTTCTCGGCAACTTTATCGATACCATGCACAAGGAAGTCTCAATTTTGGTCTCCTCGCTGTGAGTGAAACTTATCGCGATTTCGAATGTTCGTACTAGCAAAGCAAATTACTGTGAAAGACTGGAATATCACGGAAAAGGAAGTGATCTCTGTATTTTAAGAGGATCGCGCGAAATTCAGGATACGAAGCAAATAACGCGTGAAATAAGAAAATGAAGATATTAGGAACATTTCCAGCGAAGATTAGCAGAAGCAAGAAGAAGAGCAGAAACTGTTAATAGTTCCGAATTCTTGAATTATTTTTCAAGGATATTAAGGATTTTTCGAGTCATTAACGATAAGAACAGATAATACGTAATCAACGGGAACAACAATTGGCGTATAATGTCATCGCATTTTCCTCGCCGATTTAACCACGACAAATACAGACCACCACAGAGCAGGTCGTTAACGAACGAAACTCGTTTTCGCGCGTTCTCCTTTTATTGGGACGGTTCAAAGGTGAAGATGAAAGACCTTAATCTTCGTACCTAGCACGCATCCACTGCATAATAATTATGTTATACGGTGTACAGGAAACGGAGGTGGATTATAGTCTTGAGAGCAAATACTGCTCTGCACGAAAGCCATCCGGTGTCATCTACAAAGTCAGATTTACCGACGTTACGTACATCGCTGTTGGACGATGTACGAACACGCTGCTGTACCTTGAACGAAGAATACGATTCTGATTACGGCAATCGTGAATTCTGTCATAAAATTAGAAAATGAGATTCAGTCGTGATTTGCCGGTTACGTAATATTTATCAATGCTCTTTGCTGCGATTTGATATAAATACTCCTGATGGGAAGGATATAGCGAGGTTATAAATTAAAGCATTACGTGGACACGCGGATTGACCTAGTCGAAATGAATGTGTAACATCCTAAAGTGGAAACATATTCAATTTCAAGTTGCAAACGTTATTTATGGATGGATATTTCAAACTGCTGTTTACAACCTTCCATTAAAATTGCAGCAGCTACAGAAGGAATTACCTTTAATCTAGAATTGTATGTACCCTTATATTCCAGTGAAACATCTCTTTTTTTTTGTCAGGTTGTATATTTCATTTAAATAGCGTTAAATTTTTATGGTCGTATCAAGTAAGTACTACTCTTTGTATCCATTGTGCATTGTATTAATCTCCTATTGTTTTATATAGTAACTGTTACATTATATTATTGTAGTAAAAATGATACACACGCAAGCTGTTCCACCTAACTTTATCACCTTTATCACCATAGAAAGCACATTTTCCCTTGTTGTTCGCCATACATTTAATTGTACAAATTAAAGTTAAAACATTTGCTAGACTAATAGTTTATCAACATAAATAGGCTAATACCTTTTTGTAGAGAATGCTCAGCTGGATCGAATAATATGTTAAGAAATATATTATCGGGTTCAGAAAAATATCGGCGAATGTCATATATATTTTCTACGCGTTCTACGAAAAAGATGATCATGTGGCATTATGTCTCCCTCGAAGCCACTCAATTTGTTCCTGAAATACTTTTTATGTTATCTAAAACAAACGAGACACCCCAGATGATAAAGTTAGATGGGACACCCTGTATAATCTGCAGCAGCGAAACAACAAATTCCAAATTGATGTATCACGCTTCTGACAAACCTACAGCGCTTTATCTCCTCCCCATAGCTCTTCCCAAATTTCCATCGATGAAAAACCAATACCTTTCTGTCCCTTCAAGACTGATTAACTTTCCGACCTCGCTATACCTTTTACCCGAGAAATAGCCCGATTCGATAAACACAAACGCAGTCAGGAGAAGTCGAGACGAAGACGAAAAGACAAAAGTCGCGTGGGATGACCTGAATTCCTCCAGTGATTCGAGTAAACGACGCGGCAGCCAACCGAAAGTAGTAAAACCGAGCGACGAGAGCGAGGCTATTAATACCAGCTCGAAACACGCTTCGTCACACCCTAACGGGGAGGTGGCTTGAAAGCGAGAACCACTCCCGTTTCATTCCATTTCCAGACACATCCCACGGGGAAAACGTACGCGCCTGTATCTTTTTACGACAGAGGTTCGAGAGTCGAAACGATCGAAAAGGGGGCGAAGATTCTTTCGAGCGGCGATCTGCGGTCCGTTCGTTGAACCACCTTGGTAAATACCTCTCGTGGTATATCGTATATCGAGTTTTTCGCTGGTTCGATGCTCATCCGGGAACTCCATCGTGGTCGTTCCATGGCGAACGTTGCCACGAAGCGACGAATTGGCTACAAAGTGGCATCGTTTTTCTCGCGCGGTACACGCCGATATTATTGGGTCGGGTCGCGGACCGAGAAGCTACTTTTACCAGCGTGCAGCGGCAACAGAAGTTCACTGATACTGACTCTTGGATATCAGAGTCGACGTAAACGAGATTCGCCATTCTACACGCGACCTTCCCGCCACTGGTATCGCTACCACTCCGCCACTTCCCATCTTCTGTGACGTTTTTTTTCTCCTTTTTTTCACAGGGACATCGAGAGTTTTTACGCAAACGTAGAATACAATAGTTAGCGAGAATACGATACGCGGCTCTCTATTGTCGCCGAATTTCCATTATGAGAGCGTTTATCGAACACACCGTGCTCACTGCCGCTTGTTCAAACTAAAAATCTCGTAAATTCAAGCCATCATCTCTCTCTCTCTCTCTTTCTCTCTCTCTCTCTCTCCCTCTGTGTGTGTGTGCATCTATCTTTCTCTATATAGTGTCAAAGTTTGTGAGGGATATTGGAACCGTTCAGAAGCCACATCAATCAACTCCATTAATTGAAAGGCAGAGAAAAGTGATGGCATTACAGAGAGTATTTTCTCAAGTTTACTTTAGAATCTTCCATTATGCACGCTTTCTTGCGATAAATAAAGTTATGGAAGTAAATTATTTGCATCTTGAGAACTGAAGATTAATCCGTTCCTATGTAATAAGATTGAAAAAATTAATGGGTAGGGTTGATCAATTAATTTAGCTTCTGAGAGTCTCATATTTTAATCGACGCTTACCACTAGGTTTATAGGAAATTTGAAAATGCAAAATTACACAGAGTACACATGATATACAAGAAATATAAAATATTCGAAATATACTATTTCCTATAACATATAAATTTGGTGTAGAAAACAATTCTCTATCGAGTTTTTTAAATTATGCTCTCAAAAGTACGAATTTGCATAAAAATCCGCAGTCTGCTTATCACATTTCTCCATGAACAGTCCAAAAATTGACAAATAATTGTTCTCTTGGTATGAAAATGAAAACGAAAGAGCAAGAATCGAGTAGTTTGCGAAGTAACTTCGAGAATATCATCTTCTTTTATTTATCCTATCTTCATCCGCCTTCCAGTGACACTTTTAAACGTCGTTAAACTTCGTCTTTTTATAGCTTCAAGTATCATGGAAACGCGTTACTTCGTACATGGTGTCACTAATGGAAAACTATAATGATCTCAACACTCGGCCGGCGAGTTTTTACAGCACGCGATGAAAATGAGTGGCGAATATTACGACGCAAATGATTCAGCGTGTTGTTTACGATATCATGGGACAATTTCGGAATTTAACGATCAAACGAACGAGCGTGTGCTCTTTCCTTTTTTCCAGCAGAGCCGTTAAACGGTAAAATATGCGGCTAGAAATCGCAACACGGTGTAACGATAACGCTGGTCCCATTAGATTCGTCGAACGCCGTTCAACGAATGCTTTTATTTCGAATCGTCAACAGGAAAGTCCTGTCCAGCTTGACGAAAGCTTATTTTTATTTCTCGTCTTGCTTACGCCCTTACAAGCTATTACGAAATATCTGAAGATGTTTGAGTCTCCCTGAAATTAAACACAATGACTACAAACAATATTTGTACATGATTGTATTCGTTACAGCATTTGCATATTAATTAATTAGATGCGACTATAATAAACTTGCATAATTTAGTAGCACTTTCGTATAATTAGAAAAATGTAATACTATGGAAATGAAATCTAGAAACTAGTGAAAGAACGTTTCATTAAAAACTAAAGTTATGCCTTTTGTAACTCCTGCATATACAGACTTTTATGAGATTACGTCGTTCTTCAGATGTTTTATCGATGTTTAAAACGATAGTCAGAAGGCATTCACTATGATCATATTCTATACTTTTTTCGCAGTTTCGACTTTCCACTTTCCACTTCATTTCGCCGAAACGGTCGTGAAATTGACGAGCACCATACACGATTCACGGCGCAAATGTCTCGATTCGAGTATAAAGATACAAACAGCGAGCGAGTTACCACCAGACCATCCTACCAATCGGACACGTCGCAAATAAATCGGCGATTTCGCAAATCGATGCGGCAAAGTCACGTATCCTGTGCGCTCCCTTTTCCCTCGTCGATTTCAACGTTTTACAGTTCATCGTCGTATTTTTCGTCGTAACGTTCGTTGTCTTCGATCGTAATTCGTGGAGATAGAAAGAAGAGTTAAAAGAAAAATCAGAAAAAGTCAGAAGAAAGCGATAGAGGAAAGAAACGCAGCGTCTCTCTTTTGCAAAACGTAATAAATAATCTGTTGGTTATTTTTTGTATGAACGCTTGTTATACAGCGATAAAGAATACGCTAAGCTTTGACTACAACTGTAAACTACGATAGGGAGATTTATTCTGACACGGCAATGCGTCAAAAGCGGAACGTTACAACGTTCACAATCTACGATTCTCCCATACTCTACGTCACTCTGGAAACTGGATCCGAGAAGCTATGCACGCAAACTCAGCCGCTTTATCAGCCATTTCGATGCAAACCGAACTATTAAAAAAACAAAACAACCGAACAGGCGATACATACTATATTTAATAAATGCCTTTTTCTCACCTCTGTCCAACCATTCATGTTGTATGTTTCATGAAAAAAAAACTGTTCGCGATACTCCGAACAATCCCCATGTTAATCGTCGACGTATACTCGAGACGGAAGATGTTTCCTTTAAATTCATTATACGGTTCATCGCGTTCACTATTCCGAAGCTAAGTAGATTTATCTTGATAATTAAGGATGGAAAGGACGAGAAGAAAAGGTAATTAAGTGCATCTCTGTCAAGCGTAACGATGGTGTTAATAGCATATATGTAATACGTAATATAATATATATATGTAATTCAAAACTTGCAGAAAGTCTAGTACGAAAAGAGAGGAGAATTATTTAATTACATTTAACCAGTTAATTGCGGTCGCGTAAAATAAAAAATTATCATTTACTATAGAAACTCAAAATTTTAGTAAAAGGTAATATAAACGTCGTTTAGTGGTATGATTCCTTTATACTTCCAGTAAAACTATTATGTATTTTATAAAAAGAAGGTTTGATTATTTGATTATTATGTATATATTATTTGATTACATATTAGTATATCGATTATGCTTCGTATATTATACTGCCTTTTATTAATTGAATTGATTATTTCCCCCAACGCATCGGCTATTTCCCGAATAGTTTTGTGTACTTCACTGCATATATCGGCTATTCCCCGAATTGTTTTGTATACTTACTCAGTATATCGGTTATTGTTTTGTGTATTTTACTTTATTACTTTTTGGCAATTAAAAAATTTTTAATAACAGTACCTTTATCACCGATGACTTGTTAATTTTTTATCCAATAAAAATGTAATCCTCCCGCGCTTTGTTTTATTTTTTTCCTAAAATTTATAATAGGAGCATTTGTCCTGCGAGCGACTCATTATTTGATTTTAATTACGCACACCTAAAGGGATTTTTAAAACTAAATTCCACAGTTAACTGGTTAGGTATAGGTAAATTTTCATAAATCGGTTTCCTTCAAACATAGGAAGATGACAGAGCTAAATGCAATAACAAATGAAGCTATCATTAACTGATTTTTGCATCCGAAACTCAATAAAAATTTTAATATCACTCGCCGACTAGCCGTATTTCATGATGATTGTAGATTCGATGACAGCTGTATTTAAAGAGTTATATAGTACCCAGGACACGAGTGTAGACTTTGGCAAATTCGAACACTGGAGCGCATCATCGCTGACAGACCGCCACGGAGCATTATTAGAAAGTAAGGGAAAAAGATTTGCCATTTGTCAGACTGTAGCCTGGACGTGACGCGAAGTAGAAGATCCGAGGATTTCGCCATCCAGATTAAAAATGTATTTTCCTAAGTAAACGCTATAGGTAAGGGTGTATAAAACACACATGACGTACAAAATTATATAAAATATCTAAACTACAATACTCGTTGCAAGTCCGAGAGAGATGGATCACGTTTCTAAAAATGTTGAAAAATGGAATATTTTAGAAATATTAAACATTATGCTTATGGGTTTGTATAGTGAACGATTCTTTCTAAAGTATATAAGGATCTCAACATAATATCTTTATAAACAAAATAATAAGAGGAAAATAAAACCTTAGCTGACTTTTGCTATCTATTATCATCGCTACTGTTATTACAAAATTACAAAACATATTACTTACAAACATATATTAGAAACATTCTTAGACGCTATAGGAATTGTGTATTAAACACTTGTTTTCTTCCTTCTTGTCACAGTGACTACATATGATTTTAAGTTTCGAACATCCTTCGTGAAATCATCGAGAGCGGAAAAGACATTACATCCGACAAACTCATCTTCGTTTCAGTCCTCGATATCACCAGCTCTTTTGTTATTTGAAATAGTTAGCTCTCCTTCGTTACTATCCAACGAATCTTTAATTAAGTTTAATTAAACTACCTTTAATTAAATCTTCCTCTTGCCATACACCTCGATTTTCTTATATATTTAATCAGCATTTCCACTGAGACGTAAGAAAACAATAATTAATAAAAAATAATTATTAACCATAATATTAATGTAATCAAATAATCCAATAACAGGTCAATTTTTAATAATATCTCTAACTTAGTATGACTTGGGCCAGGCGGACCATTCCTACCGAGTACGTGGTGATCTGTCCATTCCGAGTCGTACAAAATTCATCTTTGCAAGTTTGTATCATACAACTATACGCGATTGAAGCCTAGTTTATAAGAATCAGCGTTAACATTTACATTCTCAAATAAAAAAATTATTCTATTTCTTATAATTACCAAAAAAAAAGTGTGCCTGTCAGAAGTGAAAATATCAATTTTCAGCAAATTTTTTCTAGAATAGGTAAAAGAATATCGGCCCTAATCGTGCGTCTAATGGATATTTTCAAGATTCTATGCGTAGATTTATAATTCTCTACTTAAATTCTACTTCTTTTTTTTTAATTCTGTTCATAAAAATATGAATTTACAAACGTGAATTTACGAATATCCGCGATTATAAGCGATATTAAGACAAATAGCTAGTCAGACAACTACCGAACGATTTCGTAGAATCTTCAACATCCAAAGAAATCCGCGCGAAAATTTTAAAAAACTTCGCCTGTAAATTTACCTTTACGTTAATGAAGTCTTAATGCTGTGATATTACAAAAGTGTCCAAGAAATTATTGGAGGGCGCGGGAAGCGCGTCGGGTGATTCACAGCGTTGGAAAATCGAAAAAGGGAACTGGAAAGGGAAAGGGAGCTTGGCTCTGTACCCGATTCGCAAGCGCACGTCCTCGCTTGGTGATCAAAGAGAGACGCCTCCATGGCGAGCGAGTATGAATACACAAACGGAAGAGGAGATAGACTCGCGTTGTAATCATTGACAAAGCGAGGAGACAGAATGGAAAAGCGAAAGGTAGGAAGAATCGATAAGATAGCGTACAAACAAAAGTTCCAAGGCGTGAAAGACCGGTGATTTTCCGTTCTGGTTGTCCATTTCGATTAAACACTGATTGTTGTTGATCGACGTTATCGCTGTCCCGCGGTGTGAAAAGCAATCTTTATTTAACAAACAGACAATTAAAAATTTCAAGCCTTAGATACAACCGTACATAACTGCGTAAAAATAGCTGGAATTCAAGGTAAAAAATGTGGGTAACGTTCGAAGCAGTTACAGTAGTAGACGTGAAAACGATGTTACAAAGATGTTTGAGTTTTCTTTCTTTTTTCTTATTTTTCAAGTTACAAACAACTCTATTTTGCTATTCACGCTGTTGCGCGTGAGATCGATACGTTTAACACTGCTTCATCTCAGACCGAGGCTTCTAGAAATTTTATTTCATGCTAAAAATATACTGGTATCAGTGGATCAGCTAACGAGTCTTTCTATTTCATTCGTATCTTCTACTTTAATATAATAATCAAAATTACCTTACACCGTGTAATTCATTTCGGATCTTAAACATTTTTCGACTACTCAGAACGTAGCCTGTAAATAGTGACCACATATTTTCTGACAGCTTGTATAAAAGTGGAAGCCATTAGACGTACTTCGCGATAGAAAAGGGAAGCCTCGCATTTTAGAGCAACTAAGAGATTATTCATACAAGACACGCGAGTGTGTGATTCGCCTTTAAACTTTCCAGCTCCTACCATTTTTGCCATTCAGCGAACCCATTTGCCCCTTTTTTCGTCTACCCATTGTTCGCATGTTGCACCGGAATGAAACTTCTGCTCCTGGATGTTTCAGTTCTCGTGTCAGATTTGCTGCGATGTTTTTGCAAAAAGAAGCATGAATAAAGTATTGATGGAAGAATAAAAAAGGAAGAAAATCACTGAAATTGTGAAACAAAGAAAAAGAAAGCAGCGTCACGTGTGCCCAGTCTTCGATACAATCGCTCGTCGCTTGCGCCGGAACAAACTTTTTCATCCGGGTTTGCGTGATACTTTTATGAAAAAGATAGGAACAAAGTAGACCAAGAAAAAAAGAAGAGAACATGGTTGGCCAAGAAAAACCAGGAACCTACAGTGTGCGTAATGTAGAACAATTGTTGGTCGCTTGCACCGACGACAATTTTGTCACACTCGCTGTTCGCAAAGAACGGCATCCAGGCTCGATAGAGTAGCGCACCCAGTAAAGGAAATTTCTGCTCGCTAGTTACGAAACTTTGCTTGCCGGTTTACTTAAGAAAACTTCCGTGCCGAGACCGCCGTCTCCTTCTCCCGTTTCCGTTAAGATGTCGTCCAATTTTTGTTTCGACCGAGTCTACCCGCGAGACTTGGCGAACCACGACAGTCCCGGTATTAACCACCCTCGGGAAACGAATTCCCGAGACGTTCCTACCCCCAGGCCGACAACTTTACACGGTTCATTTATCCTTTATGCGAATTCATTTACGTTCGAACGCTCAAGGTGTGCTGACTTTGAAATTTCAATCTACGCGGCACGCAGTGATGCATTGACGAATGGTTTCGAACAGACAATTTAATATTTGAGAAAGTAATGGTCTATTGGTTCGTAGATGTCTTAGCTCGCGCTAGTTTATTAGTCTCTGTATAGCGTGTTGCAGTTATTTTTTGAGGAAAATACTCTGGAAAATATTCTGTTGATCGATTCATCGTGAACGTATTATAATTCTTTAATGCAACGATTCTATATTAGTTCAGATGCGTTGAAGGGTTAAATAAGAATTGAAATCCAATGTAACGATAGGCTATCGGTACAATACGCAGAAACACGTCGATCAGGAAATTAACAGGAGAAATAGCGAGGTGTAACTTCCGACAAAGAAGCGAAGAACAATCAATTTCGAAGTCAAACAATACACGAGCTTCGTGGAAGTTCGAAACGCAGCGAAGGGTATGATTCGCGTTCGGAAAATAGACTCGATGTGTGTAAATGCGCCGGGCGATAGGTAGTAACTCGAACTAGAGAAAAAAGGGAGGGAGAGAGAGAAAAAAGGAAAACCGGGAAAACACGGTACGACGTGATATTGTAGCAAGCTGGACGTCACCCCTAGGATCCCCCCACCGCTAACTCTCTATCACCACTGTACACTCTCGAAACCGTGATTCGTTCAGCGACGAAATTAAATTCGAAAAGTTGAAAAACGAGCACGCGCTCGCTCTCGGTGTGTTTCGACGATGGCCCTCGAAATTTCGAAAATAACTTCGCGGGTGAAACTAACTTGAACTATCCAGTCGCATCGACGACCGGCCATTGAATTTTTAACTTTCGCACCGTGTCGTGCCGTGTAACGATTCGCGAGCACTCGCGCGTCCACGCATCCACGCACGAGCACCGTAAAATCCTCGATAATGAAGAGAGAGAAAAAGAGAGAGAGAAGGAAGCAGTTAGGTAAATGGTAATGGTAAAACGAGAGGAGAAATCAGCGATGAAACAAGGTGAAAAATGGAGCATTTTCATTTCGCTCTACAGCGCTTTGGCAGAAATAACCAACAGCGTTCCGGATACGTTGGACGGTGTCATTAAAATGGTCGTCGCATTAATGAAGCGTTCAACCAACGGATAATAACATGGCACACGAGATCCAAGTTGCTTCCGCTCGGATACGCAACGATGGAACATTGCTGGTTGTAAAATCAAATGCGTACAACAAGAGTGATCCGGGGATAGGTGAATAAAAAGCAAAGGCTGCTGATGAAAGGGATTGCAGGCGGGCGGTGCTGGAAATCAACGCACGAAGAACCGTGGAAAATGATTTTTCTGGCCAGACAGACCGATTAATTCGCGATACAGAACAGAGAGTCGCTGAGTTTCCCTTTTTATTTTTATTTTTCGCCCCCTTTTCTCTCGCGTCTATTCACGGACTAATGGAAACTTTGCATAGCGTGCGAAAAATATTCATTCGACGGGTCGCGTTGCCGGCTGCGTGAAAGGCAGAAAAAAAGAAGACGCGCCAAACGTGGAAAGCACGGAGAATGAGGCCGACTGTAACACGTAGCTTGATGCCTGGTCGATGGAAACATGGCGTTGACATACGCTGAAACGCTGATGATCGCTGTCTTTATCTCGTTCGCGCGATAATTGAAAGACTCGCAGCAAAAGCGATCCTCATTAAATTTGTTGACCTTTTTGATAACTTACTGTAATGGTGAAAAGCTAAATTCACAACACGGTGGCGTGGCACGTATAGAAAAAATGATTCAACTGATATAAAGGAGTTTTTTCTTCACGTATTTGTACTCTCATTTAATAGAACACAAGAGAATAATATCTATGCGAACTGAACGTTATCTTTTTTTCGTGAAATATTTAAATACAAGAGAGAATATTGGAGAGAGTATCTCGACGACGATAAATCAAGGCTGGCTGTCGGCTGTTCTTGTTCGCGAGCACACCAAGTGCTTCGGTAGTTTTTTGAGCAAAGTTATCGGCGAGGACCGAAGAATTAAACAGCCAACGAAGAAACTCGCGCTCTACTGCATGAGACAACAAATTCAACGAGCGAACGTCCAAAACTCGAGTACAAACGGATCATTAAAAGAAAGAGATGCCCGGATAGTTATGCGCTTTCGTCGCTTAAACCGCTTTGATTTATTCACGCGCATCTCCGTTGATGGCGATGAATATTTCCGAGACTAACTCCTCCGACCTCTTTCGCAGACTTTCCTATCGGTTGGTTTTTTCACTCTGTAGTCAAGAAAATTGTCAGGAAGCTGAACATCTGCCGTGTACTATTCACTCCTTTACTTTTTTCTCCTTTTTTCTTATTTTCCTTCTCTCCCTTTCCTTCTATAGAAAGAGAGTTTGAGTTGTATTTACCCCTTCCGTTAAAATGTATCACGTAAATAAAAACAGGCGTTTTAACAGCGAAACACGCGCGTGTTTTAATTCCTTATATCGTTTTATCCTCACCCTCAGGCTCGCAATTTATTTTGCTGCTCGTCAAGCCATGTCGTCAAAGAGAAATTTCATAAACCGCATTCTAAACCCGTACGTCGAGTTCTTAGACGCGCGACCTTTGCCATCTCCTCGTCGAGATTGATAATAGCTCGCTCTTCGAAGAATCTTCATACGTTCATACGATCGAACGGTAACGTTACGTCGTTGCAATTTTTTTATTTATCGTTTACTCGGAAGCTTAAAAAGAAAGCTGCATTCTGATTTGCAAGCTGCACAAGCATTGGCTAAGAAAAACAGCGGGTATTTACATGGTCTACACATGGTTGCAGGCGGAGCAGAGTTAGCTATACCCACGAACCAGCTGAATGCATTGTCCACAGCGCATTAATTAAGCACTTTAATCACGAACCAGGACGAAACCCCTTGTTTTTCGCCCTGATGAAAAGCAAATCCATGTCAAATCTCCCTTAAGCTTTTTCGTTTCGAAAAGAAAACCAGATGAGATCGGGAAAACGTTAAACTCTCTGGTGACTTGGGCTGTGCGTGCGCTACCTGCAACAATTCATCGCTTACGAAAATTGCTTTCGTTTATATGAACGTGCGCGCATTTTGACGACGCGAGTGCAGCGCGACATTTTTGTTATTAGAGGAGGAAAAAATTGAACTTTAGAGTGATACGACACCGGGAATGACAAATTGTCGCTAGTGCGCGCATAGCCTTGATATCGAGCAACGTAATGTAATGCAGAGTTCGTGGCGCGCACCGGACGATACTCTTTTAACATCAGAGGCGCGGTTCTTTCTGAAAGAGATTCGTAGCATGGGTCGCGTGTATCGTCGAGTACATATCGTCCACGAAATTACTTTTCTAGTGAGTCGGAACTTTCCAAGAGATAAAGTTTCCAACGGAAGCTCTCTTCTCCTGCTGCTCCTCAACTCCTGCTCTCTTTACCTTTTTTCTCTTCTTGTTCCTCTTTTTACATCTTTTTCTTAACTTGTTTCCCTCTTCTTTCCTTCTTCTTCTTCTTCTTCGTATTCTTCTGTTTCTTTCCATGGCGCTGTTGCTTCTCCGTACGTTCGTTGCCACATTTTTCGTCGTTCTCGCAAATTTTCTTTTCACCAGCCTGTTTTCCTCTCGTTATTCGCCCGTTTTATTCTCGTTTCGCTTCTTTAGCTTCATTTTTTTTTAGATATTCCTTTCTTCAGTTTGTTTGGTATTTTTTAGGCTTTTGTGAACAATCGCGTTCCAGTGGTACCAAAAGGTACTGACAATATTTACTCGGTAACAACACGCATGATTAAAATAAGTGCATTATTCATTCTTTCTCCTCTTACATATCCATTCCGAAAGAACGGAAACGGCGTGTTTCTCATTCAACTTTTGATGACCGCAATGTGGCGCTGTTTTTAGAACTCTGCTCCCGGGAAATCCATAAAAGTCAACATACCCTCTTCACGGCAGTTGAAAAAGCGAGCCTTTGTTTCGAGTAACGAAATAAAAACGTTTTAATAACTATCCTATCTGGCGAATGATTACTTGTTCTTGGAGGAAGAAAGCGGGAACGAGACGAGAAAAAATCGACGGTTCCCACGGTACAAAGGAAATTCATTTCAACGAGGGAAACGCTCGTCGAGAAGAATGACACACCGGAGAGGAATAAGTTTCGTCAACAAACTACCGAACCAAACTATCTTCTCCCTCGAGTTATGCGAAAACTTTGCCTCGAGAAAGCTCAAAAGTGCTACAAGACATTACTTTGCCCTCGAAATGGGCCACGATTTTCTCGAAAAATAATAGCAACGCTGCGTAAAGAGCTTCTTCCTTGTCCCTTTTAACCCTTAAGTCAATAATCTTGCCCACCTATCTCCGTATTATCGTCAGAAATTCATTATATTTCAGCTGAAATATTTAAAAAACGCTGCTGTAGATCTTCGTTCTTTTAATTACCTTCGCGTTTATATCTAAGGTTTTGTTAGGTATGAAAATGAAAACGGAAAACTTCAAGAGAGGCTATCGATTAAATCCATATTACCCAAATTGTTTTTACATCTGACATTAAATATGTATTCTTGCTGTCAATTTATTCTTGAATATTTTAAAGATATTAATTGTCGCATGACTAGTAAGTCTGTTAATTTTATACAAAACTTCTCAGACTCGCTATCTCATTGCCCACCTCGTTGACTCTCTGCATCGTGACGTCGGTCTATTTAGACAATCCTTATCGTCCTTAAGACACTCCTTAGAACGTATATTTTAATTTTTATATTCATCGCGACTTTCAACTCAAACCTTCTGTATTCATATTTCTCTTTCCTTTGTTTTGTATATATCTGCGTGTGTAATTTATTCTTCCCCGTACCATATCTTTGTCCCCTTTATACCATCTTTATCCTTTTATAAAGGGTTTGCCCGGCTAATAATTATTTATTTATTTATTCTATTCATTCAGTTAATAGCCCTATGCCACAAAATAGATAAAGAGAAAGAGAGAATTAAGCCAACAAGATACGGATATAAAAGTACAAACAGAAAAGTGAGTACAGTGTGTTTTACGAGTAGACCAATTTCGTAATTGCTCGTCTACATTTATTAATTGATTCAAGGAAGAGATTGACTCGGTCAGCAATATTATTTGCATGAAGAAACATCGAAAATGATTTTTCGAAAAATGCACCCGCATACAACGTACATAAAATACGTACGTAAAATATATTTAATAAAAGATCTGTGCATCTTTCCAACACAAAAAAAACGTGTTATTTTCACCAAACTTAAAATGGGGCACACTAACTAAACTCACACGCGCTAAAATTATAACTACAAATGAGCGAAATAAATGTAATCACCGTAACTGCATTCTATCTGCAGATGATTTTCTTAATCGTGACAACGTTTCCCAGTACGGAATTAAATTTTATCTTCCAATTGAGATTGGCATGTCTAAACCATAAGAGACACTACGAAAAATCTTCTTCATTTTCTCAAAGATGTGTTAGCAATGATGACATTGTGAGTTACCGATTGAGTTCTAACATACACCGTATCACGTTAATTTAAGTTTGGTACAATGATGATAATCTCCAAGTGATACAAAAATCAGAAAATTAAAATAAAATGTCAACTTCACAACATCCAAGAGACTTAACTTCCCTCGGTCTACTTGTAGGAATTTTTTTCATCTAAAATTCAATTATGGACGTGTCTCTTTATAATCCCGACATTTGTTGCCATCTTTCCATCTATCGGCGAAAGTTTCTTCCTACTCTCGAAACTCTCAACCTCTTAAGTCGTCTTTGAAAAGTAAGAAGAATCGTTCCCTCTTTCGCCTCGCGGTCCTCGTACATAATGTCAGAAATGCAAAGGAATAAGAATCACTGTTTGGAAGTGTACGCATACACTCTGTTTCTATTTCTGTTTCGTGCTGTTTGAGAGGGAAGGGGAGAAGCCGGTGATCGACGGGGAAAACAGCTGCACCCCAGTGTCAGAGGGTTGAAGAACATTGCCGCGGTTCCCACGAGTAACGCTACACTCCTCTGTAACTTTCCTTGCCAAGTACTTTCAAGGCACGTACGCATATTTCATGCCAGCTTCGAAAAGCAAATACACCGGAAAAGTATAATCCGTTTCGACGAAGCGCAGCGAACCATTAAAATGCCAGGATTACCTGCTGTCTTAATAAATTTCCATTGAAACGTACGATTCGCCTAACCTACCGTATCAAATTAAATTCGCGGATGATGAAAACATCCAGGAAGAGAGAAATGGTTGTGAATAAAAGTTCCAACGTATTCACTGATACTAAAAAAAAAAGTACGATTAACCGCTGGAATTGTGCAGTTTTTCGTTCGCTAGACATTTTTTCAATTGAAGTACACAACAACGTTTGTTCTGACGTACTGACCGCCTTTTTGTTTGTTCTAATTAAACTTATTTCAAATAAACGAATGGACGCGACGCAACATACGTAGCAGCGAATGTGTTAATCAATATGGTTAACGCTAGAAATACGAATGGGTGAAGCATGAAACTTGTGTCAAAGAAATCGAGACAAGGGTGTGAAGAAATGCGAAAAAGTATGTACATTTTAATTACAGTGCAGATATTTAAACAGATAGACAATTGTTCTGCTTATTAAATTTCAAGTTTCACGTAAACGTATAAAAATCCGTGACCTATCTATAATATAAGAAGGAAGAGAAGCTTTTATTTATACATTTTCCAGAGAATTATTTAAATTCCAAAGAGCATAGACCATCATGAATCTTTAAAATTTCCATAAAAAATAACAAATTGGTAATTTTAATCTCTTGGATGGTTTTAGCGTTAAAAAATACAAGGACGTGACAAAGATGATCGGACGAAACCCTCTTTCCGATCGACCTTCTTTTCTTCTACGCCACAGCTCACTTGTACACGCGGCAACAAGAACACGAACGAGAGGATCGATACTCGACCCATTTACCATTCGTCATAGAAAGGTACTTTGGTCGCGGCCACGATCATAAGTATCATTTCGAGCGGCTAAATTTATTCGTGACAATCAGCCTCTAGCAACACGCGAAAGATAGATAAGTTCTCTCTTGCGAAACGTTCGAGAACTCGTCGAGGGGCCATTATTTTCCAAAGAATGGCATTACAGACGATAATTTTCTCCTGGACAAAGTAGAACTCAGTCCTCGTTACTTTGGAAAACGAGACGGTCAATTAGCTCGCAGAAAACGAAAAGCGAGTTACGAGCTCGAGGATTGGCTCAAAGTAAGGAGGCTAGAACACCCCCGCGATTCGATATTGGTAATCTACTTCCGAGCCAGCGGTTTCATCAGCAAACGAACTGTTACATAAGCTGTTTCACAAGCAAACGCATTTATGCGGAAACAACGTTGAGGAACATTTAAATAAGTATGTTGAAGCACACTGCTGGCCATAAACACGCGAACACTGACGTATATATATTTATTGCAAAACTCTAACGAACTTTGCTTCGCTTTGTGCTTTACGTTATGAGGCGCGTGCAATGCGAATGAAGTAACAGATTCGTAATCGAATGACCAGGAAGTAGAAACTATAAAAACATTCAATCTGCGATAATTATCAATAAATAGATTAATAATTATGGTCAACTATGTAGACGTCCTTCGTCACCTATGAAATAATCAATAGAAATACGTCCAAGTGGAGATATGGTAGAAAAGATTATGTTTAAAAAACTGTGTGTTAATCAAGCAACGTGCAAGTTACTTTAACATTTTAATATCAAGAGCCGTCAATTTTCCTCCTAACTCCGGTGGAACACCACCTGTCTGGTTGTAACAAAATTGCTCCATTCCGGAAACCGGGATTACTCAAAAAAGAGAAAAAATACTATACGGAAACTAGAGTGGAAGCACAAATAAAAAGATTAAGAGAAAGAATGCTCCATTAACGGTATTAGGAAGATAGGAAAACTCGGAACGAAAGATCGCCGAGCGAGAAGCGTAATTGTAAATTCAATAACGCGATTTTGCCTGGTCTCCTTGTTATCGGTGGACTGTTTGCGAGAGCTTCCGGAAGTGGCGAACTATAATTAGAGTCCAAAGCTCGTGGCGAGTGTACGAGTGTACGTTGTGTGGACTTAATGCATCACAGGTCCGCTGTATACCCCGGAGCAACATAGAATGTGTGTCACGTACCTGCCATTGACGATCGTCCGCGATAAATCCAAGATCGAGTGTCGACCCAATACCTCGAGTACTTCACGCTACCTTGCTCTCTAAGGAAGAGAGCTACCGAGCAAACAGAATCCAGCCATGTATTCAACCATGATTCCGGCCGTTCTCAGCTTTTTGTGAAACGAAGCACGAGATTGACCGCCCGTGACGCAGCTTTTTCAAGGTATACGGAAACGCCGCTATTGAAAACTGATCCCGCCGGATGTTGGCCGGATAAAAATGCAGATTTTTCAATCCGTGGATTTAGTGCCATGAGCTGGTCCGATGAGAAACTTGGAAACGGAAGTGTCGCTTTATATGACTTTGATCTTCGGATGTTTACCTCGTCAGAACAACGAAACATACAGGTTCTTAGGAGTATGTGCACTTTGGTCTTCAGACGTTTTGTTCGTCAGATACATAGTCAAATACATAGTTAGTCAAATACATAGATTCTTATGACTACGTGCATTCTGATCTTGAAGCGTTTAATTTGTCGGAATTATCACGTGTATAGAATTCTTATGAGCGTATGAGTCTAAGTCTTCAGATCTTTAATTCTTCAGAACAGTCAAACATATGTTCTTATATCATCACTCTTTGGAGTATATGTATTTCGATTTTCAAATATTTCATTCGCCAAAGCGATCAAACACGTAGATCCTTATAATTATATTATATATTTCGTTCTTCAGAAGTTTCATTCGCCAGAAGAAATTTTTTCAGAACGCGCATCCGCTGTAACCATATCCTCGATCGTGATAGAAGGAAGCTACCAGGAGAGAAGATGGCAATTTCTTAGAAACGGGATTGCTTGTTAGTCGAATCTGTTAACGATTCTCGCGTCCCACGAGAGCAATTTAGCAAAAGGGCGATGTAAGAACGCGTTTGCAACAAATTATTTGCGGTGAAATGGCGAAGTAACGAAGCAATCGCGGAGACGTAATCGTGGTAACGGAGGACCGTAACACCGGGAGCGCATCTAACTGCAACGGTTTCGCATTTCGTATGCGAAAACGTAGCCCGGGAGTTTCTTCGTCGGCAAAAAGCGTTCTTCATTTTCGTTACCGCCGCACCGCTGGAATAAAACATGGAACGCCAGGCTTGCCGGAAGCCAGGGTGAAAAACAGGAAAAAAAATCAGCACAGATTACAGGAGATTCTGCTCTTCCGGTACAGGAACAGGGTTTACGACGAAAAGGCGTTGCGTATTCGTAAAATTTTGAGTAGCAATATACCGGCACTCTACAGGAATCGAAACCAGCTGGATAGCAACGACGTTTCCTCGTTTCCCCTAAAAAAGAAACGAGACGAAATTTTACGGGTCGACTCCAGTCACGAGGGATTTTGTGGCTTTGCTTGCAACCCCTTCTCTGCTCCAACAGGAGTAGAAACGTTTCTCTGACCGTTCGAGCACGCTATGCCCGGCATAGCCTTCTGCATCGTTGCTAACACTATCCACCCTCTAACATTACTACTCTCTTTCTACACACCCCAGTAACCCCTAGAATTCCTCCTTATCGCCAACTCATAAACGTTACGTTTGATTACTGACGACTGAACTGCTAGAAAATCCAACCTTGATCCAGTGCATTTTCTCCGTCACTCATCCCCTCTACTCACCTGCTGTTCCCTTCTGAAATATCCGATAGCCCCTGTTACACCCTGTTAAACGTTAGCGTAGCTCTAACATTTTTTACTACGTAATTGAAGTATCGAAATTTGCATTATTGCCTACTGCATCGTCATTATAATTTTCTCGCTCGTATCTTTAATTGGGTCGCGTGCAATTAATAACGGTACACAAAACAGAGTTTCGTGGTTCGTGGAATGCACAGGAAAAGCAAAATTCTCGAAAGTATTCTTCGACTACGTGGACTACGTGAGCTGGCTAGAAAGTCCAGTACAAAATATAATACTGCCGGTCCCTTTTCTTACTCTTCCCTTTGATCTCTCATTTCTCTGTTGCACCCCTGTGATTAAAATCACAATCGAATCCCACCAAACCACAATTTAGTCCGTATTAATAATCATCATGGCAATCGCAATATTGTTGTTAAATATTGACGTAACTTAATTTCAAACATGCGGAGGGCAATAAACGTTCGAATATAACGCAAACAATCGTGTCCGCGAACGTTTTTATCCAAGATCCGATCAATACGGTTAGCATGTTACGATGAAACCGAGTCACGTTTCCACGAAAATCCTCCCTAACTACCGCGAGCAAAATTTTGGACACGATATTCAGAGTCTCTGGTTATTCAAAGCGGTTGAAGGTTGCGCGGTGCCAGAATCGAAATTTATCTCGACTATTTCTCCTGTCTTTTGACACGATATAAAGACAAACGCGAAAAATAGAAAGATACCGCCTCGAAGAGGCTATTGGCAACTTTGGTCACTAATGAATCTTCGAGATCGTTTCGCTCGGTGTTGCACCAACGCTTTATTTATGCGAAAGACGCTTCGCTAACTTTTCCTCTGTCTGCGTCCCTTTCCATCTCCGTCTGCTCTTCCTTCCTTCCTGATTTATCGACCTGTCGCGCTTCATGGTCTCGCGAGTCTCCTTGTAAGCTACACGCCACCGATACGCCGTACTGCACCGCACCGCACCAACTTTTAACTGAGAGTCGTGTCTCACGGACGCGTCCACGGCTTTCTCGCTGTTTAGAGAAGAGGAAAGAGATGGCTTTTTCGCGAAAGTTTACTTTATAAGATAGAAAGTATATGATGCCAGCTGGCGCATATGGTATTTCGATTCAATTATTTGAAAATTCTACTAACGCAATTGCAACGTTTTAATTTTTGTACGTTTGGACAGAATAACTTGGAGCTTCGGGAGGTTGTGAGATATTTTCCGTGAAGTCACCGCGGTTCTTTTTAATTGGAAATTTTTTACATTGCCACGATTACAATATTCTGTATCATACGCGATAAAGACATTTCATCGGCGATATTTATCGCGCAAATTATAAGATACGAATTAAAAATAAATACCCTGAAACTAAACAATGTAATGTAAAAATTTTACTACCAGTAGATGCTCAAGATGAAACGAAATCTAATCTTGTCTAACGAGACTGGAAATAAGCAAAACCTTAATAAGGAAATATATACTTTAACTTGCTTAAAAATACAAACACTCTTAGAATACTATACTGCCACATTGTCGGATCAGGTTTAGAATATGCCAGTATAATATAATCTCTCCGTATTGTATTTCTTACAGCCATAACATCGAGAGTGTTCAACAGAAATTTTTAAGTCTGACCACCAAACGTAGTGGACATCCGATGCCATAATTTAAATCTTCCGACACTGACCAAGAGAAAGATAATATCTGATATAATCTTTACTAGTGAATTAGCTAAAAACATCGTTGACTGCCTGGATATCATGCAGCTGCTCTTGCTCGACGTACCATCAAGAAGCTGTTTCTCATTAATATACATCGGTAGTTTATAGAATAAATAACTAAATTCCACGTAGGGACAAAAACACTGGACGGAATAAGAATGATAACTAACACGTTCGTTCTTTTTCGAGAGTTCACCGGAATCGATAAGACAACCTGCGCTGTGGAAGAACTCGGGTCGCGGCCACCTGTTCGCGAGCGGAACAACGCTTCACCGTTGACAGCTTCCTAATGCGTTCCCCCGTGAGATTAGTTCTCATTCATGGAAGTTGATGTATTAATAAAGACGCGTCTGGATGATTCGAAACGAACGAGAAAGTAATTTTTCCATTATTTCGCGTTTTCTGATTCGATATCGATTACAAGGTAAAAAAAACAGGGGAATGAACAGGGTAGGGAAAAGATGGTAGAGAGAGGGAGAGAGAGCATTGGAGGCTACGGCCACTGGTTGAATGTTGTTCTCGAGCGATGTCTGTGGAGGGATGTCTGTGGAGGGATGTTTGTTCGCTCGAATGTGGTCGAAGAAGACGGGAAGCCGCAGGAAGAGACACGGAAAAAGCAAACTGCTGCTACCGCGGAACGATCGGGATAAAACGACGCGAATCGAATCGACCTCCTTTCGACATGTCGAATCTTCCTACGACTCTGCTTTTACTCGAGTTACCGTTACATCGTGATCTTTCCAAGTCGCCTTAAAAACCTTCGCCAGGATGCAACGCAAGATTATTTCCGCGCGATCATTCGCGAAGATATTTCGAGAGGAAAGCTTCGATTTCTGTATACTGTGAGAAAAACGAGATTGAAAATGTGTATATAAGCTACAAAATAGTTACTGCCAACATATGATGTTAAGTCGAAAACCAGTGTACGGCGTGAAATGTTATTTGAAGCGTATAATACTAGGTGGTTGTGTAATGTAATAATAACTTTCTCTTAACTGATAGGAGATGTGTGATAGAACACGCGAGTAGAAGCTTTGCAGTTTAGAAGAAGTCGACGCGACGAAGAAGGAGAGAAAAGTGTGTGAAATGGCTAAGAAAACTGGACAGAGAGCTGAGAAAGGCGGAAAGATTTTCACAGCGAGATGGGAAGCTAGAACGTGCCATCTCAACGAATCACACCAAAGTCTATAATGTGAATGCAATAACTATCTTGTCTTTTTATCTATGCATATTCCTGTGCCATTGGTATTACATATATATTTATTTATCTGTATTTATACTCGTGTTAAGTAGCCTTCACCTCCAGTTTTTAGTTGTAGTTTAGCTCAGCTCTAGCTAGCGGTATTTATTAGTAGAATAAACTTTTCGGATGCCTGGTATGTATCTTTTACGTTTCTCTGCTTGTGTTTTGTCGTTGCTGGTTATACTCCGAGACCCTACATGGATGTTAAGACCAGGAGAAGGAGACTGAAAGGGAGGTGAGAAGCGATAGAGCCAAAGAGAATGTACAATACAGATCACAGAGCTATCCTGTGGAAGGATGAGCGTCGATAAGGAATATGCTGTAAACCAAGTTAATTCTGTGGTACCATGGAGGCTGGTATTACAATAAATCTATCTATAATTTTCTCTTTGTTGGAGTTTCATACATTTCGTGAAGACTATACTCGTCGCGAGATTATATTTCGTTCTTTAAAGGATCCTATTTTTATTCAAACAAAGAGATTTTATGGAACACGGCGGACGTTAATGTTTCACAGAGGCTGATGATACCTTTTATTTTTTATCTCAAAAGTGCATTTGGTTAATGAAAAACAGAAAAAAAGGGATTAGAGGAGGAGTTCGAATGAAACATTTTCTCGTTTAAAATTCTTTGCGTATAATTCTCTGTCTCGTTGTATAATACGCAAATCGTTGAATAAAACGACGCAATGTCGCCGGAGCGTAAAAAAGCCCGCACCCAGCCGAACTGTTTCTCCTGATTTCTCTGTTCTACCAATCGGTGTTCTCCAGCTACGTGACGAATTTACGAGGCTACGGAGTTGTAGTAACACGCTTGTTACAGAAACCCGGTAACCGTACCATAGCAAATTTCCCCGCGAAGCCCGCTGCTTTACTCTGCCAGCGAGTTATTTCGCAAAACTCTCGCGGGCAAAACGATTGACTTGATATTGTAGGAAATATAGCTGTGTAGCGTTGCAGACTTTACAACGCTGCGACACGAATGTCGATGTTGATTTTAGGAAAAAAAAGAAGCCTGGCCTGGTAACAAGCTGAGCAACGAGATAGTTTCTCGATTTTATATCGAAGGCACTGTTGTCAATTCCATACCATCGTTAATTACGATCATGACATTTGAAAATGATTTATATAACGCATACAGTGTGTATTATTAAAGTAATTTGTTCTTCATTTATCTATATCTAACAATGTATATTTTTTCTCCTACATGTGTTATCTTTTAAGTATCAAAATGTCAATCCCGTGAATAAATTGTTAGCTATTGTTTATCAAATTTATTATTGCATCCTGTATTCCAAATTTATAATCATTTCTTGAAAAAGAAATGGTCGGGAGAGATGCAAAACGAGATATACCCTTGTTAATTATAATTACAGCGACTACGAAAAAGTACTTGTACGCCGCATGCTATTTATTACCACATTTACATACCAACTACATAATTAGATCAAACTATATAAAATTTCGTATCACCTAGTATACGACTTGCATGCAATTACGAAAATCTGATTCCATGAAACCTGATACGACAACAGAACCTGATAAAAGAAACGCTTGCTTCAAACCTACTCTTTGTAACCACCAGTATCTACTAACGAACTCTTAATTACCACAACCGTTTCTTCGTGCATGCTCTCCTACTGTCACTCGTTCGTGCCAATCCATATAGCCTGCCCTTATGCATCAAATTCCAACGTAAATAAATAAATAAGTAAATGAGTTGGGGGAAAAAAGATAGTAATCCCTGAGCGTGCGTTCAATTCCCGGAAGCTGACGAAAGGCTGCGGACGCGTAGGACACGTCGAACAGGTCCCAGTTGGAACGATGAGATCGGCCAGGATTACAGGGGAAGCTTGCATCAGCGTTAAAAGCTAATGGACCAACGTCCTTTGAAGGGAGAGCCAAGGCTGGTAGACAGCGGCCGTTTAGCCGATGCTCCCCAGAGACATTCTTGCAGAGAGGGTGTGCACTGGGCCGTTCGTAAAAAGATTACCTCGGCGATGAGTAGCACGCCGGTAACAATTAACGTTCGACACGACAAGAGACGATGTAAGCAAGAGAAAGAAACGTACATACCGCTGATGAAGGAAAAGAGATTGGAAGGGAACTAATCGATATATAGAGGAAATCGGAGAAGGCGCTTAAAGAGGACTTTGTTGGAAATTCGACCTTGTTCAACGAGTCGGGGAATTAACTTCCTTTCCAATGAAGTCTACAGGAATTTCCATCCCCTTGCTGCCGCTTCCTCTATGATTTTCTCTTTCTATTTATCCCAGCTTTCATCGTGCCCTTTTTCACTAATACCCGCGGAGAAAGGATCTATGAAAAGCCGTGAAACGTGTTAGGTACCGGACCTAGAAACTGACTGAATTTGCTTTTTCACATGGAAATTAGGAACAGCGAACTATTTCGGTCGCGTAATAAAAATCTTCGTGTAACATACGAGCAGCTGATGGAATTTTTATGTCTGTAGAACTCTCTCGGGCAACTGCGATTCTTCGTCTTTCTTTTTCTTTTTTCCTTGAAAAAAACGATTAAAAGAATTTGGTGAAATTCCAGGTCGGCGATGCATCAAAAGCTTAAGGGACGTGCCGCGTGTCAGTGTACAGAATTCTTCGCGGCGCGCGGCGCCGGAACCAGAAAATGATTACGCGCCCGCAAGAAAATTGAATTCACCGCGATGGAAGCTCGGCTAAATGAAAAGCTTCTGAAATAACAAGGAACGAGTATAATTTCTTGAAGGGCGAATCCCCGAGGAAACGAGACGCGCCTTTGGGGAAAAGGAACGCCAGCGGCGAAAACTCTCCGGCAGGAACAAATCGAGGAAGCGTGCTCGTTCGTGCGTTTGCTCGACTGGCAACGACTCCTCGAACGAGGAAAGTATCGCAGGATCACGCGATCCCGGTTTAACTTCCGGTTACTTTTTCACGATTTAACGTCGTCGAATAGGAGCGCGAATATACGACGCTGTGAAAAGAGGAAGCTGGCGTAAAATCGAAGGAAGTTAAGTTACGTCAACGTATCTGCTCGGCAAATCGCAGATCAAAGATGAACGAAAAACTTTTCCATCGGAGCCAGCATATCCTTGGGTATCACGAATGTCCTCTAGCTACGGAACCTGCCTTTACTACAGGCAAACTTCACCTAACACCGAGAATTGGAAAACTTAATCGCCAACTCGAACGAGTCTCCGAGATATCTGATCGCGAGACGCGTCTGTCTGTCTTCAATTATCGGTACACGTCCAGCATCCGATTGTTCGCGCTCGTTTCAGATAGTCGAGATTTCGAATCGACGCGAGTAAGAAACGCTGAGCTGTCCGCCTGGAAAGTTTTCGTCTCGGATATTGCATAATCTTAACCGTAAAACAAAATTACGTATAATTATTCTCTTCGCAATATTGTGATAAGTTGCCTTGACTCGGTGCAAGATCCTCGATACTCCCTTCTTCTTTGGCTTAAATTGCATGGAACGTTATAAAAATATCATCAAATATCATCATCTTTGAGAACCTTCTTTTAGAACCTTCAGGTTTACACAAAGAACTTGCAAATTCTTTCACGACACGGACACGGATTATGGTTTTGTTCCCTGATTAAGCAAATACCGGAATATGGTTCCATAATCTCTGGTCTTCTTATTGCAAAACGCATATCAATTCTATCGAGGAAGTTTTGGACGTTTCATTTGTACGTGAAGCGTTACATGAGCTTAGCGACCTGCCTTGACTTTGCAGAGAAATTTAAGCTTAATGTGTTCCATTTAAAAACTTACGACATGAACTATCGCGAATTGAACATCGTATCGTTTTATGGTTATTTTAGCTGCTTCAATCGTATGGTATTTCATATAAAAAGTGTCAAAAATCATCTCGCTTACTTAAACGTCAATGAATGTCTCGTTGTTTCTGTTTTTATCTTATTAATTATTAATACATAGTAATCAAGTTCTATTGAAATATTCGGTTATTATTTGATAATTACGAATTAGCCGTAACTAGACTGAGTTATTAGGTTCCTGGTACTTATAATTACTAACTATAAACTGATTTACTTGCGTAACTTTTCTCTTTTTATACTACTAATAGATATTTCTCGTCAATATAATAAACGAATAAATAAATAACTAAATTAATAATTAACTTTCATTTGTACGTGTGCACAAAACTATTTTTATGACTCGTATTAGATTTAGATTAAATCTGAATTAAGTGACGAATAAGGAGATAACTACAATTTATAAGGAATTTTATAACACGCTACGATTAATAGTAATTGAAAAAATTTCGGTCATAATACTAAAACACGCAATTGTATGTGTCAATCATAGTCGCATTGCCCACGAAATAAAAGCTCAGCTGCAAAATCAATGAAATCGATGATACGTCTGTGTATCTGTATAACTACCGCATCAAATTCTAAAGAAACGCGATGAAGAAAAGAAAATTATTCCGACTGTCGAAACTGGGGAAAGTCAAGGGTCGCGAGGAACAGAAGCGTATCCATATTCGCGTCATCGAATCAGAATGAGAAAGATTGGAAGGAAGAACCGGCGATAAGAAAGAGGACGTCGAACGGCGACTTGATTGGAACAGGTCTGCTGTTAAGATGAATCACCGCGCGTCGGTCAGAACGTTCTGTCCCTTGAAAAAAGTGAGAAAAAACGGAGAAAGACGAAGAGGATGTAGGGAAGAGAAAACGTGAAACTGAAAGGATCTCAGTAATTTGCAAGGGAATAAGGAAGGGAACGAGGGAAGAGAAATCGCTTCGAATCGAAAGAATTTCGGTGCTTGGCGTAAAAAAGGCGACGAGGGAGAAAAAGAATGGCAAAGGGGAATGAATGCATGTTTCGCTGGATGGACAGCAGGTCCTTTGGTGTTTGAAAGGCAAATGAGATTGGAAAAGCAATTAGTTAAATTCGAGAACGGGCACAAAGTGATAAAGAAACGCGAAAGGCAAGGGAATAGTTGAAAAAAGGCAGGCCGGTGAAAAATAGGACTTGAACGAGTTGCGAGTTTCGCTTTGCCGCGTCAAAAGTGTAGCTAATTCTATGAGCCGTGCGCGCGTGCAAGTAGCCGAGCCATGCAACTTTTCAGACTTTGAACGCGCAACTTCCGCCCTTGCGTGGAAATGCGCTTTTCGAACGAGGAAATTAATTATAACTTCTATTAATCGACGTTGGTGGAAGAAGAATTCTCTACGCTCGTACCATTAAAAAAGGTAATCTCGAGAACCGTTTATATAATCGCGATACGAAGCGAAATAAACGATGAAATAGAAAAGAAAGAGCGCGCGAAACGTATCTCGCGTCTTTCGTCCACCGAAAGGACATTTTTCGACAACTTTTTCTCGCGGTATTCCCTCTTCGAATTACGATGATACGGTGATTACGGTGGATCGTAAATTCCTAGCTAACCGAAGCTCTCGAGCTCGTGAACCGGCCATGTTTATCCTACGTGCGTAAAAGCGTAATTGTGGAGGAAGATTCGAGGCGAGCGGTAGGGGATAGTTTGATCAGTTTATGCGAGACGAGCCGTTTTCTCACGGTGTTTACGTCGGATGATGCAACGGTGTCCAACGAGCTGTGCGGTTTACTCCCCTCATGTACACACCCCATGTGTATTCCCCTAACGGAAAGCTCCGCGCGGTATGTCCGATAGAACGATCGCCGCGGGGTTTCAACCTCTTTCCTGTGTTTGAGCAAAGAATTTTCTTGACTCGCAGATTCCAACTTTACCCATAATTTACGAGAGACAGCGCTTCGTCCGCAAGTACTCCCTTGCTAAGATTTTAATCGTCGTTTATCCTATTATTCGCTGTTGCGTACACGTGATAGCCACGTAACTATGTAATTACAGAGAATTCCTATTTGTTGATACACTGTAGTGAGAAAACGAAGATTATAAGAATAACAGTTGTTAAAAAAAATATTAAGAAAATATGAGTCAGAATTTTTTCCTTCGGATCAAATCTGCCCCCTCTCAACACTCTCCAAGTCAAAGACGCGTGACGAGTGTTCCACGGAGTGTGATGTTTCTTCGTTTAGAAAACGAAAATTTATTTCTCGATACAAAATGTCAGAATTTCAGATTTTCTCATAGATTTTGTTCTATAATTCTACGTTACATCATATTCTGCGTTGTTTCCAACTTTTACTTATAATTTTAAGCAAAATGTGAAGAGTAAAAAATGAGAAGTACACTGTGCACTTAAATTCCTTACAATTACCGTAAAACTCGAGAAGTTTTAATTCCAACCAATACGATGTTACCAGTGTTACATAGAGAGCACTCACAGGAGCATACGAAAAAAAATATGAAATTCGAAATTCGTTAAAAACTGACGTTTCCTGTTTCTGCCGCGTACCCTTCACATAATGATCGTCGAGCGACAATCCAGCACAAAATTCAAAAACAGAATGTTGGCATGAAGTTACGCGTTTGTAAAGTGAATTTAGTGGGTCACGAAAAAATACAAGTATGTTCATTGTTCTGTCAGGACAAAAGAATCGTGTACACACGAGGAAGGGTTCTAGCGTGGAACGCAAGAATAAAAGCCGTGGAGAGTCGCGAGTTAACGGATCGACGATCATGGAGAACGCGGAAGAAGGATTCCGCCGGGGATTTCGACAGCGCCGAGGAAAACATCGGTTTATCTCCGATAAAATTCAATCGACCTTTGTTCCTCCCCGACGACTGGCAGCCGGTGCGCGTCTCAAACGACACGATAAAATCGTAGCGAGTCGAAAGAACTTTTCTCGAACCGTTAACCCTTTGCTGCTCTATTTTGCTTTATTCGTATGCCGGCTCGATGCTTCAGATCGATTTACGAGCTGAAGATGAATTGAGACATCAACCGAGCCGACCGCCTCTTCCAATGGCCGACACGCGACTGACTTATACTACTTGGCTTCCGCTAATTCCCAACTTTTTCAACAACATCGTGTACCTTTCGAGATTATCGCGAACTATGAATGTCTAGATAGAATCTAGATAAAGAAAGGCAAAGTCTGGTTCGTGGAAAATTTATTGTCGGTGATGAACAATTAATAGATTATTGGTTACAATAACGATTCCTTGGAGAATTTTGACAGAGGCAGGAGATTAATCGCATATGACGAATAATCAATGGTTTATCCAGTACCTTAGTGACAAATAATAAATAACTACCTGTACAATGCTCATAGTATAATTTAAATGAATGTTACGTTTCAAATGACTTGTAATTCGCTGATTCCTTCGACGATTTTAGTCCCTGGTAAAAAAATGATAGCTCAGACCAGGTATCGCGTCTGGTATCCTTGATTAAGCGATGGTCAACGTTATAATTAACAGAGTCACGGATTTTGTTCTTCTCGTCAACTTTTCCAACCTCTCAGAAATCGTAAAACGTCCGCGTAATCTTCGTAAAAAATTCCGTATAACGTCCGCGGAGTTAACAACGAGGATACGTCGAGAAATGAAACGATTAAAAGATGTCGATAAGATGGAAAAAAAGTAGGACGAACCGCTTTGTTCGACGGCTCGATCCCTTTACCAACGTTCCCTTCTGGTCTGTTCGCGTTTTTTCGACGAGAATTCGCAGGAAACGAAGCGTTCATCGACAAATGCTCTTCCACGATCTTTATCGGGGATCATTGCTGACGAAAACCGGGATTAACGATGGACAGGAGAGTTTTAACAACCGCGTTGGTCTCTTCTACAGCGGCCGCTTTCGTGTAATTTTTAAGAAACACGCCTCTCACTAGAGAGATAACGAATGATGGAAGATGCTTAAGTCTGAGTTAAACGACGAGTTCAGGAAGAAGAAACGACCTCGAAACAATCGCCCAAGGCTGCCTTTGTTCCGGCTGCCTTGGCCAAATGTCAGATTCAAGGGTTCTCGAGAGAAACCTGGACGATCGAGCGAGACAAAGACGAACATTGCCAAGGACTACGCGACGTTGACACGCTCGACCGTGAGGAGGTCGACAGATCGATATGTGGCTTGAGCCGTAAATACACGGCTCCTTACAAAACCGGGCCAAACGACAGTTTTCTTCGCGACGACTCTGACACGCTTCCGCCTCGGTTCTTTCAGCATTCAGCAACGAGAAAATTCCTTTGATGATTAAATGTGGGAACGTACCTACTGGAGCGGACTTGTCCGTGTAATGTCACGGTCGAATCTCGTTAACGAGCCTTGCTCCGCTTCTTCCTCCTCTTCTTCTTCTTCTACTTCTCCACAATTATTCTTGGACTCTGAGGATGTTCTACAGTAGCAGAGGTAGTTATTACCCTTTTAACACTGGTTGTTTCGTTCTGCTACGAGACCATTTAATTATTGTAATGTCTCTTCCTAATGTTTTAGATATCGTAGTATCGTGATTCTGAGTGAGCGTGGGGAAACAGTAACTGAGAATACGTTAGTAAGTAAGAATCGATTCGGACAATGCGAACTAGATTTCACGATGCCACGTAAAAATTTGACTGCGTACGCGAGATCTTTAAATAAGCAACATGTTAAAACAATTGGTACGAACATTATTACAGATATTATCATTGAAATTCTTTAATATATTAACATATATAAATAAATATAAATATAAATAAATATAATATAAATTTATTAATATATATATAATTTAATTAATATAAATATACAACTCCTAAAGAGGAATTCTTACTTTAATGACAGTGAATATATTAATTAAGTAGTTATAAATTGTTGTCTCTAAGAAGACCACGAACGTACTTTACCATATTACTCCAGCGAAACTAGCCTGAAACTTTGAAACAGTGCCAAAGACTCGTAACTTGGAATCATAAACCTTGGCTATACTTTTAACGTTCATAATCGAGATCGTAGTATCGAAGGATTATGACGGAAGTAAACGATAAAGTTGCAAGTTACCTAGCTGCTCTAAGAAGGAGGAAACGCATCGAATTCGACTCCGTAGCCGGTCGACGGCGATCGATAGAAAGAGACGGCGGAAAGTTCGTGTCTCGATCCATTACAAAAGGACGCGACGCTCCCGTCGAAGCTTTTAGGATTATCCAGGGGTTGCGCAGACAAGCGAAGTCGTAGCGGTGCGGAGTGCCGGTACGGCAAATCCTTATTACGCCTTTGAGCCGACGAAAATGTTGTTGCACGATATTACAATGCCGCGCTTTCCTATAACTTCGGGTTATCTCGCAGTTTAGTCGGGCTGCAACTTGACGAACCAAAGAGGAACTTCCCTTGGCTCGTCGTTTCCAAGCGTCGAGCTACATCCCGCGGAAATGTACATTCGTTCCGTGTGACGGAACGTCTCGTGAATGAGAAATCAACGTACGTACACGATCCGATCTTGGTATTCTAGATCGGCGGTGCAGTTGGCCGGATTAATCAACAATCTCTAGTATAACCATAACCATAACGCGGATCGAAATTTTGTAATCTCGGATCACCGTGTATAGACGATTTTATAATTTTTTTGTGATTTTTACCACTTTGCCGAATCTTAACTCTTGGAAGACCGAATTATTTAACTATCGATTGTAGAGACACGTTTCTTTGGATAACTGTGTAAAGAAGATACGAGACTCCAGACCAGTTTAATGAGTTATTAATTGCCTAAACGATAAATATATTTATTTTGAATAAAACTGGTAGTACACGAATAAAAAAGTACACGAAGAAAAATACCGGCCTTCTTAGTTAAAAACTGATGTTTCAAAGGTGAATCTAGCGGCTCTAGCGTTAAGCGATCGATTCGTGGTAAATCAATATAAGCTTGGGCAGCTTCAGCCATTAATACCATAAACTGATACTTTGCATTGAAACATAAATTTAGCCCTTCGTAGTCGCGTCATCTTTGATTAGGACTTTACGTAAAATTGACTAGTTACAAAAACTTACGTTTGCTTGTTTGTTCATTAATGATACTATCATATCTGCCAAAAAAATTTCAGCGAGATACTGACTGAGATAAAACTGAACGAAGTCCATGCTTGCCGAGATCGCTTTAACAGGCATGCGATCGGACGAATCGACATTGCGTGGGAAGTGGCAATTTCAGGATTAGATTCGTCCGGCGATTAAAGCACGAGTACTGGCTCGTTTTCCTTTATAACCAACGTGTAATCACGGAGACAACAAAGGATAACGAAAGAAAAACGACACCAAAATACTCGAACAGAGCCAGCGCGAACGAATGGGATAAGGTTCCGACTATATTGTCCTTTCTCGTCGACTTTCAGTATTTTTCTTCCCGATAAATCAAACGTTACGCAAAAAAAACGTCCATTCGAAAATACAATAGGAAAAGTGAAGAAATAAGAAGTAAGAAAATCGCGGTTGCAAGCCGCAAGAATCCATCTGTAGGTTAAACATTATCCGTGAACAGTCGACATCGTTCCTCTTCAAGGAGATACTTCTTACAGTTTCGAAGATGTTTCACGACGTTGTTCCGTTCTCTAGTGATGAACGAGACAATAGCGGGGATTGTCTGAGGAAGAAAACGTAGAAATGGCTGCTGGATGTTACTTGATGATGTGCTACTGTCGAAAATAATAATAATAGTTCGATATTGTCGAGAAAATTCCTATAGAAAGGAATCGGGAGATCTTATTAAACAGCTCTTGAGAACGCGATAGAAAAATGTTAATTAATTTAATGATCGATCGACGTGCCAGGCAACGCGTAACAAACAATAAGAGAGGGAAAATTCCCGACACAAGAATCGCTTAAATAAACGAACAAGATAGCCATAATAAACGAACAAGATAGCCATAATAAAGGAGATGTTTCTCTCTTCCGCTAAAGTGGCTGGTTTAAAATTATACAATTTTCATAGAAGCTTTCCCGAATATAACGCGATAGTGTGTATAGTTGCGGTTGAAGCTCGAACAGGATGGGAAATCAGTCGATGGCAAGAGTATACGCGCGGATGGAAATTGTTACGAAAGGCGTATCGGATTCTCCTGCCGTTACCGCTCTCGCTATCGTTCTACGAAAATGTACAAGCCGCACGGGTATCTTGAAATGGATATTGCGGTTCCTCCAGCATAAACGCCTTGAATGCTTCGCAAATAAAGGACATAAAAAGTAACGAACCACAATACCGTCAATTAATTTCCATTTTCTCTGGCACTAACGTTACCTATAGAAATCGCGTGTTATTATTCACATTGCAAATGTAGAGATTCTATAAAACTAATCTCGAGAATAAAACTTCCTGGCGTTAGAATGTGGTGACGATGGTTGAGGCTTTGGTTTCGTTGAAATCGTAACCTTATTAAAAATCCATTTGTCAACGTATCAAATTTCTTCTTGGATTCTTCCAACGTGTTTGCAATTTCCATTCGCAAACTTTTTTCCATACTCTTGCATCATTTTACACGTACACGTTCTTTCTTGTACGCCGATGACACCTTTTATCCTTTTTATATGAGATAAACGAGTAATAAATAATATCATGTAATGTTTGTGAAAGGAAATTAAATTTATCCGATCGATTTCCATCAGCTTGGATGTCATTCAAAGTTTCACTCGCCAAAGTAAGATTCCTTGGCATTGCGATCGGAAAGCAGACTTTGCCGAATAGAATGGAAGCTCTATATTCCCGTTGCAATTAAGGAACCAACGACCTTTCTAAGTCTCTCGATCATATCGACGAATTAGGTGGTTATCGCGAACCTGCGCTCCCTCGGGTTACCTTGGAAAATAATTACTCCGGCTTAAGTTCTTCGTAGACGACGAGAACGATAATTCCTTTTCTCCGCGAATCGAATCTTTATCGAGTATTTTCGATCGATCGTCTGACAATGAGTTAATTATCCGGAACAATAATACCAAGATCGAAAAAGAGCCAAGAAAGAGCTAATCGAATTTTTTCGCTTATCAGTCCGGCCGAAAGAGAAATGCATGCCGACGCGCCTCAATGCGCTGCTTTGCAAATCTAATTTCATTTGCCGGTTTACTTCTTCGGGGGACAGTTTCCCCGGTATCCATGGGATAGAAGCAACGCTTGGGATTTTCGCTCGAGACAGAAACCCCTCGGCTAAGAGATTAAAACCGGGCTTCACCGCGGATCCTCGCCGTCTTAAGGCGGTTCGATATCCGAAGGCCGGTGTAAAATCCGCACACCAATTACGCCGAATCGAATTCCAAGCTGTCTCTTCTTTCAACAACTCGAAACTAGGCGAAAAAGGTTATTAGCATGAATCCAGTCGGAAACAGATGGAACGTTTACCAAGGTTTTTTATACCTTGGGATAAATCAGCTGCTCGGTTGCTTTTCAAAAGGGAGGGGTTTTTTTAAGAGTTAGCGAGAGAAAAAAATCATCTATCAGATATCAGGGTAGTTTTTCAAATATTTTTGCTCGACATTCGATGCATCTGGATTATAAGAATAGAAGTTTTGCCCATATTTTCTTCTTTCTTTTTTCTCTTTTTCTTTTGGCTCTGATGGATTTCCATGCTGGTCGCGTGGCTGAAATTACGAGACGTGTAAACGCAATAAATTCGCATCAACGAGCCGGGGAAATAAGAGTGAATCAAGAGAACTCATTCAGTTATTCTTGGCGGGCTTCGTCGATAAATTTACCCCGTTCGGACGTTTAATCCTCCGAGCCCGATAATTCACGGGGAAACAGTTTCCGAGCTATGAGCTTCCAATTTTCTTGAAACTTCCCGACCAACGATCCTGCACTTTAAAATTCTATCCTCCAGACACCGACGCGTAACGCCTTTGTCGAAACTCGTTTCTCGTTTCACCCTTCCGTGAGCTATCCGAAAGTTATAGCTGCCCTTATTGTCGAATCTATACAACGTACTGTAATAAAACACGTTGTTTAGTATGGCAGCTTGGAATCACAGCGTTCCTATCGAATATTGATGGAAGTAACGCAAAGGGAATACGCGATATCGACGCTAGAGGAAAACACGGTAAAAATATCCTTAGGTGAGGCTATAAACAAAAAAAAAAGAGAGAGAACTTCAATTTCTACGGGCCGATTTGGGATAGAAAAGGCAAAGCAAGCCACAAACGGTAAACCGAAAGGTGAACAGAGCACGAGCGTGTTTCGAACATAACAGATCGTTCGATCGCGTCCAGAAAGCCGAGCTCTGGGTCCGATATCCGTTGAAAACTTCTCATCGTACGCGTTTACAAAACCGCAGTTACTAGATTTCACATCGAGCCGGCAATTGCGTAAAGAACAAAAAAAAAAAAAAGAAAAAACATTTCGACGTTTCGATGTTTCAACGTTTCGCTCGGCTCGCTCGAAACGAAGCACAAAACCGATTACACGTGCGTATCGAATGTCGTGAAAAATACGTTTTCAGGGCTTTATGAAAATCGATCGTTGAACCAAAACCGATCCGGAAACGAAAAAATAGCCGAATGTGTATTTCAATTTGTGGATTTAAAAGATAAATTTTTCTCTTATCGTGTTTATTCATTGAAGAGAGACGAGTCAACGATTATAGTAGGAACGAAAGCACTAACGGGAAAAAAGACAAAGATGGCCGGAGATGAATAGGAGTAAACGAGAAGGGAGCAAAATACGGAAAAATGGTTTTCGATCCGACGCGTTCGTAAATATTTGCAGGACCGTCGAGAGCCAGCCTGGATGCAACTGAACCAATACTGTCGTCGAACGGGTTGGGTCGAGGCTTTCTCGATGATCGATTTGTTTCAAGGAACATGGACGAGGATGGAGGATCAGGAGGTTCGATGACGTAATTTTTGAACGTCGAAACCGATTAACTGCTATCAGCACTAGCGAAATCGTGCGATGATGCAGCGATCCGGTAATCCGATTAACAGGGATCAATTGCACGAAGTGCATTTTATTATCCAATTGCACTGCTTCGTAACTGAATTAACGTTCTCCCATTATGAGCAACATTTTTTCAGACAAAAATTTTGGTTTCGTTTTCGAATCGTCCTCTTCAAAGTACCAGTTTTAATCAACGAAAGTACCGAACTAGCTCGAAACTGGTACATTTACTTTGATGTTACTGCAAGTTTATTCAAGTATGGCCAAAAACGGATACAAACGGGAAAAGTATCACCATTGGACAGCATTAGCCGGAACGAAGCGAAGCAGATTTCAAACGCTTGAAACTGGTCGGTATATTACAAGCTCGAGTGATAGAAAGCAATACCTGATACGCCTAGACTGGCTTAATACGAATCTTAATTAATATCGGAAACGATCTGCTGCGAAGCCGTAGGGGAAATTCGCGGTAGCTACGGATTCATGCGGCAACCAATGGCGCGCATCTTACAGCAACATTGCTCACACGCGATCGTCATTTACATCAGTTACCGAAGTAATTAAATTCCACGGAAATCTCGTCGTGTTCTCTGTGTCGATGCTAAGTTTCAGATCCGAAGGAAATGTGTACTATGCCATGAAATGCAGGGATAACCAAACATCCGTCCAAACTCCATTTTCTAATGCCCGCCGTGATACCTTCTTAAATGCGATCTTCTCTGGGTATCATAGACGAAATCCATCCTCGATTTCACACTTCTATCGCCGTTATATTTAGGATACAAATACGAACTTATATTTACACCGTTCTTTTGTACGATTACCGTACTTGGATATTTTCTGTATTTTTTTGCAGTATTATACGAACCTTATGTATTTTTGAAATTTTCAATAAATGCATAAACGTCCATGGATTCGTTGGAAAGTTGGAAAATTTGGAAATCACCAGAAATATTCGCGAAATGTAAGACTAGATATATCGAGTTGTAAACTATCTTGTAACTATCTTCGAAATTTCGTGTGTTCGATGGAGATCCAAAGTGTAAGTGAACTCGGAAATCTACATAAAAGTTCCAAGTGTAAAACTTGAGAGTGACCATCAAATAAGCTTTATAGCTCACTCGATCAATCAATCGCAAAACTTCTCGCTTCAGTCCCTAACTATTTCAAGTTTGCAGCAAGCTGAAAGATCTAGAAAGTTGCTCATCTACGAGAAAACTCGGGTTCGCTCATCTTCTGGAAGATTATCGCGTTAACGTTGACGGTCTCGGGTGATGAACAATGAAAAAACGTTCCAAGAGAAGCGGAGGATCGTTTTCCTTCACGGTTCGTTGTTCGCTGAAGCGAGATCAAACATTCAACAAGTAAACGGTTCGATCGATCGATCTCAACTTCTGCTGCAGGATTTCGTGGCCCCGAACCCTCGCAGCGTTCTAAGTCAAACACCCAGACGAAGTTCGTTTAAGACGGATACGTCAAGATTAATTATGAGCAGTTTGGCAAATATAAAGATTTCGAGCTGATCAGAAGTAGAGGCAGAAGTTGCGACGAAACTCGCCGAATTTGCCGTGAAACTCGGCCGAAACTTCTTGTCCTCAGTAAAACTAGTATAACTCTGTAATCCGGCGAAGGCTTCGTTTTGCGATATTTACCAATGCAACTTGCACCAAGAGCTAAGTAAATCGCTGCGATGCGAATTTAATTGACCGAATTCACTAATCCCGTCCACGAGTCCGCTTCGTTGGAAGATTTATGCGAAACGGGGACAACGTCTTCCTTATTCCCTCTCGAAACACTTTAATCCCCGTTCGAATGGACGCGACGGAACGTATAGCGTGAAAGAATGTCGAGAGCGTAGCTAACCAGAGTAAAGGGGTAAGAAAAATGTAAATTTATTCCTTCTCGTCGCGGAGGACAAGCAAGAAGCATTTTCGGGTCGCGAAACTATATGTATAGAAAATCCTAGCTTCGAAAGAGGGCTCTGCTACTTTGCAACGTTAACGAAGAGCGCTCCGTGTCCCGTAACTTAAGAGACTGATAATGAGGCCTGTTGTTCACGAAAGTCTGGCGACGTCTAAGTACCCGCTGAAAATACACTCGCCGAATGCACCCTTTCTCCCACCTCCCTCCTATCCATTCTATGGGGAACGTGGAAAGCTTTCTTCGAAATCTTCTTTCATTGTTACCCGCCAATCCTCTATCCATTCTTTTATTCGAATAAAAAAGGAAACCGCCTTCAAACTTTCAACCTTTAAGTACGTAGATTATGGCCAAGTTTATTATCCGATAAGGAAAGCACAGGATGCTGTAAAAGTATTTAATTAAATATCTTGAATATTAATCTGATCGAGTTGCAACTCTATTATTCCATCGTTCGATGACGAGAACATATCGCTCCAGGAGTAACGCTCGAGATAAGCAAATCTATATTTTAGAGATAGATCGCATTTATTGGATTTTCCAAGATCCCAAAGATGTTCCCTAGTTTCCTCAGACGAAAGAGACGAAAATTAAAAGAGGAGGATAGAACGAAGGCAGAATTACTCTGTAAGTTCCAAACCATACGTCAATCATCATTTCCATTTTCAAATACATACGTATGGGTAATATCTCTGTTATTCGATGTCGAAAATACCATTCCCCTAGAACATCGGAGATCTAATTAAGCAAATAGATGTTTAGTCGTTTAATCAGACTCGTTGAATTTCCAAATTCATGTGTCCAGAAGTGGTTTCCAAGTTGTTAAAACAAGAGGAACGAAGCTAAAAGAGGGGATTGGAACGAAGACGAAAGTGGTTTCCAGGGCCCCGAGACGTGTCAACTGCGAGACCCGGCTCGATAATTATCTGGAACGAGTAAGGGTTGAACAGCGTCGGTTCGTTAAATCCAGCGTGTACGCAAGAGTGGAGGAGGGTCGAGGGTGCACGTGCAACGCGGCGTTACCACCGGGGTTGTAGCCAAGTTGCGAGAGGAGAGGACTCGGTCTGGCCTACCTCCGTTCGCCTCCTCTTTGTCGAGCAAATTACGTCCCGAGCAGGCCTCGCCTCACCTCGCTTCGCCTCTCGCTGTTTACACAGAAGGCACGAGTCGACAATGAAAGAAACCGAGCGGAAAGGGGTGTACATACATTACGAGTTAAGGGGTCAAGTTGGAGTACCGTTTTCGGCAAGCGAGTGTGTGCTTCTACGGCGGATCAACTGGAAAAACGCAACCACTTGAATGAATAATCGAGAGTTTATCAGATCGATTAGGGAAAAATTGAATCGTTAGTGCGACAATGGAGAACGCGAAAATGATTTTCAAAAGAAAATATCGTGTCCGGTGATTCAATCTAAGGATGTAAGTTTTTTGGGGAATCGCTGGTCGGAGGACGAGCGAGTGTAGATAGTACGCTTTCACTGAGCTTGAAAAATGTAACAATTTATTGAAAGGTATTGAGAATTTATTATGCAGATTTCGAAGAAACGAAATTGTTGGTACAATAGCAGAAAACGCGAACGATTTCCGGGGGAAAATATTTTGTAGTATCAATCTAAAAATGTAAATTTCTCGCGAATCCCTCGAGCACGATTTAATATTTCACGCTTGTAAAATTTATTGCGCACGTAACTTTACAATGAAGGTATTGCTACGAATATATCTGTCAGAGGTGAAATTACTTCATATATTCGTTTTTCGTGCGATGATTAATTTCGGAGTACTGGATACTTTATCTCATAGTACGTTAATTCGCACGTTATTACATGTAATCGTGTGGCAGATATTCTGCTCTGTTTAATATCTTTTCATATTTGATTTCACAATGTCTTTCGTAGATATATTAATTCACTATTTTAGTTGGGATTTTTTCGTCACCCGTTATATGTATGTACATATGTTGCACCACACGAGGTCTCTCCTTCAAGACTCGTTTATACTTCTCTGTGTCCTATTCACTTGGCAAATAAACACGTGGCTAGTCCAGTTAAATACAATCAGTGCTGTGAATAACCTTGCAACTATAGCGACATAATTATGCGGTGAACAGTTAACGTGAACAAAATGTTACTCGAGCACGTTACCGCGTATACACCGAATAATATTGAAAAGAGTTTGTTCCAGCTAGCATAAATCATTGTTCATGCGAATTACGTTCGCACCATGGGAGCAATAATTTGTGGCTGTGCCATTAAAATCCACGTCGATAGACTGAAAACGAGAGCACAGCGTTTTCAAGTACGACGGAATTTCTGTCGACGTGTCTAACAAGTTCTCCAAACGAAAAAGGACAAAACGTGCTCTCGACTTGTTGTTACGACCGAAACATCGGAAAACCATTCGACACTGTGTACAACTAAAGTCAAAGATGTTGCTTTATCAACAGCCTTCGTTGGAAGAATCAAGCGAAAACGTCCACATGACTCAGGATTCTAAAGCTGAAAGACTGAACGACGAACATCCCTAAGGCTGAAAAAAATAACACGTGAGAATATAACTTACCAGAGGCGAAAACGAGGGCGATCAGCAAGCAAACGATCGAAATGGAAAAGGCACCACGTCGATCCATGCTTCTTTGGTACAAAATGCAGCACGTTGGAACTCGATCACTTCATCGCCACTCCGTAGAAAACTGTTCGAAACAAGGAGATATACACGCGCACACGTGAACAGAATACGAGAATATCACGAGCAGTGCGCGATAACGAAGGGAAAAGCTCACGCGAACGTAGAAGCGTGATGGTCGAGCGCTTACTGACAGGCGACAGGTCTCCGTGGCTTTCGCGTGCTCCCTCCACCTGATCCCCACTCCGACCAATCACGACTCCCTCTCCGACTCGTTTCCTCGGCCTGAAACGCGCGTAAGTTCGTCCTCGTCCGACCAAATACGTGTTTTCTCTACTGAAACTAGCGGCGTGGTCTATCGCGCCGCTGCTCTCAGCCGCCGATGGCGCTATTTCTATCGTGAAACGGGAACTTTCGAAATTAGAAAGTAATTAAGCGTAATTATTAATACCGTATGCTTTGTATCTCGGGATTGTTAGCCGAACATTAAATTAAGGAAATACACCGGGCGATGCATCCACGCGAGAATTATGGGCTTTTTTCCCCGCGAGTAACGAGCGATTCGAAAGTGGAGGCGGAAAGGAAAGTTTAACGTTATATCGGTCAGCTAATCTCCGTTGGAATGCGCGCTTTCAGCGGTTAACCTGCGATAGTTGAAAATTGTTTGAATAACCGTGATTTAAATTCGCGTTATTATATTTTAAACACTCCGCGGTGAAATTTTTACTTTACGCGACAGCAATATCGTGTCGAATTCGAGAGCATTCTTATTAGCCGTGAAACGATCGACGTGATATAAAATTGCATCTCGATATTAAATGAACTAACTGCCGCAAATATACCGCTATTCGAATGAAGATTGATACAAAGCTTGCGGATAAATCACAGCGCGCGTAATTCTGCTTTTTGCGCTCTTTGTTATTTTTATTCGGTAGCGAATAAAATTGTAACTCGTCTCTGTAATTGGCGGTCAGTGAAATTCGCTCGTCCACCGTTTCTCTGAATTTTTCCTTCGACCGATGGAAAAGCATTGGAGAGGCAGAAGCGAGGATAATAGCTCGGAAATTCCAATTCGACGTAACACTTGTACGAAAACTTTCGTCATAAATTGCAACATAAGCGCGGAGGATTCGACAAGAAGCGGGAAATCTGAACTAATATCGAAACGACGGGACAGGCGTTACATTCAAAATGGCCGTGGGGGAAAAATGGACCGGAAAAATGGATTGATGGACGACTATGAACAAGATAGACAGGTAGCACATACGCTATGAGGAAATAAAAGGAGCAACGGCTCGCTTCCTAACGTAATACATTTCGTAGACGACGAAGGTAATAACATTGATTTATTATATTTTCCAGGAACGGGAAAAAGAAAACGTCGAGAGAACAGATCTACGAAACGGAATACAGAGATTCTACGACGAGGAGTCGATTTAAAATTAATAAAAAAGTAAGTGTCTTGTTTTGTTTTTGCCAGTCGAAATACAATTTAACGTGTTGTTCGATACATCAGCAACGATAGATCAGCAGTTAGGATGGTTGCACGTTGCTTCGTCCTCAAGGGACCATCTCGAGTTTTCTCGATAGATTCTTTATAACTTTGTTTTCGTGACATAAATGCTTGGATTGTGTTGGTGCGAGTAATAACAGTGATAAAAAGATAGAACGTAGAACGGAAAGGTATATAAAATTTCATTTGTTTATTTCAGGAAATAAATGACAGAAATCTATATTTGGAAATAGATTTATTATCTGATCAATAATCTGTGAATTGACAGATACAGGAAAATATCGGGCATACCATTCGATTTACACGATCCAAACTATTCCAAACAGAAGTTCATACGGTTGAATGGTATCAATTCACAGCTGTGTGCAACTGTAGAGGATAGTCAATTAATTCTATCGTACTGAGGCAGACACTCTTTTAATAGCTTTATAATCAAAACGATAAATGTCGCATTTTCACCTCGCGTCACGTAAAGAGACTTTATTGGAATTCGTCGAATTCCCATTGCCCGACCGTTATCGCGACCGCGATAGTTACCGGCGTTCCTGTTAAACCTTCGACATTGTTTTGTCGTCCGCACAATTCATTCTCGCGTGTCTCCAATTAACGGGCATCAAACGTTTTCTTTCCGAATCGAATAGAAATTATTTCCACGTATTCCAAAGTTAGCATGTGGGTAAAAATTGTTCCCGACGATGGGAATGCAATCGACAAAACGATATGTAATTAGTAATTAGCAGCATTGTAAACGTGTCATTTTATGACTCGCCAGAATAGTATGTGTATATGCATACGAGTTCATTTCTACGTTCAATGCATTACCGCAGAGCAGCCGCTAAACGAGAATCATCTACCAATTGTCACTGTGATTGCTATTATTGCATAAAGTCAAGTAAATGGTAAACGTGTTCTATATTACGTTATTTGATTAAATTGTTTCGCGATACGATTTAATTAATGCATCTATTATCGATGTATCATTGACGGTCAGCGGTCTTTTGGCTTCCTAATTGGCCGATTACGTGAAAACGTACAGGAAGCATTCAAAGGTATCGAGATACTTGTGGAAAAATAGAATGAAGCTGAAGAATCATTAATATGTAAATTATAAAGTACCCGTATATTCAATATTATAACAGTATCCACATAAATCTGTTGTCCATATCCAGCGCGTCTTTCCATCGTTATTTTAATTAATTTTAATATTCATGTTATTATTGTACCTATTTGTAGTAACTCGATTCCATATGCATATGCTATAAAATCATTTTACAATTAAAATTTGAATTTTGGGTAGAATGCCAACCAAACCGTGAATACTGCATTTACGATTAACACCAATATATATTAAGACCAATTATTATACCTTTTATTTTTAAATTTATTATGTTACTATGTGGCGCTTATAAATAATTTTAACAAATTTTTATTCAAATCATCGTATCTTAATTTTGCGTAAACACAACGTTCTGTTCGATTTAATCGTTTCGTTAATAATCATCAGATCTTCTCCCAAATTTCATAAACAGGAGTGTGCCTCTCCGTCTGTCTAAGTGTCGACTAATACCACTTGCTGATTAAGCGCAGCTAAGATTCGCACCTGAAACAAGTTTATTCTCAAGCGACCAAAGTTACCGTACGATGATGCTCTTAGGAAATTTCTGCCAGCCTTCGCCGTGCCATAAACAAACCGTTCAACGTATGTATACGTAAAAAAGTTACGCGCTCTACCCGGCTTGCAAAGGAAGCGACAAAAAAGCGCTAACGACTGGCCATTATCGCTGGTTCACCGACCATCTAGATAGCCATGTAGTTGAAGTAATTTTGCGTAAAGCAAGCATAAATAAAAGCGTGAAAACGTGGTCAAACGTGGTCAAACGTGGTCAAACGGTAGGGATATATGGTTATCGGGGATACACACAAACGGGGTCCGAGTTACGGAGGTATTTAGGTTGAAACAGGTCGAAGAAGGGGATTGGACGAAACTAATTATACTTACATCAGCACACACAGCGTGTGTTAAACGAGGTGGCCAGGATAGGACGAAGTTACTTCGCTGCTACGTAACTTCTCCTATCGCGGCGGCACCGTTACCTACAACTTCCGGCTTATTCCGACCCTATGTCTGGACGATCCGACCAACTTTCGGAACGTGTTCCCCGTTACGCCAGGGACGAATATTTCCGTTCTCAGCATAAGACTGGGAAAGCAAACGACGTGTACCCATAGCTTCGGCGTTCCTCTTATTCGCATTTATCTTAGGCCTTTTTTCTGAAAGGGAGAACTAACGGGAGAGACAAAAGCAGAGGACATCGTACTATGGAATTAAACTCGTTTATCCTCCGGTTGAAACCGACTCATCAGGATTTAATATTTCTCTCTCCTTTATTTCTACCGTCCGAGAATAATAGCATCGGGGAAAGAAGAAAGGGAAAAATGAAAGAAAGAAGAAGGAATCCTAGAAGACGGTAATTAAGAAATTGATGAGACGACCCAGTTTTTTGCGAAAAAAACCCCCGCTCTTGTGTATAGAAACACGCGACGCGGTGTTTCTGAATATTCAGCGGATCCTCATTAAATGCAAAGGAGCTACGAAACCGGAAGGAGCGTCCTCTGCCGCGGAGTTTCGGACTAAATAGAAAAGTTTCTAGCTGCGTGACGCCGCTTGCCACTTTCCATAACTACTACTTCCTCGTACAACAGTTCGTCCCTGTTCAATGGACTCACGAAATTTTACGAATACATATTCTGCCATTCGTTTTTCATCCTGCCCAGCCGGCGTTTAGTTTCCCCGACTCGCGAATCAAATTTAATCCCGTTCGACGATTCGCCGCTGGATATTTCGCTCGAGCGCGGGCTAAATACGCATCGCTGGTCGATTCGCTTTATGCAAACAGTTTCACCTATATACCAGAGAATTGCTGTAGTAAATTATATCACTTCTTGGAAAGCATAGAAGAAGCTTATCTCTTATGCGCGTTTAGCAAACTTCGTCTGATATCCTCGTCTTGCGAAACAGTAAGGAAAAGTAACCTAACGAACGAGATCGAGTCTCTGCGATTTCCATTCGGAAATCTGAAATTGCTAAAACAATTACCGATACCTATCGGTATTAACAGAAACGGTAGAAGAGCACTGCGAGCTATTAGGACACGTATTTGGAGATAAGAATCGCGTTTACATTCTCCTTGGGCGCATTATCGTAGCTCAGTGGTGCGTTAAATAGAACAAACGGAGAATGTACAAGAGACTACGGATGGAACAAAGAAAGAAAGTTGTTTAGGAAAGTTGGGCCGGTGCCGCAGCGCGCGTTGCTTCGCTATCTTACCGGGTCAGCTAACTTCCGGTTACTCTACTTTCGACTAACGACCCATCTAACTTCGGGATGCTCAAAGAGTGGACCAGAACGTCTGTCGCAATGCTGGCGACGATGCAATTACTCGGGCGCACTTCGTGCTGTGCAACCAGCAATTTCCAGCGATGGCGTTAACGAGAGTCCCGGAAAGGGACGATGCGCGAGAATCTTAATGAAATTGTCAAGTGTCGCGTCAACGTTAAATTTTACGGCCTGCCCTGACCGCGAAAAAAAGAACGCGTATTTCATGCACTGTGTTTCGTCCGACCACCGACGTCGAAACGGTAGAAATTTATACATTTAATTAAACACTCTTGTAACGTTTCATTGGAACACACAATCGTTTATAAGTATAACAGCTCCTGGTCCCGTATATAAAACTCTAAACTACCAAGGACACGAGTAATCGTGTAGAATTGTGCAATTCAAGCAAAGTCGCCACACGTAGAGAAGATTTGTTAAAATTATTTGTAACAGTTATTATACTTATCTGCAAAGGTACATTTCATCGCCTGAACGATAGCAATACATTAACGTTTATCTACAAAGCATAAATTTTTGCAGAAAGAATTCCTTTCCATAATTGGTATCGATCGCGTCTGATAAACTACCGGTTTATACTACTGCCTGGTCATAGGGGCTCATCGCTGTTCTGCTTAATCACAAACGTCCGCCACTAAAGCACTTAGAGAATCTCTTCACGTCTCTCGACCTCGTAGATAAAGAGAACAAGGTCTCGTTTAATTAGGTCAGTGTAGGTAGGTTCGTTTGAATTCGCGTGCCATCTTTCACTCGTATGAAAAGTGGGCAAAAATAAGTAAGCCGGAAGGGGAAGGTTAGCCCACGGGAGGCGGATAAAAGACGCGCAGAAATGGTCGGTTTAAAAGGCTCGATTCCACGGTGGGTAGGAGGCGGGAAAGTCGAGTCTCCAGAGCATTTGCGGACGTTTCGAGCCATTAGGTGAGGCGGTGCAATTAACACCGTCGCCCATCGACACCCGCAAAGTCCATTACGATGCCTTCGTTGTTTCCACCCTCCTGTTTTTCCTCCGTAAGCATCGCTGACGATCGTTTGCCCGCCATCTACCCGGCAAATCCTCCGATTCTCGATTAACGCTTGCAGCTCGCTACGTTGGGAATACGAAGACCGGCGAACTTGATCCTTCGCGTTGTGCCCCTCTTTCCTTCGGCAAACAAGATCGATCTATCCGATATCTTTGCCTCACAAAATCATGGATACATGTCATTACACGATACAAATATAGAGTGATACGGGTTTCATAATTTTGTAGTATAATCTAGTATGGTGTATAAATATACAGGGTGATCCGTAATACTTGGTACAGTTGATCACGAAACGAGAAAGAATAAGGCGAAAATTTTCCGAAAAAAATCGAGTTTCCGAAATTTTCTTCAACAGGATTTGCTTAAGTATGTATGTAAGAAATATGTCGAAAGTATAGAGTACAGTTTTTCATAAGACGCTGTGTTTCCGAGAGAAACAAATTTGAAGATGTATCATGCGCGTGTATCAGACCAGTTCTTAACTGAACATATTCAAACTTGATTTGCTTTGAGATGAGATCTTAAAAGGAAAAAGTTCATTTCACATGTATAATAATCTACCGCTGATTGTTTTCTCGTACCAAATCGATAGGTTAACAAAGATTATTATACTTGATAAATTTCCGAATTCGATTTTCTCAGAAACAAAATATGAAAAAATGTTATTTCGCATTTTCGACTTGTTTTTCCACGTAGAACAACCACGGTAGCCAATTGTACCCATCAACGGACTGTACGGACCACCCTGTAGAATATATCCGGTCTATCCGGTCTTCTATATTTTTATTTAATTTTTAGCTCGACGAACAGGAATTGAGTAGGAAAAAAATTGAGGTTCCGTGTTTCGCATAAATTCCCAGTTTTTTTATCCTCGAAGCTATCCGGCGAGAAAGAAACTTGGGCTCAAACCGCGTAACAAGTAAGAACGCGTAGCCCTGGCAAATGATTTCGCCGTGAAAAACTGCAAACGAATTTTTTGTCCGGCGGACAGTCGAGATCAAAAGAGCAGAGGTTTTTCTCGACACTTGGAGCAATGGGTTGGGTGTGAGTAGTCGTGGAATAAGTCTGATTTGTTGCAAGATTGCGAAAGGAAAGTCGTCGGTAGTAGATAGTAACGAGTCAGCTTGGAACGAGGGACGAAGGGAGCGAAAGAGGGACGAAAGAAAGAAAGGGAGGAAAAGGAGGAAGAGAGAGAAGAGAAGAAGAAGAGAGAGGCGATTGGTAGGTAGTTAGGCAAAAAAGGAGGAGGGATCGATTCTTCTTCCTGCTCCCGGTGGTCTCTCCCGCGCACCTTCATTCTTCTTCTCCGTGTCGCTTCTTTTTTCTTTTAGTCAGCGTGACTTCTCGCCTCGGCTCGAACACCTTTAATGTCCCATGATACATTATACCTTTGGTACTCCCTCCGTGCCATTCGGGATATTTTTCCTTCCGCTTCTGCTCGACGCGTCAATTGATTTGTACAACGTACAGAGGCATCCATGCCTAGTGATCGATGGGATGTCCCTGGAGGGACGAATCGATTTTTATAGGACACCAGAATACGGGGAAAAAAGAGTACATTTTTCAAAATATAAAATTCAGGAATGCACTCGCAGAGCAGTATTTTCCGGTCTTACACAAGACGAATTTTGCACGCACGGTGATGTCTATTGGTTTTCAATTTTCGCGATTTTCGCGAACGTTAAACACGAAACGCGTTGAACGTCACCGGGACGCAGAGAAACACGTAAAACAGATATTTACGGAACAATTGTTTATTCAACAGAGCGAAACGCTGGCAAAATACACCGATATTAATTCCACTGGCAAGCTATTCAAAAGTACACGTTCGTAAACTGCTGACAGCTAGCGAAATATTCCATCGGTTTCTTTGTCTTGTAATTTCAATTTTAACTTGAATTACGCATTGCCACGAATCGATTGAAATCTATCAAAAACAGGTCCGAACCAACCTTTCAAATAAAAAAAGAGCTTTTCTCTCACGTACCGCTCTTGTCCATATGGATCTTTTGCTCTTTTTCTCCTTCTTCCATCGTCCCTTTTTCTGTCCAACCAACTCACCCCAATTCGAAGGTCGATTTAAGATAAAACACCGCGTGGAACGTCGATTTAAGCTGACTCGATCGTTTCGTCGTTAGGGTTGGTTCGTTAGGAATTTTAGGAAGGCGATCGGGAAAAATTCCTATGTGTCGTTAATCCTAATTTCTCTGGCTCCACCCCCTTCGAACCCCATTGTCGCATACGATTAAGCCGTGCTACGTAGCTCCGAGGAATAAAGGAATTTGGATAATGAAAGCACTTACACAACGAACCTGAATCCCGAAGATCTTTAATTTTTGTAAATCTTCGCAATTTTATCCAACTATATAATTTATAACTAAATAGAATTACGATTACGATTCGCCGATTACCTCAGAAACATATCGCTCGGTTGGCGGAATTTTACATCCGCAACAGTCTGCCGTTTCACGTGATTTTTAAATTGGAAACACGAAACATCGATTTAACCGGATGAAACGTCATCGAACGAGGGCAAGGATGGAATAGAGCCGAAGGACAATTAACGAGGCAGCTGCATCTGACACCAGCGGTGTCGCGTCTACTACTCGATCACTCCGCAATGATGGCTTTTCAAAACACACCTATATCGTTTAACCTATCCCTGGTATTGTGTGCCGTGTCAACATTTCCCCAATGGAATTTCCCTACTTCCGTTTACTTGCTGACAGCTTAGGAACCGATCGTTCCTGCGAAATTGGCTAATTCCAACGCTTTCCTCATCCTCCTACTCATTTTCCTACTTTGGATATAAGTATCACCATATTTCAAGCTTTCGCATCCTGCCCGTTTCCAATTACTTGCCTCCATCTCAGTTCAACGTTTCGCCAAGATATATGTGCTACCTTTTCTTCGGTCCTCTCATTTCGCCACAATTCCTTCGGCATTCTTCACCTCCCTATATTTTTAACTATGACTTGGTTCTTGCCTTTAATTTATAATCGGAGCTTTCATGAAAGAATACTCGCCGCGATATTAACGCAGAGTCGAGAGATCAACTTACTACTGCAATTAATAGAACGTGCCGCAAATGAAATTGTAAATGTCGTAGCGGACTCCTGCTGCCGAGGAATCCGGTATGTATTCAAAACGCCTGAAACACGCGTCTCCGAATTTAAAATTAAATTCAATAGTTATAGTGAATATTCGAAGGACAAACTTCGTCTTTTTCATCTTTGGAACACTCGAGTCAGGGATGAAGCTTCTTCTTCCTCGTCTTGTCTTTCTGCGCTATTATATCGATTTTGTTATCATTTTCGTTAGTATTATTTTAGAAAAGAATTTTAGCTTTAATTATTATTCTCGCGATATAATGATCATACCCACGTTCCAATATTCTGTATCCAGGTGTGACCAGTGACATAAAATCGTCTCCTCTAGATTTCACGCGGCAGCTGGACGATAACGGAACATCCGGCGCTTAGACACGTGACGGAGGAATACGCTAAAATAGATTGCGTTGATAGCAGTGACGGGGGACGAAGTATGCTAAAATGATTACGGATGTGCAATGACGCGTTCAACGATGGGCTTGCTCTCGGCACTGATTTAATTGTACGAAACTACTCGGCGACACGCACTCGAGCGGATGCGCACACATCTGTGCTGCGTACGCGAACTCTACGTGTCACCGTAGTGGCATCGTTTAATATAGAAACTGGCGTGTTCGTATCAGCGTCACGGATGAAATTTCATAGCATGTTACGGTGGGCAAGGTTATAAATCAAATCCACCCCCGTGTATGCTCGGCCATACGCTTTTTACCCCTTCGTGCTTTCTTTCTCCCTCTCGGCGATCGGTATTCGAGATATCATCTGTTTCCTTTTTCGTTCGATAATCAACTATGAATCTCACTTATTCCCTGAAAGGTAGTGCTCACAAAAATATTTTTAATTTATAAGATTTCAATTGTAAACATATATTTAATAAAACATATTAGTATACAGCCATCTTAAGGTATGCAACAAGGTATTAAATATGGTTCCATACTGAATGTTGGGCTTTGTCAATATAATGAAATCATTCACTGCTTACATACTTTCGTGAGCTCTGCATAACTCATACTAAATCGCTTTCACTTGGCTAGTTTTCAGAGATACATCGGATGAAATTTAGACGTGATTGGACTGTAAAAGATAGAACTTCCAAACCATGCTTCAAGAGGATTCGAATTCGCATCACAGTTTTAATTTACAGTTGCAAGCCTCCTTCTAGTATATAACGGATGCACGTGTTCACCGGTTTCGTAAAATTGCAGAAAATTTAATATTTCACCGGAAAGGGCAACGCGTGAATGCAGTACGAAAGAAAACGGGAAATGGTTTCCTGCCACGGCCCCCGACCAATATAGAAACCCGTGACAAATTGGCACGGGAATTGACCGGAAAACTCACGATTTTTCTAATTTCGCTGCGAAGAATTTCGACATAAATCAGATCGCGTTTGCACTTACGGAGTTTGCAAAATGACCAGTATACGTTTCACGTGGAAAATTATCGGATAAATCTTGCTCCTTACTTACGAGAGAAGAAAAATGGAATTGGAAAATAATAATATAATAGCGATATCCCGTACGAAAATATTTGCGATATTAAATAGACATCTCAGTTTAAAAGAATGTTTCAACGTCGACAGGTGGGTGTATTCGAGGTTTTTTACGTTAGAGGGGTTACTATAAATGAACGATATAAAAGAAAGTTGAGAATAGCGTGATAATAATCGTTTATTATAAATAACTATTAACACGTTGTCCTGTCGGGTACATCATCATCTGACGAGTTTTGTTTCGCTTCGTTCATTGCTTAGGAATCCATGCAATAGTATACGTTACAATGGAGCATTTTATCCAGTTACTTAGGAATTACAAACATTTACTTTTAATGCGATTATTCGTGTGACGATTATTTACAGATAGAACGATCATCGGTACTGGCGCTGTAATTCGACCAGTAATTTTACAACTAACCGTAATTATTCGCTGATAAGAGAAATGGGACAATACTATACGAGCAGGAATCCAAGCGAGATCGCGTTTTGAATCGCGACAGCTTGGGGGATTACTGCGTCTTCGATAATGCCGGTTATAATCGTCGGTTTCTTTTTTTCCTTCTTTTTTTTTTCTTAATTATATCAAATGCAACGGTATTTCAAGTTATTCGAATGTCCGTAGTTTGCCCTCTTTAATTTATGGAAAATTACTGGATTTAATACCATCTTTTCTTCCGTTCTCTTCGCTCTCAATCGCTTTGATACATTGAAATCTTCTAAAATAGAAAAAGGAAATGGAAAAGGACAATACAAAGGAAAAGATAAAAGAATGCTTGAAAGAGAAAAAAAAATGTATCGTCGCTCGATATGCAGATCTCAATTCTTTTTAAAATGAAGGCTGTTCGATATAAATCTGGTCTTCTTGTTTTTTCGATGAAGTCGTCGAAAGGAATTCGGTATTGAAAAATATGCAATCGTTTTTAAGCCGAACACGTCATACTATTATTTCCGGTAAAAAATACAATACGGACCGTAATCAATACAGGCACGATAAATATTAAATCACACTGCGCACACGTATCAAGTGCTAACTGCATGATGCGTTATAGAGCAATTTTCCGCATTGTTTTCTACTCGTAAATCGGGGGCAATGCGACGCTGAGCTAAACGATTGAGACGATTTTGCAAGGAAAAAAATACAGTGAATAGCAACGAGGAACGAAACGAAATGTCATATAACGGAAAAGCGATTCGCATAAAATTACGTCGTATAGGTACATATTCCACTCATATTTACGAGTGACTGTTACGCTGTTTTTCGCTAAATAAAGTTCATATCGTTGTTTCGTATTGTTTTGCGTTCATTATCAACATCGTCTCATTTTGCTGGAACACATGTCGTTTAAAGTCAGTCGCATTGCTATTGGGGTGAGCGGGGAGGGGGGATTACCGGCTACGTAAACGAGGAACACGTATAATAAATATCGAATAACAGTTGTTACTTATGATAATACGAAGTAGTAGAATGCAGCGTACATATAGCATAGCAGTTGCCACAGAGAGTACCTACTACGTACGAGTTTGTCACATTCATACTAGATTTTATAATCACTAGATATTCCTTTTCCTTTCTTATCGATTCAGCCTACCCATTCATTTCTTTCATTCCTCCACACTCATTCTTCGTATCCATTCTACTTTACCGGTTCTTTCGTCTCGTTGTCTCTCGCGCATTTTTACTTTTTTATCGTACCTCTCATCAATATGTATCTCATACACGCATGCATACATTTATTCCCTTCGTTTCTCGGATTTTCATTTTATCGATATCGTCATGTGTTCAACGAAAAGATACAATAATCTTTCATTCACCTAATCATCCGTCAATAAACTGAAATTTGCCCATGTACTAGGATTTCCTTTCATCTTCGGTCCGTCCGTTATTTGTCCGTCATAACACAAACAATATAGACTTTTTAAAATGTCCAACAATGTCTATTAACATCCTTTAGCTATTCACACACTTTCGAAACCATCTTCTCCATCTCAACGTCCGTGTCGATGTCGTGGTGTACGTGATTACTAGCACTGGCATTGTTAATAGTATCGACAGAGTTAGTAATTGGCGTGCTGGTTGGAGGTAGCATTGTCGCTGATGGCGTGTCCAAACACGGGGTGCCAGGAGTGCTGGTAAGTTCGATCGGCAAGTCTGGTGACGCGAGTGGTTCCACCAAATCCTCTAAACCTTCAGGAGTTGGCAGTTTACTCAGTTCTTCTCTCAACAAACTGTAATGTCTCTGTAAGATAGTATAAAATAAGATTGCAACACGTTACCCTAACATACCTAAGTTGAAATAATAGCATATGTAAAACTAATTAATTACCCTTAAAGCTAATGCGTTCAAAGAAAGAGTGCGGCCGATCCTGCGATCTGATCCGTATAATTCCATATCCCTTATCCATCCTTCTAGTTGTGCAACAATTTCGTGCCTTTTTATCCAAAAGTGAGTGTGTATAACCTATAGTCGCCAAACACGAATGTAAGAATCCAGTTTTTGCATAATATGCGAATATCCAAATGTAATTACCTCTTTGAAACAAGGACATGGATTACGTATTTGATCAAGCATCGCCCACTTAGCAGTAGCCTGACAAATGTTCACATTGTATTCCAGACTAGATTGTGCCCCACTCGCCGTACCTCGTGATCGTTCGTATCCTGGTTCGTTGAAATAAGGTTCTGATACCAAAATCAGCGATTGTATTGATACTAAGACCTGTTTTAACATTTAGTTAGTTAGTGATCCAAAACGCAAACTTGATCTACGCTTTATTAATATTAACACTTACCTGCAGGAAACTACTAGTATGCGCATTCCATTTTTCTTCAGGACGACCGTGCCAAGTATTCAATACACTCAAGCAGACTTTTCCATCGTTGTACAAATTTGGGTTAAATCGTACGGTATGACGACCTGTAGTTTCTAAGTTTATTAACATCGGACTGTTAGGATAATCCGGAGGAAAGTACACGTCAAACTCGAAACACCCGTTGGCATATGGTGTTTCCTCCGGCCCTGTTATGAGTACCTAAAAAAAGAATTTCAATGTTCACAATACAAAGTATAATTAATAATTATGTTACGTTAGTTATTTGTCTCATTCATTCATGTAGTTACCTTCATTACATCTAATCTATCTGTGTCGCACCTAACGAAAACACTACTACTGTACGACAAAGGTAGCGCCGTAGAAAGTGTGACAGCTTCTTGAGCTAATCTCTTGACCCTCATGGGGTGACTTCTTTCGCCAGCTGCTCTCATGGTGGATTCAAAATGATATGAAACAGCAAACTTATATCCACCAGCTTCTGGATTTTCAGTAATCATCTCATATGTATCTACAATTGTAAGTAATATATTAACATAAAATAATATATGTATATAAAAAATGATAAGATCTAAAAGAAACACATTTTCTTACCAAATTGTAAATTTTTCATAACTTCTATGTATCGTTGTTCGATAGAAAGCAGAGGTAATTCTGGAGCTGTGGGACTTGGACCAGGTAGTTCTTCTTCGATTCCTGACAATCTAGAGGTAGCATTTTGCACTATAGTAGCACTCTCTTGAATATCAGGGATCAATGTCGCTAGACCTTCGTCTTGCTCAGTATCGTCAGGATACTTGAATAACGTCTTCGACTTATTACTCCTAGTGCGATTAATCTTGTGAACGTACGTATCCACGCAAACTCTCATACCGGATAAAAGTGATACAACGGATGGATCGCCAGACTTTCCGCCTCTAGGTAATAAAAGCGGAACTAATTGATTCGATAAAGCCATAGCTCTGAGCAGTTGCAATACTGCTCGATACAAAGGAATGTGCCTCGCCATGTCTAACACCGAATCGTTTCTCAAATACGAAGACAGGGCTGGAAGTAAACAGGATCGGGCTAGTAGATCGGGAAAAGATGCTGGCAGTTCTCTTTGTGTTTGTCCACCGGAGCCAATGTAACTTGCTAAAACTTGCAGTAATACTGTAACGTGCTCTTCTTCGGATCTCTGTCGCATCAAAGCTTGTTCGACATTCCACGACTGTTGTGTAGACCCGGTACCAAATCCTGTACCTTTCGCCCAGTACAAATGCGAATTATCGTCGCTACGTCCTGCTTCACCCTGGTTGCCAACTACTTTCTGCTCCGAATTTTCGTTCTGGTTCGTTTGGTGGGTAAATACGGCTAAACAATTCAACAACAGAAGCATAGCACCCACTTCGATGGTTGTTTTACGTAAAAGAAGACCATCGTCTGTGGTCGCAGGTGTAGCATCAAGTAATTGCTTTAACACTTGGAATGGCAAGGTTGGTAACAACGCAGCCAACGGTGACGTTAAAACGTCTCCACCTTCGCCATCGTCCGAAACGCCTAATGCAAGACGTAACAAACACTGTGCTCGTTTTCGGTCTCTTAATAGTACTTCCGCATAACCTGGAAGTCTGAGGAACAAACCAAAAGCAGCAAGGGAATGTGGTGGCACGTAAGCAGCTGGTGATGATGCCCATGAAGAAGAGTTATTTCCACTTTCTTCCACGACTTCACAAGCATCGTCGCTGATTCCTAATTTGACCCACTCCTCGTATGTTTGTTCTGGCGAAGGTAACGGGACGGGTGGTGGTCTAGAATCCGGATACACAAGCGGTAAATGTCGAGCTAACACCGCTAAACCACCACCTGCGCTGAACACTCCTAATGAACTTTCTATGCTTCTATAATTTAATAACTCGCTGTCGTTTTGTTTCGTTATGTCATCTGGAAGATAAGAGAACAGTTATCTATAAACGTTCCTCCAAACTAATGACTTTCACTTAATACATACCTTTTGAATCTTTATTACGTTGACGCAATATAAGATGCAAACAAGGTTCTGATAAAGATATTCCGCTATCTTCGGCAATAGCCAAAAGCTGAGCAATGGTCAACTGCGGTGGTAAAGGAGTATTTGGACGTGATGAATGTATCAAATATTGTTGATTAGTAGGATTGGTAGAATTCTGCTGAACATTATTAGTCGATGTTTTGCTCGTACTAGCCGCTCCGTCTATTAATACGAAATTTCAAGTAGAATAATTAAAATTTGCTCATATGTCATATATTATAATATAACATAAATAACGAATGACTTGCCAGAATTTATTCGCGACTTTCTTATAACAGGACCACGAGCTTGTGATCTGTTAGATGCCTCCTTAGCCCTCTTGTCTTTCGCTGTATTTCCCGCAGCTACGCTAAGAGTATCTACTATGAAAGCCATACCAGATTCCCAAAGCTCTCTAGATCGATTATTATTCGTTCCAGTTTCATTACCCTTATATGTATTTGGCAACAATAAAAAAAGCCATGTACCTTTGAAAAACATTCCAAATTTTATTAGAACCATATTGAGCATATGATTATTACTAATTGAAGAAAAGAATACTGAAACTTAACTCACCAGAGACTTGTTGTAATATATCCGCAACGGTTGATTGAGTAGACATGTACAGTAATTGATGATAATGACCGAGCGGATGAGCTGGATGCGGTGGCATAGCCAACATGCTATAATTGACTGCTGTATTTGAAACTTTCATCGGTGCATCGGAAGTTACAGACACTAATACCTTTTCACCTTCCAATAATAATTGCAAAATCAGTCGTCTCGTGAAACCCGAAATTCCATGAAGATAGCGCACATCTGTCCGACAAAAATGTTGTATACTACATGAAATAAAATAAATCTAAACTAAATTAAAAATAATCGTCTCTTACTGGAAGTTGTTCGTTGTTGAGAAATAACGTCGGTTAATAACTCGGCTAATAACTTTTGATTTTCAAGATGACACCAACAACACCTAGATAAAAATTTAATCATTGCACTTTCTAATGATGCATATGATATACTTGTTTTAGAACATCTGTAAAATAGAAATCTTTTTAGTATCAAATTTTCTTTTATATTTGTACCATAAATGAAGTGTGTATAACTACCTCAAAGAGGATAAAGATGGATTTTCTACGGGTCGATTACTGAGAAGTGAAAGAAGGGGTAACCAAAATCCACGTCCTTCTTTACCAAGCCAATCACGCATTCTACCTTCCGAGCAGACAAGGGTCAAAAATTCTAACACCATTGCTATACTTTCCGGTTCTGTCATACACAACTCACCTAAATAATGATCATCATAATACCGTTTATAAAGATTGTAAAAAAAAAGTTATTAGATTGTAAAAATTACAACTTTTCCAAATAACACACTTACCAACATAATTATTTGTATCCATGGAACTTTCACCAGCTTTATCATTATCAGTTAAACTTCCTAAGTTACTTTGACAGCTACCCTTCGTTGATATTCGTCTACTTTGCGGTTGCTCTGGTCGTGAACTTTCCAGATTACAAAAATCTACATAGAAGTATCGCCCTTTAGAAATTTGTCCAATTCTAGAATAATAATCTCACAAAATAATCTCTCACCGATAATTAACATTGTCAACGAAGCAGGAAGTCCAGAATCAATCAATTGTTGAATACCCGGTGGAGACCGAGCGGCTGCAGCTACAGTAAGCAACTGCCCTTCTGTTAAATTTAATCGTTTATATTCTGATAACACATAACGATAGTACCATTCTTCGCCATTAAATTCACTCTTCCTATCATCTGTTTGACTCTCTCTTTCCTTACGATCATCCGATATAGATGCAGAATGATCTGTTGCCATATTAGGTACCAAAATTCGTACTCTTTGAAGAAGCAAAGGGAATAATGAGGGTCTCACGTAGCAAAACGCACAAAGAGCAGAATCAATCGCCTGTTTTAAGGCAGAACTCGTTCCCAAAACCAAAGTCCACTGATACAAAGCACTAATTGAAAAGATAGCTTATATTAAAAACTATCAAATGGAAAAAAAATTAAATATATCGAGAATACAACTTACTTAAAAAGTTCGTCGGTCAATAAAGCCTGTAAATCATAATTAAGATTTTGCTGTTGATGTGCTTCCCATATAATAGAAGACACACAATGAATATATACAGCAGGCGGATTAATAGCATTAGGACCATTACTGGGCCGAGAAATTCCATTTACTGCTGATGCATGGAGCCACGATAACACCGCTGTCATACGAGCTTCCGTGCAAGAATCTTGAATGGAACATAGTTGCTGCAATAATTCTACAACCAATTGGACAGTTGATGTTTCTTGTGTAGTTGTGGCACCTGTAAAATACCAACCGGTTCGATTTCAATTCATGTATTCAGAAAAATACACTTGAAAAAAAAAGAAAAGAATCGATTCCCAAGAAAAGCAGTACCTTGAAAGAAAGAAGTAGACCTGTTGTTGAGTAAAAGACCAATGAGTCGAAGTCCAAGCTCTCGAGAATGTAAGCCTAGTTGCAAAAGAACCCTCTCCAGATTGGGAGTAAAAAGAGATGGTGCTGGGAGTAACAGAAGATTACAACATGCCTCAACCAGTCCTTCAACTGAAGCCGCAGAATTAAGCACTTTAACAGCAAGATTGCTGTTCAACGTGCTTACGGATAGACATTGATGCAACAATCGCAACCAACCCAAGCTAGACAGATACGTTAAATTGATACGTAAAATTGTATTTGGACTGATGAAATCATAGAAGTGTTCGCTTCACAGTGAATACGATTGAAAATTATATCAATAAATGTACGATTTAGGCAATCAGTAAATAATTACCTTGTCTTCGTAAGTTGTTCTTCGTCTATTGTATCGTGATTCGTTTTTATTTCACCGAATGCTGTGGTACCTAATAATCTAATCTGACTTAAACTTATATTTCTTGAGTCGCGCGGCTTGTATAGTCGTACGAGTACAGATGTTGCTACTTCTGGCTGAGATAAAGTGATACGAATAAATGTCAAGCCTGCCGTAGGCATCGGTGGACAAACAGGTGTTAGAGGACTGTTACTTTCTCTCGAAACTTCGATAGCCACAGCCGACGGACACGCTATAAGATAGTAATATTATAATATCAAAATATAGCATGTACTGTCCATTAATATTGTGTTTATATATCTTACTAGCTAAAGACGTAAGATGCGGTTGAAGTTCCACTTTTCTCAATAATATAGCACAAGGTAAAGTGATCGCAAGATCAACCCATGCCTCATCAGGGAAACAGTGATATAACCATGCAGCTGTCCTGGCTCGCTTATGTGGCGTGGAATTTTGTATGAGAACATCTGCCGGTTGTGCAGCAGGATTAAACCAAGATATAATACCCAAAGGAGCAAAGTTTAATAATCCATCTTCATAAGTCTCTAGAGTATTCATGGACTTTTTGCTACTTGAAGACGCTACTGGTAACACATTAGGAACATTCGAAAGATGTTCCATTACTAATGCAATCACATCAGGCGAAGCAGAGTTAGTGTTGCCACTGTTACTTGATTTTACTAAATTTTCACAAAGTACTTTCACTCCACCCATCGCTGTAAACATTGCCAATGATACTTCATTGTCCAAAACCCTTAAGATATACCAAAGAAGAGGCTCTGACAATTGCATAACACCCAACTGTCGATTTAATTCTCTTTGTTCACATGCTGCAGAAAATATAACATATTAAATATGAAAACATGTTCCTCCAGAAATTGAAATTCCTGAAAATAATGTGACTTACAAGAGGAAAGGTATTGATAAAGTGGATTGAGAACTAAAGAGCGATTGCTTGCTTTTTTAGTAAGAGTAGTCAAAAGTTGAAATGTAGCGTCTGGTATCGAAGCGGGATCACCAAGTTCAGTTGCTGTTCCTGCACCAGCACTTTCACCTAAAAGCATAGCTAGAGATGAACCGGTACTATGGCCTAGAGCTCCTAGCAAACGCATCATGGTAGGTTCATGTTGCAAAACTGAAAATCATAACATTTCATTAATTAATATTTGATTAGAACAAGCTTATTGCATTTTGATACATACCCGTATCTGCAACACATCGTACACGAGGTTTATTAGATGTACATTGTTGTAAGCGTGATGAAGACTGTTGTTCTGCAACTTTACTTTCATCCGTTTGTGAAATATTTACTTTCATTTGAGTATCATTGATATCAATATTTGCATCGAAATTTGTTTCACATAGATCGATTCTTATTGGGCCGTCAGATCGACCTGGGCAGGGCTGGAAATATAAAATATTGTAATATGAAAATAAATTCTAAATATCTATTCGATATGAAACATTTTAAACAATAATGTGTACCTCTGGTAAAGGTGTTTGAATAAGTCGGTATACTAATTTAATAAGAGCTACGACTAAAGTATCCCATGATGTAGGATGATCTTGTCTGGTATCTCCACCGAATACACAAGCAAATAAACTTCCAAATCCTCCAGATGAATTTGCTAAATCACCAGTGCCACCACATTGAGCTCCAACTGTTATAAAACAGGAAAATGGAAAATGGAACTATATGACAATTCAGTAATATGATACTTTATATTGGTTCATAAAAGTACCTTCAGAACCCCTAACATAAGTAGAAACTAGCACTCCAACGCATTCTGTTATACTCATTGCAGTTCCTAAATCTGTGTTGGTAAAATTTAGATTTGTTAAGGATGTTATAAGTTTGTACTGTGCGTCTAAGGGTCCTCTTCTTGTAGACAGAGCTCCACCAGGTTGTACAAGTTGATATACTACCCATAGCAAGAGTTCCTTTAATGCATTCCCTAAAGTACTGCCAGGCGTAATCACGTCGCATCTCATTTTTAATCTAACTAAAAAATATTGTAGTGCTTGGCAAACAGTAGGTCCAGCCTAAAAATCATATATTGAAATACAAAATTACAGAATATTGCAAAGTATCTAATATTTGAGAAGGCATATCAACATACCATAATATATTGTTTGTCCATAGCGTTAACATTTAATCCGCTTCCAGAAAGTAAACGCAAAAGCATAGGACCCATGTTACGTTCTTTTACAATACATCCGGCCATACCACCCAGAAGACCCTCTAGTGGTTGTCTACTATTTGCAGCTTCTGCAGGATTTGTCTGTAACGGTTGATTATTTGCCAGAGTCAAACATTGGAGAGCGAGACACCAGGCTCGTAAAGAAACTCCTGGATGCCTACAAATTGATTTTTATTACTGAAAACTTCAAATAAAAAATGATTATTGTTAAAATGAATTTTGTATTTACCAAGATAATGCAGATATAAGATTTGAAATAGCTGTTGAACTTAAAGGTATAACAGGTGTAAGTGAAGGATCAAATTGATTTGGGGAATTTGATTGTTCTGTAGAAGCATCTAAATTCAATGTTAGCCAAAGTTGAAGGATAAGTTCCAGATTTGTTTCCACGCTCTGTTGCGAAATAGAAATAATTTTTAGTTTACCCTTTAGTTCACTGGGTATAAGTAGTGGATATTATATGAGTAGTAGCGTTGCTGCTTAATTAATATTACCTGTAAATATAATTCCGCGAATATTTTGTCAAAACATCTCGTTAACATTATTAAACTCGAAAAAGTTGTGTCAGGCGAGTTCCAAATGTCTTGACTTCTCTCATTCCAGTTAGGTTCTGCTTTGGAAGTTGATTGTTGAGGATATCGACTTGACTCTGGTGGAACCTTTTATATAAGAAAATAAAAATAAATTTTATCCAAATTATGCTAGAAATAAATATAAATTAAACATCACCAACTTACATGTATTGTGGTACTTATACTATAAGGTAAATTATACATGCTGAACATAGACAATATCCTTAGTGATAACTCTATTCCCATTTCCACCCCATATTCCAATCTTGCATCCATTGCCAAAGAAATCCTATAAAAATTTTCAGTTAATTTAATATTTCGAACAGTTGGATTATATTCAAGTATTTACATATATATTACATACCCAGATATGTCTACATTCTTAGGTAATGGATGACCTTTCTTCAACGTATTTCTACCACGTTCTAAAATATCATCTAAGAAATCTTCAAATTCACTGTCATCAGACTCTAAAAGGGAAGGCAAAAATCCATTGGACTTTGATGTTGATGCAGCTGCAGACATCACCATTATACCATCTTGAGCATCTTCTTCTCCTTCACCTTCCGCAAATCCTTCATCATTACCAAGTGGAACAGTAGTATTACTTGTTTCAGCAGCACTAACATATTCTTCTTCTGGTGTTCGACTCTTTTCCGTAACAAGAGATTCGAAGTTTTCCTCGGAAGGACTTCCTTCATGAGTAGAACACGTTTTTGGAATTAATTTTCCACCTGCAAAAAGATTAATGAAGACCAAAAAGAAAAATACATATAAATAATAGATATTACAATCGTATTTCAGAGTAGTAATGCAATAAAAACTGTATTATACCTTCTAATAAATCCTGCAAAAGGCACGAAACTGCATGCGAAGACCAGGCCGCGTCAGAAGTACCCGTTGCCAATCTGACTAATTTTAGGAGCTGTTCTTCACTCATAAGCTCACACAAGCTAATTGCAGGACGTGTAGATATCACTAGCCTAGCGACTACCTATATGGTACATGATACAATAATTCAAACAGTTGCCCCATAAAAAGCATAAAGCTTATTATATATTAAAAATTATCAACTATATCTACAAGCTAGTAATGTTTTGATTGTAAATCATAGTACTAAGCATTGGTACAAATAGAGCATTAATGAACTAATTTTATCAGTTATATTTCGTTTATAAATAAATAATATATAATGAAGATAAAATTTATAGTACTTTTTACATCAAAAAAGAAAAAAGGAAACAAAACAAAAACTCGACAAATACATATCATATTTTTGAATTTCCTTACCTTGCAAGCTAATAGGAACATATCCACATTAGCAGAATTATATAAAATAAGAGCAATGAGCCCACGTGCAACAGGCAAAACATGTTGATGTGATAAGTTGGATATATATTCAACATCCGCGTCCGTTGTTTCCGATTTACTGGAACTTATATAATACATTTAAGTTATTATAAAATCTTAAAAAGAGATAGATGAAACTGTTATATAAATTTCCATTACAAACCTTGCGTTTGCTTGTGATTGTAAACTACGGGAAGTATGTTGTGTATCACTTTTGCGAATACTAAGAATATCTTTGAAATGCTTGGCAGAATTTTGTCTTAATGTTTTCTTAAAAAACTGCTCCTGCGATTTTAATGTTGCTTTCATTTTATTACACAATGAAGCAGTATGTGAAAGATTAGTCCACCCCTTTAAAATTCATACAACATATTAACTCCTTAAATGCTTACTATATTTATTACTATAAGATGAGAGTACTTTCATACCTGCGATGACGTATGGAACACTTTTTTTGCTTGCTCTAACTCTTGAAGTTGTTGCTTGTGATGCATTATATGTTTCTGTAATTTTTTACGATAACTAAAAGTCAGAGAACGATTGGCATTACCGTATTTCCTCTGCATTGCAGATTCTCCTTGAATAAATTCCCAGCGAGATGATAAACCTTGTAAACGAATTTTTATGATAATCAACATTTAAAATATTGGTACTACCATCTATATGAAATATCCACGCGTATATGTAGTACCTTGTTCTTTAGTTTTTTCATTATTCTCTTCCAAGCAAGTAGGTGGTATCGCTATAGTATCCAAACATACTGACAGGAAAAGCAGTACCCAGCCAATAAGTGTTACGTCCAAGTGATTTGTATCTGATGTTTGAGGATTTGACAATGGTGCCAATAATTTGCCTAGCGTGCGAACCATAGCATCTATTACAGAAGATCTATTGACGCCAGCAATCAATGATTTACGTCCGAGAAGTGTTAGCAAAATAAATACTCTAAAAAATTAAACAAGGAATTTCCGATTTATATAACGTTTTTAATTTTTATTAAAAAGTTCTAAACACTACATATTGTCGTACCTGTCTTGTGGAAATATGTGCGTAGACGACGACGAATAGAGATTAATTAAAACATTAGACAAAAAATTTCCCCACCAAGGTTGATGACCAGCCATACGTGTTAGAAGTGCAACCGCTTGTAGTTGTAAACGCGGAGCTGGTGTAACAACACAAATCGAATGAAAAAACTTTTCACAAACGGTTGGTGTAAAAACATCGCATATTGATAACGGTATCTAAAAGAAAAAGAAAAAATATATATATATACAAAATTCTAAACGATCATAATGTCATATATACAATTATAGTACATAAAAATTAAGAAACATACGCTAGGTATTGGACCAATTTCATATACTGCAAACAGTAGAATATCGAGTAAAGTTTCTCCAAGGGCTCGCAATTTGTCAGTAGGTGCATTCGCTAAAGACATTGTAGGTATGGTTCGAGAACCTTTCCATGATTCCAATCGTCTCCATACACCTCGGACAACATTTAGTTGATGTTGAAACATTACGCATTCCTATAATATTCAACATGTACATTTTTTATGCATGTAATGAGTCTTTATATTAAAATACTTAATTTAACTTACTTGATAAGTAGCCAATATTTTTGCAGATGGCTGTTCTTTATTTTCATTAGGTACTTTATTAAAAGAAAGATAGTGTTGCATATGCATAACATTAGTAGTTTCTGAACACAACAGTGGATCTAATAGGCTTTTTAGTTTTTCAGTAGCTAGGCTAAATCTAGAAGAATAAGAGAATAAATGTTAATCATAAACTGTATAAAACATAATAAACAAAATTTATACTTCCAAACAAATATATTGTAAGTACCTGCACTGCACATCTTCTGCAAGAGCTGACAATATATTGCACTGCGTATTGATAGTAGCTTGTACATTAGAATCAAAGGTGTTGTCGCAAGCTACTGAACTACTATTTAATTCCGCATAATCTTCTCCAGGTAAGACCATCATGTGCCCATAGAAAATTCCTAATGGAATTTTACACATTGTAGGAGACATTCCATACCGACCTATGATTATAATCTGAAAGCAATAAGACAATTTTTTGTTATAATATAAATGAGTAAATAAATTAAGCTAAATGAAATGAATAAGTTCTTTTATTATAATAAAATATAGTGAATATTATTAAATACCTTTAGATATCTACAAACAGGTGGTGGTTGAAGATCACATACAACCAATGACCTATTTCCAATATCACCAGCAACAATGAGTCGTGTACCATCAACTTCTTCCTTTTTTGTCCATATATCTATAGACAGTGATGCTAAATCACTGCAGCAAGGAATAATCAAATCCGTAAGTAATACAGGTGATCCAAAATCGAGAATAACAAATCGGCGAGCACCAGAATGCATTCGATCGACCACCAGTGCCTGTTGTGGTGGCCAACACAATAATCTTCCCCATGGGAATGTAACATCTTTTCGCTGTAATATATACAGATAATAAAGAGAGTTCTTTAATAATATTTATTTTGATAATTGTTAAACATCTACTTCGTTTCTACTTTGTTATGAAATGGATCATAATCATTCAAACAAATACATGAAGATGCAAAAATAAATCAGTTCATCTTACAAAACAGTACATTAAGACTGAATATTTGTAAGAATTAGAAATTTGGGTAAAATCATTTTTTTAGATATCGCTCTATACAATTCACTTCCACATTCCATACATTTCATGGCAGAAATAATTTTTTTATTCAAGTTATTCCTATATTCTTACCCAAAATTTCATGGTGTAGGAGGGAATATATGCGTTTATATATATAACATTAAAAGCATTAAGTAGGAATCAATTCTACATGTCTCATTTAATTAAATCTATAAAGCAAAAGTGTATGCGCCCGCGTGTAAGTGTGTTTGTGTATGTGCGAAATAAAACTGGAAACGATATTATATTTGCAAAATTAAATCATGAAAGTAGATGTAGACAACCTCGTATCATTAAAATATTTGCGCGTGCGTGGAAATCAAAACAAATCATTCAGTACAATAAGACCTGTGTAACTGGATAGCGTTTTTATCACACCTATGTTTTATAAATCTTATAGATAAATATAAATGGGAAAATGTGCAATATGATAATATAATATGAAAATGACATTTATGTTAAATGCATGGTATCCTAAGGCTGTCATGCAATTTGCAATTTATGTATCTAGCTTTGTATCTGACAATTAACGAAATTATATAAACTCAGTTACAAACAGCATATTAATAAAGCTATAAAAATTTATGGTAACGACAGGAAATCGTCGAACTGAGAAACAGAAAGAAAAAGTGCAATTTTTCATCTATGTAATCTACCTTTTTAGAATTGCTGTCTTCAACTTTGTTTATAGTAGTATTGATATTTTGTACAGACGATTTTTCTTTCGTTACAGTAGAACTTAATATACGTGAAGTAGGCATATCATTTTGTGTATTATGCCATGTCTGATTGTTGATAGGCATATCGTTAGCTTCATCACAGTCTGATTGATCATCAGGTGTGAATATCAGTTGTGGAGCAGGGTTCTTTAACATTCTTCCTGTACATAGACTAAGTAGATCGCTTAACATAGGTGTTGGCTTAGCCTGAACATCTGCTCCTAACGATCCAGCATCCAAGTTCTACAATGTACAATGATTTCTATCTAGATTATGTTTCCTCTATTTGAAAAAACATCTATACCATTTAGGTTTAATGTTCAATGCTAAATGATTGTAACAGCTTTAACCCTTTTAATTAAAAAGCAGAAATTGGTAAACTCCCTGTTTCGTTTTACCATGTTGCTTTGTAGATAATGTTTGTTTGTTTTTACTAATGTGAGTATTGTCACGTTTACATCAAATTTGAAATAATTGCATGCTCCATGAAATCGTTAGATTTAGAGTGTAATAGAAAAAGGAAAACAGAAAAGATGTAGGAACTGTTGATATATTAATATAAAAAAGGTAGATAGATTACGAGAACTTACGTAAGTGTGATGAATGGTTTTGATGTCAGGTACACCATTGTTATTTGTAGCTGTGCTATCATAAAGAGGTGCTCCAATATTACTTGTATTCATGCATGGGTCAATTTTCTCCATCTTGGTACCATCAGAAGCAGCAAGACAAGTGAAATGGAGAGGCTCAACCTGAGGTTTTACAATTTTTATCCATTTTTGTAATCAAATATTATTGATATGCTATATTCTAGTTCTTCATAATATCAATAAATCACCTCTAAAAGTCCTTTCATATTATGATTAGCACATAAAGCCTTCAACTTGCTAGATACCACAAGTTCACTAGTTGGATGTGTAGGCAGTGTAAGTAGGTCCCTCAAATCAATAGCATCCTGAGAATACATGGAACTTGATGAAGCAGCTGACGGTCCTGTCTGTTCATTAGCTACAGCTGACACATATGTGGGAGGTATAGGACTATATTTGGGAGGCATCGGCGATTCTAAGTCGAACAATTCGGTCTCAAATGGAGAATTATACAAACCAAATCTATAAAAAATTGGAAACTTCTGTTGATGTTGTATTAAATCATTTCAATAAAACATATTACATTAAGATATTTAATCATACCTTGTCGCGAGTAATAAATGATATGGATTTACACGATTCGATATTTCAGCAGCTATTTGTTGTATTAAAGAAACACATTGTTGAGCAATACTGTGATTTCTATCTCGTATTAAAGTTCTATTTATTAATAATTGTAGCCAACGTAGCGAACCAGCCCATTCAACTTCTACTATTGATGGTAACAACATTACTAAAACAGACACCAAAGCTTCGTCGAAAGATTGAGATGGAGGATCATTCAAATTATAAAAACCACTGAAAACAATTTGTAGCATTATAGAATAAATTTTACGTATTATTTACGCAAAAGTTATTGCATCGTTAACTTACATATTACAAAGCATAATTAATTTTATACACTTGTGCGCTATACTTCGACCAGCATGCAAAAGGCAAGTTCTTAATAAATTAGATAGCCGTGCTTGTACTGAACGAATTGTTTCCAACTGGAAACTTTTTATTTCGATATTATTTTGATTGTTACGAAGTCTCGTCAATCTGATAGAGGCTATCCATACAAGAACATCTAATGCCAGTGATTGTGCAATAGGCGATCTGTAACATTTCAATGTGTTATAACGTTATGCGTATAATAAATATAAGTAATACCATTTATAATTGTTATAAAACTTACTTGTCAAGCGTCTCTAAACAAGCAACACTTAATAAATTTTCAAAGCAACTTTTAGATTCTAGCATAGCGCATCGCTGTGCCCTTTCATTTGGTATATTAGTAGGATATACTGTTCGAACGGTAATTGATATTTCATAAATACAATCACAACCTTAAATAAATATGGAGAAAAAGGAATTAATCACAGGAGTTGATATATATATAATAAATCAGTAAGAAAAATTGTACCTACCGATGTAAACGTCTAATTTCTTATTACTTGTACCTTCTACAAATCGACGCACTTCGACTATCCTCAACTTTTTAGATGTAGGAGGTTTGTTGTCTGATGAGTTTGTTTTCGATTTTGGCGTTGCCTAGAAATAAAGGAAAATGACATTTATCATGTATATTGTATTTAAATTTCAATACGCACTTTAAATAAGTACTTACATTATCTTTCGTAGGATCGATTAGAGCCTTCATATGAACAAGAAGCGTTCTGGCTTTAGAACGAAACAATTTTGGGCTAGTCAGTGTAACACAACCAGAACGCCAAGATAAGTCCAAACTACGATGTAAATCAATCGGTCCACATAAAATCTCCGTATTATGTTGCCGCTGAAACTCCTCTGTGACCACAGGATTTTCTCCCTTCTGCTCATTACCTATGTTAAAATCTATTCTTTCATCCACAGGAGTTAATAAAGGCTCATGATGACCAATTCTTTTAATATTTTGCTTTAGTAAAGTAATTTGAATTGATGGCAATTCTTGACAAACTGAATGCAAACTGTACCGTACATCTACATGACCAATACGTCCTGCAGCACTTCGAGGGAGAGTCAATTCAAATATGTGCTCGTCCCAAGTATTTCTATAATTTATAAAGTAATCAACAAAGATAAAATATAAAATAAAATTATACCTTCTAAATATCTGTATATATCTATATTTATACATACCGTTCATTATGTAAACGCCATGTACGGGTATGGTGTTGATCTTCTGACTGATGAAAATGCTGGGGATGACGACGCTGTCGTTGAGCTTGCATCATTTCATTCCAACAAGGAGGAACGGTAGCACCATATGCGGGAGAGTGATGATCAAATCGTGTCAATTCATAAAGAGAACGTAAATCCGAATACGAGAAATTCAATTTGTGCGAAATTAATTGGTCTCTAAAAAAATATAATATTTCATGTTTTAAAATATTTTTACATAATTATTTTAATTTCATCTTTAATCTTACTGAAAACTAGATGACGTTGACGTGCTAGGAATTGTACTTTTATTACTACTTTCTTCAGTTGTCATCATATTAATATCCTCAATATCCTCTTTGTCTTCCATGGAATCTTCTTCATCTGCAGTAATAAAAAAGTGAAGAGCGCCATCACTTGTACATGCACACAATCTCTCTAAGCCTGGAAAGATTATATTGTACAAAAATAAAAACTATTAATAGAAATATGAATAAATATTACAACTTACTGGTACAATAAGTTGCAGAAACAAACTTTTTGCCTTCTACTCTTGCTTCGGTAATAGTTTTTAATGAATCTAAATTTAATACTCTGATAACACCATCTCTGCATACTAGAGCTACTTGTCCTATAGGTGCTGATGCACTTGAATTACTAGCAGAATTTCTACTAAAATTTTCATCAGATGGTGTATATTTATTTTTCTCTTGAAGAGGTAAAAACACATGTTCAACAGGAGCTTCATCTGCAGATAACTCTCGTTTTGCTACTGGTTCAGAAAATACTTTTACCACTTGCCCCGAAAAATCCAAAGCATACACAAGTAAAACGGTATTTATATTATTTATATCATCAGGTATTTTACCATTTATTAGTCTATCAGACTGTGTATCATTATGGTCCCAATACACATAACCTTTCTGTGCGAAAAATTCGCTATCTTCATCGATATCCATCTGATTATTATTTGAAATTAACGAATCTGTGTTATCTGTTGTAGGACACATAGCAACATACAAATGTCTTCCATCTTTAGATGGTTCAATGTGTGTAATTTTAACAAAATCAGGGGCTTCAATACGTAATGTCTTTATAACAACTGGTTCAGTCTTTGTTATTTTCATAATATCCAAACTTTTCTTATTCGCAGTTGTTAGATCAGATGTTGATGCAAAATGTTCTGGACCATTTATAGGATTAAAATTGGCATCAAATGAACTGGATGTTGGGGGTACTGTGATACCAATTGGATTTGAGTAGATCCCATTGGAAGATGATGCAGTAAGAGCAGATGTTGGAAAAATACCATCAAAATGTGGACCAACTACCTCTGAATCTACATCCTCTATTACTGGAACTTCATAAAAAAATTTACCAACCAAAAATTCTTGATATAAATTTTCTTGACGTTCACCGTTTGAACTAGCACTGGTGCCTGTTCCAGATAATGTCTTTTTAGCCTTAGAATCCTTAGTATTATCTTCTTTAATTGATTGTGTTGCAATTTTGTGATGAAAATCATAAAATACTAAATAGTGCAATCTTGATGGTGTGTATTTATCACCTGCTACCTTCATTATATCTAAAGTGTCACTGGTAGCACTATTTACACTGTTCATTGCACGAACGAGAGATGATGAAGCTAGATCTGCTGAAGTAGCCCACACATTTTCTAAAGTCCTTAATTGTGATGGATTACTAACTGTCACAGTAACAGCACACACTACACATGGCCTGATTTTAGAGTCTGATGTCTCTACAGGTAAAAGCGTAGAACCAGATATTTTTGCTTCACTGTTTTGAGATACAGGAGAACCTACTACAGACAATGCTGTGACTTGTACTTTATGAGAACCTGGATGCTTAAAATCAGAAAGGGAATCTGCTTCTGAATTAAGTGTCCTTAAATATGATGTCAAATTTCTTGTGGAACCAAACTGAATAGAGTCTTTATTATTTATTTCTTGATCTATAGGAGCCACATAAAATGATACCTCCCTCTGTAAAAAATACATTAGATGAGAATACTTTTACATGAAAAGCATCAATTAACATGTTACTATTATCATTGTTATAATTATTATATATTACCTTTAATTGATTTGTTACATTCCAGACATTAATAAAACCTCCACTGGAAGCTGTAGCTACAAGGCCACTGACATTTGTAGTGCTAATTACATCTACAGTATCACCAGCCTCACGTGCAGGAGCAGTAGCAAGGATAACAGACAAAGGAACATTTTGTGTATATTCTCCTTTGACAAATGGACATGCTGGAGAATGACGTTCATGTTCTGACCAAGGTTCGTCTGTTGGTTCCCAACAAACTAAACACACATTACATGTAAAACACATTATCCTATCGTCACCTGTTGCATTTGGCTGATGATAAAAACCAGCCTGAGCCATTTGATCTGGTAAAGCCCATCTAAAGAACAATATACATATGATAAATCTGTTCAATTATTATCCAATAAAAACCAATGATTTAAGTGTTATACTTGTAATTCATGTGTGGCCATTTTGAAAAAGTATCTCGACGTGTAGCTTCACTAAACATTAATGCTTTATCAGCAGGACCTCCTTCTAATGGCAGACCTGGTAATAGGCCATTTAATCGTTCATTAATGGCAGAAGCAATTGGCAATGCCGGAATATATCTGCTTAATCTCTTCAATTCAGTTACTAATCCTGAACACACAAGTTTCAGAGAACTGTGTGGTAGTTCCAAACATACTGTATTCCACTGTTGAGAACAAGATAAATTAATATTTAAATAAATATTAGTTCATTCAGTAGTTCAAAATTTTTGGTATCTATTTATTTGTTATACATACTTTTTGGGCCTTAATTCCCTTTTTCTGGTTTGCTTCTACTGTAAACGTTTTACTTATTAATTCATCTTTTACTTCTTGCACATGATCTATTCCTGGTAACTCTACACATCGTAGACACTGATATAATAAAGTAGCTTCAGAAAACAATAACTCTAATTTTACAATTTCTTCACTTCTTGAAACAGGTGTTTGTAAAAGAGTGTCCAAAAAGAGTACACCATTATAATCACTACGTACTCCAATTCCTCTTCCATCTGTATATAATATTTTATCTACACCATTTGGCAAATATGTACCTTGAAGTCTTCCATTTAATTTTCCTGTAAAAATAAAAATTATTATATCTAATTACTTTAATCTATTAAAAAAGATTAAGCAAACAGAATTTATTTTTTTATCAAAGGTGAACTTTAAAAATATCAACAAAGACAACACAAAAAACAAAGACATTTATGTAGCACTATAAAATAAATATCAATAGATATCTTGTACAATCTACATTTTCAAAAATTATTATTACATAATGATTGGTACAATTGTAGAAGTTGATATACTTCTTATAAAGACTACAAGACTTTAATCAATCAACAAATAGCAAAAACATCTTCCCCAAAAAGAAACATGATTGTAAATTGAGTAATAATAGGAACAGTTTAGAAGATAGTCAAATGACTCTAAGAACTTGGTTATATCTCAAACGGTGACAAACAAATGATAACGATTAGTTAATAATAAAAATTGATCATATTAAAATCAGTGAGATTATACAAGTTTGAGTCACGCCTGACGTTTTGTACGCGTATACGACCTTGACCATGAGGCGTGATTGAATATTACAAATCAATTACCTACAAGATTTTTAATATAATGATTTATCATGGATATGAAATTCTCCTTTATAAGAAACAAACGAATCGAAATGCTTACCGGATAAAGAACTTTTTTGCAAAATTACTCCTGAGTTGACATCAAATACATATACTTGCGCACTGCCAGTGGTAATTAGTAACACATTTAGATTAGCATGATAAATTATACTTTTACACTCAGTATCCACATTTAAGTAACCGTCTTCCTTTAATAACCACAGATCATCATCAGCCATTTTGCTCATACAGATTACAATTCTCAAAAAATTTGCCTAATGCGCGAACATCACAAAAAACATGGCGTACTCATCACCGCCATCTTTGAGTAGAACGTCAGCAAATCGCTCTGAAGTTAGCTAATAACCGTCGAACGATTATTCCGCGCTAACGATACATCATCGATACATTATTCTTCGATCTTCAAAACTGCATCTTCGAACAGCATCGCAATGTACATACGCAGTATAAGAAAAATTAATATTGTTTTACAAATAAATAATAAATAAATTTTTCTTACACAATTCTCCGTACGTCTAGAGGATATTAAAAATTCTAAATAGTGCATATTAATGAGTAGATTACCATATATTTTCTTGTATTTGTTTATATGATTTCAATGTTTAAAAAAAATATATTTACAAGATGAAAAATATTTTTTTCGAGTTCCGATTGTACATGTACTTCATAAGCAGTAAATTATAACTATATGAAATTCATTTGTATAATCATTATGAAATTGTTAAAAAATGTAAACTCACGTCATCATGTTTCTTAATTTCTAGTATTTCTTTTTATAATAGACATTACTTTTAAGAGGTTCAAAGAATTTAATATTATGTAATCATAAGACTCTATATGTAAGATTTTATCCTTAAAGTTTAAGGTGGTTTTAAGATCTTTACATACATATACATATGAAATGTGCTATTACTTCTAGAAATTATACGAATCTATATAAGATATTAACTGGGATAAATATAAAAGGAAAAGATTATATAATATCTTGTTAGGTTGTATTTAAATAAACTACCTTGCTTTTATTAATTATGTACAGTAAATTTGTCTTAATACATTAATTTAAACTGCCCTAAGTATTTTGGTTTCTCTAGCAGCCTCTAATTCTTCCATGAATTTCTTAACATTTTCTTTTCTCTCTTTCATAAATTGTGTATGTTCTTCTGGATCTAATTTATGTACAATTTGAATACCACATGATCGAGCTACACCAACAAGCATTTGACAAATTTGTTGTAAGCTTAATAATGCCAAAGGTGGATCTTCTGCTTTAATACAGGCAATCTCGTATAAGTGTTTAAATGTTATTTTTCCTGCTACTTCCCCTGAAGAATATTATAATTTATTTAATGTATATCTACATATTCATATTTTACAATATAACATTTACCTGTTTTTATTTTTCCTTTTTCAATCCCAGCTGCTTGTTTCAAGAAATATGTTGCTGGTGGTTTGTGTATTACTAAATCGTAACTCCTATCAGATCTGACTTTAACACGACATGGTAAAGGTATGCCTTCTTTAATATTCTCAGTTCTTGTATTAAAATCTTTGCAAAAGTTTGCTACATTAATATTCCTCTAAAAGTAATAATGTAAATTTTTCATCAAAAACCTATATATTTTTTATAAAACTTAAAACAGTTGGATTGTTTAGTACAGTTACCGCACATAATAAATTACGATGTCAACTTACGACGTCGTAAAATACCCTAAATTTTAAATATAAAATATTTTAACCTGTCCTAGTTGTGATCCCAATGGTGGTTTAGCATTTGCCATTCCTGCGGGTATAGTTACCCGTAAAGGTAAAGGGTGTTCTACCTTTGGTAGTACTTTCTTGAGCATTTTCCCTTTTTTAATTGCCTTAGACATCTCTGTAGACTTTTATTCAACTGCTTTAATCTATTTAAACTTAATTTATTCAAGTTTAATTTCGATTTGATGAATATAAAATTGTTATATTTCTTTATTACTATTCAATAGCTTTCAATGCATAGAATCCAAAAATGCAAGTCTTAATTTTAAGAAATCAGCGGTTCCAGAGTTATACCTACGTAAAACTTATCAGTTTTAGCGTATTTTAGAGGTTAGTATGACACCATATTGCTCCTATTCGTAATCCAATTGGTCTACATAAATGAGATAAATTGGTCTACATAAATTTGAACTGAATATCGTTGAGTATTAGTATGTATTTGTATGAGGATAAGGCATAATCCAAACCTAATCCGGAGAGGAAATTTCTTCTCTGCCTATTCCAATACTCACGATTCAAAATCCCGCCATAAGATGATTAACATCCACCTGCATTTGATACAGCCAGCGACTCCACTCATTGGACGAATTGTAGATAGAAGCCAACATGATGTTAATGTAAACTGTCAAATACGCTAAAAACACTTAATTTTATATACGGATAACTTTTTAACTACTAGATTCCTAAAATTAAGATTAGCATTTTTGGATTCTATGCATTGAAAACCATTAAATTGCAATAAAAGAGGCAATAATTTTATTTCCATTAAAGCGAAGTTCAGCCTTTATTCGTATCAAATAAGTTCAAGTTTTGTATTCCAAACGTTTTATGTAGTAATAAAATAATATAGTTATTTTATCAGGTTGGCCAAGCTTGAAAAGGAAGTTTACTATGCTATAGTATAAATACATATCAATTATTTTGGTATATGTCAGTGCAAATAAGTATTAAATAATTTAAAAATATTATTGAATTAAATAGATATAATCATTATAAGTCTTTTATAAAGATAACTAATCAATAACACAATCAAAATGGGTAAACGTCAGCATCAGAAAGATAAGATGTAAGATTTTTAAAAATATTATTTAGGTTATAATTTTATATTTTGCATTTATCGAATTAAATTGTTTGTATTTATTATTCTTCCAGGTATTTAACATATACAGAATGGACAACATTATATGGTGGAAAAAAATCTGGAAGTTCTGAAGCAACTGAAGATACAACATTTCGTCGCTTGCCTTATGATCATTGTTGTTTAACTTTACAACCTTTCCAGCACCCTTATTGTGATCCACAAGGAAACATTTTTGAATTAGAAGCAATATTAGAATATATAAAAAAACTTAAGCATAATCCAGTTACAGGAAAGCCATTAGACACAAAAACTTTAATAAAACTTAATTTTCATAAGAATTCAGAAGGACAATATCATTGTCCAGTTCTTTTCAAATTATTCACTAAACACTCTCATATTGTTGCTATCAAAACAACTGGAAATGTATTTTCATATGAGGTAAGTGTTCATTAAGATAGAAAACTTTTATTCGTGATATATAGCAATATTTTTTTAGGCAATAGAGCAGTTGAATATAAAGGCACGTAATTGGAAAGATTTAATAAACGATCAACCTTTTACGAGGAAGGACATTATCATAGTACAAGATCCAAACAATGCAATGAAATTCAATTTATCTACATTCCACCATATTAAAAATAATATAAAACTTGAAGATGAAGGTAATATCTTACAAGTACATTTCAAAATAGAAATTTTCATTTATTGCAATAACACTTTTATATATACTAATATGAATAAATATGATATAGATACTGATAATTATTCTAGAAATGATAAGGGAACGTAATGATCCAAATGCAAAATTGAAAACTGTATCTATGGAAACTAAAGAAATATTAGCTGAATTAGATAGAGATTATAAACAGACTGAGACCAAAAAAGAAATCTCTAAACCAAAAGCAGACAAATTTAATGCGGTTTGTATATTAATATAAGTTATATATATATAAAATATAACATTTGAAAATAGAAACTTATAAATATAGGCACATTACTCCACTGGTGCGGTTGCAGCTGGCTTTACATCAACAGTAATGCCAACAGAAACTACACACCAAGCAGCAGTTATTGCAGAAGATTTAGTACGATATGAAAGAGTTCGAAAGAAAGGTATGAACACAATTATTACTATATATATCCTTATATTTTGTTCGACTGAAACATTTTTTCTTTTTTTTTTTTCAGGATATGTAAGATTAGTCATGAATTTTGGTGCTTTAAATTTAGAACTGCATTGTGATCTTGTACCAAAAACTTGTGAAAATTTTATAAAACACTGTCAGAATGGTTACTATGATGGAACAAAGTTTCATAGATCCATACGAAATTTTATGGTAAATATATGGCTATTTTGAGTAAGAGATTTATAAATAATAAAAATGTTAACATTGTATTTTACTTAGATACAAGGAGGTGATCCTACAAATACTGGTAATGGAGGAACATCTATTTGGGGTAAAACATTTGAAGATGAATTCAAACCAAATTTAGTTCATCAAGGAAGAGGAATTTTATCAATGGCAAATGCTGGATCAAACACAAATGGATCGCAATTGTATATATTGTATTTCATGTTTACATACGTTTACAAATGGAATTTCATTAAAATCTAATAATTCCGTTCCATTTAATTACAGTTTCATTACGTTCCGATCGTGTAGACATTTAGATCGCAAACATACAGTTTTTGGAAAAATAGTAGGTGGATTAGAAACGTTAAATGCCATTGAAAAAATTGAAGTAGATAACAAAGACAGACCAATAGAAGATATAATAATACAAAAAGCACAAGTGTTTGTTGATCCTTTTCAAGAAGCAGATGAACAATTAGCTGCAGAACGTGCAGCCGAAATTGAACGATTGGCTCAAGAAGCTGCGAAAAATAAATCAGATAATGAAGCAGGAAAGAATGACGTGTTAAAAGTATATCGATCAGGCGTAGGAAAATATATAAAACCGAACAACGAAGAAGACAAGTAAAATCGCATTACATATATTTGTCGCTACGTATATATACATTTTTACAGCAATATTAATTGTTAATTTTATTTGCAGGATCAAGAAAGAGGAATCAAGTATACCACCTATAATTAAAAAGAGAAAAATCGTAACAAACTCATTTGGTGATTTTTCGTCTTGGTAGCTATATAAATTATGAAGAAACTATGTAACAAGTATAGGTTATTTGAAATTCTATAGTATAGATTTCAATTTCACTTCATACTCTATAAATGTAAATAATTTTTATGACTATAAGGAATTAAACCATAATCTATATATTTTTATTGCTCCCATTATGATATATATATTGCTCCCTTATGATATATAGAATGTACTGAAAGGAATGTGATTTAATTATAAACATGTATGTATATAAATAATGAAGAAAAAAAGTTTCTTTTTTTCATAGACATTATAGATAATTACTTTGTTACAGTAAAAATTATACTTAAATATATTATTCTAAACGAATGAGAAGTTTAATATATTATATCAGAGATGATACATCTGCTTATATACACATATAAAGGTTAGACAATGAATGCTGGAAGTTATGAAGTGAGAGAACCGGGTTCTCCATATTTGATGTTTGCATTGCCCAACTGAGGGACGTAAATTGATCATTCAATTTTGACACTTTTTACCGTCATTTTAATTGAAAATTATCACGGGTTGAGTGTAATTTGTGCAACAATATCTACAGGGTTAATATATATTAAACATGGATGATCTAGGTGAGTAAAATGAATTTTAAATATTCAATTGATGAAATAACCTCAAATTTGAATCGATCATACTGTCAGAAACATTTATGTTTATAAGAATACTTATAACATATTATCATCTAATCATGTGTATTATTTATATCTTTTTCGAGTTCTAACTTTAATTTTTGCTTTAAAAATTTAAAAAATATGGAAATTGTGAAATATCACTTCTCTAATTTTATTTTAAATTTTTCAAATATGATATCAATAAATCGATGTTATAATTATACATGTATATTTATTTGTTCACACACACTTAATATAATATTTATATGTGAACAAGTATTATTGATAAGGAATGCTAAAGAAAATCAAAAATGCAATTTCTTTCTAATACATCTAAATATGACGTGACAATCTTAATTCTATTGTATTTCACTTTTGTTATTATTTATATATGTACATTCGTAAATATAAAAGGTATACATCTTATTATTTGTAACCAAAGTTGTATCATTATGTATACGTATTCCTTTCGCAGTAGTATTTTACATAATGTATTTAGATGAAAATTGATTAGGACTAGATTTAGTTGCAAAATATAGATGGCATGCTGTAATATTACGAATTTACGAGTACCAGGCGAGGTGAAGTACGTAACTGTTATCTGTATTACCATGGTAACATTTTGTTGCGTCACCGTTAAATGCATCACATGTTAGTTAGTTCATCCCCAGTAACTTTATTAATCGCGATACAGGTTTTAATTATAAATCTTTTTCCACAAATTCTTCCATCTTGATTTGCTTAACGCATCACTTATAATATCTATATAATCAGTGTTAATTATATGTTTGTCATAATCATATGCGATCGCAATGAGTTTATATCATTACGTATTTATACCTTCAAGTGCAAACTATAATGTTAATAAGTAGCGTTACTATCATCGATTATCATTTTGAGATAAAATTACGCAATTGCAATGTAATGATCTCTATTTTTTAATAAAATTAGAATTTCTAAGCACCTCTATAAATAAAAGCTTCTAAGTTAATTTAAAAAACTGCGAAAAATTTGAGGAACACGGATGGTTGCACGTGGTGTATTTATTTATACCGGAAGAGATTTTCCAAAATCCGCATAATATCGCAAGTGCGCTCTGGGTTATCGTGTGCCAACGATTCTACGTATTTTTAGTGTATTTCACGGAACCGTTGTCCTCTTGTTTTAGCATTGCTCGGAGAGGATGGAAGTCGTGAGTGCGGGCGAGCGCCTGAAATATACTTGTACATTTGAACTTCTTGTTTTCCTCCCGTCGAATTCACTCTATTCACAGAGTATTGATACCACGATTCTTGCTCTGTTGTATTTCAACAAGCGGTGACAATTCATTCTACAATCATAGACAATAAAAAACGTATTCATTCAGCTTCTCGCATAAAATCTCAATAATACGTTGTGTGTGCGTGAGTAAATCTGTTGATTGTAGCAGTGTATTTAAACGTGAGCGGAAAATAATTGAAAGTATAAATGAGATAACGATCGATAGACTACTACTATTTATAAAGTTGCTTACCCTTGATGCTCTTTTCTCTTCTTTTTTTTAAACTTAATAGATTATTCTCCTATTTGTGGATTCGTATGTATAAAATTCACAGACGGCATTCAACAAGTGGTCGTGTGGTGTGTGCATCATCCCCACCACTAATCGATCGTCTACACAGCTCGGTCGTTCGCGATAGACAGTGAAGAGAAGCATTACCGCAGTAAAAGTGCTACATAATAGCATACATGCTTGTACGCGATGAATTCGTGATTTCGTATGAACTAACATAAAATAAGTAAACGGATATAAGTGTGATTATATTTTCAAGTGGTACGTTAAAAAAATGGCTATGGATCGAACAATGTACGGAAAAGTAGAACCAAGCGCTATTTATCAGCCCTATAAAATCACCATCACAAAAGGTTCACCACCAGGATGTGAGTCGATAATTCTTTTTATGTTTTTAACCCTTTTAATTTTGCGTGATTTTAATGCTTTGTTCTATAACTTTAAAATAGAACGATGATATGAAATTATTTCTAATGATTACGGATGCATACGTGCATATATGCGACCTTTTTGCATATGTAATTAGAATACCGGTCTGGATTACTAATTAAAAATTGTTCTTGATATGCTTTCTTTTCATAGAATTAAAATTAGAGACATTAGTTAATATATCGATTTAGTATCTATGTCTGCGTTGGTTGTGTTCACGCAACTTTGCGCGATAACGTAATATGAACTTTCAAATTAAGCTCAATTGCTTCTGACGGTATTATTTTTCGTCAGTTCATAGAGTGCGTTAAAACGTTTTGAAAGGGATGAATTAGTCGTGCCATCCTTAAATGGTTTTATAAATATAAATAATTATTAAAATTAGCTAGTTTACATTTTAGTTAGATTACATTTATAAATATAAAAGGATGGGTTAATTTTATTCACGCATGTCTTTTTGTTTACTATTTTTCAGTAACTAATTTACTACTTACTAATTTACCATTTCATGTTTTGATAAATTTATAATAGTCTTGAATCGTTGGCGGAAATGAATCTCTGGCATATTTTCAAAGGTTAATATATAAAGTAGCCAACCTTAAAGATACGGAACTTCAAATCGTTTTCGTAATTTATGAAAAGAATTGCTATAAATTAAAAAAATTAATTATTATTATTTGAAACATTTTTTAAAGAAATCTTCTAAAATTAAAAAGTGTACATGTTTTGACTTTTTCGCATGTGCAATCACACTATATGTGGATTTAAATTATTTTTAAAATGCACATTTAATTCGGACTGAAGGGATGACTCATGATGCAACAGATCACATCATTTTTTTTGGAATACCTTTCACCTACAATGTGGGTCGCCTTGACACTAAACTTTCTGAAATAATTCTCGAAGTCATTATTTACGGACGATCTTTTTATGGAAATCTATAAAAGAATGTGATACATAGTTCATTTTTATTTGTTTCGAAAGAAATTTGAATTAAAAATATTGTGTCGATATTTTCGAGTGGCGTCATCTGTTTGATCACACAGGAGACAAGGTGCTGATGTATCGACACAAGGGATCAATTTTATCGGTAGTGCCTCTGTCACTGTATATGTACATAATTAATTATTAATTCTTAAAGATTCCTTTTCCATTTCTAATGTGAAAGACTTATAAATGCATATTTATATGCACTACCAATTTTTTCTTGCCAAATAATTTAGTAATTTATTTTATATGAGTTTTATAAAGAAAATCAAACATATGTATGTATATGTTTATACGATGAATACAATGAACAGCAATATGAAAGTTGTTATCATCAATATGCATTATTACATTTCTAGTCGTAATGCACTAGCTTTTTTAGAGATACAGGAAACTGCGCTTATTTATCATGCATTTCATTGCATAAAAGCTCATATAATGATCCAATGTGTGCGTAGGAATCTCTTCCTTGAACAAACCTTGGTTTGATTTATACATATCCATATGAGGCACGACAGTGTGTGATTTAACTTCCTACGCTTACAACTGGCATACATGACTCGAATAGGATTAACGTGATCCATTCTATTTTCACAAAACGATCTACAATTTTTTTACTCTTGTGTTACGAACAAATTCGTAAATCCTCTGATTGGAAGATACCGCTCTCCCGAAGGAAGTACAAAATCCAAAATAGTAAGAGAAAACCGTGGCAAAAGATGATAGGTAGTCGAAGTTATTCTTGGGTATTTTGTCGTCATGAATCTAGATGTAAACATATATATGCATCGCATGAAAGAAGGTGCGAAACAGAGACGAAGAACGAGGTTGAAAAGAGGGAGGAAGGAGAAGAGGGACAAAGGAAGGAGGAGATGGGTTCACGTAACACAGATTCTGTAGATGCAAACTGAGAAAACACGTGCTGGCAGTCCTACCTGATCTCGCAACACATACGTGCCTCCTAGCCATCATATCTTCGTTTGTTCATTACCTTCGACACTTGCACGTGGCGATAATTTAATGTGGTATGAAATAATTTAATTTCATTTTTTGTAATCATATAGATTAATTGTAATACAATAACAATTATCTGAAGTGTCAAAGCATATCGTCATTATTAAATAATATAATTATGTCTACAAGATAAATGTTTATCCGTACGTGTGTATAATTGTACCAAAAGAGTAAGTACATACTAAGTAATAATTGTCAGGGAAGGGATCTATTGTATGTATAGAATGTTTCGAATATTTTCATTAGCCAAATTAGAATCGTATAATCGTTGTCGTTCTTCATTTGTGTTTGTGTCCCACTGTTCGTAAACAGGACTGGAGGTCAGTCTTCATATCATCATCAATATTTGGATAGGTTACTCTCGAGTTAATCATAAGGATTACATTCTTAAAATTTCAATTCTCATTCTGTTCTTCGGTGATATATTAAACTCCAATTTCTAGTGTCATTTGATTCAGTGTCATGTCGTTGAAAACACAGTGATATGACTATGACCGACATTACGAGACCTGTATCGCCGATTACACCGGCTCGTTTGGCAACGATCCAACGACACGCACGCTGGGAACAGTATATAAGTAAGTAAATTTGGTGCCAATGGTAATGCGAGTTAATGACAGTAATCACTAACTTTGTTTATGCAGAGATCGATGGAAATTATGATTGCATCGAATCCTAATTATAATTACGTGCTTTTTTGCGACCACGTTTTTGTTTTGCTTAATCAGATGTTAATAGTAATAATACATATTCGATGTAATACATTGAAAGCAGAAACATTTTGATTTAAATACCTGCGACTGTAATACTTCTATATGATTTATTAAGTGTCTAGAGTCATTATCGTATGTGTCCAATTTCCATGAAATTTATGACGAAAGTGCGTTACGCATATCGTGCAATATTAATGTCCAAATTGACTGTATGATTCAGCAGTATAAAATAGATCCGGGGGAGCTCGGTAGGCTTCCTGCCAACCACGAATTTCATTCAAACGCGTTGTTATATTGATTGAAAGTCGACACGAACTAGATCTGAAACTCAATAATTCATCATTAATTAAAAAATACTACTGCATTAACATTCTTGTTTCATAATGTATAAAAATTTCCCTTAAAGATCTACTTTATCGACAAAGCAAGAACGCAATATTTGAATTATTATATTCGTTTTCTTATCGTCTTCTAACCTTTAAGTTACGATATCGAGGGTCCAATTCAAGGAACATTTCAATTTCCGCGAAAGAGCACATCCATCCGATTCACAAGTAACTGTCTAGTTCAGGTTCTACCCGCGAACCATTTCTTCGTAGCTGGCTAGGTTGGTTTTCCTTGGCTTCGCGAACCAGCCTCGAGTTTCTACTTCCCTTGTTGTGAGAATACTCCCTCCATCTCCTGTTCCTTCTCCTTCTCCAGACCAGCTTGCCTCCTCCAGGCTTCTATTCTCCGGCTTCGAAGCCGGTCGCTTTACCGAGAACTTGATTGACAATCAGTACCGTTTTGCCGATCATCACAGGTTCACGTGTGCAAATCTCGCCGATCCGATAAGCACGTGACAGTTTGTTCTCTATATCGTGATTTTACATCGCCCAGGGGAGAGTATTGGACAGAGATAAACAAATAGAAAGGAATGTATCGTTGGTGTTGCACGCGATTATTGAAAGGCGAACGTGTATAAAGTATTTACACGGACGTTAGTCGAAAATTTCGCGAGGTCTGCGATATTATCAGTGTCAAATCGTCGACGATTTCGACGTCGATCAGTTTCGTTTCCCTCTCTCGATTAGAGAGTAATTGCACAGTTGTGAATAGAAGTGTGGAAACTACACGATCTCGCGAATATCCCACACGCGTTGCTTTCGATTCGACTGGAAATTGGTGGCGAAGTTCGACGTTCTCGGAACAGTGGGTGTGTCGCAGTTTGTCTCGCGATGGAAACAGGATGTGAGTCGCAGGCTGGGGCCGATAATCTCTACGAGTCCTACAATACCGAGAAAACGGAAACAAATCTTCTCAGTCTTGGTAAATGATTCTTTTATACGTGACTTTACGACGTTCACGGAGGTTTACCTTGTACGCTTATCTCTAAGCTTTGCTCGTTAAACAACGCTCACGTCATCGTCTTTTTTTCTTTGTTATTCTGCCATGAAATATCGAAAATATTTGAGTGTGCATATTTTCAGCGCAAAAACATATTCACATAGAGCGCAAGCGTTGATGATCAATCGATATTTCCAGGTGGTAAGCGAGAAAAAAAGTTCTTCATTTTATTATCGTAAAGGAAAGACAGTTTTTATCATGGAATATAAAAATGTGTGAATAAACGAGCAATGTTAAAGTGGTTTACTTACTGAACTAGTTCATCTTGATACTGTTTTCCAATGAACTTGCCTAAATTTATACTGACTCGATGTTAGCAGCGCTCGTTAGTCGCTTCGATGAAAACTTAATGTGCTTATCGGTGTCGTTGACACCATTCTCGTTATTTAAACAACACGGGCAGCCATTTTATTACTGTTTGCGATAAATGTATACAAAAATTCTGATACACCTGAAGCAATATCTGAAGAAAAATAACAAGCTATGCCTCTTACTAATATCTTCTACGTGAAATCGGCCAATTTGTTTTATTCTTGCAAAGAGGTCCATAATTCAATTGCCTTCTTGAAATCATTAGGGATAATTGAAGATACTTCTCAGCGACGTTTTACAGCAATTATTTCTTGATTTCAGATGCGCTATTGGCAGACCTGCAAAACACAGTGTCATCGGAAGGAAATCATGTCGGTAGTAACGCCACTCCTGGTTATGGATCGCTGAACGGCGCGAGAACCACCGCCTATAGATCCTACGATAATCGAACTTCTCCGCTTCCGCCGCAATCGGTATGTAAATTTTCTTTGTTATATTTCAATAGGAAAAATTTTATTCTTCTCCATTTACGCCAATGGATTCAATTAACAGCGCTGTCAAATGTGAAAACTAATTTCGTATCATTTACAATGGGAGAAATATTTGTGTGACGTACTTATAACACAGTCACGGTACATTATTGTTGAACAATGCTTCGATACACGAATATTCGTATATCTCGGTTTTTGTAATAAACGGAGAGTGATAATTATTTGACAAAATTGGCAAAGTATTTAATAGAACATTAAATTGCAATATTCGTTATTAAACTATAGATGTTTATGTATTTATGAGATACCTAAATGTGCAAAAACATAAAAGATATTCAAAGGAAATATTTTTTATAATATTTAGGGGGTGGATCAAATTTCTGTTTTTTTATAAATCGTAAATTTGTTCTATTAGTGATAAATTGTGAAAACTAACTGTCTTATCGATATCGCGTTTTATTCGCAGATGATTAGAGAGACTTAGTTGCTTTAGGTTGCGGTTTGCTAAGATAGATGGCGAGTGTGATATGTTCGGCGCGGCACGCTTTTCTCGCGGTTCCATTTTAAATTTTACGGTGACCTTCTCTCGAGTTTCCATAATCTCACGAAACGAAACGATCAAACGTATGCTAGCGCTTCGCTGAAAAATTGCAGTTGGACGACTCTGAAAATAACCTAGAATTTACGATTATGATTTCCTCGTTTAATCGGACAAATTGGCAGACACGGTCAATCAGTTGTATTTTTCTATCTATCTTATGTTTATGTATCTATCGAAGCCAACTTTGTATCACGATCATTCTTGTAACATATTTTTAGAGGCGGCCGTGGAAACGCGTTGCTAGAACTTGTCCAACACGAGTGATCTCGCGTCACGCGTTCAAAATAAAGTCGAAACAGAGGTAAACCTTTTCTTCCAATTTCAGAGGAAATTCTAAAGAGATGTTCGCAAACGAGCAACCATGCAAAATAGTTACATTCCAGTGGTTGGTGTGACGCAAAGAATCGGCTAAAATTAGAACCGATATCGCCTCTAAAATTAACCAGTCGAGAGTCGTCAAGCTGCAAAAAAGCTATAGATCCGTGAAAAAAATGGATATATCACGAGAAACGAGCTCGTATTACGTGTGTCCAGTCGGATCCTTTTAAACCTGCGATCGTTTATTGCCGCGAAAAGATGTCCAATGACTTAATCATCGATCCGTAATTTCATGGTTAATCGACTCTGAAATATGTTCCACGATGATGAATCGTATCGGATTCCGGATCGCGAGCATTACTATCCGAAACTATTAACGGGCGGCATTCGATCATTTCGCAGGAAATTGACCAATTACCTACCTACAGTGCAGTCACATTTATTATTACGTATTTAATGTATATATATATATGTAAATCGAGTCGTTTCCAAATTTAGATTCTAAAAACAACGCTAGGCTTTCGTCAGCAATTGTTATAGATCACTGTAAAATAATTGAGGAGGTTTTCAAAAAAATACATAGAGTTATTGGAAATATGTGGCTGCCAAGTATAATATTTCATAGTCAAATAGTTAAATCATTATGGAATCTATATTTATTGTGTACCTATAAATACATAGTACTTTAATCCACTAAAGTCTAACGTTACGGTAACTATTTTCTTCCGATATCACGAAAAGTCGTATTATATTTTTGATTTGAACTTTTGGCTTTCGTAAAATATTCCATTGTTTATTCTCTGATACATTTCTCGCATGTTGAAAAGACGATATATAATACCATAACTTGTGCCCCCCCTCCCCCCAGTAGTTTTAAATCGTATGAAAAAACTGTAACTAAGACCAAGACACTTTGCCTGATCCACCGTTCTGTTGTCATAGATCTGTTCTCGAGAGAGCTGCTGTAGTTTTTTATTTCGTAATCGGTCACAAAAAAGAAAAAAGAAAAGAAAAGAGAAGCAAAAATATCTTTCGAGTAGGAAGAAATGTAAAACGATACGAAGGTTGGAAACTAAGAGTTCTCGAGTTGGACTCGCACGCTTATCGATCTTTGCCGCGGAATATTTGTTACGTTCCCCGGTGGTATTATCGATTATTTCCCAGTGGAAGCAACGATGCATCAATTATTCAGGTTCTCGACGTTTGAGTTGGCTGCAAAGTTTCCCGGTTCGCGTGCAACACGGTTTCCATCGCGCCAACTGCACAGTAACCAATTGCCAAATCCGATTCCTGCTATAAAGTACAACTTCATCCGAGATTTAATTGCCTGATTCCGTCGCCATATTTCTTGATCGTTTCGAGTATTCCCTTGTTGCGTAACACGTGGTCGCTTTAGGCGTTCCACCGAGTCATCCTTAGAGTGGTAACTCCTCCTTGCTAGAATATTCCACGACAAATAGCATTTAACATCTCACAGCTATAATCATTTAGAAAAAAGAAACGATATGACGACGCGGTTTCATTCCATCGTTTCTAATTACGTTATCAAGTAGTTAGTTTAATGGAGATATTGATATAGTCGGGCAGTTGATGTTTGAGACATAGCCAAGATTTATCGGCATATTGAACAGGAAACGCATTCACCGAATACCAAACGTCTATTGCAAATGACAGGCGTATCACCTAGCGGAATTTAATTGAAATTCATTCGCTTAAACAGCGTTGAAAGCGGTGAAAACAGAGAAACGATACATCTGGCGATACATCTTTGTTCATAATTTCCTCGATTAAGATAAATGAAAAGGTTCGATGGAAGAAGAATTCTATTTCGAATTTTCAAAGCTCGTTTTAATGTTCATTTATACATAGATTATCTTCATTACTATTCAACTTTAAATTGAGCTAATTCTAGGTAAAATCCATCTTCGATAGAAAAATACCGTCGGTAAAATTTACTTAACTATAAGATTTTTATATTAGCTTTATCAACTTTATCCATAATTTTTTCAGATAAAAGTTGAATTTAAAGAAAAAAAGAAAGAAATTCAACTTCATAGTTCTCTTCAAACATTAAAACAAATTACTACACGTATTCATAAAACTTTAGACATTCAGGGCAACATTCTCCATACACTTTTTCGCTGAGCCTTCGTATATTTTATCGATCGTCGGTGTCATTGTACAATCACTGGTCTTCTTCTTTCCCGTCGTATGCAAGCACATGAGAAAAGACCGAGGCATAACGGCTGTGCATAGATAGATACGTCACACGGTTTCTGTTTCACCTAGCGTGTTTTACCATTCGATCGAAGAAACAATTTTTTCACTACTAAACAAGGATATTCAGTACTCAGAAACCCCGCTAGAGGCTTGCTCGAAATTGCCGTGAATATAGCGGATATCTTTTCGAACATTCCTGGAGCTTCGTCTTATAAATAGATTTTATTGCACCTATGAAAATCGTCATGTTCCATTTGCTGCTATCAACCTACAAAGGAAGAACCAAATCCAAGGAAAATAATGGTTTCGCGAGAAATCACTGGCGATAACGAAACACGTGTAGACCATTGGAGATTTATGTTTGTGGCGAGCATAATTTTTCATAGTTTTACTAGACGACGCTGGCGTGAAATAAATCATAACGTCGTGCTCTTCTTCTTGGAACACTTGCAATGTCGCGAAACACTGCCGCTGGGTGACGCTGATTGGCGTTCTCGCGTTGAGCTTTCGGCCACGATAAACGAAAAGTTGGCGAAAACCTGTCGAATCGCGCACTATTTTCCTTTGATGCGAATTTAGCACGAAACGAACCGTGTTACGTATTCGTACGGGTTCCAATGCGATTCTCGAGAGCGTTGCGTAAACCGTGCGCGACTCTCGAACCACGCGCAATCCTTTTAAAGGAAATATTCGACTTTGAATCTTCCTTTCGTTTCTCGAATCTTTGCTCCTCAAACGCGACTTTCTTTCGCGGTTCAGTGTTAAATAATATTGCAAGAAACGATCGAGAAGACACTGTAAATGCTAAAATTGAAAAACTTTGTTTTTTATTCGAATATATCTTAAATGTAATTTCCCTTTTCAAATAATTTACCGACAATGCTAAAAGATGGTGTCGCAGCAACGTTGCGCCTGTAAAAAAATGTATAAGTTGCAATAAACGTTAGTTGTCTGATTTTTTTACTTTTCTCTATGCCGTCTATCTAAACGAATGGAACATCGAGTTTTCTTTATAACTAAGACAATTGCACATACAGGATTTTCTACGGATACGCTTCCCTTTTTGAACGAACTTGGACTACGTTAAAATACATAAGCTTCCTTTTTTTTAATTATACAGCGTTTTATTTTTTTTAATTTTTAATTATACAGCGTTTTCTTTAATTATACGCGATTCGTTGATTCTGGAAAAATGCGCGATTCTTCCAATCATACAATTTACTTTCGAATCTATTCTTCTTAAATAAAATATTTCTTGTTAGCCGTCGAGTACTGGCTGACACTGGAAAAGGAAATCGGTACGCAGTTCATCGATTCTCAGACGATACGTGATTCTCGGATGAAAATATGTAACTTTTAAAATCTACCACATGGAAATTTTTTGGCATCTCGTAGAAGTACCATCGTAATGGAATTATTTTTGTAATCACCGCGAACAATGATTTTTCTACTCTTCGTCTAGTAACTAACAATGAAGATATCGAACTCCATCTATTTATTAATTTCTTCATTCAAGGAAGATATACTGCGACGAACTTTCACCCACGACAATCTTTAAGAATTAATTTTACATACTTCTCTCTTAAAACACGTCCTCTTCGTCTTCTACTGGATGAATATTAGACGAAGTTGGGAAGCACGGAGGAAATCTCCACAGGAAAGTTTGCGTTCGGCCTATTTTCGCAAGTTTGGTGAATCGGTGATTTATGAAGTTCCCTGTGTCATTGTAGATCGCGGCGGTTTATAGACCCGTGTTTATTTTTTGATCGACCAGCCTTGACGAGCAAAGCGTTTCGCAGGCTACGATTCCACGTTCGAGGGATCAGTGGAAGAAACTTCGACCAGGGTTCTGCAGGATTGTCGGACGTACTGCGACATTTTCTTTCCGTCGGTGGTTCGCTATGGATATTTTTGGAACGACAACTCACTGAGCAACCTAGTTTCCACCATCAGGATGTATCGTTCCGTATCACTTCATGATGATGACGAAAGACGAAAGAATATATTAGATCTGAATAATAAGACGTATCAGACGATCTTAACCGAACGTTATCTGATAAACGTGTCTTCCTACGTAGTTGATTAATTATCAGCGATTTAATCGGCCGAAGATCAAGTTGGAGCAAAGTTGATTCGGTTCTGGTCGTTGCTCATTGAATCGCCGGAACAAATTCGCGGTGCTTCTCTCTTGCTCGAGGATTTTGCAACAAACGAGTAATGTTGGTCGGTTTGGCGGGCAGGTTTCTATTAAAAGTGCATGACGCCTTGTCCTCCGCGCGACCACCTAATTGATAATGTATTTACAAATTCCGCGCAGCATCTAATGACATCATGTTTTGAAATAATACCGCTTTTGCGGCTACTTGGCATCTGTCTCTTGTCCGCGACACTTTTTTCCCTCGTTCTTCCCCCGAGTAACGAACAAACGTACGCACACGCACTTGACACAACTCTCCTAGTTGATTCTCATTCGCCTGTTAACGCAAATATTCAGACCAATCGAACAAACGAACATTACAACCAACGAGAAATTGCTATTCCGCGATAATCCTGGAAAAATCTGTCGAGAAATGGACATATCAGGTGTAAAAATTGGATGAGTTAAATATCGATGATAAATAAAGTTGAAAAGGATCGATAGCGAACGACGAACTGCTGTTGCAGCCGACTTATCAGAACCGCGAGGCCATCGAGGAGAGCATCGCGAAAGGCAGCGGCGGAGGGAAGATGCCTTCCCTGAACAACAATCTGTCGGAGTTGGACACGTTGTTGCAAGATCTGAGCAACGCTCGTTACAATGCTCATTATCAGGAAAGAGGTCAGCATCCTATTTTCATGTCTTTCGTTTACATCAGTTTCGATCAGATACGCTAAATTAGAATTTGACGAAAACTGTGCAACGACGATGATCGAAATATCGATGACCGTAGAGAATCGCGTTTCCTCGGGAGGAATGAATGGTGATTCTAGTCCGATGCTTCGTTCTCCGAGTAGCATGTCAGCTTCAAGGCCCACCGTCGATTCGTTGCTCGAAGAATTGAGCACCGCGGTACCGAACGGGTAAGCGTTACTCTTTTATTCTTGGAAAAATCACGAACGAACGAGAAGGAGGAGAAAAAGATAAAGTTGGGAAGTTTGCAATTTGAACACGGTACTTCGGAGTTGATTTTAACGCGATCTTCTTCGTCAGGGATTATCCTGCCGATGGTAGAGTGAAAGTTACCATTCAAGAAACGTCCACGGAGGTGCAACCCGTGTACGATGGTTATCCTCCTAGACAGCACGGATCGTTGAATCGCAGCGAGGCCCAGAAGAGTTATACCAATGGTCACACCGCCAGCAACGCTACCAAGGAGCTTGACGATTTAATGGCTTCTCTCTCCGAATTTAAGGTACGGTGTATATCAGGAAATTTGTCTCTTATATCTTGTCTGACGCGTCAGCGCAATCGTCAGATCTCCTACCACCTAAGAACAATTACGTAATTCATAGATTCCTCGACACCGGGTGCAATAAGCGTTTGTAATGTTTGCTTACTATTAAAATCACTACAGAATGAGAAAACAGTGCCGTTAAAACTATCCCTGCCCATTCTTGGCTCCCTAAGTTACCAAAATAACTTCCATTCCACCATCCACCATCTACCACTATTCGACCATCTACTCCTCTTCTCTCTCTTTCTCTCTCTCTCTCTCCTTTTCTTCATGTTCACCGATTTTCCGTGGTAGGAGAGGGAAAATATAGAAGGTGGGGAATATAGTGATCCACGAAATCTCTCAAAGCTTTCAGCCAGTCTGCAAGCTCGCCTCTGCCAATCGACATCTCTCGCGGGTCCTTAATATTTTTCAGTTTTCAAATTTCAAATTTTCGCTACCTTGACACTCCGCCTCTAATAACATACCTCGCCGATTTTTCAATTTTCTTTCATCTCAACATCTTGCAGCGAAATATCGTTCGCTTTCCATGCTCTTTCATTGCTCTTCATCCTGCTTGATTTGTGAGAATATTCTGAAACATCATGTTCTTCGCCACCCTGCACCGACTGGCTTTTTTTTTTTTAATTATATGTCGTACATTTGCAGATCAATAGTAGTTCTCATCAGCTTCAAACAGTGACCGATTCTCCATACGCCAAGCCGAACAAGGCGACCAAGAGTTCGCAAAGCCCGTTGCCACCCGAGGGCACGCAAACTCGAATTCATATCACCGAGACTCACACTACTCATCACCACCAGCAACAACACGGAGAGCCTTATCCACCGCAGCCAGCGACTCAAACCAAACAGAATCAGTTGGATTCTATGCTAGGAAACCTTCAAGCCGATATGAGTCGTCAAGGAGTGAACACTACTCAGAAGGGATGCTGCAGCGCTTGCGAGAAACCAATCGTGGGACAAGTAAATCCAACTCAATCGTCGTTTGGATCATGCCAAATTTGTCGACAAAATTTGTATATAATCAAGTGATAAATTATGCCTCTTACAGGTGATCACCGCTCTAGGTAAAACGTGGCACCCTGAACACTTCACATGCACCCACTGCAACCAGGAATTGGGCACAAGAAATTTCTTCGAAAGGGAGGGTCATCCTTATTGCGAGCCCGATTATCATAATCTTTTCTCACCACGCTGCGCCTACTGCAACGGACCCATTCTGGATGTAAGGCGTCCAACGAAACCCACACGCGGTGTTTCGATCTAGTATTACAGCAGGTTCTTGTTATTTTCAGAAATGCGTAACCGCGTTGGAAAAAACTTGGCACACGGAGCACTTCTTTTGCGCTCAGTGTGGCAAACAGTTTGGTGAAGAGGGGTTCCACGAGCGGGACGGAAAGCCGTACTGTCGGGAGGATTACTTCGACATGTTCGCGCCGAAGTGCGGCGGATGTAATCGTGCTATTATGGAGAATTATATCTCCGCTCTAAACAGTCAGTGGCATCCGGATTGTTTCGTCTGCAGGGTAGGTTTTTCGCCTGTCGATATTTATCCGTAACAAATCGTTTCCATTTGCAGCAACGCTTCAGGATTAATGCGAAGTATCGATGAACTGTTTGCACGGTTCAGTAGCTTTAAAATGTAAAACTTGCAGGATTGCAAGAAGCCGGTATCTGGGAAGTCGTTTTATGCGATGGAGGGCAAACCCGTTTGCCCGAAATGCGTTGGTGTCGATGATGATGAAGAGGAAGAGGAAGAAGCATAGGCGATGGCGAGCCATTGCGTTGCTTCGATTTCTTATGTGAAAAGCCCTATTGTTCCCCTCTTTATGCTGTCAGGCTGCAAAAGTTTATGATCCTGACTCTTCCCCCTTCTTCCCATCTTTTTTCAACAGGTGATTTAGGTGGCCCAGAAAGGAAGAATGCACCGATTCGACTTCATCCCCATCGTTATCTGTCTCTCTCGAAATTCCTATTCATTTACGTACACGAACACATACACGCACACATACACACACATACACACGGATAAATGTACGGTACACATTACAAACAGCTAGGGCGTCGTTAGGATTACAATAGGATTCTACGAGAAATTATTCGATGCAGCCGGAATTAAATTTTTGCTGTTAAATTACGTTCTCTAGATAGATAAATATTATTAACAATCGATCGTTACGCTGATGTCAATTGCTAGTATTGTATGCGAAATAAAAATAAATTAGGAAAAAAAACAAAAAAAACACACACAACACAAAGAGTTAGCTCGTGACTAGGATGCTGCCGCTTGCCACGTGTCTTCGTTGAAGGCAGGTGTGTCGGACGCCGGCATCCTATATTGATCTAATGATGTTTGTCAACGCGTAGATCCACTACAAATTACGATCTGTAAATTTCACGGGCTACTCATATATTAGCTATACATTATCCCATATACATACACGTACAGCAGATATACGCGTGCTTGAATACGCGTAATGTATACTTGTCTCGTTGAGTCGTTCTTCCATATTATGGAGTAGTCGTTTTACATTCATTCATAAATGAACAGGGACTAAAGAAACGACATTATCGTATAGTACTGTCTTTTCTATTCTCTGTGATCATGTTCAATACAGTCATATATTTCTTTTCTCGTGAAAAATATTTCTAGTTGATGTACACGCTTCTTTTGTTTTGTATTCACAGGATTGTAGACAAAAGTTTCAAGGTGGATCGTTCTTTGATCACGAAGGTTTACCCTATTGTGAAACTCATTACCACGCTAAGAGAGGGTCCCTATGCGCAGGGTGCCATAAACCAATTACAGGTACCTGCGCTTTCATACCTTCTACTAATAATCATTATGCCGGTAACCACTAATCCCGTAAATAAACGTTATCTTCTTTCAGGTCGTTGCATAACCGCAATGTTCCGGAAGTTCCATCCCGAGCATTTTGTATGCGCGTTCTGTTTAAAGCAATTGAACAAAGGTACTTTTAAGGAACAAAACGATAAACCATATTGCCACGGGTGTTTCGACAAATTATTCGGTTAAAAATCTACCGCAAAGTATTCGTATTTGTAACATAAAGACGAACAGGCGCTGTTTCGCTTGGTATTACTTACAATTTTTATAGGCTGCTCACATATGTCTATACCGCGTAGAATATGTAATCGCTTTAGTCATCATACACAAGTACTGATATTCCACGATTCAAGCTTCGTATCGTAACCCGAAGCAGCCTTTGGAAATTTTTATAAATCTCAATATGCAAATGGTGCAACAATTCAATTATATCACGTATCGTTGTTTATTCTTATGCATTCTTATCATAAGAATAAGGTAATAGGATAACTGTGGTCGTTATTATCTTCCATTGTCCTTAATAAGGGCACGTTGCTAATATTTTCACGAATATTTTATATTACGTATTTCACATTGACCTACAATCTAAGGATTATTAAAGGGTGCTAATTAGTAGTTTATTTTTACCACTAATGTAATCTTTGAGAGATATATCGAAGAAAAAAGCTGCCAATTAAAAAAGATATTTATGAAATCGGAACACTACCAAATGTTTACAATTCTGATAGATTTGATACGTGTTTATAAAATATTTATATTTACGATTGCAATGATGCAAGTTGTATTTTCCAATATAAAAGTTTCTATACAGGTTAGTATTTACCAGGTATTTGAATATCCACAAGAAATACAATATTACAAATATCAATAAATATGACATAAATTAATCAAAAGCAAAATATTCCATAAGTGCATAATGTAAGAGCAGTAAAAATATGAATTAAAGATTAATTTTTGTAGTATTTTTTCTTGAACGATTCCTATTTCCTACTTTTTTTATATAAAGACTAGGATAAAATCCAAAAATAGACAAGAGCTTTTTTTATAGTCTGTTTATTTGGCATACTGTTGCACAGCAGTATTCATATTGTTTCACCAATAAACATTTAAGAGATACTATATACAGTAACATTCATTCCGTGTTTTATCATTACCGTGCGAATCTCTATATCGAGATAAATTAGAAAAAATGTGTTTTAAACTATAATGTTTTAACTTTAAGAATACACGTATAAAAGTACGAATGGAAATGTACACTTAGATGTGCTATTGGTTTATAAAGTGTCATAGCTTGCGCTATACATATTATTGCCGACAAAATAAGAAAATAAGAAGTAACTATCTAATCATATGAATGCTTTCCCGCAAGTCCACAAGTATGATTAACGCGTATCACAGATATTGTCTTTTGGATTTACTTTTTTGAGGAAATTGTCATGCTAATGTTGGAAATAATTCAGAGAAACTTTCGTGCCAAAGATCCGACAGACCTATGTTACTTTTTTCAAGTCGTATATCAGAATTTGGAGAACCGTGCGATTCGTATCCATAATCGGACGCGTTAGAATCTAATTTCGTATGTGTGTAACTAACATCCACATCTTCGGAATGTATACTCGCCGGCGACATAGAATCCGTATTTGTGTAACATGGTGATAACTGATTGGAATAATAATTCGGTGTTATGCACGTTGAATCTTCGTTCGAACAAACACCATCCGTACAAATACCGTCCGTAACTACTTCTTGAACGCATTCTTGAATGCTTACATTGCTTTCATCTCCTGGATAAATGATCATTACGGAATTGGTTGCCTCATCGTAGGTACCATAAATAGTGTCTAACTCCTGTGTTTCGACTTCTTGTTTTACTTCGACCTCTGACTTTATTGACGCTGGTGCGGTTGTGTTTGTGGTATAAGGTGTACTGGCTGTGCTAGAAACAGAATGCCATGGTTGATGTGTATTCATGCTTCTACAGGTTCCATTGGTTTCCACATCTTTTGATGTCTGCCCCACCATTCTTTTTGAATAGTGACATTTCTCAGTGGTATTTTCCTTAACTGGCACCTACACAAGACACAATCATTATGTCATTAACGAAAGGAAGACTGAGTTGCAAATGAAAAATATAAATTCAGAAACGAATGAAATGTTTAACAATATTCAAGATTTGCAGCTTAATTATTAATAATCAATGATTTCCTATGGATTTCAGAATATATCAAAATGCTTCTATTCTTTCAAACAAATCATTCATTCCTAAAGTCTAAAGCAATAAAATCAAATTATATGATGTAGTTGCTTGACAGATCAATAACGATCAATAATACTCACTTGTTCATTTGTCCTATGAGGATTTGCTTCCACTTCTGCTGTAACCTCCCGTAGAAGGCTTTCTGCAAGTTCTTCAAGTCGTTCGATGTAATCGTCTCCTTGGAAGTCGCCAAATAATTCTTCAAGAGGAGGTAAATGGTCAGTATCTTCAGGAGAATTGTTGCTCCTGGGGTTAGCGTCAGCGACGGTGCCAGCTGTGTTGTTCCACCCTGCTGCAGAGGGTGAGTGGGGGACACTGTAGATCCCAGCGAGGACACAGCACAGCCGACACGATTCTGGCACATGGAACAAACAAATTCTCCCGCGTTCTTGGTCTCTCTTTCCTTCCTCAATCTTTTCGTTTCTGTGACTAATATTTCGTTTTGCGATCTTAACATCGAACATTCTTGCGTCAACAGTTCATTTTGTTCCCTTAAAGTTCGAACAGTTTCTTCCAATTCGTCAAGTTTCGCTTTTTTACGGTCCCGAGAAGTTTGAGCTGCTACCCTATTTTTTAATTTCCTATAAAATATCATTTCGGATTAATTCAACACTAGTTTCGAATGTTTTCTAATCACATTATGAACAAAAAACATAGGACATTATTATAAACATGACATTTGCCGCCTTTTATAAAAAACCAATTTTAAAATTCAATATGTAATTTCGCCAAGTTCTTGAACGTTAAAATAATATCAATATAAAATTAGTTATGCAGTCTAATATTGATTAAGTTAAATTAACATAACAGTTAAACTAATATTATTCGTGTCTTAAAAAACATCGTAGAAAACTCGATTAAGATATTTCCTTCTTCAATTATTTCATACTAAAATACTTCTTTTTAGTCACCAAATTATATGAAAAATTCAATTTTAAGTCGGAAAATCAATAGAAATGGATTTATCATATTTCGATAACGTATCTATATATGTACTCTGATTTTTATTTATAATTTTCATTTCTTATCAGCGTACTTTCTCTGTAGTTTTTCCTCCCATGTCAAGTGATCTAGCCGCCGTTTTTTTCCACGAACGCATACATCTGTTTTGAACGATGAACCGTCATCTTGAATTTCCTCGTGCTTAGTCATTTTCTTTGGATCCATTCTCGTTTTATCGGTTAATAAGGTAGCGGAAAAATTTAATTTCTGCACAGATTTTGTTAATTCCGTTGCCGATATAACGCCAGGCGTCTTCGACGGCAGGCCTTTAGGCAACGTGATGATAACACTTTTCAGTACGCTCATAATCAGCCATAAAATATGGAATGGATTTACTATTGTCACTTGCTTTAGAACTTCACCACCCCTATCTATCGTTTGTCCAACTTCTGGAACCACCGAGTGCCGGACGCCGACTGATCCAATACATAACACCGAAGGATAGAATGTAAACTCCGTACGCTTTTTCTAACTGATGTAATCGTACTGACGAGCTGCAACATTTCAGTGACTGCAGAACATCCTAGAACCACACTTGCATCAGCCTTTAATGTGACTGGCTGAGACCAGGAACGTTACATGTGGAGAACCGTTATTGGTCGCCGCGTCCGTGCTTCTTCACATATTCTTCCACTACTACATGGAACCAACAATTACATCTCACTGACGTCATCCCATACGGTACTATCGCATCATTCACATAGCATCACTTTTTTACGGCGGTTCCACCTACCACACAAGCTCTACCTATAAACTACCATGCTTGTAATCTCTTAGAAACATTCTCTATGTAAAAATTATGATGTCATTCTATAAGCTTTTGATATTATTTTTCAAATCTCGTTAAATTATAGGAAGCTTACATCATTTAATGGGAAATTTATTAGTTACAGTTGATGGAAGATATAATTAAAAGTTTCATTGATGTTTGTAAGATATTCATCGAATGTCTACTGAGCATAGGTGAAGAACGTAAATGAAATTCTAATCACGCTACGTATCTCAACGTATTTGTAAAGGAGAAAACGACTATATAAAGAAAAACTATAATTTATTACGATATACAGGATTTTATAAGCAAGAAAACAAAGTAAAATAACTGACATAAAATGCATTTAATATAGGCTTGTAAAAAGATGCGTGCCAAAATTTTCAAGCTCTTACAGTGGCCAGTAGAGTGGCGACATCTATCTACTGTGTAGACATTACAGATTACCTACTTATCAACAGAACAAAGATGGAGTATTGCATAACAGTCAATATTGCAAATTGTCGAAAACAAAAAGCTATACGATTCAAACAAGAAGTTCATCTACGAACTTAAACAATTCAATAGAAGACAACGTTATTTGCGTGATTATTAGGAGATATTAGAATTCAATAGCAAAATTTAATCAATGTGTAAGGAATATAAACTATATTTTCCGATGCAGAAACCAATCAGAGATTTTTGCATGAAAGGAAACTAAACGGGCACGTCAGGTTGGCTATCCCGGTGGTGCATCGCGCGTCGCATTTCATAGATACTAGCCATTAATCTACGAAATCGACCACACGGTGTAGACGAGGAAGCAGAATCGAATGAGTAAGAAGGAAGCAACGCAAGGAAGATGGCGTTGCAAAATGTGGCGAGCCGACACGAGGGTTCGACAGGACTTGGCTTTCAGTCGCAGCTCGGCAGTCTGTACGAGACAATCGAGTTACACTTACTACGCTGTGCAGTTTATGTATATATCGCGTACGGTATATGTATTAGTGTTCATAGGCGCAGTCTCCGCGTGTGTACTAGTAACCGATACGCCGGACGAATTGACACACGCGCAGCAATGGCGTACCCCTTTGAAGAAGCCTGAACGTGTTCTCTGTCGTCGAATATTCCTTTGTGCCGCTGTGTGTGCTGTGTGTAAGAAAGACAGATAATCCGAGTAAAAAATGGAACATGTAAGTCCATGATAGATTTGTGAAACGACGTCGGCGTATTAGGGTGTTTCAGCCTTGCCGAAACGAACGACCGAACGAAACGTTACGCCCAGCCGGATCACGTCTAAGCCGTATTACTGAGTCTGATACACCATTCGGTTTAGCGTTCTCACGAACGTGGTTTAAAGCTTTATCAACGAAAACGTGCGAAGAGGAAATTCATTAAAGTGAAAATATGACATCATTTAAATGGAAACACAATACACAGATGTAGCACCCGGAATGACACATACAAAACGACTTGTGACAAAGTGAAGTAGATTAATCCTATGTAACAAGAGATTGCAAGGAAAGGGGAGGATAAAATACTCATTTATAAAAAAACGGAATAATTTGGAGGTAGGGACGAAAGGTCGAAGACAAATACATCGAGAAACAAAAGATTATAAAAGGGAAAGGTCGATATTGCAAGGAAGCCGGTGTCAAACGAGTCAGGGCCGGTAGTGTTTGAATTTATAGTCGCTTGTAAGCTCTTTACCTAGGACTCTTTTTCCCTTCCCTCTCTCGAAATATGCAATAATCGTTTCATTGCTGTACATTGCGGGCTTCTGTCTCGAGGGCTTTCCTCGGTGTTGGATATAATAGCTGATTGGTCCAACCCCTGGAAAAGGCAACCCTCTTTCACTGCGATGAACCGTAACCATTCTTTCTCGCCTCGTTTCAAGGTATGTCTGTAACAGCGAGGAATGCTATAATCATTAAGACAGTCGCACAGGTAAATGCGATTCGAAAGGAGATAGAAAACAAAGCGAGAAGGGAAGTCTAGGAAAGAAGAGGAGGAAGAAGAAGAAAGAAAAGAAGAGGGTTAGCTGAGGAAAGGAAGGAAAAGAAAAAAGTGCCGGAGGATCGCGAACTCGCGTCTCCGGCTGTGTAACAAAAGATCGGGTAATCTCAACGCTGGGCGAGACGGAGAGCAAAGGATCGTGGTCGTCATCGGGGAGAATAATCACGAGGATCCCACGAAATGAGAGCCTAGCGTTCGAGGTGGGTCGTTGGTCAGCGGGCGTGCAAGAAGGGACGGTTCGGCGACGGAAGCCTGGATAGTAGGAGGTTTCCAACATGGCCGCTGCCTGCTACGAAAAGGAAGTGGTGGTAGGTGCCGCTATGCATGGACACGGTCATCACCATCACCACCACCATCATCATCACCATCACCATCACCATCATGGAATCGCCGGCGGGTCTACCGGCGGCGGCGGCGCCGCGGCTGCCACGGCTGCTGCGACGGGCCCAACCGGACAGCAAACCGTCCTACCGGCCGCATCGACCAGCATTATCGACACCACCACCGCCGCTGCTGCTGCTGCTGCTGCCGCTAACGTCGGCTCCAGCACGAATTCGAACCCGACCGCCGCCACCGCGACCGCGGCGGCTGTTGCGGCCGCGACGGCCGCAGCGACGGCCGCGGCGGCAGCCGCTGCGGTTGCGGTCACCACCTACAAGGACTACAAGGACTACTCGCAACCGCTCCACGTCGATTGCAGCGTGGAGTATGAGCTACCCAGCCAGGCAAAACCACCGCCTGGAGGAGGCGAACCCCTTCTTATGATACACCCGTGCTACTACCGACGCGCCGAACGCGAGAGGAGAAGTCCTTTTGTCAACAATCTACCACCGCCAGCGAACGCGCCGATTTCATCCTCTAGGCGAAGCAGCAGGCGAAGTGCATCAGCCGCCGCAGTCGTTGCCAACGCGGCCACAGTCTCCGCGTCGGTGTCCTCCACTGCGTCCGTTGTCGCATCGTCGTCTACGGTTGTCGCCGTTTCTACTTCGACCGTGTCATCTTCGAGTTCTGCTGTCGCCGCAGCTGCGGCTGTCTTATCAGCAACCGCAGCCGTTGTCTCAACAGCCGATTCCGGATCAAATTTAGTTTCTACAACCGGTCAAATGTCCGCCGCGGCCATGGCAGCTTCGTATCGTGCGGCTCTAAACGCCGCCGCGACTCTCTCCCAACAACAACAACAAAGACGTCATCATCCGCAGCAACAACAACCGCCGCAGCCGCCTCCGCCGCAGCAACAGCAACAAACTCACCATCATCATCATCGTCCTCACGCTCACCCCCATCACGGTCAACAGCAACCTCAGCAGCAGCAGCAGCAAGCTAGTTCGGTTACGTCGACCTCCTCCGGAACCGAACTGATTTCTGCTGATGAAAAAGCAGTCATATCAGGTATTTATCAGCACTACTTTCGCGCGATGCGCGCTCACAATCATCAGCATCGGCAGCAGCAACAACCACAGCAGCAAGCGACACAGCAACATCGAACGACTCATCAACTTCATCATCAACCTCACCAAAGCGACCGAAGTTCCTCCTCGTCAGTGACGCCGACGGCCACGTCGATCTCTGGCATTCTACGGCAGACGTATCAACAGACGTATAACGCGAGTTCGAATTCGTCGAGTCATCTGCGAGCAGCGACGGCCTCGGTTGTCGGGCATCACCCGTATAGACGGCCGTCGGCGACGTTACTGTCACGTACAGCGTCACACGTTGGTCAACAGGCTTCTTCCTCATCTTCCTCGTCCTCTTCTTCCTCCTCGACGTCGATCGGTGCTTCCAGCGGTGTTTCCTCCAGCGGCGTTTCCAGCGTATACGCGAGTACGATACACAGGCATCACGCGACCTCGCTACACGCCCTCCAGGCAGCCGGTTTTTACGAAACGCCCGGTTATCATGCGCTTTTGCCGCAGAGTTAGGTGTCCACCGGCATCGGCAGCAGCACCAACGTTAACCCGTTCGAGACCGACCCCGTTGCCACCACCGTTCATTTATTCACCTAATCCGGCTGCAAAGCTGTGTGCTCTCTCTTCCCTATTGTACGACTTATCTTCCATACTCGTTAAAGAGCATACGGGTTGGTCTAAACTCTGCCTAGTACACTCGGGATACATCTATCTCTGCGACGTACACGCTACTTCTATCTACGTGTATATTCCACTGTATATACATGGATCTGTATGCATACGTATATACGTCTATGTACGTATCGTCGTCGACGCAACGACCGTACGTGCCGTGCTCTTCGTTGTTGGCAGCAGTGTGCGGGTGGCCGGACGAACGGACGAGCAGAAACCCACAGAATAAACACACGACGCATACACACCATCATCACTACTATCACCGTCACACACAGATATACGTTCGAGCCAGGGACAGATGGAGGGAAGTACCAGCAACTGAAATGGTCGTCCGTCTATACGCATCGAGCGATTTCATCCACCTGCGATACGTGTACATTATGTTCAGGTATAAAAATCCATTTGCTTAGGCCCTTTGTATTTTTAACCGGCGCACGCTTTCAGACATAGAGACCATGAGTTTTCTTCGCGTAAATTCCTGAAAGTCGGATGCCTTTCTTCGCCGGGCAAACATCATGTACACGCGGTCGTCTCTCGTTGTATACCACCGCCGTGGCGGCGGCCCTTTCGCTCTTTTTCCCATCATCGGCTCTCAAATACCAGCGGATCGCGAATACATAGATCGACAATAGTATTTTTAAGGTTTACGATCGATTCCCTTATGTATGTACTTATAACATTAGATATTTTTTCTAACGATTTACGCGATTCATAGTTGCAACTTTCCTTGCCGATATTTTGCCTCTAAGCTTTACAACATCCTCGCTTCGACCATCTGTCTTCTCCGCTTACAGATATACCCAAACCGGATCGACAATCATCGCAATCGCAAGTGCCAAAACCCGAACGCAACCTCACGAACGAACGTTACCCAACAGGGTGCAAGCGCATCTTTGCCAAATAGACCATATGTACAGTACTAGTTTTTCTCGATTCTGCTTTTCATTTCGCGATGCAAGCGCACACAGGAAACGGCGGTGTGCCGCGATCGCAGTTATCCTTCTCTAGGGGAACGTCCCTCTCGCCCTTTCTCCACCACGAATGACTCTGTTCCCCGTCTTTCTCTAGCGTTATTCGTTCCTCCGCGGCCCTCTCTTTGTCTTTTTCTCCGTCTCTGTCGGTTTCTCGTCGGGAACATCTCTAGAAACTCGAGGTCCGAGCCGGGGCAGGATTTCTTCTTTTTTGTCCTGCGCCCTTTTCAAAGAGCGCGCTCAAGGAGAAACGGACGGGGACCGTATTTCGTTACACGGTAACGATCGATCAACGTGACCGCACGACCGCACCGGCGGTACGGGCGAGCCGTGGCGAAGCGAGACGAAGCGAGACGAGGCGAAACGAGACGACGAGTCGGGACGGGTCGGGACGGGACGAACGGGACGGGGACGGCACACGGGACGGGACGGAACGGATCTGGGCGGTTACGGGACGAGAGGAGAACGAGGGACGCGACCAGACCAGACGCGAAGGGGGCGCGGTCAAGATGGGGATCGGCAGAGACGAAACCGAGAGACGGCTCGCACGCATCGGAGGGAGCAGGATGCGTCGACTCGTACTCCGAAAACACTGACGACCATGTGCATAGGATAGACGTTAGATTAACAGTCGCTAATGCGAACCTGCGCGACTCTGGCTCCTATAATTTCCACTCGTCGCGCTTCGCGGAGCCTTGGAAAAATGACTAAATGAGGAGAGTTTCGGGGAAATTAGATGGAAAGTACCTCCTGCGTTCTACTCGTCGGATACCGAAATAAAAACAAAAAATTATGAAAGTCACGGAAAGCACTTTGTTACGTTCGATAACGGGAAACTATATAGTTTCTCGATAGATCTAATAAATCTCGTTTCGTAAATTTGTGTCTAGCTCTCGCCCTCGAAGTTATAGCGTGTGGCTGACTTTAACGATCTGTTTTCCCTACCGTTTTGCGGAATTCGTTAAACTCCGTTCCTCGAAGGGTGCGCTGACAAGACTGCTCGCGGAGGAACGTTTATTTTTGTAGGAAATGCGTACTTTTGTGCGACGTCTCTCCGAAAAGTGATTCGTGGAATTGATTTGAATAAAACGACGGAGTTATACATGAGGATGGAGGGGAAAGTGCGCATCGCGTTTCTAACGCGTACTGCGTTTGACGCGACACGTATAGGGTTCGATGTAGTTGAATCAAATAGACCAGGCGCAATCGTAGCTTCTTCGTACACAACCGGGTCGATAGTAAATACGTTTCCTAGTTATAGATCGGCCGCCCGCTCGTCAGAGGGTTAAACTTCATCCACTGATAGATATTTATACGACGTGGAAGGAAGGAGGGCATTATTGTGCCTCGTTGAAACCCCCGTCGAACTCGTTATATAATGTGACGTCGACATCAGGTAATTAGGAAGCGTCGCAAGCAGAAACGTTGGCTAGTGACTTTGAAAAGGTTTCACCGGCTCGTTTGTCGGTTTTCTAGCCGTCTTTTTCGCTCCTCTTCCACGGTCGGGTAGAGAAAAAAATTCGTCGGAACGTTATTTTTAAATTTCACATTACGTCCACTAAACTATTCCTCGCGGAGCATTCCACTTTCGTACGATCCCTCGTTCCCCAGCAACGGATTTTCACAACGTTCGTTTCGGCCTTGTAGCATGTTAAATCGACATCGGGTACAATGGTTCACGCATCGAATCCTGATTCGAATGTCGTTCCAAATCGAAACACGGACGCCACGTAGAAATTTTCAGCTTCGTGTGTGTAGTCACTTCGTTCCTGGTAAAATTTGTTGGCAGAGACGACCCGGTTGTCGAGAGCAGAGTTCGTTCCTGGCACCACTTACCCTTCGCCTTCCATCTCGGCCGAGCATTTCCGCCCCGGTGTTTTTGCTCGTTCAAAGGGAACGATCCTCTTAGCGGCAAAGTAGAAGGGAAGGCTAAACGGATACAGGGCCTAAATAGAGTTACTTGGACTGTGGTCCGACGTATCGTCGACGGCGGGAGCTTTTCGCGTTACTCTTTCTTCTGCTTCTCTGCAAATTCCTATAAATCAACAAATCTTGCAACAAAATTCCAACCATATGTTTTAGTTAGTTAAAGTTGAACGATCTGATCGAATATTTATATAGATAAGTTTCTCAAATGGCATTGGAATATTGAAACGTTAAACATCGACAGGTTAGAAATAGCATTCCTTTCCCTCCTTCCATTGAATTTCTCTAGCTTCTTCGTAATCTGCCATCAACCTGTATATACATACATAACTTCCTCTCGTCTCCTCCTATTCGTCGTATGTTTCGTTGTATGTTCCGTCGTATGTTCCACCGTTTATCGTGAACCGCTTACTATGCAAAGGGTACGCTCGTAGAATTCGATTGTCGTCGGTCGGTGTGTCGAAAGAAGAAGAAAAAAAGGGGGCCTCGCGAACGAGCAAGCGAACGAACGAAACTCCGTTGGTCGGGGGGGCATTGTAGCGTCGCAGCGACGAGACACGGTCGAATGTCAAGCAGAGTAGCGGCTGATACGATCAAGAGTTACGCCTTTAACTTTTCACCTCGCGCATATCAAGGATCGACGCTTAAAAGTGCCTCGCCGTTGATGATTACGCGATTCATGAGAAACATATGCGAGTAAACTTTTGAACGATGTTTCGTGTGCCAAACGCATCTTTTTTGTAACGTATTCTGTCCCTCGTGTGCCTCTGCTGTTCAATTATTCCAAAATATTTACATACTTCTGCCGAACGCTTGTACAAACTTTTCTTTCCGTGTCAGTATTACATTTATATCATCGTACCCCAGGTGAATTCACCGTTTACATCGATCAAGTATTATCGTTATTACTATCTGAGAAAAAAACCTAGGAACATTACGTAAGGGGAACGTCGAACGACTTTCCGGGCTGCGCGCATCTTCTAGGGGAGATAACGCGATAGAGGCGCTCCTCTTCTCTCCCAGTTGTTGAAAGTTGCCATCAGCTCGATCTCTCTAGATACGCGTGCACAACGTGCATCACCAGTTGCCCCCTTTTTTTTTTTTGTGTTCGATTTCACGATTCTCCACTTCTCACGGAACACACGGTTATTCGTGGTTCTGTGGTGGCGAAATCTCTTTCCGTTCCACTGAAATTTCATCCTCGGTCTCTCTATTCTACCGTGTTGCGTTCAATTAGGTTAGGAACGTTGCGATCGAAGATATATTTTCAAAGAGCATCGTGCGTCCGCTGGTTCTACGTTATAAAGAGCGAATGTGAACGTACCCACCGAGACAGCCAGAGTACACACAATCCCACACAACTCAACACAACGCGACACGTGTGTAACTCGAAGGAAATAATACACGGCATGTGCGGTCGTTCCGGTAATTTTTTTATTTAACGTTGCATTCAGTGAATGCATTTGTACACCGAACCGATTATTTTCTCCGTTCAGCGTTCCTTTACCCCTTTTCCTTCTCGTTTTTTCTTTTGTTTCTCTCTCTTATTTCTCCGTTTCCCTTTTACTTTTTCTTTTTCTTTCGATCGATCCGCAGAAACAGTCTTCTTCTTCGGTTGTTTATCGCGTTTGTAGTCGGCGAGAACAAGGCATATATTTACTCTGTAATAAAACGTGCTTCCTCCGTAAGCGGGTACGAGAAAAAGAAAAAAAAGTCTGGCATCAAATATTTTGTCCTACGTCGCGCGTAACGAACTATACGTAAAATATACGGTCAAGCTTATTCTCGAGATACGTGTGCATCGCGTCGTTTGATGGAGAGAGAGAGAGAGAAAGAAAGAATGAAAGAGAAAGATGAAAAGAAGCGAAAGAAATGAAAGAAAAATAGAGAATCTGTGCTCGAACGTGCCTCGCCCTCCACTATATACGAACGTACTTTTGTGCGTATACAGTAGACGCGCACCGGATAAAAGCTCGATTCACGTTCGACGGACAACAAGGAAAGAGGAAACGAGAAAAAGAGGCCCGTTAAAGATAAGAGAGCTCAAAGTATGCCACTTTCGATGGCGAGGGGCCCCGACGGGTTCCTGTTCCCAACGAGAAAAAGAGTATTCATCAGCCGTTCGAAATTAAATTAAATTGCCAGTAGATTTTCGCAAGACAGCAGACGAGGGACACAAAGTGGTATATACTCCTCCTGGTTGTCCGTTCACCGTGAATCAGCCACGAAGAATGGCGTGGCGCGGCGCGGCTTAAACGCGTGCGTACACCTTCTCAAAAAACATAGTTCACTACTATTAACTCGGCCTTAAACAAAATGACGTAAACTGCCTCAAATAATTAATATATTAAACGAGCTAGCGCCCTCACTTACACTTCGACTGAATGAATAACGAAACGCCTAATCCTGTGTATAATTATGTAGTATTAAAGAAAAAGGGGATCGCGGCTGAGATAAGTTGCTCGATCGCCGCATCCAGCGAGTAGAGTTACGCGATCACGAGTCCGGCGGCAGAGAAAAACGAGCGAAACGAAGAAGAACGGGGGATATATAGATAACGATCGATCGGAAAGAGCGCGTATAACGTGTGCGTTCAGCGAGATGAAGGAGAAAGACGAAGAGAGAAAAAGAAGGGCGCTGTGTGTAGCGCTTTCTTAAACGGAAACTATTCGCGCATTGCGAGCGAGCGTGTGTATAATATAATGTGAGAGCGGATAGATCGCAGAGGACAACTTAGAGAAATGTATCGATCCAATCCGGTGACGTTGTCCTCATTGATCGTGATTTATCGAAAGAAAGGAAAATCATTTTTTTCCGTTCTTCACTGTGAACCGATAGCAGCATATGTGAACGAACACGCAGACAGACAGACACACACACACGCACGCACGCACGCACACACACACACACACATCCCATGTATATGATACCTGAGCAAAGGGAAGAGGAAAAAGAATAGGAAAAGAGAATGTAGAAGGGCAGGAGAGGGGTACAGCAGATCGACGAGGCTGCTACGAAACAAACGACGAGATCTCGTTGTTGTCGCGGACGAGATGATTCAGATAAGCGAGGAGACCACTCGAAGGTAGACATGGTTAACGAAAAAGGACATAGGAAAACGCGACCAAAAGAGACATTTTGGTAAGACACGACGAGATTGAAACAAAGGTAGGGAAAGAAGCGAAACGACGAAATAGAGACGAGAAAAATTTGATTGGGAAAATCAAAATCATCATCGATGTCCTCTCGGCTCCATCTTTTAGAAACTGACAATGACTACGGAGACGATGACGATTACGATGACAATGACGATGACGGGATGACTGGGTGTTTCGAAGGACGGTAGTTCTTCCGTTCATGCATTATACGGGCTTGAAGAATATACACGACAATAAGGATCGTAGCCGGTCGAACACGATCCATACCCCGCGAGAGTTAATCGAGAAACCGACGAACTCCTACGGCTTTTATGGCTCCGCTCGTAAAGATATACCCAAGGCTTTTTCTGTGGAACTCTGGACCCCTCCGAACACCCGGTCCAGGAACACTGGGGCAGAAACGACGACGGAGCGTGTAGATGGACGGGTGAACGAGCGAATGAACGAGCGAGCGAGCGAGCGAGCTAGCGAGCGACCGGCTGGTTGGCCAGGTACGTGGTGTGGTAAAGGTAAAACTCTCTTGCAAAGGGACGCGAAGCAGCGAACGAGCGAACGAGCCGTGTGCCAACCGTGGCTCTCTGGCAGGTAGTTGCACGCCAGAAAGCACCGGCTGTATAAAGACCGACCCGAAGCCATTTTTGATCCACGATCCTCTCTCTGCTTCCAGCCGAGACCCCGAATTACAATGTGCGCTCCTCGTGCGGGCCTCACCGTGGGTGGACTACCTTCTCGGCTCTACGTGAATTTTTCTTAAATCGTCTACCCCTCTCTCGATGAATGATCTCTCTCTCCGACCAGGCCCAGATCTTAGCCTTCGAGCAGGAACAGAGAGAGGTAGAGAGGACTGTGTGCTGTCAGCCGGCGAATGAAAAGCACTTAAGAAGCTGCGCGGTATGCATCTAACAATGACCCTACCCACCTCTGACGCACGAATTGTTCCTATATCAGAGTACACCAGCTGATTCGGCAAATATAACGTGCGCTATTTTACGCTATTCTTTGTACGCGCTTCAGCGCGTACCCGGTTTATATACGGGGGCACGGCTCGATCTCAGCCGAGCACGCCACTCCTTCCTTACCCCTATAATTCGCTTCGAGTTACCGAATCTTTTTCAATCTCGATCCATCCATCCTGCGATACTCTTTCTTTTTCTCCATCCTATTCTACGATACGTTCTATCTCGTCTCTTTGTGAATTTTTTGCACTCGCGAATTCTCGATATTTCGATCGCGTCGTTACAGCAAAAGCAATATCGTCGTCTCTGCAACCGAATCGCTCGAATCTCTCTGGTATATACGGTGGAGTTGTGTCGAAAACATAGTCGTGCCAGGGGGTTGCTGCGGTCTTGCGATAGTTGAACTCGAGGGGAGATAGCGGCATAAGCGATAGATAGACCATAACGCGCGCAAGAAAGAAAGAATCAGAGGGTGGAGAGTCTCGATCCTGGAATGAGCACCGCGTGGCCATAAAGAGGAGAGACACACGTCCATGTGTCACGGACGTCAGGATATTATAGGTTACTCTGTCTATCTATGGATAGTTCGAACGATTCGAAACGATGGACCACGCCCTCAGTCTGCCATCTCCGCTTCGACGAACTCTCCACGATCGATCCTTTACTCGCGACAAGCTGGCAAAAATTACCACCGCAAAAGTCGAGCACGAAACGGGACAACTGAATACGCCCCTGGAGCGACCCGAGGCCTGCCTCTCCGGCCAATCGATACCATACCGTGTGCCTCTTCCGTTTGACAGCCTCCGCGACGTTTCTCCCTGTTATTTCTCTCTTCCTTTTCCTATTTTTACTACCTATAGCTTCTTCCTCTATCCTTCTTTTTCATCTTCAAGAACCGACATTTTTCCTTCCCCCCTTCGATTTTAAAGAAGGACGAAGGAATGGGTTTCTGTCAAATAGACAGCCGTGTCGCACTGGTTCGATCGCATTCCTTCGAATGAAAAAAAAAAAAAAAAAGGAGAGAAAGAAAGGAAGAAATGGCTCTCTTTATCGCGATACGGCTCATCGACGTGGCGAACGATCGATTTGCAGGAGACAAAGTCTTTCTCTTTGCGCGGCCACGGTTGGACCCCACGTGCCGTTTGTTCGCTTCCTACGTTTCTCCGACTGTTTGCACCAAAAGCGTGTAACTTAACGAGCGATTGTTCTCCTTCTAGTTCCTTGATTTCGTGATTAATCGAAAGTTTCTGATCGCTGAAGCCACTACCTACCGCGTGTCTGTTGGCTGGAGCGTTCGTTAGAGCGGCGTGTGTGCGCGTGTATGTTTACTTTGCTCGATCGTTCGTTAAAATTCGAGCCGAAGCGCCTGTTATTTCTTCCCGTCATGGTGTTGTGTGTTGGACTTTGGAGAGCTTTTACGAGGAACAGAAAGAGAGAGAGAGAGAGAGAGAGAGAGAATGCATGAGTGTGAGTAAAATGTTTATATGTGCGCACTGAGCGTCTACCTTTTGCTAAACGCGCCACGTGTGTCGCCTTGTTTATCCATCGCCGCCATTGCCGTCGTAGACGCGCTCGGCGTTTGACGATCCTCTGCTCGGTTCTCGAACGACTACGGGATCTTCGTTTTCTGGGGGGTAAAGCTAGCTAACCAACTACTACTGTATTATCAGTAAAAAGAAAATGAAAAAAAAAAACAGAACATACCTACGCATTTAAGATAATGTACAAGTCTCTAGTGTGATACATTTCTACGCTTATTCTCTTAACTGTAGTCATGAAGTCTAAAGTAACGATACCTCGTTGTGGTTTGTAACGCGGACTAAAAAGTAAAAAAAATAAAAATAAAAATACAAGTAACAAGTAGTTCTGTAACAGTAAATAAATGATAAAAAAATTGCAGGCTAAAGATAAAAAAAGACGAGTTACGTAAAGAAGAAAAAAAGTCATGAAATAACGACAGTAAATGATCAAAAAAATCCGCTTAGGTTGACCTTAGACTGAGAAAAAGGAAATCAAGCGATAAAAAGCTCGCAAAAAGGCGCCAGTGTACTCGTAGAAAGGAATTGTCCGGCGGCCGACGTCCTAATTAATCGCAACGTTGAAATTGTAAACGACCGCCAAAGGAAATACCGTTGGGCTTATAAAAACACAGGATAATAAAAAAAAAAAGAAAATCTAGAGCGCGCGCGCGCGAGAGAGAGAGAGAGAGAAAGAGATTTGCGAAATCTCTTTCTATTTGCGAAATTTGAGAGAAAGAGATCCAAGAAATGGATGAGATGGATGTGTGGATCCGAGTGAATAGATGGCTATTTCAGAAAAAAAAACACGTGTGGGTCGACCGATTCGTCAAATGTGTGCATGTGTGAGATTACGCGCAGAGTATTCGAGAACGTACTGTTCGGCATGTACATAATTCTGTATATACGAACGAATCACTGACTGTACAATACCACCCAAATATATTTATATTTCATGTTAAAACAACTTCTACTACTATTCATTTCTAGTTCCATCTTATTTCCACTTTATACACATGCTAATCGAGTTTGGCTGTGCAAAATATCTGCAGTGAAATGACTCCTTGTCCATCGTGGTTCTTGGACTCCTACGGTGACACAGCGTGTAGGGTGCGAAAGAAAGACACGCTTGTGTTGTCGCTTGTCGCCTATCGTGAAACTGGAAGGCAACAGAAAGAAGGGGAGATCGTTTGTAACAGTGATTTTCAGAGAACTGAATCGACAGATTTTACTAACGGCAATATGACGCGTGCGGTATCGTCAAGGAGAACCAGTCCCATCGGCGGCTCGTGTAGGTACGGAGTTTAATGATCATGAGGAATGTTCTTATTTTCGTTGCATCTTGCTGTCTTCTTCCGTTTTCCTCATTCTCGATGGATTGCGTAACGCGCACGCGCTCATCAAATAAATTATGCGCCATCCCGGTAGTCCGGACATTGAATTACGATTTGCCACGTCGTAAAAAAAAAAGGAAAGAAAAAAGAAATGTCGCATGGTATATCACGTGTATTTTAAAAGCGTTTACGCACGGTAGGTGCAAGATCTTTTAACCTTTGAGCGCGTAACCTCCCGTTCGAAATGAATAAACTTGCATACAGAAGGTGTGCGACCCCGGGCAGTCACAATGAAGTACAGGAACCACGCTTCCTGGTGCAATTTCAACCTTTTGTTGCCATTATTTTTGTCATGACGTTTCATTCTATTTAACATTCCTTCGGTCTGATACCATGCATTGTTTTTCAGTGAGAGCCTCGCCCGATAATGTTCCATCGCGCGTGAAATATTTCGTTGCGAATGCTTTCTTCTTTTTCTACTTTTTTTTATTTTTTTTTTATTTTTTTTTTTTTGAAAGTATCGACGAGTCCGCGATTAAATACAGCCGTATAAATACGATGACTTTACGATTCTTTGTTATTCATGACATTCCGGCGAATACACCACTTTCCGTAGTATAGTTGCCGTGACGTCATTAGTCTTCTATTGTATTCGATGACACGTTTCTATCGAACTCGATACGAAATTATAGTCGCTAAGGGGGAATTGTAGATTATTCTGCAACGTTTCACAGACGCGTATCGCGAAACGTATTTTCCAAAACTTCCATAAATTTCCTCATAAAATCTATCGAATCACTTGTGACCAATAAAACGTAAAATGTTGTCATTTAAAAATTTCATTATCGCGCCGGCAAATGTAGGACTTATGTAGTTGTATATGATACGCGTTATACGAGCGTATCTTTATGCGTTCCATGTATACATGCTTTTTCACAATTGATACGTTATGTACGAACGAAATTAAAGCTCAGGGTTTTTAATGCACACGCGCGCGTGTTTCAAGCATCGCATCATCGATCGTCTCCTTAAATAAAAGAAGTCCGGTTTGATTGCATCTTCGACTGCAATGGGGCTAGAAAGATGGCCAGAGAGCGTAACCACGTAAAGCGCATCGATATTTTCGAGTTGTAAATTTTCACATGTTCCTGCGATTTCCTTTTAGCGCACCGCAAGTTGCTACGCCACACATTCCGGCCATCGTATATGTACCATTCTTTGCTTGACTTATCCATTTCTTCGCCGAGTAAAAAGTATTCTTTTACTTGCAAATTTTCGCCAGGTATCCTAGAAGTTTATGGAGAAACGAGAAAGTCTATCCATTCTTAGAATATTTTGAAATAGTGAAAGACTCTACGAGAGTGCTTCCACCCCTCTACATCATTGGATTAGCGCCTATATAAATAGTCCGCATGGAATAATGAAAATGCCATGACCGGATCGTGTAATCCATCATGACGGATTATAGCGTAATGACGGTCCCAATAACAAAAAGATTTTTCAGGTTTGTGCCATGAAACAAAAATCTTTGACCTGTATGGCTGATTTATGGTTAATGCTCTAGTCCTATTCTCTTCGCGTTACGCCAATGGGGAGGCCTTGTATACAGGACCCACATAGAACAGTGAAAAGGATAAGCACAAGGGTCTTAGGTAGCCCAGTCGCTGGATTCGCAATTGCTCAGAGACTCGAATAATGCTCCAGGTAACCTAAGCATCAATTCTTTCACAAATCGCACATTCGAATGTATCCCTGAATTTGTCAAAATCAGTCGGTATTGAAGAAAAGGAGGACAGATGTTCCGAGTGTCAAAAGAGAAGCGTAAATGTTACAGCAAGTACGAAGTCTAATGTACTTCCGTTCTTCTTTCATGTCTCAATCGATATTAGGGTTCAACGTCACAATGCACGATCGTTTTTTTTTCTCCTCCGATATCAGCAATATAATCCCATGATACGGTAAAAGATAGAGAAAGAAAAAATGAACAAGATAACTTCACTTTTTTTACAATCAGGAAACTACTGAAATGTCATAAAAATGTAGCTACTTTCAGTGAAAGTTCAAAGTTCTCTTTGTAACCGCTTTTAACCTTGGCTATTGACATTAGCATTGACCTTGCGCGAAGAAGTTGCGCTTTCGAGTCCAGTTAAAATAATTTCCTAAACTCTCGATGTAATTAGTTTTTAATTTCGTTTGTTATTATTTAAAGATTAAAGAATTAAAGAATTTACCGAAATCATTGTTAAATGTATTAGAAAGTTATTAATTGGGAAATATGTAGTAAATTACCATTTTATAAAAGAAAACGAATACGTACTGCCTTATAAGTCATTAAGAGATTACAAATTAAGATTTAAAATTTTTAGTTGACAAGATTTTAAAGGTAGAATGAGGATTAACTATTGATATATAAGACGCTTTAGGTTTATGTCGACAAATTCTTTATCCACCCTAATGTCTTGCAGAATTTCACAGGATAAAGGCTAGTTTATCGACTACCTTGAATTTGTATAACCATTTTATAACTAGCAATCGCATTAAGACATTTCCTAGGAATCCAATCATTTCATTGGATAACGTTTATAGTCAGTTATATCGTTCTTTCAATAATTCCCCTATAAGTATTTCTAGATAATAATTTTCAAGATAGTATACTTTTCTTATTACTATAGTTCCGATTGAAAATTAACGCATGACAATGTATCATAAAAAATCAGACACTGATAATAAAATACAGTACTTAAAGTTAAAAATTGCGATGTCACCGACTGATAGCGCCATCTATTTTTCGCACAATGCGTTGTTTTAGCTTTGTTGGAAAGGCATGAATGAAGTGCCGCAGTATTTATACGGAACCTCTTCAGAAGTGCTGTTTTAAATTCGTAGATATCAAATGTGAGTCGGGAGTTAGTGTTGTGCGTACTATGTATTATTTAGACGTTTCTCTGTTAGTACATTCAATCAGCTTTTAAGATCTTTATCTTTACACATATAACCTAACCTAGATTTCGAGAGTGATATAATCTATATGGATAAAGATTGCAGTAAAAAGTTAAATATGAGTTAATTAAGTACATGCGTTTTGAAAATACAGTTAGCTATCTTATTTTAAGAAAATGTACTCTATTTCATTCATGATTTACATTTTTTACTTTTGTGATTTAATTATATTCGTTTACTGTGCAATCTGATGAAATAATTTTTCATTTGTAATTTGTAGATGTTTATGGGATTTGACCTTCTATTCATAACTTCAGTGACTATACTTTACATTTATAAGGAAAAATCTGTATACTCAGAATATGTTTTTTTATTTGTAGAATACTGCCAGATAGCCCTAGTCTTGAAATCACAGAGGTCTATCTAAAGAAGAACATTCTTCAATCAATAAAACAATTGTTCGGCGAAGAAGGAACCAAGGGTACCATAGATATCCTAAAATTTGATTCAAAGGAACACAGATGTGTTCTAAGGTGCACTGATGATTGTTATGTACGTCTTCGGGCAGCTTTAGTCTTAGCTGGAAAATACGAAGGGCATACTTGCATCTATGCTATTCATCGTGCTTCGGCAAATTTATTATCATTTAGTGCAAATAGTCGGAATTATCAACATTAAAGTACAAAGATTTAGAACAAATTGAATTTGGAAAAATTCAACATTATATATTTCTATTTTCTTTTTTAAAGAACAAGTTCATATCTTTGCCTTTTGCATTTTTATGAATTAGTTAATGATGCCATTCATCCACAAAGAAGGTAAAGATACTATAATCTTTGCTTCAAAGGAAGATCATGCAACGCCTAGTAAAATAGAACTTCCAGAACCAGAACCAAGTCCTGGTCTCTTATTATCCAGCGGAGAAATTAATTGGAATTGTCCATGTTTGGGAGGTATGGCTACTGGACCGTGTGGTTTGGAATTCCGTGAGGCCTTTTCTTGTTTCCATTACTCAACTGCAGAACCGAAAGGTTCAGACTGTTACAATGCATTTAAAACCATGCAAACATGCATGGTACAATATCCAGCATTATATGGAAAGAGAGGAGGATCTTTGGAGGATTTGGAAGATGGCGAAGATCCAATGGACGAGCATAAAAAAAATTTAGAGGTCGATAACAAAGATTCTCACTTAGAATCAAAAGTAAAAGAGTTACCCCGTACATCCAGTATTGGAACGGGAATAGAACAATCTAATGTTAAGTGAACATTTGTTGCCAGTGAATAAATAATTAATGTATTTGCGTAGCATAGTGAGAGTAAATTTTCACCAAGACTTAATGAAAGAAGATCTCTGATAATTTTATAAAAAATAGGTTGTGTAAGAAAGCATTCTTGTACAAAATAAAGTACTCCTAAATGCTGCTTTTTACCTATCTGTTTTAAACCTCTAGTACAATAATTCATGGCATTCACAACATTTACAACATGTTGTTAACGAGGAGAAACCAATCTATTTGATTGCAACTTTCATATTATTTCAAGAAATCTGAACCTCATCAGGCAGATATACATATTATTTTTCATTTAAAAGTTAAAACAAATTACTTAAACATGCAATTAATAGTTTTATTTCTCGCTTTTGTTCACTGTATCTCAATCGATTGTATATACTTTGTGCGTAATAAATAATAAGTAGTTCCTCGAATTAATACATTATTGCCTTCTCCTTTCACTTGTGACGCACAAGTTAGGAAGAGAGATAATTTTTTCTTATTGTGACATCAAGTTTTGAATGTCCTACTTTATAGCGCGGCAACAAAATGGTTGACGTCACGGCCGTTTGATGGCGGTGCGATCTTTCTCTACGAGAAAGATGGAACCTGTGTTGTGACGTCAACTTCACGACCTCCCCTCTTTCGTTCCAACCCTTGGGATAGTCGGTCTCGTGTATACAACCTCTACCACCACGCCGCGGTCGTTTACCACCACCACTGTTGTAACGAATCTCACTACTACTACACTACTACCTTCACCATCGTCATCATCATCGCCATCACACCATGAGTTTGGCGTTCGTCGAGCGTTTCGTACGTATAGAGAAGCACAATGTGTTTTCGTTTCATCACGCTAATGAAAGTAACTGAGCAGAGGTGACGTCGCATACCGTGTGAAGAACGTATGTTGGTGCATCGATTTTGATAACGGGAGAACACGAGAGAGTCGGTGCGAGCAAAGTACGGCAGAGACAGTCAAGCACGAAGAATTTTGTGACGAGCCTGTGTCGGGCTGTAAGTTAAATACGTTACTTAGCAGTGACTGAGACTATCCCACAGTGTTGTACCATTTGAGAAAACTTTCTTTAAAATTTTTCGCCGAGTTATGGATCCACCGAAGAAAGAGAAGAAACACAAGGAGAAAAGAAGGTAAGTGAATCGTAACATTAAAGCTCAGAGCACCCGTATGGACATTACTGCTTCTACCTAAAGTTTCCCTAATTTTCACGAGAAAATTCCAGGCATGCCGTTAGCTACGATATTCTACTCTGTTCGATGGCATGATTGTACGTAGACAGGCACTGTTCAGCTCTTGGAATTGACGAACTCCAAAGACAAATTCAGTGAATCGCGCGCGCGCATTTCGCGTTGCATATGCGTGAGTGAGTGCGTGCGTGTTTGACGCAATCGCGTTTCCTCCGAGTTGAGTTCCCCCCTCTCTCTCTGTTCCTCTTATACTCTTTTTGTTCCTCTTCCATTACCGATATCTTTTTCTCTCTACCCTACGTTACAAGATTACTTTATGTCTCTTCCCTCTAATAATTCGATCTCTTTTCATTTGTTCTCCAGCTGCGATTGCGTATACTGTTTAAGCGGGACAATCAAAGTAAAAAAAAGTTTCGCGTACAAGGAAATGCGGTAATTCACCAACTTGATTCAGACTTTGGTTTTTACGTAGACCGCCACGTTAGATCGGTAAAACCCATAGGACCTCAAAAACCTGGGCGGGGATATAACGAATTCTTTTTTCTTTCATCTAAATCGCGCGTCATTCAAACGAAATTACATGCACTCGAATCGAGCATTGTTACATTTGATGTAGATGTCCTTGCGATATCGTGTTCCTTTGGGATAATTCCATTCTAAGGCCAAAGAGTGAACTTTGTTGCTTTTTTGTATATGTTATATTGTATCGCGGTAGAAAAACAAACTACACTGTACATAAATCGTACTCTGTACTTGTTTTCGTTTTTTCCACATGTGCACAAGGTATTCATTCTAATGGCAAGTTTCGTGTTGTATATATTTACTTTGTTAGAACGGCATCAGTTGTATTCAATACAGTAAACTTATAAAATTTAAAAAAGGAAATGATAGTTATAACCTAAAAATTCGCGATTACCATGAAAACTTACTGTATGTGTATTTACATATACACGATATCATGTACTACGATATCATATATCATATATTTATTTTCTCACAGTAGCTTTTCTAAGATACGAAACTAACGCGAAAATGGTACACGATGTACGTGACAGATAAATCAGACTCGTCGCAAAAATAGTCAGCTCGTCTTCTCGAAATCATTAAAATTCAGATAAATCAAAAGCGTTAGTATTACGCGTATTATGTATGTATGTATGTTAATATTGAGCGGCATAATCAAAGAAACCAACCCACACGGAGATAAAGAGTTATGGTACCCTTGTGTACGTATTTCGGGCTTGTGGCTTTTCCATATAAGATATACATATTTTCCAAATTTGTTTAACTTACCGAATGGTCGTTCAACCGATAAAAGTCTACTTATAAAATGCATTAATAAATTAATTTCGTTCGACAAACGATCAACAAACGACCAAATTGCTTCTTAACAATCACTGGCTACGTAAACAATAGTTATCATATCTCGATCACTGTGACGTTCGAAAGATGCCCATGTGCATAGCGTTTTATGTGTATATGTTGTGTACGTAGTGTATCATAATGTGTCTACATATATACAGATATATATCATATATTTATATGTGCATGAATGTAGTAGCGCGTTATTACGTGAATTCATAATGATAGTTCGGTTCTTCGTGTAACCCCATTTGGAGGAAAAGGAGAACTCTCTCTGCTTGAGGCTACGTAGATACGTAGTATATGCTTGTGTAGGTGTGGATGTATCTCTTGCACGGTGCGATAGAGGCACGCACACCATCGTTTCGTTTGCTGGCATTGTAGTGTATTCGAATGTTGAGCCGACATGCGACCTTCTGGAAACTTTCTTTTTCCAATTAGTTCCATATATTAATAGGTTGTTTATATGTTCGTGGAATTATCAAATCCTAAGCTATTTTTAGTAACCTCGCCTGTAATACGTCCAATTTATCTTCACGTCGATTTCAAGAAATTTTTCTGTGACACCCGATTACGTTTAATCGGATTTCCTCGAACTGAAATAATTAAGAGCAGCGAAAAATATCTATGTATCGTTGGGTAAGATAGGCCTATATTCGTTTTTAATCGTTCGTTAACCAACGCTGAGAAAATTAATTCTAACCGAAAGGACGTAATATTCAGAAACCAATTTTCTTTATCGATCGATTTACGATAATATTATTAGTTTGATAATTCTCGAAAAATTTCCCTGTGATTCTTAACTATTTGGTAATAATACGTATACTATTGATGATACACAGAGATAGTTGAGCGATACGCGAATAATATATTCTATATAGTTTTATATTTCGGCAATTATTACAATACACAATTTAGTACAATAAAGAAATTTATTCTCTATGTTAACGTGTGCAATCGTTTTGGTTCTAAGCGATTCTGTTAGTAGGGATTGGTAAACAACTCTGTCTGAAGCGGACAAATTATGTAACATGTACTTTTCTTGATCGACTTTTAAAGTTTTTATTTTGCTAACACGCACTTACGAAATGTTTGAAATAGATCTCATACATTAATAAGAAATCTGCCGTTACATGCTTCTTTGCATTTCTTTAATAAACAATAGTTTATTGTAAATGCATATCGTACATGAGTAATGTGTTAATCATTAACTACTCAGAATCAGGTATCATTTCCGCATTTGCGGGAGCTATAGTTTCGTCGATCAAGGTCGATTGCCGTAGCGTGTCGTAGATCGGCACGTGATACCCATTCCTTTACTAGATCTACGACGATCTGGCGCGTTGGAAAATCGCGAAAGCGTGGAGAATATATGCCTCTATCAGGATGATTAACTATCTTAATTCGATCTGATCTATTCGACCAATACTTACAATAAACTCGGTCGATTTATATCAAGAATAAAAATATACAGAATGCTTCCGAAATCGTGGTAAAAATAAGTTGAAAATATGGAATAACATTTTTTCGTATAACGATCTGTTTTTAAGAAAATTACATTTGAGAACTCGTATCAAATATACTTGAACTTGGTTAGTCCCCGAGTTGATAAGAATGGACAATCGGTAGTAACTTATTCTACGTGTGAAAATAGATCGAAATGATGATTTTATGAATGTTTCATTTTAAGAATGCAGAATTTACAAATATGTATGTTTTCTTCTACTAGATATTTCAATGTGTAATGCGTTTTAATCTAATATACTATCTCGTTGCGCGATTCATTCGATATCAAAGTAAACGTCGAACATTTTTAGTCAAAATCGGTCGATTTTTTGATCGCCGTTTGTAGAAGATAGATTAACGTAATTGGAAGATTAGCTCTGATTCGTTGGGGAACGAAATCGAGGGAAACTGGCGTATCGTGATAGGTAGTATCGTTATCGTCGGAAGATAGCCATCGTTCCAAGTGTGCAAGACAACAAGGTTTTGTATTCTCGGGTCTAGTATCGCGTGAACAGTCGACTCAGCGAAAATTCGATCTTGCTGTGAACGATTTCGAAGTACGTTTCTAGATGAGCCACGAGAATGTCGCTTGAGTGCAATCGTCCACAGGATAGTCTTCCATGGGATTGAGTATGTTACGGTTATACCAAATGCGACACGTGTATGTTCTCGTGAGTTTTAACCGACCATACGTGTATTATCTATTTGACAACAGTCTGTCCATGTAAGAAAGATCTTCGAAACGAAAAGAAATTTGTAAAAACGAAAGGAAGGAAAGTCATTTTAAGCGAGGGAACCTAACAGAAGTTACGAGAATTGAGAAGAAGAGGGAAGACGAACGAGAGCAGTGGTTCATCTGGGGCCAGTCTCTCTCGTGGTGGAAAGGAACGTCATAGAAAAAGAAAGAATCGAAGAAAGGAACACGCGTGGCCAGTTACAGCAGCAAGCGGTTGATGATAAAAAAAGATCACGCCATAGGAGGAGGAGTCGCAGAAAAAGGAAGAAAAAGAAGGTGCACACCATAGAGAGGGGGAAGCAAAATCGGGCCAAAGTTTTATTTGTCGTCTCTTGGTTGTCGACGTAACGAGTAACGGTGAAGGAGAAGAAGAGGACTGCGACGATACTCGGCGCCGGCGTTTCGAGCATCGTAAAAATCTGGATAAGTCAAACGATCCATCCTTCCTTCATTGGCCACATTCTTCTCGTCGAACCGGTTGCTTCTTAAGGGACACGGAAACGATCGAGCGCGATGATCGCGTCACGTGTCCAGCCGATCGATACGCTGGCCGATAATGAACCCGGTCGTTGCTCCGATTGGATCGCCAGACAGTCAGACAACGCGAGTTTCTATGACGATCAATCCACCTTACCGTCTTGCCAATTCGCTCGCGCACAGATTCAACCTCTTTCAGTCGACGATTATCATCATTCCCTTAATCCCTGCGTGGACAGATCTTACAATGACCAAGGCAAGAATCCGTTCGAATCCCGCTCTGCGGACGTTGGAACGTCCAACGCTCAAGTTTTCCTCCCATGCATGGAATCGTCGATCCCTATCGAGCTATTGCAACCTCAACCACAGTCTCAATGTAGCCAGTTTCGAGACTGCGCGCAAAATATTACGCCTAAAGGCGCTAAGAATTGCCAGCTGGGTCCGGTGGACGTCGAAGATTTGGCTCTATGTTTCGAATCCGATAAGCCACAGACGAATTGCTCATTACGAGTTTATCGACCGAGTAGTTCGTCGAACTTTCGTCGTCGCGTAAAAGCAACGAGATACGGTCCCTATCCAGGTTCCTTGACGGACGACAAACAATTTGAACAGCCTGGATTTTCGTTGATGGATGTCTCGTCCAGTGATCTACCGCGTATGGATTGGTTCGGTGAACAATTCTGTGGCTACTTTTCTCAACCGTTTGCTTTTTGCACCGAAGAACGATGGCTTCAGTGTCCAGAAAGCGATCGTTGCCCTCTGTACGACACCACCTACTCGTATGGGCAAAACGTCCTGCCACCGTGCCTGGATCTGCGAAACGAGTATTACCAATACGAGTACAACGAGGACGAACAGCTACTCGAGGATTATTTGTAAGTGCTCGGTTCACCGGGCAACGGAGGTTCGAAGTTTCGTTCCTTATTTGTTTGCTCCTATGGTATGGTAGGTATAGGGTTTGGCATTGCAAGGATTGCAAGTGTGAATATATTCGAATGGCATCTTCGTTGTTCGTTCGTTCTAATAACGTAGTGCATACATGAATATTCAAAGGAATAAGTTATCTTTCTTTTGATTACTCAAATATCAATGAATGGCACTATAAGGTAGCTTATAGATAGGTTTCTCTCTGGAGGATTTTATTGCAGCTTCTACGATAATCTGTGTGTTCGTTTGTGTTCAGTAGGCTGTGAATTTTTATGCATTTATGGGAAATTTACATACGCAGAATGCATGTAATATGCAAAAATAATAATAAGTCGCGTTTCTTGTTTCTATTTTTGTAAGGAAACAGCTTTAAAGTTCTGTAATTCTGTTTAATCACCGTTAGGTTCCAAAATCTCTTTTCCTTCAGTGTGCAGTAATCGCCATAGCTATTACTGGGTAACAAAAGGTTTCTGCCTGGGTTGTACTTTATAATTGTGGATGATTCATGTACGAAGTTGTATAAATATCCTCAGTCTAGTGATCATAGCGAAAATTAAACGATGAACTTCCAATTAAGTGAAATATGAGTGGGATTGGAAAAATGCGGTCGTTTCGTTCCATGATGGTGTATGACGGTACAAGTATCCAGGACATTCTGAATTTTCGTGTCTAGCGACGTCGATAAGAGGCTTATCGTTTCGAAGGAAATACGTAGTAGGAAAGAAAACTGTGGATGGCACGACTATAATAGCATTTTCAAGGAATGGAGAGAACACTGTTCGAAGGTCATTTCATGCGAGAGATAACAACCATTTGAGATAGTCGAGACGTGACAAAACGTGTGTTTGATGTAAATCTCACCTTCTCCCCGTTATTTACGTCGTTCCATATGTATATATATATATATACTCGATTTGTTATAGTCAATTAAAAGGCACGAAATTGTAAGTAACAGATGGTCGATAATTATCAGTCATATTGACGTCAAATTTCGAGTGACTCACAGAAGTAGGTGTAAATCTGTGATTGAACATTAACATGCTTCTGCTGTTTCGTTAGGACCCACGATACTTCATGCAGTACCGTGCTTGTTATTCTCATAATCTCACAGTTATTAGATCGTGTCAAAGTCACGTAACAGAGAATTGAAAAAATTACTCTATCAGGTATTTCTCACGTTTAATTTGTAAGCAGTTAGCGAAATTGCGAAAGTACCTGGGCAACTTTGCACGAGGGTCTTCTCGGACAAAGGTTTAATCCTATTGTCCTCCTTGGGACTGTTTGATCATTCTTCTAAATGGAAATCATATTTCAACAAATATTATTAAGACGCAGATAACGAATAAAGTATGTTTAAATATTTGGTTTTAGCGTGCAATAATGCAAAATTCCATAGAACACGAAAACGCCTTTCATGAGCAGAGTATTTCAGAATTTGAGAACGAAATATGTATAAGAACGTGATTGTGAGAATAGCAGGGTTAACGAGATACGAGATTGCATTAAGGATAGAATATATGTTTATGCTGTAGGTGTAACGAGAAAAGGAAGGAAAAGTCTCGTGATGCTGCACGATACCGTCGGAGCAAAGAGACTGACATTTTCTCGGATCTAGCTGCTGCTCTTCCATTGCCATCGGAACAGGCATCTCACTTAGATAAGGCCAGTGTTATGAGACTAGCAATCGCGTATCTCAAAGTGCGCTCAGTGGTTGATTCCTGTAAGTGTTTACATTGAGTTCAACAACATTTTCTTTACTCACAACGTTTCAATCTTCAATATCGATCTATCCTCTCGTTATTCCTTTAGTTCCAGGCACACTGACCAAATCCGAAACATTGAATCACATGGACGAATTATTCTCCAAAGCTCTAAACGGGTTCATGTTGGTGCTATCCAACGATGGTAACATGATCTATCTGTCGGAGAATGTCAGTGATTACCTTGGTGTTTCTCAGGTGCGTTTGTCTGATACGAAAAAGCATTTGCCAACGATGGAAAAGAAGGAAAGAGAGCCGATTTTTTAAGGAAATCTGTTCTTGTTCGTTTTAGATGGACATGATGGGTCAGAGCGTGTACGAGTACAGTCACCCATGCGATCACGACGAATTGCGGGAATGCCTGTCCTCGAAACCGGCTGAGCAAAGCGACAAGCGTGCTTGTAGTTTTTTTCTACGACTTAAATGCACATTGACCAGCAAAGGGAGGAAGGTCAATCTAAAGAGCGCTTCCTACAAGGTAAATCGCTTTTTCCAACGGTAAATAAATTTAGTCAGCTGCTGTATGGTGTGTAAAAAAGTGTAACAGTATGTACATATCGATTACGCAATGTTTTCTTTTGTCAGGTGATTCATTGTACCGGTAGGTTAACATATATCCGCAATCCAGTGTCGAATTCATCGGAAACTAGCGACGCGGAACACGAAAGCGACGATGATGGAAATGAACGAGACACTGGAGCCTCGTTGGTGCTACTGGGATGTCCCATACCGCATCCCAGCAATATAGAGATACCGTTGGGACGGCACACTTTCCTCTCGAAGCACAGCCTCAGTATGAAGTTCACATACACTGACGAAAAGTGAGTACGTTTACAGATTATGAAAGTTATGGATAATAAAACGATGTTCGATTGTAAAAAAATGTTTTTTGTATGTCCTGTTTTTTTTATTTCACACGTTAGATTGGCTGAATATCTGGGTTGGAACAGCGAGGAGTTAGTGGGACAATCCGTTTTCGAGTTCTATCACGCCCTCGATAATTTGGCTCTGGATAAATGTTTTAAATCACGTGAGTAGAAGCCAATTGACAGTCATTTGAATAAACGCGATCGTTCACGACCCACTCGCTATTTCAGGAGCGGGCTGCAAATGTTTTATTTGCCTGCGTGCACAAAGAATTTCAATTCGTGACTTGATCAGTCGAATTAATCGAAATATAAATTTTAAAAAGATAGCAAATAACGTTCGATAACATTTGGATAACACTTTTAAAAATGTTTTAATACTTTAAAAGTAGAAAGAGAATTCGTTTTATAAATTATGCTTATACGATGGGATTTAAATCTTGCATGTGATCTCGTTTCGAGCGGAATCTCTTCTGATCCCTTCTCGTCCTAATGTTATGCATCTAATACGGAAGAATGTCATGCGCTGGCACCGATCGATGTGGCTGCCGTGGAAAAAAGGTTGGTCGTAGGCGTTGGGCGGGAAGAGAGTGCCGGTTGGTATGGGCTTGTCGGGTCGGGTGAACGACACCGTAAAAAGAACCATTTCAAGGGCAGCGATCCTCTTAACAAGATTTCAGGAGCTAACATATTTTACGAGTCACTACATTTAATTGGTAGCTAGGACAATAACTGTTTGTACGTGATTTAGCTTTTTGTTATCTTAAGATAACATACAAAATGATTCTTCTGATCAAAACATACTGACGTGTTATCATACAACGCTCAATCTTCCTTTTATTTTTCTTCTATTAAACAATACAATCTTTTTTAACAACTTCATTGTTTTATCGTACGTACTTATGTATATATATATATATTTAATCTTTCTATGTTCTTGAGATTCTGCATCGTTGTGCCCGGACCAGACCACAATTTTGTCTCTCGTCCGTTGATTTACGCGAAGGGATCAGTGACACATGCGTTCCGTCCTTCCTGCGAATCGCGATAATGGAACCTTCGAAGAACCATCCTGACCACACATAAACCTCGATAAGCCGACCCATGAGTGGTATAAAAATTTACGGTGCAAATTTCAAGTAATCCTGATCGGTTTCTCGGAAAGTAGCGATAGCGTGGAAAAAATTCTCCTTGTCGTACGAACGATCTCGATAAGGTCACTGATATCAAGAAATTATGGGATTTTCCGTAGTTGTAGCTACCTATGTGACTATAATTGCATTCACTATTGCCTCATCCTACTCGATCAGAATTTCACGTTCAACCGAATACGCGCGAGAAATTGGAGGTGGGGAAGGATTGGCAATACTAGCGCGAAAATTTCGTCATGTAGGAACTGTTGCGTACGCAGTATCCGCACGTCACGCGGTTATATAGGGTAGATCGCATGTGATGCAGTATGAGTCCTGGCAGATTCACGAGTCCTTGCAACATCACTGATATCCCAACTTCGCGTTGTTTCAGTGTTCAGCAAGGGTCAGTGTGAGACAGTGGCCTACAGATTTCTTGGGAAACGAGGAGGCTACGCGTGGGTCGTGACACAAGCCACCCTGATCCACTGCACCAAACAGCAAAAGCCACTTTCCGTCGTCTGCGTGAATTACGTTCTAAGGTAGGACTAATCGATCTTTCGTCGTTCATGTCCATCAGTGTGATTGTCTCACAGAGTATCTTCCATCCTGCTTATTTTTGTGTCGCATGCTATTTATACGTGTACGATTTGCGGTTTTATCTTACGCAAGAATTTCCCTCGATAAACTTATACCTGAAAGATGGAGGAGTATTAAGTGGAATTTAAACGTTAATATAGCCCGATCAATGACGAAAGCGAAACGTGTGATTTTTTTTCGAGTGACGAAAGAAGTATCGCGTGTTCGTGATGAAAGAAGTTAAGTTCCGCTCGCCTCTTAATATCTTCAATTTATCTCCGCCACCAGATTACGCGTTTTTCGTTCAACGAACTCTTTTAGATAGACCAAGCGATCGCGCCGCTAATCACGCAAGGTAAGTGCTCCGCATGTTTTTCTCACGCTTGCATGCAGACAGATCTCATTTATCGACCAGAATCTGATGTTCATTTCGTCCGTTGTTTTCCCCCTTTCGTTTACGGAAGATACTTCTGACTATCACTGATTTCTCCGCGTTGTACGTTTTACGAGGCGGATTTATCGCGAGAATCAAGGGTTCTAGCCCACTAGATCCGCCTTTTTTTCTCTTCTTGCCCCTCACATAGCTATGGAGAACTATAGAGAGCAACATCTTCTGACGTTTGCGTCAGATTCTCGGACACAGGGAGATTGGTGCGGTGACTTGTGATTAATGCGTACGTTACTTTTCAAGCGAATTCCAGGTGCGTGATACGCACGAGCTGTAGCCGTTTTTCCGCGAAGCGTGAAACGGCTTTCGTTAGTGGCAACCGGCGATAATTGTGACGCAACGTGGCGTTCAAGTGAGCTCTGGCAATGAACTACGCGACTTTTGCTCGTCGCATTACTACGTCGTACCAGCGTAACATTAATTTAAATACGACAGTGCCTGATTATTTAAGAAGTCTGTTATTCTTAATCCATATAACGTTCTTTTATTTTTCGAGATACGTTGAAATACTTTGAGTTCGCCGTGTTTTTATCTTTCAGGTAAAATTATACAGGCTGTTACAAAGTAACGATTCAATATTTTATGTCGAACGGAGGAGAGCAGAGCGGGAAAGTGTAATTTTGGAATGGTAGGTAGGACGGTTTATTCGAGGATAAGAATAGTAAAACGATTTTTTACAATTACGTATCATCTATTGAGAAGATAAACAACGAATAAAAGAGGTAGAAGAATCATAAAAAGTCTGTGTAACCAGTCAAACAAACAGGCACGTTGGCATTCAGTAGTTTCTCTATCGGAAAACAAATAAAACGGCTACCGTTTCTTCCTTCGTCTTCCGCATTTATCCCCCACGGTAATTTCGAGTCAGTGGCATCCCCTTCGCGCGTCTCACCCTTCTCTTCTAGAGTAACACGCGTTGAACCAGCCCGTCCCTCGGAGGAGTAAAATGATCGTGGGGCAAGCCGGATCTCGTGGCCCATATAAAGAGGTTCCTGACACCCTTCGTCTTCCCTTACTGGCTCCTCCTTGCTTTAGTCGATACGAGCTTGCCATCTGGACGAATCTCGTCCTTACCTCTATTCGTCTAGTTCTCTTCCTTTTCGGAATTTTCCTTATCGTGGAACTTTTTCACGATAATCCACTAATCGGTAATATTAGCAAATTGTTAAGTTACAATTTGCAGGCTGTAGATTTTTTTTTTCTTTTTTTTTTTTTACTTAAAATTTATACAATTTACTCTTTCATCTGTTTCGTTAGCAAACTTGGTAACGATATGTGAAAATATTTATCAATAAAGATGATTCGTGAAATTTCACGAATAATATAGAATTTTACGAATTGTGCCAGACAAACCAGATTTCATTTTTCCCTCTTCTCTTTTTGCTGAGCATTCTGCTGCTTGCTTCCGGATTTGGTTTGCGGTTTATCGCTCCCCGGAGTATCTGCCCGATTTTTGTCGCGTCGGTTTTATCGTCGTGGAAAATTCGAAATCGATGCGGTTATGAGACACGCTTTAAGTCGCGGAAGGGAAACTTTTATCGAAGATAAACGGTGAGCGAAAAACCTCGTGTTTAAGCGAAACGAATAATATGACGTTCATTGCATCGGTATTATTGCTGAGCGGACGCGAAATTGTTTATGCAGGCAGAAAAGCGTGCGCGATTCGCGACGTGCCAAATTTTTTGAACGCGCCAATTTACGTTTCGTAACTCGGAATATCGTAAGCCCGAGCCGCAAGCCATATCGTAATTATGAAACGGGTGATACACACGTTTCGAGTTTAACTCTTTTTAAGCTGTTCTTATGAAAGAACGATTAGTTTTTTACGCATCGTGCATACGATATCTAGGAACGAACCAACATTTTTACGAAACATTATCAGTTCCTTACGATTCGGAGTACATACTTTCGAAGCTCTTCTCGAGAATGAAAGAGAAGGATAAGTTTCTTCGTAAACCTGCGGTGACACTTTCTCGCTCTACTATTTTTCATCGATCTTCGCGGGTCTTGTCGCGCTAGAAGGTCAGCTCTTTTAAAGCAGAGATGAAAGTGGTCTTGAACGCGGAATTTCAATTTTCCATCCCTGTGAAGTCTTTTTTATTATCCCGAGAAAAGTGCATTTGTGCAAGCGTTACCAAGCATTCGATTCAAACAAACCACGCCTACATTTCTCTGTACCAGAATTTCTGCAAAAAATTCAACGTTTTCAAATTCCATGTATTTCAAACTTGGAGTTTCTCTGTGATTGCTCGAAACAGGAACTTTCTATTCTAGTTTGAAGTAAATTCTATGTACCGAGTTTCTACATTTCTGGATTCTATTTGCTTAGCTTTATTTCAGACGGGAACTTTCGATTCGACATTGGAACAGAAATTTCTCCCGACTTACAATTTCTCGGAAAAATTTCCAGCCACTAAATTCTCAAGTTCCTGAATTCTATTTGCCAAATTCGAAATATCTCGCAACTTTCGATTCCCCTGGAAACAGATTGCGCTCCTCTGAATGTACAAAATTTCACAGTTCCCTGTAATACATCGATTGAAGCACCCAGAAAATCGCGTAGGTGGTTGGGTTGGGGGAGCTAACGAGCAGTCGAAAAAAGTGGGTTGCCCGTACCCAGAGAGTGAAAGCTCCGATGTCCGAATGTTAGGGCAGCAGGGCGCGTGGCGTCGCGGCGCTTGCGCGACTTGCGTATCTCGCGGTTCGTCCTCCGTTAGCCGCGTTCCTCTCGCGGTCGTCGATACTGCTCTTGTTCAGCAGTGTCAGTTGGCGCGACCCCGAACGAAAGTGAGAGCAGTCAGTTGAAGGGGAGAAAGTCGGTCGAGCGCGCAAACTCGGTCGCGTGGTTCCCTCGCCATCAGCAGCCCGTAACAATTCTACGAACGCAATTCCACCCAGCGAACGAACCACGGTGTTCGTCGCGCTTATCGTTCTCTCGAGTGTAAGTAGCAGCGCGTGTCTCGTCCCAAAAGTTCGCTCGAAGATCATCTTCGATCCTCTACGAGTCGAGGATAATTCTGCGTCTCGAATTGATCGTGGGCTCGCTCGAAAAACGGGGCTGTTGTGCATCGTATCTGATACACGCGCGGATCGATCGATGCATCAGGGCACGGCGGGCTATCGCGCAGTCGACGCTTCATTGAGAAGTCGCGGCTAGTTTTCGGAACATCTGCTAAGCGACTGACCGAGCGGTACGGCAAGTGGCAAAGGTGACGCATCTTTCGGTTGTAGAGGGGTCACGGTGCTGCGGAAGTAGCGTTGGAATCGAAACAAACGGGGTTGTGAGATTCCAAGTGACAGGCGGGTTCTAGGGACGGAGGGTAGGTTTGGTGTTTGAGGCTCGAGCTTTTTGGAGGGGCTGTTTCGGTTGGTAGGATCGATCCTCGTAAAGGGTATGTATGAGGGAAACGAGGACGTCGATTGTGCTATGTGTTCATTCATCGCTGTTCAGCTACCGTTGATTCGTACTTTTGCGTTGTAATATCAACGTTTGCTCACGATATTTTCGCAATCTTCTGTGTAGAAATGTATCTCTTCCGTGAATTACAGTGGCGATGATGAATCTCTTGGTGTTTGACGTTAGCGGTTGTTTATTTATCGTTCGCGAGGAAACCGTCGAAGAATGTTCCGTTCAACTATCCCGACATAAGGATTTGATTATACGTAATAAAGATTTATTGAAGTAGAATTTACAACTTTGCAATCGAGCGATGCAAAGTGATTTTACCGCGTGATAGTAGCATTTCTTGGAAGATTCTAAAGATTCATTGAAATAGAACGTAGTATCTCGCGATGCAGCGATGTAAAGTGACCGTATTGGCGATAGTACCGTTTCTTAAAAGGCGAATAGGAAACGCGCCGGAAGTACACCGCTTCGAACATATACGTACTTACACGTGCGGATACATGACGTCTGGTGGACACGCGATAGCGGACTAGATCTCCGAGTGCTAACGTTACCGTGCGATTCGAATGGATATTCAAGTTTCTTGACTATACGAGCCTGTGGGAAGCGAGACTTCCTGCTGCTTGTCGGAATAGTATCTCTCGGTACATCCTGACGCGTGGGCAAACGCATTGAACATACAAATGTAGATAGCCTAATGTACAATCTTCTGCTTGAAAATCTATTCGAAAAAAGCCGTAATATCGTGGCTCAATTTGCTTGAAATGATATTTCAAACGTTCATCTAATCGTTATCCTTATACCGTCATAAAAAAAGGGGAATTTGCAATGGTGTGCGTTAAGATTCAAAAGTGTTTGATCGGAAAAGGAATAAATGGAGTTTCTTTGGATTGTCAAGTTGTTGCAATATAAATACCTAATCGGTGATAATTGTGGTTATCATCGGCCGGAGATAAATATAAATTTGTCATAGCCGAGAGAGCAAAGCAGAACCAGAAATACAGCTTACTGTGTGATTAACCCATTAAGAGACGATATTGCGTTAATACATTTCATTTGCAATTCTTTCCAGTTAATTTACATTTATTATGAAAAAGACTTTCAAGGATTTGTTTAATACGTATTTTTATCAGTTGGTACCTTCGTCCGTTTCCTTTCTTCGACACGACTTAAAACAATTGAAATTTATTTACAATGCTGTAACATACATAACAAATTACGTAATAAATTACTTCATTCAAATTTCTCATGTTTCATTTCAACGTTTTATTTATACTTCGCCGAAGTCAAAGTCCTAAAGATGACAAAATTACTGCCATTAAACCCCCGTTGCTCTAATTTGCAGGAATATTTTCCGATCAGATGTTCAAATATCAGAAACGCGACGAGGATAATTAATCAACGTCCTTGCAGCCGGCGATGCTGCTGTCGCGCGATAACCACGCTGTTTCGATCTCGAGCCGATTACGCGATTTAGCGATTACGACTTCCCTCGATCCGATCACGGTGCGTTGAAACGCGACAATGTCCAACCGAATACAGCCAGCCACGCTCTTTTTCCCTTATCGTTTTATTTTTCAGTTTTCTCGCCTGCCTATAGGCCAGCCAGAGAACAGGCGATACTCGCACCATGCCTTGGGGGAAACGTACGGGTCTTTTCCATCTCGAGGCTCCCTCTCGTCTCGTTTCGTCTTGTTTCGTTTCTTATATCATCGGTGTTTACGACTTCCAAATAGGAAGCTAACAATACGCACGCGTTATGCAACGATGTAGATAACATTTACACGGTAGCCAGCGACGAAGATACGCGTATCGCGCACTACAGATCGATCATATTTTCGTCACGTGATCGGATACAAAATTGGGCAATTGAATTTCTACATACGTAGTCCTTTTTCTCTATGACTCAACGAGCCAGAATACACACGTACAGTGCGAAGCAATTTTCAAAACTTTGCCCGCAAACTTCCGATCGCTTTAGATGCAATCGCGTTTTTCTACTGCAAGGGTTATTTAAATTCAAGGAAAATGCGATAGAATCGTATAAATTGAAAAAAGATTCTTAAGGAAGAAGATTATTATTATAACTTGTAGCGTGATTTCTAGTTCCCATTCTATGCTAATGAATAGATCATGAATTTTTACCTTACTATTTGACACGTAACATGCAAAAATATGTAAAGAATCCGGGAATACGTATTCGCCGGGCAAAACTACTTTCTGTCCATTATTTCCTAATTATCTCTGGAAAAATACGAATTTACATAAATATCCGCAGTCCGCCAATCTGCTAATTGGTAAATTATGAAAAATTCTTTGCTCGGTTGAAGCTAACGCGAGGCTGCGGCGTAAGAAACTTGAACAGTAGCGCGCAGTTAAATTCGTAGTAGCAGTCTTAAATTAAAAGATGCGTTTCTTTAAGTTTCAGACTAACGACTATGTGATTAACTCCTGTTTAGATTTGCTCGTATGATTTGGCTTGATTGTGAGAAGTGAGTTTCATAAAAGACGTTGCTCGGTTTTCGCGGGCGCAGAGGCGAGAATCGCGTGGCGCGTCATGCGAGCGACCTTGACTGCCAGCCGGCTCGATTGCATAAGGATCGTTTTCAGTGACGATAGGAGTGGCACGAGGTGGGGTAGATAGATCCGATCGACTACATATTGATCGATATCTATTACTAAACTACAGTGGACAGTACTATTTTTTTTTGCTCCTGACGATCCAACTCAAACAGCAATTCTTCTTTCATTGATATCAACAACATTTCAAGTCAGCATCTAGATTTAGAAAAACATATTTGAGAATCGGATCAACAGCCGTTTGTAGAAATCGGTGTATCGTCGATACGTTCGAGAGATTCGTATCCTGCCCAACTTCGTAAATTTCCATCAATTTCTTATCTAAAAAAAGGCCTTGCTGTCAACATTCACGATTTGCGCACGTTGTTGGTAAATGGTGGTCAATTGTCCCGTTCGTATACGCCATTCTACTAATGTGTGCGTCCTCTATTTCAGATAACACGATCCCTACCTTCTTTCGATAGATGAATTATACTTGGCTTTATCGGGAAATGTCGACGCCAGCTGGTGATGAATTTCTTATCGAAGCGGCAGGAAAGAATCGCAAAGTGAGAAAGTGATTCAGTATGTTCTAAGAATTTATTCAAGTACCATAACGATGTAACTGTGCTACGATTTAATCGGGACAGGTAGTAGGGGTATCCTATTTTCGGCAGAAAAAATCAGGAGTTAAGTAAACCTGAAGGAATAAAAAGAGAAGTTCCTTTGATATTAAAATCATGCGGAAAGAAGATCAAAGCTACTTTTTAATACTCGTAGAATTATAACGATCGTACGAATGATGCGTAGAATTTCATTTATCCAAACTCATAATGGGACAAACAGTTCGTACGTACTACGTGGAGTTCGATTTATAGAAACAAAATTTTAATCAGTACCCATCCAATTGAACTCCCGTTAGTCGCATCTCGTTTATTCGAACGTGAAATTAGCGAGGAAAATTTATGAAGTTCGTTCGAATAATTTTTACCAAACTGCCACTTCTCTCCTTTCCTTCGTCGCCTCCTTCGATCTAAGGAAACTGTACTATTGGATCGTCTTACACGATCAGCACTAATTCTAACAAACACGATAACCACGCTGCAACTGCGATAGGAACCCATGCGAATTAAACCATTGACAATCTCCGAGTCGATCGGAAGAGACGTAAGAACGGTCGAAGAGAATCCTTGTGTTCGAAAGAAAGATAGACGGAAGAAGAAAGAGAGAAGAACGTCGCGGAAGCCGATGACGCGAGCGATCAGCAAGCGAGATTTCCTCGGATTAGCGTCTCGTGACACACATTTTAGAGCGTCGTCGGCGAGTAGTGACTGATTACGTGCGTACCACCACCGAGAAGAAGAAGAAGGGGGCATTTGTGTGCACAAGAGTAACAATTAGATCGCAACAAATCGAACGATCCTGTTGTTGGCTGACAGAAGGAGGGGAAACGTATTGGAACGATTTGAGAGTTGGCGCGACACTCACCGTCAGTGATCCTCGGATTTGCTCGTGTATCGCGATCTCGATAGATCGCTGCATCCTTCGGAGAATCGCAGTTACTGTTCGCGCAATTGTCGCGCTTCGTCACTTCGAGTTTGTCACGGTAAAGCACACGTGCCCGTGTAGTCTGTCCCCATTCTTGATAGTAGTACGATCGATGGAATGTTTGGACGCGAAGTTTTGTGGAAGGTTCGAGTTAATAGAAATGAAATTCAATCGAATTAAACATGCAAAAGCTGGTCGGACGTTGATAAAACGGTGCTGGAAGTGTGTGCGTATATCTGTATAGGAAAACAGCGAGAGCGAGGGGAAAAGTTAAATCTTTAAAAAGAGGCGTGAGAAGGCGATTCGATTGATAGGTGGATCGAGAGCAAGGCCAAAGCACACCGAAATAAATTAACGCTAGCTATAAAGGGCTATTAATATTTGCCCAATTCGCCACTCGAATTTAATCCTACAACGACGAAAGTAAATGTATTCACGTATGGATTGGAAAACCAGGATCGTCGACAAATGGATATAAATTGCAGCAAGATCGTGAATTATTTTGAATTGATTTAGGTCGTCGTAAACGATGTCGAAACCATATCAACGTTTCGTGATCTAGTTCGCTAGCGAATTCTGTTTCGTCTACGTTACATTATGATTGTATAAATGGCGAATACGAAGGAAGAGGAATTCGTCTTCTTTCGAAAGATCCTTTTTTTCTTTTCTTTTCTTCTACGGACGAATCCTTTTCGAAGGAGGATGAAATAGTGTTTGTACAACCTCTGCCGCGGTATTATAACCCGCGGTATTATAAAACGTTGAAGCTAAATAGCTTTCGGGGGAGACCGCGGCACACATTTAAGGTTCGGAACGATGTACGTTATCGTTCGGTTTCCAACACATTACGCAATACGCATCACTGGCACCGCTAAATATTTTTAACTTAAATATGCCCACACAGTGCACAGCCCAGTCGAGCTTCCAGCAATTTTATAGCCCGCATGAAACTTAATAATTTATTATCGGGTTCGAGGGGACCGCTCTTCAATCTGCTGCCGTTATATATCGTGTTATAGGTTTCGAGAAACTCGCTGATACTTTGCACAAACGTTATTTTATTTTCTAGCTATATATTCGCTAGAAAATAGAAAAACGATGGAAGATTTTAGTCTATTCTTAACTCGTACGTAGAACGACCGATAACAGGCTACTTTCTGTTATACACAGATTTAACGTCACACGACCGGACATGCTTAAAACGTCGCGTCAATTATTTTTCTTTCCTTATCGAATTTTGGCGGATCGTGAGATTTTATTCCTGTTGACGTTGTCTCTGATGCACCGTTTCAGTTTGTATCACGATACGATTATCGTGTCGTATGCTTCCGCGCAGTCTAAAATAAGTTGGTCCATTGTGACTGGTACGTTGCATTCTTCACATAGGGGAGATCGGTCCTTTGTTAATAGACGCAAGTGGAAAATTTTCGTGTGGTCTATTCGGGCGCGAGTAATAGAAACTTGGTCTCTTCGGGTAGCAAGGGAATTGTATCGTTATTATTATACAAAAGTCTTATATTTAAAGAAAATTAGTATAAAAAAAAGGGGTAACTTTTCCAACACTTTCCAGCTTTATTAGTTACAGAGCATTCGTAAATTCCATCAGTTCGATTTTATTTGTAACACGAGATATTACTATACTTTCACTGTTTTGGCACGAAGGAATTACAAACGAAACAAGGAGGCGTCCTTCGCGAGCTTTTTCACGAGCTTCTTCACGAGCTTTTTCGCGAGCCAGCCAGCGTTGTTTAGATCGAACCGCGAGGAACTTGCCAAATTGGACGCCTATCGAAATCGCTTGGAAATGGAACGCGGAGTTGTTGAAGAAAATACGGTGCAACAACACGGCGTGTTGCGTGACGGGATCGCGTTAATGATCGCGCGTGGATCGTCGCGCGTGTTTCAGGTATTCGCGATGGAAGCCGCGTGTCGGCCACGAGAGTTGGCGCGCAAGTTCGACGTCCTCGATTAAAGCGTTTCTACGCCGGCTGGATATTTTTAAGTTCGTCCACGATAACCGCGATATACGAGACGTCGGTGCCAGTTTGAACACTATAAAGTTTTTTTCCAAAGAGATGCTCGCGAGAAACGGGTTAATGGGTTGCAAAATATACGAGCCTTTCAAAAGACGAACCAATCAACGTCACTTTTTATCAATTTCTCAATTTCATTACACCGACGCGCGATTGATATTCAAGCTTTTGAAGCTACTCAAACTATTCGCGTACATCCCTCCCTGAGCGATGTTACGAACAATCGTAAATCGGAATCGTAAATTTTAAAAGGACGATATGTACGGCCCTGTTACGTTTCTCTAATTAATTCTACCTTCTGTCAGTTTCTCAATTTCATTGTCCAGTCACGCGATTCAAGCAGCAAAGTAACAAACCAGTCAATGATCTGACTCATCGAACGTTTATTTATCTCCACTTTTCAACAAGTGGAAGGTAAATTTCGACAGATAAATTTCCGTATTCTAAGCTGTGTAAACGAAAGAAAAAAAGAGGTCCAAAATTCTTCTACCCGATTATAGATATCGGCGCAGTCTCTTTTATCGAACTTGACACGGCAAATATATCCGAGAAAAAGTCGAGTTTCGGATATCTGTGCTTATGTGTGATTAAGTAACGCGCGATATACAAAGATAAATACCAAGGTATATACAGTAAAGATTGATGCAGGCTATGGTCGCCACGATGGACACGTTTGTCGAGCACTTGCGTACATAGGACGAAATGAAGTTCTTGAAATTACAATTGGTACAAAGGAGGGAATTTTCTTTCTGTCAATAGATAGTAGGATACGAGGACGAAGACGCGGAAGACTGGCTCGTTTTTCTTGTTAGAATGGTGGGCTTTCCTTACCATCGACGTCGTAAACGACTATAAAAGGGGGGACCAGGCTTTTATCTCGATCCCCGGCTGGGATTAACTCGATCCCAGCGGACCGTACTTTCTTGCGTTCGGCTTTCCCACGAAAAAATCGACCGGCGCGTACTTGCTCCGAGTCTCGCGACAAAAACACGGAAGAGGATCGCAGGCGAATAGTCCAGGATACGCGTGCGGAATATAGGTCAGAAAGGAGGTGGAAAGGATACAGACTCCGCTAACGCTACGTTAAAACTATCCACTTATACTGGGTTATATATAGCCAATTAGAATCGAAACAGTAGCGAGCGAGTATATAAATAGAGAAATGGTAAGCTCAACTAATTATACTACGAGAAGTTTTATCTTTACTTGGTTTCTGTAATATCGGACGTGCAAGTGCATTTCTTATTCTATCCCGAGACGATGTAAATAATCACCAACCGAATCTGGCGTACAAATTTTCTCTGTTTATACGTTTTTATAAAAGTTAATATTAACGCGAGCAAGAACGTTGACATATCCTAGGAATCTGTAGAAACAAACAGTATCAGTCGATTTCAACTGATTTTGTAGTTGCAGTGACAATTGCCCATCCACCATATTCCGATGTTACGTAAAACGATACGTCAGGTACCTGTATGTCATTTGCATTTAACGACAGAATACTCGGTATTTCCCACAGATATACATAGCTCGATAACCGACCAGATAGCGTCCCATTCTGTAGCCAGTTAACCAAAACACCGTAATTCCTATTGAAATTCAAAGAACCGAAATCGAATCGAAAGGAGGTCGCAAAAGCTCGCCGTGACGCATGTGTAGTTCGAGGATGTGGAGCGATAAGAGCATCGAACCCACGTAAATTATCGCGGGAACGTAGGGAAAGGGGCACTGAGCATAGAGTATTTTCGTTTCGACCAGAAAGCGTTCTCCCCTGGCTACAGTTTTTTTTATTCGTTTTTCTAGATTTCCAACCCACGTATTTGTCACACATCTCTACCGACCAATTTATCTATTTCTTTTTCATCGTTCACGCATTTTTCCGTCGACCTATATCGCTTCGCTGTTTCTTCCTCTTGTCAGTTTAATAATAGTTTCTGCTATATATCAACCGTTCTTTATGAACTAATTATCGAGTAACAACACCGGCCAACGCTGTTCTTGTCACGTCCAGCTATCGAACTCTTCTTGCCAGTCGTCTCCACCTCTTCTCTCTTGCCACTGAAGATTTCGTAACGAGTAAAGGTTTATCTTCGACTGGTAGATAATCTGTCGCGCGCTTTACACTGCGTCGTGCCGCGACGCGGCGCGACGCCCGCGCTAGTGAATCGCCGTACCTCGTGCGCGAGAGAAAGCCTTCTTTTTCGCGGCAGTCGCTCGACCGCACGTCACCGTGTTTGATAGCGTATAGAGATCAGCAGTGTCTATAGATTCGATCAATATCGTCGGCGATCGCGCGGCTGGCAGTCCAATTCAGAAAACTTGTCGTTGCTTGTATCCAGTGAATATCGTCTTCGTTTGCTTGATCGTTGGAATTAAGAGTATTTCGTTGGAGTGCATTAAGCTATTGACTCGTTGATAAGAGTCGAGGTGCGCGGCCAGAAAATTGGAACGGAAGATCAGAGTGAAAAATTGGTGGATCTTGTAACAATAAAACAATAGTTAGGTTTGTTTGATATTTTGTTATTTCCTCTTTTCGAATCTGTTCTTTTTTTTTCTCTCGCCAGTCGATCGTGCGATTCATCACGTAGTAATTTCCGGATGAATATATCGGAAATTCACGCGAAAATCACGCGATCGGCTTGTCATGAAATTCCACGATAAAACTAATCTGCGTTTCCGCAGCGTGACGCGTCAGACCTTTGTATTTTGTGGAATTTTAGTCCTACCGCGTAATAGTCGAATTCCAAAACGTTGTTCACGTAACTGCCTTCTTTTTTATTCTCAAAACGTTTTCGTTTAACGTCATCTCTTACGTTACTGGTAACTCAACTTCTTACGACATTCGTAACTATGAATATTCAAAGAATCGCCGATAATGTACGCGCATTCTACATTGGCCTTCCGAGCTGCACATCTCGGCAAATTTTTTCCGTTAATCCGAAAGAGTTGATTTAGGGGCAAATATCATCGTACAGACAATCTCGGATACTCGAAGCAACTAATTTATTTATTGGAGGAACGAACGGAAAACGACATTAAAATGCATCGAGTAAATACGTCAAGGGAATGTCTCTCGAGCGAAATTCATTTTTCCAACGTTAAAAAATACCGCAAGCTCCAGCGAAACATCAAAAAGCTGTTGTGTACGATGTTTTATTTCAATTTCACGGCGAACATTTTCCTACAACACGCAGGATCTCTTCCTTCTGCTAAAACGAAACCGGGATTGGAATATAAAAGATGGAATATTAAAAATTAAAAATTAGAAATCGCCGGCAAGTTTTAATTCGTCGTATACACTTCGCTCCGTATACGCGACATTTCGATTTTTCATAATTTTACCGGCCACTTCGAAAAGTTAGAGTACTCGTTAGAGTTCCTCTTTATCCAATCTATTCCTACCAATTTATCGATGTTCGTCGTAGTTCGTATAAATCGATCAGCGTAATTTACTCGTCTGCTTGTTATCGGTCAGTTATCGCGTACATCGTCGTACGATTGAAGCACGTTCGGATAGAGAGAGATAGATAACCGATCCAGTGACAAAGCGTGGTCGCGTGGAATTAGCTCGTGTATCGCCGGGTAACAGCCAGAACCGAACGATCGAAAGAGCGGAATCGCGATTTGCAAATCGAACGGGTGAATGAGGAACGGGTGACGCGAGGCCGACTCGCCGACGCACACGCTCGCGCGGCCGTTGCAGCAAATGCAGCAAGCGCGATCTTCCGAGCCAGTCTCGCCAGTGCGAGTGCAACGTTTCTGCCGTTAGTGTCAGTGCCAGTGCCAATCGGGCGTCGTTCGGACATTTGCCGGAACATTCGCGTCGGGAGATCGCGTGTTCGCCTCTGTCTCGCGCCGCATCCTCTTCTCTTCTCCCATTCGTCTCGTTTTCCTTTTCACTCGCCTTGACATCGCGGCCTTTTCGTTTCCGCTCTTGAAAGAGATGTCGGAACGTAACTCGGCGCTGAGAACTGGCGATTTGCAATTAAATCCGGCAAGTTGAAACTTCGCATGTAGATTCGGAAGATGTAGATTCGCAAAGATATCGTTCGCAAGCGAGTATACTGCAAGATCGTTAATTGCTGTGATACTTCCGATTCGATGAAGGGAAAGGAGCGCAAGTTGCAGTTAACAAGAGGATCCTCCCGTCTCATATAGATTTCTCCGAAGTTTACACACAAGGTATCGAAATTCCCGGAATCGCCAACAGGTTTCCGAGACCGAAGTACCGCTGTAAGCCGCGAAACGTCAGACCAACGTGACAAAGCGCAGCAACGGGGAATCGCTCGTTATTCGTCGCGATTCTTCGGTTTATTCATTTTTGTCCCGCGTTAAAACATCCGACGATAGGCGAGGGATAGCCGAGAGAGAGAGAGAGAGAATGATCTCTCGGATCGTACGATCGATCAATTTTCACAGGAAGGGTGGCTGATAGACGAGCGTTGATCGTGTTTCGGTTCGTTACATAACGAATCGCTATTCAAACGGCAAACCACTGGCAAACACACATGGGGCACGTAATTTCTTCCCGCTGTGTATCGGCCGCGAAACCGGACACTACACGTTTTTTTTTCTCCACCATGTAATATTACGTTTTTCCTCGCAACGTGAATAAACACGTTTACGTCGTCGTCCATAATCGTGACGATCTTCAGCTGTGGACGTCAAACGCGCACGGAGGCTCGTTCGTTGTATCCCAGCCAAAATCCTTGCCATCGCGTTGACGAGTTACGAACGTTATTTTCGCGCCTGGTGAACGGACGCGCGCGCCGTGTTTTCCGCCTCAAGGGCAGCCCTCGTTAGCGCCTTGGATCTTAGGAAGACACTTTGAATCCTCGCTGGTGATAGAGTGGATATTGGATGCTAATGGATAGCGAGTTTGATCGCAGCCAGTTCGTCTGAAAACAAAACGTCTTCTCCCGTTTGAATGACAGAATCCTAACGTCTATCTCCACAACTCTGAATTCCTATAAACTCCAATACACACGCGTCTCTACGTTTTTGTGCTTCTAATGTCTAACAGCTGTATATTGTGTAATTCGTATCTCGACAAGATTCAAAGACAAGAATTTCGTTAGGACCCACTTTCACTCGTTCCCAGTATCTGCCTCGTTTTCCGGGCTTCTGATCTCGTCGCTTTGTTTGTCCAGCCACTCACTGAATGGTCCTATTGTTCTCTCGATCGACGTCAAAGCGAAGACAGAGCACGAATCCCTTTTCTTCGGGGCGAGAAGCGCGAACGAGGCAAAGGCCGCGAAGCAGAACGCGTGCTGAGTCCGATTCGTGCCAAAATCATTGGCAAAGCAAAGCCCTCCTCTCTTTCTCGCTCTCTGTTCGCTTCTTGCTTGCCCCCCTTCGAGACACACATCGCGAAGAGAAACGAACAGCAGTCGAGGGAAAGAGCGATTGACGCGTGGGCGACAAATTTTCCGCGCGGGGATGAGGATGGTTGACGTACAGGAGGAATAGAAAAACAGTAGGGGGCCATGGGTATACCAGATGGAAACCGAAGAGAAGAGGGGACTGATCCCACGTGCTCGATTGCACAAGTAACCGGGCGGTCGGCCGTCACTCTATTTTTAACAATACCGGCCGCATATTTAACTTGCACCTAACTCAACCTAATCGCTCTTTCTCTCTCTGTGCGTCTCTTTCTCTCCTAAATTCCCTATCGTTTCGTCGCACGGTTCACATGACCGTTCGTCGTTTTCTCCGCCTAAACGTTCAAATCCGCGGATTCTTGTCGTCACTTCCCCTGTCAAAGAGATGGGGCATAAATTTGGGGCATTGCCTAGGTGGTAGTGAGCCGACGTGTATCGTGTATGTAAACTAACGTCATCGAGCACAAAATTATAAAGTTTCGCTACCATTGAGAATAACGTACGGTGCATACAGAAAGTGCGTCTATTCTATATCGAATAATTAGGTTCGAGATTACGAAATATCGTTTAGTAGTTTAGTTTCGTACGAGTGCGCGAACGTTTAATGGTATGAAAGTGAAGGCCGACAAATGCTTCCTTAGAATTTAAGGATATGTAGGTAGAGAATACAATCTTTACAACGTATATTGTTACAAATTATTTCGTTATATGTGATTATTACAAATCAGACCGGTGGGGAGTCGCTCTGGTACGTCCGTCTCTCTCTCTCACATCGAAATTTTTAAACGAGAGTCAATTAGGCGTCGGAGATGGATGAGCTCTATGGATAATAATCTACAGAAAACCGTGGCAACGTTCGACGCGAGTAAAACAAATGCCGAGAAAAAAGAACTCGGCAGTTTCGATTTCGCGGGTCGAACACCTTGTCGCGAAGTGATATCATCGTGTACGAGGTCGCGCCGTTTATTTTCCTACTTGAGCGGCTCGGCAGAATTCATCTCGCTCGCCAAACTCGAAACAGTCGAAGACGAACGAACCGTGGCCAACTAAAAATAAGCCCCGCTCGAAGCCGCATTTTTTATCGTGCAACGCGCCGTTATGCAAGTGAATTCGCGGGCCCGCGATCGGTCGGAACGGCTCACGAAATCCTACGCTCCGAAACCTCGCCGCGCCCACCGGTTCGAGTTCATTAAGCTTGTTCGCTCTACGATAACCAAACGACCCAAAGATCCCGGGATTTCGTGAATTTTTTTTTTTTAATCTCGAGATTACTCTGTTAACCAGGTCATTTTTTAATCACAGCTCTCGTAATCATCGAATACTTTAGAGATTAAAGTGAACATAGCAGTTAATAGAGACAAATTATATTTCATATTGGAAACGATTTAAGTATTCGTCAATATAAATTACGATATAACGTACACTGTGGGTCATTTTTACCGAATAATATTCTCGTCGTTACAAAGCTTCAGAAATTTCAGGAAAATACGAAAGAACGATCATCGATGTATGTGACTCTCCGTTTTATTTTTTTTTTCTCTTGACACATTAAAAGATCGTTTTCTCGTAATAAAGAGGGTAATAGAAAATGTCGGAAAATAGAAGAAATTTCTCTACGGAGAAATTATTATTTCTTTGAGGATCCTAGTTGCGAGCTATGTATCTCGTTCTTCTCCGTTAACAGGTTGACAAAGGCGGGAAATTCAAATTGTCAAAGGAGAAGAGCTCGAATGGATAGTCACGCGACTCTTTATCTCTATTTCCATCGCTTCTGTATTTATGAAAGAAGCCACGTTCTTCGCTTACAAGCGTAGGTATTCCCGTTGAGATTCTCTCGCGTGATTTGCACGCAACCACGAGGCGACTGCGACGACGCTCCTGCCGTTCCACGTTTGGGGTCCCGCTGGTCAATTTGCGACAATTACCGAGCCGTTGTGACTGGTTAAAGTTAGTTAGTGCTCGACTCGGCCTATACTGTTGTATACGGTAACGCAGCGTCAGACGTCTCACCGTTTCCCCTTCAAACCCTCTGTCGCTCTCTCTTCTTCTCGTGGCATTTAATTCATTAAGGAACAACGTTGCATTAACGCAACATTTCGTTCGCAGCTTTTTCCTTTTAGTCGCTCTATGTCATCAAATTCTTTCCTTCGACGTTCTGGATATAAAAAGGAATTGCAAAGGTCCGATATATATATTTTTATACAAGTCACTTTATTTTCATCGTTCGATCGTCAGCGGTGAAATTTGGATGTCCAGTTTGGAAGTTCGCAACAAGTGTGCACTGTTTTAGTACAGTGTTTCGTTGCGCTTAGTCGTTGATCCAGACAGCGTGAAGTTTCCAATATTATAAAAAGAAATACAGACAATGTAAATTATAGTTATCGTCCCGCGTACGCTAGATAAGTTTCTCGCAGAAGCTTAAAGGAGCTTTCCTTCGATCTATGAGACAGCTTGTACGTCGTACGAACAGCTCGACTTCTTCAAGTCTCATGAAACAGTAGACCGTAGGCGAAAGAAGGAAATACGGCGAAGCGAGGAAAGAAGTACGAGGCGAAGCGTTGGAAATCTCCTTTCACAATCACAATTCAAAATTTCGTTATGTAAATTATAACTCGTAATCATAATCAAGTTACATAAATTGACGGAAAACAACAAATTGCGCATGTAGCGTTATGTTGATGCAACGTTGATTCTTAATAGGTTAATGAGTTAATCCTTGAATCGTGGCGTGCCCTAAGGAGGTATCCGCTATGTGTAGTTCTGTTATCAGCGAATTTAGCATCGAGATTAGAAGTTCGATATCTGTCTTTCGTTTTAAATTTCTGTAACTTATCTACGCAATTATAAAAAACGATTTCGAATTTTTCGTTTCTGTAGTCGAAAATCCGCGGCTAACGAGTTCTTCTCTACTCTCTCCTTTCTTTTTCTTTTCCCCCCTTTTTTTTTTTTTTTTTCGTCCGTGAAAATTGACGGCTCACACGCGCTCGATCACGCTCGTCGTCGAATCGGCTGCTAGCGCTGGCAGCCTTAACCTTCGCGATAACCTACATCGAGAGCAGAGAGGCGAGAAAGCCACGGCTCCTCGCCAGAGATCGGCGTGTAGTCGCTTTTCTACGATGTCCCTGACGCATTTTGGCCGATCGAGGTGTCACTGTGACATTAGAATCGCTTGACACCTCCTCTATCGTACTGATCCGTTTTCCAACCAACCAAGCTTATTTCGCTCGCGGGAGGACAATTTGCAAGAATTTAACGGCGCGATCGAGTTTCATAATGATTACAATGTGCAAGCTTTATCTTATTTTCGACACATAGTTTTGTCATATCCGATTGGACGATTCTTGTCTTTATCTCGAGGTCGTGAAACCTACTACAGAGATTCGAACGTTCCGAGATAGGAGAAAACGACGAAGATCGAATTTGCATCTTCTCGTACAATTAATTATAGATATAGGTATAGATGTACATTTCCCAAAGGTTGTTCGTCGCTTCGAGTAATTATTAGGTCGATAATATACGAGCCACTCGGACGTCAAACTGACGAGCAACTCCATCGAGGTTAGTTATATTTGGCTCTCGAAGAATTAAACATCGGTCGTAACTTCTCGATTCTAAAATCGCAAGAAACTTTTAAAGAACGAACCTGGTTAGTTCGACTTCCCAGTTCGACTTCCCAGTGTGGCTCCTATATTTGTTTCGTATTCTCTGTTTGTAAATAGGACGAAAATAAGACGGATATATAAGACAACCTAATAAAATCATTCCCACTTATATAAATATGAAAAACAAACTGGCGGGCGCAAGAAAATTGCCAAGACGACACTCGAGTCTCCTCCGTAAGATCAACGAGTTACGAGGACAAAATTATCCCAAAGTCTGTTCGTCTTCTCACGTGCGGCGATTAAAATTCGTCGGAAACGAAAGCACTTTGGTAAGAACGGTATCTAGAGATCGGTTTTGGCAGGCGTCTTGTGTTCAAGTCGTCACACGATTTCTAAAGCCATAAAATCTGGCCGTCGTAATGGTAAACTCGAGGATCGACCTCGAGTCAACTGCTGCCATTCGCCTGCATCTACACGAAAAGAAGAAGTACACGTTCATTGAGCTTCGGCCCGATCGGTTGGTTGGTTCCATGTTGGTTCGAAGGAATTCGCTTCGTTCCAGCACGCGTTCGCAGCTTCCCGGCCCATCAAACGGTAATTGTTATGCAAGGGGGGCTCGCGAGCTAAAAACCGTGGCCATGTGCTTCGCTCTCTCGCGTACGAGGGTCAGGACCCGAACGAACGAACGAACCGGAGTACACGAGGGGGGAACACGAGCGGTGCGCCCGTTCGAACGTCTAACTAGGCCGTCGAAGACGGCTAGTACCATCTCAGTTGATCATCCAACCTATTCGCGTTCGAATAGCATAAGCCGGTCGTTCTTTGGTACGTTTCACATTTCCCTCGATACTCTGGTAAACGTGGTTCTTGGTCACCGTGATTGGGAGTTTTCGCGGATTTTGATCTTTCGTCGACCGATCTTTCTTTCTCGATCGCTGAGGAGTGGCAGTGGTACGTACTTTACTTTATCGCGCAACGTTTCGTACGAGTTAACTCTCGGCAGAGGGTGGATAATTTGTTGTTACGAGCGTAGAATGTACGGACGTGCCGGTATATTTGAGTCTCTGGGAAATATTCGTCGATTTTTCAATTCCATTACACAAGTACGCGATTAATGGTCGATTCTTAAGCGACGAGTGACTCGCTTCCGTAGGATCGTTTATCGCAGAAAGCTGGCATAAACGAGAGTGAATTTCGCTTTGTATTCCTGAAGCGCTATCTAAGGGAATTTTCACTGCGGCAAGTAAGAGAATATAATACAACAAACGAAGGCTGTTATGTAATTACGTAATATCAGTTGAAGTCCCTTAGAACGCCGGTTCAGAATAGAATATGAACTTGCGAGCCAGTCTGACCGGGTGAAATTTGGAAAATAAGAAACGCCAGACATAATATCGCTGTATGAACCGAAATTCACTCAGACTTCGTGCAACAGTTAGCTATTAGAAAACTCAGGTTTATTAAATGAATCGAGAGAGAAAGTGGTCGGTCACACGTAGAAACAGGATCGTCGATGGCGCGGCAGTTTCCACCAGGTAGGATTTCTGCTTTCAGCGGCGTGGAACGCGAGGATGAGGTGTACAGCGCGCGGCAGCTCGCAGCACGTGACAGCGAGGAGGCCGTGAAGCCGGAGGAGAAACCGGCTGCCACGAGCGACGTTGTCCAACTTCCACCTCTTCAAGCTACCACAAAGCTTCGTGTTCGAGTACAAGTGAACAGCAAGAAGCTCGAGGATACAGCGCTCGAGGGGAAACAGCAACAATTATCGTTACCTGCTACAAAATCGAAACCAGCGACTACCGGCTCTTCCAATCGCGCGAAACCGTTGACAGTGACCAGTTCGATCTTCCGCGCGGCGGACAACAAAGCGAAGAAGGAGCCTGTTCAACTTCAGGACGGCTCGCGGAAGGATAACACCTTCCCGAGACCGGTCCAGTCTACAGAGAAATCGTTCGTCGGTGTACAGGCTTTGAAAGAATCGCTGGAAGAGTCGCTGAAGGAGAACAACGGGCCAAAACGGAAGCAACGGTGCCGCCAGCAATCTGTTGCTAGCCGCGCTCCGTTCGTGTTCCAGGTATGATACGAGGAAGGAGAATATAACGAGGCTGTAAAACAGTTAAATTTCGGTAGGATTGGTAGTCGAAGAGGCTTGCAGTGATAAACAGGCAGAGTTCTAATATACGAGGCTTTTAGAACGACTAACTTGTCATGAGCCACTTTCTTGTTTCTTAGTTTCTTTATTTTGTTGCTCGGGTCTATCGTAGGATTAGCTTACATCGTACAGCTTTAAAAAAGAAACGATTTACTTCTGTAGATTTATTGCAAAGATATAACGTATAAGTAATAGTAAATTCCAAGGTAAACTTAAGAGAAACAGAGGATCGAATGATATCTCTTTTATTTGATTTTTAATTCTACAGTTGATCAATGTGGCGTCAGAGTGGCTCATTTATTGGGTCGCTCTATTAGATCTTCGGACAATAGAAATTGTTACTATAAGGAGTTTTATAAAATTGCACGTATCTTATGAAATAGCAATATGGTTTAGTTTTGATCGATTTGCAGTTGATTTTTATTTGGTTTATCCGCGTTACTAGAAATTATCTTTATCCTTGCGAATAGATAACATCTTGTATTAATTGATCGTTAATTGCTCATTAACTCATTGGCCATCCAAAGCTGTGAACGATAGCCACTGATCAATTTCACGACCTCGCTATATTCTTCAAGTATACGTTTTGTAGAGAGGGGAGTGTGTTCACTTTGAGAAAGAAAATGAAAAGAATTTTGGCGTTGATGGATATGATCTTCTAGGGCAAACCCGCGGTGGAATACGATCCGGAGACAACGGTTCGTCAGGACAGGCCACACGTCGTTACCAGACACCTGTTCGCTTCTATTGCGACGCAACAACAACAACAACAGCAAGACCAGATCACCTGCAGACCACCGCCACAGACAGCGACAGCGAGTATCTTCGCTCCTCGTACCGAGGACATGAACAAAGGCTTCTTGACTTTCAGCGAGGATCATCCAGGCCTTACGAGTGGGTGTCATTCATCTCTTCCTTCGTATTGTTTCGCAACGAGTCTTGTTTTTCCTCGTCTTGTATCTTTACGTTTCACTCGTTTGCCTATCTCTTTAAACTCGTTGCTATTCGCGCAATAATCGAGAGATAAATGTCGTAACACGCGACTTCGGTCGATAACGATGAAGAGTATGAAAAGAGAAAGAGAGAGAGAGAGAGAGAAAATAATAATTAGGTGAGGGAGAAGTACTCGTTATACAAGAAAAACTTCGTAGGTAGACAGTAAATCTTGCCTATCACACGAGATACGATATTGCGAACATTTAGGATCAAATGACGAACACATGGAAACAGCATGATAAGATTATATTTGTTAATTTTTCCACTTTTATATAGTGACTAAGATTTCAATATTACTTAGTCGAAGAGAAAAACGATTTGCTGTGTAAAGAGATATATTATCTTTTAGAATTAGATAATAAATGTAAGAAGTTTCTCTCTTAAAAGCAACAAAGTAGCTAACGTTATATGACGTTCGACAATCAATTTTTCTTCAATGTTCAAGAATAGATAGATAGGTACGTAGACAGAAGAATAGACACGAGCACGTTTAATTCTGAAAGCAATTGAAACGACGGATTAGATAATGTGCAATTGATGACAATACATAAACTTAACTTAAAAATTGTTTTTTTTTGTAAAATACAGAAGATACGTCTTATTGTGTATGTTCCCTTCAATTTTCGCTTAGAATAACCCATATTTGTTATAATACGGAAGTAAACAACGGTCGGTGTACCCTTGAAGGTATTTGAATTTCATCTATGGAATGTTACAGTGCTGAAGGACGAACCGGAGGATCTAACACATCTGGCGCCTACACCTGGCGACGTATGCGTCCCCCTCGAAGACACGCCTTTCCTTACGGACATGCTCGACGAGTTTATTCTTGGCAGCGACAACTATTGTCCCCTACTGAGCCCCGATGGAACCCTAGCACCTGAATTACGCTCCACAGATTTCACTGACTCTCTCAAAGATGCCGAGTTGGGAGACACTTCGAGGAGCAAGGATCTAGGGGAGTCTCTGGCCGATAGCGATCCGTTCATGTACGGAGATTCACCGAGCAGTCCATGTAGCATCGATCCCAGCGCGGTTTCACCGCCGCTCACCAAGTACCGTCAAGTGAGCCGATTTTCTCGATTCCTTCACACACTTGCAGACATTACACAAATATTCTCAGATCTTCTCAAATATACTATGAATATTCCCAAATATTTTCAACCACTTGCAAATATTTCCAAGTATTCGTAAATATTTTCAAGTATTTCCAAGTATTTTCATACAACGTTTCCAAGTGTTTCCAAGCGTTGCCAAATATTTCCAAGTACTTCTAAATATCGTAATTGTAGTAAAAAATTGCTTAATCCCGTTGTGTATTATATTTCAGAGTCCAGAACGAAGTATAGATTCGTTGGGTAGCCCGACAGGGGGTAGCGGTGCGGACGGTTTATCGGAGGACGAGATGTTAATGTTAGGCCTGAACGATAGTATAGGCGACGACGAGTTGGAATTTAGAGCACCTTATATCCCAATGTCGGATCAGGATGAGGCTCTGGATTTGCTTATAAGCAATGATATGGTTATGTGGAGTCCGCCACAGACGACAGATCACAAAAGTTGTCTAAAATGGTACGAAATGACGGGACGAAAATTATAATTACGAGAACCAGCACGAGAACCGTGAATCTTTATGTATTGTTTACAGGACGTTAACGGAAAAGGAGCAACGAACGACAGATTCTAGTTTAGCGCAATTATTGAAAATGGATCAGGTCGTCTCCAGAAAATACAACGACCATGGAGGAGGTTTGGTGAATCCAGTACAAGTTCTCGGTCAAATCCCTAGGAAGAGTAAGTCCCTTCTTCTATCTACTAGTACAACTCTACCAATAACAAGTATATGAAACTATTAAGTGTTTTCTATCTGGATGACTTAAGGCTTCGTCGAGAGATTGATTATTATTATCCTGTCTCAGATATAAATCTAGATAACTGCCATTGGTCCTCCAAAATGGACAGACCAACGAAGCGTATTCACACTGCCTCCGTAGACGCAGGGAACGACAATAAGCGCATCAGATGTGACGAATCCGCGAAATGTAGCGATCACCTTAGTCTAGAGGATCACCTGTTAACAAAGCAGCAGCCGTCTTCGAGAAAATCGTCGAACTTGGGCAACAGTCAACTGTTGCGTCGCCTGGTGTCTCAACAGAACGTTCTGCGGAATAATTTCGCGAACGAATCGTACGACAGTACGGTAAAAGGTCGACAGAGCGTTAATCGATTAGAAGGGAATCTGAATGTGGAGGATGGCGAAGGAGACAGTGGTGGCGGAGGTGGAGTTAACGATAGCGGAGGAAGAAAAGTCGAAACGAACGAAGGAAGGTGTCGTCGAAGCGGCGTAGAAAACGGCGACGCGATCAGTCAGGTCTCTCAGCGGAATCCGGCGTGCAACAGCGTGCTAATGAATCTCCTGGTATCCGGCTGCGACGTGAGTGCGGGATACGTTTGTTTCGCGAAACCGAAGTCCTCCAAAAGCATAGCGAGCACGTGAAGCAGGCGACTGTTCGAACTCGCGATCGTTTTACGATATGTCTTCTGCCTGGAACGTTGGGTCTTTCATAGGTCGTGAGCCGCGTTCTCAGCGTCTCAGCTATCATTGCCGAGTTAGTTCCAGTACATGAACATCAACGAAACATCGCGTCGCGATGGGTCGACCGTCCACCGATCTTACGAACGCTCCCTACGTTTGATCGTCGATCGATTCTTTTTATCTTTCTTTTTTTTTTTTTTTTTAACTCTCGACAGCGTTTCGCGACAGTCTGAGACAGTTAGACGCGATATTTTCCGAGGCTGAGCCGATCAGCCGATAAAGGATTAACGCGAAGAGTTAGTTGGCAGTTCACCAGACGATGCTTCCGAACTTCGTGTAATTTTTCCCGCGATGCGGACAACGATGGATTTACAAGTTTCCTAGGAAAGTTATTATCGCGATACTCGATTCGGTACTCGCAAATATGATCGCCGAGAGAGTGAGAGAGAGAGAGAGAGAGAGAAAGGCAGAAAGGAAGATCGAGTGAACGAGGGGTCTTAAGAGAGAAAGATAAAGAGGGAGAATATTTAGAGAGTCGAGATGACGAAAGTACAAAATATTCAGGACGATGTTGATAGAGTACAGAGCACGCGCGCGTCTCCCGTGTCTTCGAAGGATACACGGGGGATCTGTTAGGCGAGACGAGAGATGTAACTTCGCTCGGCCGTAGTTCGTTTAACCGTGTCGCTGTTTAACGTCACGTTATGTATTCTACTTCAAAGTATATAAAATTGTTGATTGAAGATTGTCCAAATACATTGAACATTGAACATCGAATCATCTGAACTGCTGCGTTTCGTTTCCTCCTTTCTCATCCTTCCGCTCCAATCGCCTTCCATCGTAGTCTTGATATTAATGCTACGTCCACGTGCTGAGTATATCAAGCGACGTTTCAACGAACGATGCTTTTGCTTTTAAACGATGTATCATGAACAACATCGAAGAAACAATCGATCATTACCGATAATGCTGATTATTGAACCTTTTTTTACATCTGTCGGTAGTGACGAGATTATTTTCAAAGATATTGCATCGATTGCTTTGCGTAATTTGAAAATGCGAATAACGTTTAACATACATGATAAAATATGATTTCGTCGCGTATGAAATTTCTTGGAATTTATGACAAAAATTTATGCGTTTCACATTTCATTTATCAATATATCAATCATTGTTTTTACAATTTAAAAAAGATGCCAGTCGATTAGAAATGTGTTGTTTAGATCAGGATCTGTACCAAAGCTGACGAATCTGTATGTATTTTAAAACTTTGAAACGATCGTGTGAATGCAAGTAACAAGTATAGAAATAACATTTTCTATTTGACTTCTTTCGTAGTTAGAAATGTTTCCCAATTTCCTAGTCTTTCATACGAAACGCAGCAACACGCTTTCGAGACCGTGACGCGTTGAAAAACATACAACATTGTGGAGACATGCTCATATTTGGAGGGCTGAGGTTTATTTTCAGAATAAATAAAAAGAGAATATTTGACGTTGAATCAGTAAGATGGAGTCAGGACTCGTGTTGATTCATATGTTAGCCTCATATCTTTATTCTGAATAAACTGCGAATTTTTACCCAAATTTATATTTTTAAGAACACGATATAATCTTCGCTATATATAGTTTATTACGTGCATTTTCCCGTCTTTGAAATCGTTCTTAAGTGCATAAAAGCCCGCACTTTGTCCATTAATATTTATCGTTTAATCACAAAATTTTAGTTAAAAGACATTAAAAATAAACTGCAGTAATTGCATTATTTCTTATCTCAAAGTTTCCATTCCTTATAAAAGTATATAATTATAGCTATCTGGTTAGTATACTGACTTCATCCTATCAGTTACGTAACGTGTTACAGTATATTACCCTCGCGGAGGGTTGATTAAAATATCAAGAGTCACGCGATATTTAACCACACACCCATCATACTCTAGAAATCTGTGAACGAAGCATAATGATTGGTATAAATTATTTAGGAAAACCTAATGGACTCGCGGAACGTGCCGTCCATATACCCTAAAAGCCTGATGTCTCCACTGTCTGTGAACCTGGAGAACCACCAAATGGTGCCTCAATGTCCGGATTCCAGAGGGTCTAGCGTATCCTTCGACCAGCTGAGCCCCGCTGCGAGAAAGCAACTATCCAACAATACATTTATAACTGGAGGAGGATCAATCGAGTCGTCGCCATCCTCACCGATGATGCCATTCGATAATTTTGATTATGATACGAGTATGTCGGCTAGTGGTTTGCTTCAAGTGGAACCGGACCTATTTGGAAGTCTACTGAATCGGAATCTCGTTTAAGCAGTCGTGTTTAATCCGAATACAAGCCGACTCCGCAATCGAGTTGATCGGATTTCGTGGGGATTAAAAAGGAGAGGATTAAAAAAAAAAAAAGAAGAAATGCAGTATCTAGAGCGAGATAATGGAAGATCAGTTTGTTACGGGGCAATGAAATGCTAAAGCGACGCAGTTGCAGATGATTCAGGGTGTTTATCTTGCACGATTTGATAGCGCGTATCGTGCAAATATATCAATATTTTTTCATTGGTAATTGTGCTATGTATAACGTGCCGTATGGATTCGTGATGATAGTTTTTCTCATACGAAAGTGCCAATGCATTTTTAGGACGTTAGCCGTTAAGTCTTGTAGTATAAAGGATAATGAGAGAACAGATCTACCTGTATGGTATAATATTGTTTTATGAATAAATCGAACGGGGATTCGGTTCGACTATAATAGAGCATAATTCTCTCTATATACAATGATTTTACCTCATTCAGACAAATATATTCGAGTCCACGAGTTTCGCTGTTCATTGATTTGAATTGTTGATAATTTGACGATGCATAGAAATTCGAGGCAAAAGAGAAGGCGACGGAGGACATTGTTAATTGAGAGAAAAAATATATGATATATATATACGGTAAATAAGATGAGGATGTGTGAATGTGGAACACATGCGGCACTCGTTTTCTATATTATAGCCGATTGATACGGCATTTATGGCGAGCTGATAGCGTTTATCGCGATCCTTGCCGTCGTTGTTACTGTTTTTTATAGTTTTTAACGAGGCCAACCCGAGAATCAGTTGTTATTACCATATTATCGTATTATCGTTCTGTGCACATGTATTAAGGAATATTATAAATTCTAAGATAGCATACATATATATATGTATATTTTTACTTATTCACTTATTGATTACAATCACTATAGTAATATCTAATTTTATTACTTTACTATCGTCTCTGTATTTTTATTACCGTAACATCTATGGTTATTACTAATAATCCTATCTATATTACAGTGTTGATATAGATCAATATTATCATGAGAAAAAAAGTGTTATAAGTAAATAAATAAATAATCTTTCTAATATTTCACTATTTGTCATATCTAACGTTGATTAATTCTAATACTCGAAAAAACAAAATGATTCATTGTCTAAAATATTTGAGCCTTTATAAGCCTCATTTAAGCCTTTATAACTATTATAGGCGAAGTTTCATCCCATACGACCTTTGGTTTAGTATTATCGTTCTGTAATAATACCGTCGTAATATCGTTAGTTGCGACAGCTGCAAACAATGATTTTTCTACTCTTCGTCCGATTTAATTCCGCTTGTTCAATTTCATTAGTTCCTTAATTTAAGAAAGATGCGCTGCTATGAATTTTCATGATAGCTTGCAACAGATAAAATGATGTGACGTGTGTCAAATTTTTAATCGAATATATCTTGAAATTATTAACAATCTATATGAAACTTGCAGTGCAAAGATAGCACCGAAAGAAATAGCATTATCGCATGGCACTTCAGGTTTCAATATCTTGGCAATAAAGCTATTTTGTATTGTAACCCTTTAGAGGAGATAATTAGGGAAATCACACAAAACTATTTACGATGACTGGCTCTTGGATACCAATGAAGATTATCCATCACAAAGCAAACGATACATGGGCTTAGTAAATGCCGTTTATTGCTGGCCCTCCGTGAAAGTACTCTACTGTATTGTTTTCTCCATGAACCTGGCTGGCCTTTTAGCCGTCATTCTGGCCATTTTCTGGGCCGTACGATTCGAAAGAGGCTTTGCCGATTACCTGAATCTTATCACCCCTGGTTAGTCCACGTACGAAAACCATTTACAACAATCGATAACAGTCGTTTGTGGAAGAACTGTCTTTAATTCTGATTCGTTTCATCCTTTGATTTCCGGAGATTTTCTGATTGTATTTCGTAGCAGTTTTCTAAAATACGGCCTTAAATCTATCGAATCTTTTTCCAATTTAATCAGGTATCGATCGTTTATCTATGGAATTAGTGATCGTATTAATGATACACAGAATTTCATTTATCTGAACTCATCGTGATAAACACGTAATTGAAGTATATTAATTCTTCCTACTATCTATTATTTTTCGTTCACATAGCCAGAGTTGATGTCCAGATAAGAAGATTTAATCAGCTGGGCTTCGGTTGAACAGAAATTAACTGAAACATAATTTAGATAAATGGAGTTCTGCTGTACACTGAAATGTACTCTATCGTCAATAAATCAGAGAAGATTTAGCATATTTGGGATAGCCATAATTGCAAAATCGTGGATATCGTAATTGCAAAGTAAACTTGTTAACGGCGTCTAGGTCATACTATTTATATTTCACAGATATTATCACGTATATTAATTACAGATCTGTTTTATTAAAGATAGTGTTTCAAACGGGCGATTTTCTCGTCGCTTATGAACGTTAGTGTATATATTGACACTGCTGCAATTTTGATATTACCATTATTTCAACATATAAAACGACTCTGAACGTTCGGAGAATTATGCATGAAATATCGCAACAAGAATAACTCGTGAAACTAAAATAACTTATTAAGAATGGAAAATGACATTTTGCAGCAGAGTCACATAATAATATTTTACTATCGTCAGGCACGACTAGCGCTAAAAAATTCTCCCATTTCTCGGTGATGGTCATACGACGAATTTTTTAGAATTCGCTTTTTTTTTTTATTGTCTGGGTTAACGAGCGGATCACGACGAGCAGGTGACGGTCACGTGTGGACCGCGATCATCGTGTCTGCTGGCGTTTGCTGTTCCCCTGCCTATATCCTGGGAATTAAGTGCTGGCTCTACCTGAAACTAGAACCAGCTAGAAACGATTTAGAGGATCAACACAAAGTAGACGACAACGTAGATCCTCACGATGTGAATCGGCTTCTATTCTTCCACGTGATTGCCTGTCTGCTGTCAGGATTCTTGGTAGCTATTCTAAATGCCACTTACTTGATTCTGTTGAGCGGATTTCAGCAAAAAAGCCGCGATGGCTTGATAGAAGCCATGGAGAAATATGGAATTGACGTCGCTGTGAAGGCGAGGGTAGACGCTCTTCAAACCGAACTCGAATGTTGCGGGGATAATAGTTACGAAGATTGGTTTCGAATTCCGTGGCTGAAACTGTCGATGGAGGGACCCGAGGATATGGAGAACGGTCCTCGACTGGAAGGGCAGTGGGTATAATCGAACCAATTACCATTTATTATTGTTAATAACAAGAATTAAATGGTTAGTGACCATCGTGCACGCTAGTGTAGAAAAGGAAACAAAGTGTTAGCAATAAATATGAGAAATGGTTAAAAGGATAATCGAGGAACTTTCTGAGAAAATGAACTACGAAATTACATCGTGAATTGAGGAAATTGCACTTTAATACTAGTTTCTAAATAGCAACTACGTTTAATTATCGATAATTATAGTGGTCTTGAAGAATTTTTTCTTGCTTTATATTTACAGAATAAATACGAACATAGCGCTTCACTCGGCACCTATGAATGTGTTTACCATGTGGCTCCTAAATATTTTTTCAGAATGTTCCTTAAAATATGATGATTGTCGAACGATTTTAGGAGAACGTAGATAATCCCGTTTAATCTCAGCTTTACCCATTTACTTTTGTCTGTTTTAAAAGGAGGTATTAGCATTTTTAGTAAGTTCTCTTAATCTATCTTAATGCTTGAATGCATTGATTGTGTGATAAAGATCAGTACCAGAAGAGCGAGAAGAAGAAACTTCCACGCCCGTGGATGTACCTTTCTCCTGTTGTTCCAATGACATTCCGAAACCTTGTGTTCATCACGATATTCTCAGCCCCAGTGCCGTCTACAACTACGATCCTAAACATTTAACCATCTCCACTAATGGGTGCAGATCGAAGATTATAAGTCGAGGTGAAGTTATCAAAACGTACTTGACAGGATATCTTGCTCTTTTATCCCTATATCAGGTACGTGTAAAAAGAATAAAATTAGGAATTCATATAAAAACACGGTGAAAAGTCTTTCGAGAATAAAGTTCATTTTTGGTTTTCAGGTAATTTTGTCGTACGTGTCTCGATTATTGCAAACAGCCTATAGCAACGAGCTGTACATAGGACCTCAGAAGACTCGTTACCACGTCTGGATATTCTTCAAGCCGGAAGATTTACCTGGAAACGAGCGAAGAAGCGAGCGAATGCGTCCTCAGAGAAAACGATCGAAACTAAAGTTAGCCTCTACGTTCTCGAAAGGTTGGGACGAGAAGGAAACGAGTTCTCAGCGTCGTAAAAACAGGAAGGGAAGCATGAAAGTTTTAACGAATATTCGTTCGAAAATCTCCTCCGTTAAATCGAAAAGCCTACCTACTATTAGACCTACTTTCTTTTCTAACAATTCTCGAGGAAAGAAACGAAGCGCGCAACGGTTGAGAGAGATCGGCGAGGAAGAAGATGAGCAACCGGAAGAAGAAACGAGACTTCTGTCAGAACATAAAACGAGATCTGAGATTGTTATGAAAAAAGATCATCTCTCTGTTTTTTCATTATTATCGGACGATTCCTCGACGAATTTACCGCCGCCGCCGCCGCCACCTCCACCTCCTTTTGTACTAAATCTTGATGTAGAAGACGAAGAGGAAGATCAACTTCTTTCCGAAATCGTGCCTTCAAAGTCCTCCAATATAACAAAAGTTAATGTACCATCGATACAAAACGTAATTACAAATCAGAACTCTGGCAGACGCATAAAAGTATTAGAAAAATTTGGTCAAATCTGGGAACGTATTGATAGAGGCACTCAGCATAGGGAAAGCGGAGGAGCAGATATTTCGAGTAGCAATTTGAGATACGATTGTTCAAGAAGCGAAGTTCGTACAAGGCTAAGTTCAACGGACGTTTACAATAGATTCCGTGGTACTCTTCAGCACACTCTGGCTAGAAGAGAGGCCATTAGAGCTCGAAATGGATCGACAAAACTTTATAGTCCCAAAAGTCGGATGAAACTGGAAATCAGAAGAAGCAATATTCTAGCTAGGATACGAAGCAAAAATGTTCCTCCTTCTTATCGTTTACTGGCAGATTTCGAGCTCCACACAAGACCAATTTTTCAACCACATCCGATACAATTGTCTGTTCCTCCTCTTCCATCATCTCCACCTCTTTCACTTCTTCCTCCACTTCCACCTCCACCTCTTTCTCTTCCTCCTCCACCTCCACCTCCACCTCCGCCTCCGCCTCTACCTCCATTTTCTTCGCCAAATCCGATCAAATGGAGCAGAAATTCAGAGAGAATTTGTGAAACAAAGGCATTACCGCGAGAACAACGCCAATGCAGCATTTGCAATCGTCCAGTCGAGCAAAGCCCCAGCTCTTCTTCTCGCGAATCTCTCGTCGAAGTTCGTAAGGATGCTCGAACATTTTCTGCTTCAGCTCGAAGAAAAGCTCGCGCCACGTTCTCGCGGCATAGGGAGTTTCTAAGAGGAGATTACGCGTCTTGGAATCGATCTACTCCCGTTTCTAAATCCGTCCAACGTAGATAACTCGATTCTTCAACTGATTCTCTGTAAACTGTTGCCGTAGTAATCAGTAATGATCATGATTGGAAGCGAGTTGGATGTAAAAATGTAAATATAAGTAGAAAAGAATAGAGAATAGAAAAACGATACCTGGCAGTGTCACTGAAGATGAGAATCCAAGGTAGAAGAAACAGCAGTCATACAATACTTGATGGTTTATTTGCCGAGAAGTAAAATACATAGGCATTTGTTATAATAGTACTGCCGAAGAATACTTCTTACGTTTCTGTAATACATCTAGCGACAATACATCAGTACTAAAAAGAGAAAAGCTGATTTTTTCATCAATTTGTCTGTTTACCAAATACTTTACAATGTTCGCGTACTTTCCCTCTATCTTTCGCCATCCTTATGTTTTTTCTTTTTTTTTTCATTATTTTTCAGTATTTTTTCTTTTTTACGTTTGTTCTAACTTCTTTGTCAGGCTTCGTGGTTTACTCTACTGAATATTCGCGATTTCTCGTCTCGTTTTTATCGTCGCTTCGAAGAATCGGAAAGCGGCCGGCAACGACGAGGTGTTCGACGTTCGTCGTAGTCGAAAAACAAAAGAAATTAACAGCGTCGAGCTTTGTGGTACTCGTCGCGCCGTAGTCGTTTTCATCTCGGCACCTTGCACTTTTGCACGGTGGTCCCAATTTGTGTTAATAATCGCGATCGTACTCTTGTTATTGCAAACGTTAGACGTCGGTGCACGCAGTTCTCATTGTCTCGCTTTACAATACCGCTCTATACCGCAATAACTTCGTCAGGAGACAGTCGAAAGATAAATTTCGAACGACAAGTTTCGCACGAAACTTCTCCTTTCTTAAAGATCGACTCGAGAAAAATTGCACGCAACCACCGTAAACTTTACGAATACGTCAACCAAATAGAACAATGCATCAACAGCGAATCTTCGAATCGGTTGCACACGATCTTTCGCGAGCTTTCGCCTCTCTCCGTCTCTTCTTCTTTTTTTTTTTTTTTTTTTGTTTTGTGGTCGCTGCTCTCACAGTTTTCCATTTTATAAGAAAACTGCTGTTCAATTAATCGGTTTATAATTTCATCTCGTTCACTCGATCTCTCATTCACACCGTAAACCATTTCCCTTTTCCGCAGGCTACTTCGTCTATTTTGACCTATCTACGCGTCTATCTACTTAAATCTGCGTGTTCTATACAATTCTGTGAATATTTAAAATTACGCGTACCACATAGACCTATAACAGGTTCGATATGAGTTACTCGTTTCAGATACGAGGGATTATTTTGTAAAATAGGTACATAATATAATTCTTCGAATAGGCGGTGATAAATGTTAACGACGAAGTAACAATACAATATTGCTCGATTCCGTATTGTATAATATATATATAATATTTATGATAATATAACAACATTATCCGCTCGCAAATAAAGTAGATTCTTTCGCTCTCTTTTTCCTCTCGTTTTTTCGTTTTTTTTTTTTTCTCTATTTTAGAGGTCTACATAAGAAGGGGGCTCACCGCGCTCGTTCCGTAAATATATGCATGTAATATGTTTGTATCGTATTTATATTTATATATATATATATAATCTATATATATATATATATATATATATTTATACCTATTTATAATCGTTCGTATATCTTTCCTCTGACAAAGTAAATAATTACGATAGGCCTAACGATCTCGAGTAACAATCATAATCATTATCATCATCAAATATCACACACTTGCTCTCTAATATTACTTCCTCTCTCTCCCTCTCATACATCCATTTGCTCTGTTCCTTCGTTCACCAAATTTCCCTTAACATTCTCTCTTTTATTCCTCTTAGTACGTTCGTCCGGCGAAGCGTCCAAGAATTTTTGCAAGCCACCGATCATAACTGCATTACTACGTTAATGAGAAAAGTAAACAAACAAGCGAAATCGAAAGGAATTACTCGTAATATATCCCCTTCCTTCTTTTTGTGCTCCATTCTTAATACAACGCGCGACTCGACGGCGATACCCTTTACAATGTTTATACAATATCGTTATATATATATATATATATATATATATATATATATATATATATATATATATGGTTAATTCGTTAAATCCAAAATAAAGTTTACATGAATGTATAATAAGTAATACGTGTATCGAAATCATTTCATGCTTATCGACGATATGCTAAATGCGGTGTACACGTATTTTCTTTTTCTCTTTGCCAAATGTGGTCTACATAAAAAAATCTCTACGCGACAAAATCTCCTCATATTTATTGTTTGTTCACCTTCTTTCTCTCTCTCTCTCGCTCGCTCTCTCTTTTCTACGGACTAATTTTGATGCTACTGATTTGAGGGATCACGTCAGCGCTGACAGCATCTCTGCTCTCTGTCTCTATGCATTCTCTTAAAGCTAAAGAGGTAAGTGTAAAGATGCGAATACTGTTAAGGCTGACAGCTGCTTCGAGAAACATCCCTTGTCTGCAGCGTTGGATCTAATCCGCGGTAACCACGTCATGTCTATCTCTATTTCAAGTTACAAATTATTATATAGTAGTACGCTACTTCTACGTATTTGCAAATTTGCAGTCCTCTAGCAAAGAGAAATGAAAGAAAAGATATCGACTCATTGTCAGAACGATGGCAAACTTATTCCGCGTAAACAACGATCACGGTTCAATAAGATAAAGATTCTGAATAAGAGATAAATGCTGGAATGTGGATACTCGCAGACCGCGAAACAGAAACGTAACCAGGAGAATCCCAGGGCGCCGTGATGACACGACGTACAATGGATTATTCGTTCATTCGTTCTTTCGCTCGCTATAGTACAAAGTAGAGGTACTTCGCTTCGTGTAAATATAATAATGTACAATCTTTGTTTAAATCTTTTGTCGTATTCTTCTTGCTCTCTCTATCGCATTCGTGATTTCTTTCACTTGGAGTTAAACCTTACAGTGACAAACCCGGCGCGTTGAGCGTGCGCGGGACCGCAAGAAACGGAATCGATCTACGCTCTATGGTGAGTCGACAGATAAAACGATGAACAAAATTCTATCTACACATTTAACACCTCCTTCCTTTCTTTTCTCCCCTCTCGCTTTCTCATTCCGTTTCCCTCTTTCTTTCTTCCAGACTTTTTCGCTACGACATCCACTTCGTTGCATTGGTTTATCAAATTCTTCTTCCATTTTTATCTCCACCTCTCCCTCACTCTCGTACCTTTCCCATCATTTTGCTCTTATATTTTTCTCCTCCCTTCCTCCTACTCTACACACGGGAGGAACCACTACGCTCTCTCCTCTCCCTTTTCTTCTTCGTAAACATCGACTTGCTGCCGCGCTAAACGTCCTCCTCCGCTTTTTACCTCGCCCCGTCTGTCGTGATCCCCTCCGGTTTCTCGTGTTCTCTCGGGAAGCGAGATATTTCGTTGATCGCACGATGTTCGACGTAGAGCGTATGTATCGAGAAAAAGGTAAGCGAGTAACGACCACTTTCGGGAGGAACCTAATATTATTTGCCATTTACGGGTAAGCTCCCTTGATCCATTCGATATACATTCGCGTTTTCAAACATGGTAATCTCGTACATCATACATATATGTCTCGAGGCTGCTCCTCGGCTAGCACGCTTGCTACGACCTACTACTGCTTGGAATTACCGCGCGACACGCGCGTGTGCTCTGACACACACACACACACACATACACACGCATCTCTGATGTCTATCTACGTATCGATCTACTGTACACGGATATTTTGGTCGTAACGCTAATCGTGATAATAAATTACATGGTATGTATTACCTAAAGAGGGCTCGCTGTGCGTATGTATCGTTCACATGTGCACTCCCACACGCTGTGTGATCTATACTACTCTCCCTTTTCTCTTTTGTATTGTTCGCTGTATGTGGCTGTATTCCAGATTTTTCTCTGTATACCTGAACATGGCTACATGTATGTGTATCTATATATGTGTATGTATGTATACAGGGTCGTTTGGATTTTGCGTGTGTGTGTGTGTGTAACGATGCAGAGAACTACAGCGTGTGTGCGCTCCCGTCCAACTGACATTGTCGTTTCCTGTGTATATGCTTTTATTTTCGTTAACTGTGGGTAATCTTTAACCCTTAAACAGGCGCGCGATACTTGCGATTCGTTATTTCTTTTTTTTTTTCTTTTTAACTAATGGATCTCTAGTATTTGTTGTATTCTGTATTCTTATTTTTGTATTTTCTCTGTTAATAACTCTTCTTATTTTAGAAACTTTTTAGATAAATCGTTAAAAGTGTAAACGCTATATCACGAGAGGAAGAACTTGGATAAACGTGCAATTAAGACGAAAAAATCTTTAGACTTTTGTATCCTCTTTTTCATCATTTGCTCTCTACTTTCTCCCTTTCTTATCATTTTCCTTGTAAACATCTGGCTCGTCTTTTAAAAAACTCTATCGGATCACTGAATTGACTTGACGACGTTGCGTCGACATCTTCGTTACATGTAAACATTATTCGTAAATAAACTAACTTTTTTTTTCTCTCTTCTACTTTCCTCCTAAATATTTCTATGTCTTAAAGATGAAAATTTGCTCTCTTAAGGGTTAAAGATGATGTTCGTAAGTACGCCCGAGCAGATTCGCTGAAGGACCATTCGAAGATAGTTGACCGAAAGGAGGAATCAAAGATTCACAATAAAAAAAAAAAAGGTATAGTCGCTAGAGAATGGAGCTACTTGGATGATATACTAACGACGGCAATAAAGATACAAGTAATATATTCAAATAGAATTTACTTCTAACGTTCGCCGAAAATAAAGTGCACAACAGGGTAAGATGGTACAATTTATTTCCCAGAACGCAATAAGTCTTTCGACGCGTTGCACGAACAACAATAAATAGACTAACTGCGAGTAAATACGTACGAAAACCGATGAGAACGATTCTCTCTTGGGCGTTTTCTATAACGTACGCGTTCACTGTCTACAAATATACACTATAAATCGAACAGAACGAAGAACGTAAAAGATTCGAACGTAGGACGGAAAAAAGAACATATGTGATATAGAAGTTGCATTTCGTTCTTTCGATCGTCTATTTGTCAACTCGTCTGTAATAAAGTTTCACGGTGATTCGAGATATAAGAAAATCGTAATAAATAAATTGCAAGTACATGAACACGATTAACTGAGAGTAACAACTGATCGTGTGTATCTGTAGCTGATAGCCCTGGTCTTTTGTTGTAGTTGCTAGTGTTACTGTTGTTGTTGTTGTTGTCAGTAATAGTGTAGTTGTGGTTGTGATAGTGGTGATGGTAGTATTTGTTGCTGTTGGTGGCCGACGGGGTGCAAGTGGTCGAGAGTGGCCTTACTTGAGTAGCTGATGGGCTCGCTCGTTGGCCACCTTTATCCTCGTCTCGTTCGATTCGCCCTGCGTACCAAAAAAACAAACAAACGGAAGATCGTAACTCAAACTTAAGCGTGTATCAAGATCATGTAATCGTCGACCTCGTTTAACTTCGATTATTCTGCGCTTTTTATTCTCTCGCCTCGTCGTTCGTCGTCATCGTTGACTCGTACTACTTCGTACTTGAGCCCGATCGCTGCTGCGGCCGATTTCCATTCTGATTTAAATTCTGCCCGATTGGCAGAATCGGTGCAATAATCTAGACGATAGCGCGGATTCTTTGATCGAACGCGAGAAGTGCCAGATTGAATATTCAATCGAATCGAAAGGAATACAGCAGCGATAAGAAAGAAACAAAACTCGTGCATAGTCGTCACGACAACGACGAACGCGGCGACGATACTGCGGGGTTTCATCCGACAAATAAGATTCCAAAAAGATTAGACGTTAATATAAGCGCGTGTATATAGATATATACGTATGTATATGTATAATATACTACATACGGTATAATCATATCGGTGAAACCAGAGTAAAAAAACGAGCTGGACACAACAAGAAGAGCGGTAAAAAAGATAACACGGTTACAAGGGGTGTAAGAACTAAACGACGTGTATAATAATAGGAGATTGCACTAAGTACACGAGATATAAGACACACGTAATATATAAATCGATGTAACCGGAAGGCTCGATGATTTCGTTGTAGCACAAACAGGTGGATCGAGTTGGGTTGACGGGTTGGCGGTGTCCGACCGACGACGAGAAGGCAGAAGAAAGGGTCGTGGGCGTGTGAGCGTACAATATTTTGGAGCTGATATACATATTATATATATATATGTGTGTGTATATATATACGTATATGTATATATATATATATATTCATTTATTGTTTGACTATTTAGGGCTCGGAGGAGACGGGTACGTGGGCAGAGTGACGCATTTTACTTGAGTAGAGCGTGCGCACGCTGATTCGCCACGGCTATCCTCGTTTCGTTTGACTCGCCCTGCGGATTATCATAGTTTGGATTTGGTCACAGGTGGTATAAAATAAGAGAATCATCAATTGAACGTAAGGCAAGAAGAAACAGAGAAAGAAAAGACAAAAATAGAGAAAGACAGAAAAAAGGGCCAACAAAGCGTGTGAGACACGGTCAGGATCGGCCGATAGCTAATATTTGGTGCAATGTAATTTTCAATTTGTTTCTTTTATTCTTGCATTTCTTTCCTCGTCTCGTTTTATACATTACTCGTTTCTTATATACTCTAACATATGCTCTCTCTTTTTATTTTTTTTCCATTGTTTCTTTTTGGATTTATGATTGCAATATTGCCGAACACAAAAGACAGCCCGTGAGGGTGGCAAAATGTCGAATGACGCCGGTGGTGCGATGACGAAGAAGGGGATAATTAAAGGGATGGCTAGTCGTGCGGTGCACGTGCGTACGCATGCCAACGCGAAAACGAAACGATCGTTTATCTACTATTTTAAATAACGACGCGTATCGTATTTCGTTTTAATCGGTTCCTGTAGTGCAATCTCTTTCTCTCTCTCTCTCTCTCTCTCTCTCTTCCTCCCTCTCTTTCAACAACAATCGTTTCGTCTTCGGTAAATAGAATTTCCGTGCGAATACAAAAATAATGTGTAGGATTTATAGAAGTATATATAGAAGAAGAGAGAACGTTCTATCCAGTACGTTCTCCTGAAAGGTGAGATAATCCCGACTTAGAAGTCTTCTTCTATGTTGAGGAACAATGACTCGGGGCTGAAGGATGCATGTACGAGGAAAAGGGAACAACAATGCTACCAAGTAGAGCGTATACTCGTACGACACGTTGCCCATCGTCGGCGGCCAGAAGTCTTGCAATCGGACAATATCGTCAATGAAACCACGAATTCTTACACGAAGCCGACTTCTCATGAAACGCCCCGTCTTTATACAGAATACAATATTGCACGCTAAAATCTTTCGCGTTATCTTTTCACCTGAAATCTACCGTGCGCCAGTTTTTCGTTCCAGTAATTCGATTTCAGCGGAAAACAAGATCTGGCACGAGCACTGTACATGTAGGACGTGTCAGAACGAAACGAAATTCCCAAGGACACGTGAAACGTCGACCCGACTTTTGGGACCGCGCCAGGAACGAAGGGAAACATGGACGGCTAGGTAGATCGAAGGGCATGTAAGAAAGCGAAAGCGACAACGAACGTGTTGTGCATCGCTCTGAGCGCGTGCATCGTGAGATAAATAATCCACGCATGCTCCGTGGAGAGAAAAATATAGCGGAGCTAATCGTACGTGTTTTCAATCATCATTTCAATCAACAACTCGTTCCACTACTTCAGACCTTCCTCGTTCTAATATCGTTTAATAAATTGAACAATAATTTTATTATTAAATTATGCGACTACAAAACACGATATTGCAGAAACATAATGCCACATGCCCTTATCTTCCAACGAAGCGTTCTTTTATCGGGTTTCCATTTCATTCTCATAATATCAAAGTTTTTTACCATTATGCGATAGAAAATTTCATATACTTGAGTCTACTTAATTAATATGTAACTATTATAATAGTCACTTTATAAGAGAATCGTATAGCGAATATGATCATGTTAGATCATGGTAGGTTAAGATATAAATAACTCGAAATGAAACGGATAGAGGGAAGTCTGAAGTCTGGAAGTCTGGACGATTCGGTGATTTTTCTGAACTCAAATCTTTGAACTCGTCGACTGGCGAATCGTCTCCTCACCTTGCGATTAATCCTGTCGATTTGCCGATTCTGATTCTCCAGTTCGCTGCCCATGTCGATCGCCATGTTTCTCAAATTACCGATCATTGTGTTCACCTGACCCATATTCTCTTCCATCTCTCCTTCACGGGCATCGTTTGTAATCTTGGCGATGTAACCGCCTTGAGGACCAAGTCCATTGCGATCGTCCATCACCCGTTGAGGCTGGTTGTTAACTACCTTGCCGTCATCGTTTCCCTTCCACGTGCCTTCATCTTCCTTGAAGCTGGCGCCTCTGTGAAAGATGAACGTTCCATTAGCAAATCTCTGTTATACATAGATAATTCAAAGGAACAAGATACATCGAATAAAGAAATATCTTTCGTATTTTGCTTCAAACATTTTTCGCTTCTTCTTAAAATTCTGAAGGTATTTCAAGATTTGCAGAGTCGACAGAAATTTTTGTTCCATAAGAATTGACTTCACAGTTTAGTTACACAGGGTAAATTTTATCTTTAGTTTCTTTACGAAATAGAGGTAGAAACGAAGCGTTAAAGATCGAGGATAGAATTTCTCGATTAGAGAGTGCGCTGTAAAGTAGAAGATAAGATTTGAAAGGGTAAGAAGCGTAAAACGATTCGGGACAGCCCTACTTGTTGCATGGGAGAACGCAGAGACCGCAGCACTTTTCCATTCCAGTGAGATTTTTCTCGGCCTCGCGCATGTCGGCGTTGATTTGGTCCATACCCTCCTCGATTCTGTCCAGTTGCTCTGTTTCATTGTACGAGAGAACATTGTTAACATCTTTCCTATCGCATCTTTAACGTAGCGTCCCGAAAGAGAGCAGACAGCCGACGTAAAAATAAAAATCGCGTTAGTCGCTGTACCTCTACATCTCGCTTGTAAATAACCAAACAGAAATTCGTTTGCTAAAAATTGGATACTCGAGAAATGAAAAATAAGTAAGGGGGACACGCTGTCCTATTCTCTTTCGAGGATCGGAATACTTCCTCAAAAATTGAAGTGAATCGTCATTTTTTAAACGATCAGGGAATAGAGCACTATTTGTTCAATTCTTTCTCAGATAACGTTAAATTATCCTTAAACGAATTAAAGGTTAAATTAGTTCCAAAATATTTAACGCACTATTCCCTTATACTAAATGACGATTGGTGGTTTCATAATACTCTACGAGGATTCATCGAGAGACTCCACTATATTAAGATTTAGCGTAACTATAGAATTCGAACTACAATACAATGCAAAGTTCTACGCCCAAACAAAGAAAAAAGATACATTACAAAAATATTTGCGATGATAATTGGTAGATTTATTTGTTAAAAATGTAGTAAACGAATCTTTCTCTCGACGAAGGATCCTCGGAAAAGAAAAAAAACGAGTGCAACGAAAGTGCAACAGCTAAGCAAAGAGTCTCCCTACTAAGGGTAACCTAAGATCCTAAGATCGGGTGAGTAATTCTGTATGTACTGGGGTGTACGGTGGATTCTAAGGGTACTGGGTACGAATTGAACCAAATATATTCACGAAGAGTAACGCGCTGATGCAAATGTGCCGGTCAACAAATACAATAGTAGATTTAATAGGCTTTGACTTACACCGTGCCGGAAGTACCGGAGGGATGCGTTTAAAACGTGGAGCGCGTTTTCTTTTTCTTTTTTTACTTTTAATTTTTGTTTTCTTTTACTTGGGTTTGTTTGTTCGTCTACTTGTTTTGTTTCTGTATTTCTCTGTTTTTGTTCGTTCGCCTTCGTGAGATTACGTTCACGGAAGGAAGCGAAGATAAGAATAGGAGGAAGCAGGCGGAGAGAACGATAGGACGCAGAGAGAAAGAGAAAGATAGAGTGGCAGAGGAAGTACTAGAAATAAGAGAAATATATAGGATAAGGCGATGGAAGAGAGCAGAGCGATGATCGAAAGAAACAAGAGCGAGGAAGATCGAGGAGAGAGAATCGTGAATGCAACTGGAAGGAAATATTATGGTCATAGGCGATAGATAATCAAGGTATCAAACAAGATGCAATATTCAGGACAATAGAAACGTAAGAACAAGGGGAGAAAAGTAATTGATGATTGTTCGAACGTAAACGATCTGAACGTTGAAGGAATGTGAAGAGATGTCGAAAGAACGAATCTGTTGTCTTTTGGTGCATTTTGGTTAGTATCAGCCGTTCGATCGAAATTTAATTCCGACGTACACAGGATTGCATTAGTGTCTGGACGATTATTACACGCAATTAGTGTCGTATATGCATATATATATATATATATAATATCTATATATAATAACTATATACATATAATGACTATATATAAATATTATATACATCGGCGGGTGGAGAACGTATGGAGAACATATAATAGAATACATATAGAATATATATGGTCGTCGATCGTTGGCTTTTGTGTCAGTCGAGACCAGATAAATATATATCTTTTTTGTAAGAGACGGTTTACGTAAGTTTAATGTTTGTATGTCTAGATTGAAATGGCTTACCGCCTTGCTCGTCCAGCATTACGAGGGTTTTCATCCCGACCTCGTGGCTCTAAACAGGCAACCGACCAATCAGCGGCTTGTTAAACGTGAGGTACAGGAAGCACCGTCGAAACGCTCCCTCGCTTCGCTCCACGAGAAAACATTTTTCTAGCTGTGTCTCCCTCGTCCCGTGACTGAACCACGGGCCAAACAGAGACGCGACAGTTGACCCTTAAACTTCTTTACTTCGGACGCTAATCAACGAGGAATCGGACTCACCCTGTGTCCACAAAACCCTCTTTACCTAGAGGGACGCTTTAAAGAAAAAAGGACGGGCAAACTACGGGTTACTGATCGAACTAAACTAACTCAAAGCTCTTCGCACTACTTTCCGTCTTTCCATTCTATCTGACTACGTAACACTGTAACATAAATTGACAACCACCATCTGTGTCCATCTTTTCCTTTGTGTTTTCCTTTCCTTCGCTGTCTGTTCCTTTCTTTTTCATTCTTTTCGTTCTCATTGGATTTCGATCTCTTGGTAGAGCCGAGGAAGTCAGATTCATCGTGGATAGCAATTACACTTTTTCGTCCATCATATCTTGATGATATATCGGAGGAGCGAGAGGGCGCGTACGACGATATTTTATCCTGATTATTAATTCTATTGCGGGTCAGGCTGCTGGAGGACTAGGATCTTTTTGCACTCGTAATAGCGAGTAGAATCGATGTGAAGTTGGATTTACCAACTGCGAAACGGCGACACGGAACATAGTGTTGGATGAATAAAGAGAGCCAGAAGGAGAGAGAAAAAGAGAAAGAGAGAGAGAGAGAGAGACGCGTGTTGAAGCGTCTTGAAAAATAATTGGCTCCACCGCGGAATGGGAAACTTGTCGAGCGTCTAACGCGGAACAGACATCGTCCTCCTCTGATCGCTCCTCTGCTTCGTGTACTACAATGCACGGAGCGAAACAGCCAAAGTATTCTCGAGAACTGGAAAACGCTCGCTGAAAAATGAGATAACGAACCAAAGAATGAATTTTTCATCGATTCGATCGACGAAGCGAAGAAGCTAAGAGGGCCGACGATTCTTAAATATGATCGTCGATCGAACGGTTGGTAAATCCAACGTTTCCCGGGGATCGAAGAATTCTAGATTGGATTTTTGGGGAATTTATTAAATTGCACGTCGATCTGTGAAATTTCCAAGAGCAAAGATTAGCCAGTTAAAAATTATTAATAGCATTATCTAACGGCGAAACGTGGTTACACGCTCTACTATATATTTCTGTTATTATGGAATGGGTGGCTTAAAGTCTCGTCGAGGAGCTGGATAATCGAGTCTACGATAGAGTAACAGTGAGGGGATGAACGAGGATGAGGGAGAACAAAATGGATTTAATCGATGAACCGAATCGAATTAAGGGCGAGTGGCGCGGTGGCGATGATGCGAGAAGTCGAATGTTAAATAGGAGCAGACAAAGGCGTAGAAGCAGATTAAAGGAAGAAAAAGACACGCTTCGTTTCCAGTGTAGGCACTCAGAGTACCGTGGCGCTGTAAGATACAGAATTAGAAGATTGTTTTAGCTAAAGGACAGAGAAAGAGATCAGAACCAGAGAATAAAACGCGCGTTCAGTTCCCGGACAGACAGGCGGAAATACACTTCTATAGTCGTTATATGTAATCGTTGTGTTAATCTGTCGATATCCGGTTCAGTCTTCGGACGATTTTCAAAAAGCTACTTCAGTTCCAGCGATTCTTTTTCTTTTAGTAGATCAGAAATCGAAACCACGTAATTTTTAACGAAACTCGAGCGTTGTTCCCTTATCAAAGAACACGGGCACGTTTGCCAGGGAAATTAAAATAACCTGTGAACCGACAGGACTCATAGTCGCGAATTTTTGACATTAAAAAACGAACACCGCCGAATGGTACGCGTAAATACGTGTCAAAGTGTGTCCTATTTTAACGATCTAATCCCGTCAACCGTGGAGAGTGTACGAAAAGATCTGTCTTTTCTTTTTACTTTCTTCTGTTCTCTTTGAAGCAAACAAAAATAAAAAAAAAGAGAAAGAAATTATCTAACCATTCGAAATCGAATAAAGTAAAAAAAAACTTTGTTCGTCCGTATTCTATAACTTTTTTGTTCCTTTTTTCAATGTTCCGTTTCCTTTCATTTCTCGTCACTTTGCTCTCGCCTTTCTTTTCTTTTTTTAATATTCTCGACTCATTTTTCAAGAAGATAATTTACTTTTCTTAAAATTCTTTTTTCTGTTGTTTTGTTTATTGCTGAGGGAACTGCTTACCGCCTTGATGGTCTAACATCGTCAGAGTGTTCGCTGCGACCTCCTCGCTCTACGACAGGGTCGAAGGGCCCACACGTTAACGGAAATGAAAGATCGTTCAGTGATGCGCGAGAACAACTGCGAAATTAAGTCAGAGACAAACAAGCAAACCGCCGGGCACGTCTTGCCACATGGATCACATTTATATTCTCCTTTTTCTTCTATGAAATACCAAACGATGATCTCAACTCGAAGCCGCGCCTCATTTCTCGTATCTATTTTCTTCTGGCTCGTGAAATTCGATGGAATTCCACGAAACCCGAGTCGTGTGACAAAACGTGCCAGGTTGTAATAAAATAAAAATTTCATATTTATCTACGAAAGAAAATGGTTATGTCCAAGATGTACGTCCACGAAAATGACTGTGAAAAGAAACGTTTCCCTCGATTTCTGATATCGGTTCAGATAATCTCTCATGGACGGACACCTTGAACGCGATGGTAAATTAGAACATAACATATGAGAATACAATAATAACGACGAAAAGATAAAGGAGTGGTGGCGCGTATAAAAGAACGATGAGAATGATAATAATGAGATCGTAGCTAATCAGAGCGAAACAACTGGGAGCGAGTTATACTAGCGCTAGAAAATTTACATGAATTTCGTCAAACTTCCACACGACGACGACGACGTCGACGTCGACGCGTCTGCTTGCACCATGCGCATCGCACTGCTAAGTATATATACGTAAGGTGATTTTCGCAAGGGACACCGATATATAATACTGATATTTGGCAGCTTCGAAGATGAGAACGTAGCGGAGACCTACGTATATAAGAAAATCAGAATTCTACGTGGGTATAAATATACCGAGCTGACGAAGCACAACTATGTTACAACAGGAAAGAACGGGCGGTGAGAAAATGTTTCGAGTCTCGCCGCTTTCTTACTTCTTTTTTTCCCCTTCGTCGTTGCATCTCTGTCTCGATCAGTAAAAAGCATTACACGAATCGCGCGCTACTTTTATCCGACCTTGAATCGATAACTATAATCGCACAATCGCTAGTATTATATGCACGATACATAATAGTAACAAAGCAATAGTAATTATAATAATAATAATAATAATGATGATGGTAATAATAATAATGATATTAATGATAATAATAAAAATAATAATAATAATAATAATAATAATCATAATAATAGTATGTACACGACGGCATCTGTAAACTCGCAGATAAAAAGCGGAGGACAATATAACACCTGCTTGGTAAGACGACGGTCGACAAAAAGTACCTACATTTGATGCAGAAGGGTATAAATCAAGGTAAAAAGAAATCAAAAACAGAGTTAGAATATACGTACGTGTATACATATATGTATGTACATACAGACATGTGTACGTGTAAAGTACATATATACATATATATATATACACAGAAGGTGAGAAGAAGAAGATAGATAGGGAGCTTCATTAAGTACTTGTTTTGGGTTTTGTACACTAAAAAATATGAGGTACATAGGTTTTATATACATACACATACGTGATATATGTATATAACATTATCTATAGATTCGATACGTATATTCATATATATGAATAGATATATAAACAATATGTACGTATTACACGTTGACTGATAAAGCGACACAGCTAGAAGCTTCGTGTTTGGCTACGAAGTAAAAAAAGATACACAATCCAAGAAAGAACGTGTGTATTTGTGAGAAGTAAGGAAGAGAAAGAGAGAGAGAGAGAGAGAAAGAGAGAGAGAGAGAGAGAGAAACTGACAAAATACATACGTATGCGTCTAGTCGAGATGCATACATATATACACGAGATACACGTCTACGGTTCGAGTACTTTATCGCTGTGTATAGAAAAAGAGAGGAGGCTGTCGAGAAATAGGGAAATAAAGATATATATATATAGATATATAAAGAGAAAATGAGAGAAATGGACACACGAAGAAAGGGTTATTAGTAAGTAGAAAGACCGTAGAAGGGCGAAAAGGAGAAAAATATCGTAGACACACAAAGGGACGAAGAAACAAAACAGGGCGTTATAAACGAGTCAACTTGATCCCGCGCATGATGCTCTGTACAGATTTGATTCGATAACAGCGTTCTCGGATATCGAATATTCGTGTACTGACAGCAGCAGCAGCAATAGCAGCACCAGCAATTAAGTGTTTGTGATAGTCAGTGTCTTTGTCGCATAAGTAAGTAATTAGTGAGCAGTGTCGTATTCTAGTTATCTGTACAAAAATCTAGGGAAATCGATTGCCTTTTAACAGAGTTACTTTATTCTAAGCATTCTTAAATGCTACTTTAAATGTAATCTTAATACAATCTTTTGAAGAACATTATTGAAGAATAATATTGTTTCCCAATACTTTTGCACTTGACCAATTGTAAAGAACAAAACAGTATTAGTAGTGTTGATGGTGTAATACTAGTAATCGTAGTAACGGTAATAACATAGTAGTAGTACTAAGTAGTAGTATTAATAGTAGTAGTATTTTGTATAGTACAGCTGTACAGTGGTAGTTGGCTGTCGCTTTTCATCGTCAACCGCGAATTCGCACTGTCTCGTTCGATACTTCCGCTATATGTATATTCTAACCCGCATTTAAAAAGCAAATCTACCGCTACTTTCTCGTTGCAAAATACTTCACCGAGCAGGGAGTTGCGTGTATAATTTTAGAAGTTTTCATGACAGTGTATATACGACGTAGTAGTAGGTGGAGAAAAAAAGAGAAATAAGAGAGAGAGAGAGAGAGAGAGAACGGAAAAAGAAAAATATAGAAAGAGAACGTCCGTTGGTCGAACGCGAGAAACTTTGATCGGGTCGATTAGCCAAGAACAGGTCAATTCGCGGAAGAATTTCAAGAGACAAACCAAGGGGAGATATATCTGGTTTGTCGTAGCAAAAGCGTGCGAGGTGGAGCACGATCGATCGGAAATGCGATCGAGGGTGTTTCTTCGCGCTTCACGGTACACAGAATACTCTATTAAAAGGATGCCTTCCTACGACCCGTATAACGAATAAACAGACCGGTTGAAAAATAGAAAGGGCAAAAAACTGAGAAGGAAAGATGGATAGTATACATCACGAGCAGATCGATCGATCGGCTTGGTAATTCGCTTTCGGTCTCTTCGGCCGTAACCAGCCGGCGAACCGTGACACGCAAAGTCGACACTTAAACCCGTATCGACCACATAGCTAACGAGGATAGATACCTTCGACGATGCGTATCGATCGGCGACGCGAAACGCAAAATCATAAAATACCTTTCGACTTATTATCGGAGAAAGGTGAAAATGAAAAAGAGAACGGATAGAGACGCGTAGAGACGTGTTAACGAATCTCTCTCTGCGAAAAAAAAGGTCAGGAGGTCACGAGTGTTCTCGAGATAAGCGACCGTGGCGAAGTACCTATCGATTTTTAGAGCCAGAGTTGAAAGAGTACGGGGAAACGGAATCGTCGAGAACAATGTTGGACGATAAAATGGAAAAAGGAATAGAGACGAAACATAGAAAAGAGAAGAGGAAAATATATAGATAAGGAACGCGGCCGATTGGACGGCAGAAGACAAGATGGTGGAAAGGGTGTCCTCGAGGGATCCACGCGATATTCGGTATTCCCCCCGTGATCTTCCGTGCGAGCAGTGAGATTTTCACCACAGGAACGATCGAAGGACACCGGAAGGAGAGAGGAAAGGTACAATTTTGTGCTGAGGTCAGGTGTGCCACGAGACACAGTTCAATTGTTATGTAATCTGTGAGAAAAAGCCGAGGTTCCTTCATGTTGTTTTACTTATATGGCTAAAAAGCGATTCACTCACCTCCCTGGTCATCGAGTGCGACCAGAGTACGGATGCCAGCCTCCTTGCTCTACGACAGACAGAGGCAGCACAACACAGACAACCACCACCAGTGTTAGAGAGTTGTTTTTTTTCTTTTTTTTTTTTTTTTTTAGTAAGTATATAGTATAGTAATATTAGTAGTATATTAGTAGTATAATAGTATTACGGTAGGTAGAAAACGGAGAGTCGGAACTGTAACGGAAGTCGATGGATAGAAGTGGGCAAAACAAGTTAAGGTATATTTTGACAAAACTGTGCTGGATATATATCGTGACCGGATCGGGCTAAGTATCCGCGACATTAACGAAAAAGACGAGAAAAATCGATTAGTTTTAATAGTATCTCGTTCGTTTTTTCTTTTTTTTTTTCATGTTTATCAGTTTCGTTCTCGATGGGTCTAGATCCGACGCTTTTTTTAATATCTGCGGATTTGTTAAAGCCTTTGACGCGCTCACGACGTAGACGATTGTAATAATATATATATACACACGTGTTTATATATTTACATATATATATATATTATCCTGCCTGTGATGCAAAGACAGGTGGGCAGACAGGTGGACACGTAACGAAACGTTTACGGACTAACACGTTACTGGCATTATTATTTTATGGTTCGAATGAGTATATTTCTCGATCTCTAGATTAGGCTTGTCGCTTGTTGTTGCTGTTGTTGTTCTTGATGTTGTTATCGATCATGACGATGTTGTTGTTGTTGTAGTTGTTGTTGTTCCTGTTGCTCTGTAACTGTCGTCGCCGTTGTTGTAGGTTTATTTATTTACTTTACTTTTTTTCTATTATTATTATTATTTGTCAGATCTTCCTTCTGGCTAATCGAGATTTCATTACAAGCGTGAAGGCTCGCACTGATTTTGATTCTTTTCTCTGTATTGTTATTATTATTAAGTTACTTTCGTTTAATGTTTTTTTGTACGTACTCATTTTGTTCTGTTTCAGTAGCGCGTGACGGGTTAAAAAGAACCGCTCTTTTTTTCGTTGGGAGGAATCTCGTTCTCTTCCGTCGCCGGTCATTCCACCGTTCTTCCTCCGTTCACCGAATGGAAGGAAGAAAAGGAAATCCACGCGAAGAAGAGAGGTCGAGCAAGAAAAAAAGAGAAACAGATAGAAAAAAAGAGAAAAAAAACAGAGTCAGAGAAATAGAGAAGGTACTACTCGAAGAGTCTAGGAGACTGAATATACACGAATGAAAAGGAAATTCACAATACATATATATATATATATAGTGTATGTAAAGAAAGTACCGCAGAATACAGAACGATACATAATATATAGCATTTTTTCTTTTTTTTTCTATGGAGAGGTAAAGTAAATCGAAAATGCGCAATACAAAAACGAAAGGTCTCGGTCACATTTTGAGTCGCGAGAATGTTGGTCATTTCTCAAAGATAAGCGTCGAATATCACCGGAAGAATGTAAAAAGATACCAAATTTGTCGATTCTCTGGGAAACCGTTTCTCTCGTGTTCCAGATACGAGAACTCTCGGGACTCAAACGGACGAAAGACACTTAAATAAATACAAAGTAGAACACACGCACACAGAGAAATGGAAAGGAACGGAAGGGAGAGCATGAAGAGAGCGGCGAATGACCAGATGAGCAAAGAAAAGGAGCCGTGCTTTTCGACTGGGTAAACCCAACGAAGGAGGAAACGTTGCCGTGATCGTCGTTTTCAACAAACGATGCTTATCTTCTTCCTTTGCAGTTCGAAGCAAGCCTCCCAGCAAGAGAGCTGGAGATCGACATTAATCCCGACGCGTTCGTTCTTATGCTCTCTCGTTTCAGCCAAACGAACGAGCTCTGATTCAAACGAATCGCGAAAGATACAGAAAGTAGACTTCCAAAGAGAAAAAAAAAAGACAAAAAATATTAAACTGGAGACTGCAAGGGAATCGTGCTATATAATTATCATCCACATTAATGTTCGACAGTAGCCGGCGGAACTAATTAAGGATGAGCTTCTCCAGAACGCTTTTATTTAGTCGGTCACGAGAACGGAAACAAAAGAAGTTCTTTGCTCCTTTCCTCGTTCAGCTTGAAAGAGAAGCGTGCGCATTCATCCACGTAGGAAATGTGCATGAAGTTTCAGAAAAAGAGAGAAAGAAAATCAAAACGAGATAGAGCGAGCCGTTGAATTTCAAGTTTTGGTTTTCGAGTATTTACCGGATATTCAATTTATCCTCGCTACGTTTCTACTCGTGAGTATCACTGAAAAATACCGTCGCGTCGTTACGCTCTTTTACTCGGGTAAATACTCTTTGGTCGAATATCGGGTGCATATATAAAGAAAGAGTTAAGAACGAGAAGTGGAAGAGTTTTTGATCGGTCGTATGGTGGTGGCGGTGGTGGTGGCGGTGGTGGTGGTGGTGGTGGTGGTGGTGGTGGTGGTGGTGATGGTGGTGGATGATGCATAGGCATGTGAATGGCATCTTTTCTACACGGTGACACGGAACAAACGACAAACAAGACGAGAACGATCGGTTAGAATCGCGACGAGACCGCGGCTGAAAGCATACCAAATAAAAGAACGAAAGAAACGAGGAGAATAAGGGGATGGCATGGAGACTCGCATGGCATCGATGACTCTGTACGAACAGCAAAGTAGCTTTCCCCCTGAGACCGAACGAGATCGATCGGGCAGATAGAAAATTTCGATTGTCAACGGGCTACCTCTCTGTTCGCGTACGAATCTCTCGTATGCGAGCTGTGTTTCTGTGAGTGGTGAGTGAATTGTGATTGTGCGCAACAGAGATCAACGGAGTATCGATATAGAATGATACCGGACCAGAAAAGTGACAGCACGATGCATTGAAAAAGAAGAGAGATAGAGAGAAAATGAAGAGTGTTCTCGCGGAGGACAGGCAAACACACACAGGCAGCCATACAGCCAAGGCAGATAGGCAGCAAAGTTCGCGAAGATGATAACAGCCATCGGTTTTTGCGAAAATAAGACTATTTATCAGACGATCGATGTTCTCTCTCACAGGGGAAATTGTAACATGCTATCCTGTATGACAACCTACATTCACGCAACCAATGTCACTGGAGGACATCGCGTCCTCGATTTAACTTTGCTTCGGGAACTCTGCAAGCGAATAGGCAACAAACTTCTCCAGAACTTAGAAAAGTATACCGGCGACATTAGAAAAATCGATCGTATGAAAATTAAACTACTTTTGTTGGAATTAATCGATCGAGCAATAATCAGTATTAATAACTAACGTGTGCCTTGTAAAAATATAATATAATATAAATTTCCGGTATACATCTCGTTTGAGGAAGTTTGCGATGGCAAGCAGGCGGGCGATCGAGCAAGCGAGTGTAGTTGTTGAATTTTAAGCAAGCAAACACACACGTGGGCACACACCGCACACGTGAAAACACATACATACACAGCCAGCAACACGGACAATATTGATAAATGCCCGGTTCAGCCAGCAACACGGATTACATTGGTAGCAGCGACAGAAGTTGCCGATTATGCGCGCTCTTTTCTCGATTCGCAGACCAAAAATCGAGAAACGATCCTTCTTTCTTTCGTCGAGATCAGAGCTGTTGTTTTACTGTCGTTTACCTGTCTCGGCCAGCCTCTAATAGACAATCGCTTGACAAACTATGAGAAGAGAGAATCATAGACGTTCCCTAAAGGCTTTCACGCTTCAGTCGAGGCGAGCCCTTTTGTTTTCGACTCGACGATCGATTCTTTCTTCTTCCTAATACATTGCTGGTCAAATTAATTCCTTAAAGGGTTCGTTCATTAAAGATTTGTCAAATACCTCGAAATTTCCATGTTTAAATAACTTGGAAACACGTTTATAGAAAAAGTGTAAAAGAATTCCTTATATACGATCGTCGACTCGATATTTTCTTGAATGTGATTCACAATGGGAAAGAAAACGTTGCATGTTTGCATACAAGTTGCATCGAGACAAAGATAAAGAATAACAGAAAAGAGGAAGGGGGAGACGGAAGCAACTGAAAGAGGATTGTGCACGTACATACAAGAGGATCGTTATATTCTTCCGATATCTTCGTGTTCCGAAAGTTGAACACATCCTTCTCGACCGTTTCAACGATATTAATTAAAAATCGACGCGAAGAAACTCTTTTATCCTCGTCTTGATTTCATTGAAAACAGGCAAGAAATGGACAAGACAGATCGAGAAGAATTCGAAACAAAAAAGAAAGAAAGAACAGGGAGAGGTTGTAGGAAGAATAGAAAAGAGCGAAAGAGATACAAGAATAGGAGATCGCACAAAAAAGCCCTATTACCCTCTGTCTTAATCGCTACGACTGTAATCATCGAGAATGTTCCACGCAACGTATAGAAAGATTGAACCACGTCATCTTTACGTATACGTTACGACACGTATACGGTACGATAAAATTATTAAATAATACCGCGCAATCATCGATGTTCCTTCATTCTTTCTAAATCTTTTATCGTATCAAAAACGTTCTCTGTTTTCCATAGCGTCCTTTCCAGAAGACCCAGTGCGTGCGTTGGAATTCACCGTTGCTGAAAAAAGATATGCTCCACCACTGGTAGCATTAAGAGACCTTTTCTCATCTTTTTTTTTTTTTGTCTAACTTTTTTCTACTTGTCCTAATTGTTTTTGCACATTCGAAGCCTCTCGAAGCTCGAATATCTCGATCAAATTGACTGACATTGACAGCAATTTCATATACGTATATATATAAAAAAAAATATATATATATTTATAGGTACGGGTGGCTTTCTTTTAATGGCATCCCGCGTATAAAGTATGTACGTACACTAAATAGTTGTTGACGTCTCCAGTGCTCGAAATGCGACACGTGCTAATTAGTGCAGCCACAAATAAGTAGCAAAAGAAATTGGAATGGAGCGACGCAACAACCTTTTAACCTCATCGCATCTTGATCTCTTCACCTATTGATTTTAATATTCCACATGGTGTAAAGGAACATTTTAAAACACGATTCAGAGATATGTTGTCTTTGAAAGAATCGTTTTCCTGAATAAAATGAAGATCACACGAATAAGAGATAATTTACATCCGGGTTATTAGGTGTCGATTACGTTCGCTCCTTCGACAATAAATGACAAGTTAAACGGGAAAAGAATGAAGACATCGGATGTACACAGTAATAGTTCCGCACACACTTATAGAGACGTAACATACATATATCGAGAATAGATATCCAAGATACGAGCATAGACAACGAATAATTATGCATGGGAAGAAAAATGCGGAGCTGAAGAACGTAGACAGAACACACGAAAACACGCGCACGAACGCACACGTTTCATTTTACTTTCGATAGATTTTTTATCAGCTTGATATCTTCCTCATTCCGTGACTGATGGACAAGAGATATTTCGCGTGCGATGTATCAAGGTTAACACGAAGCGAATTTATAATGACATGACATTGTTATCGCGTGCATTCGTGCTGCGGATTACCGTCTCGGACCGCGTCGATGCGTCGTCTTACAATTCTTCCGAGTACATTCACGGCGATCCCAATGGGAACGGACATATAAATTGCTTGGCAGCCGTGCGATAACTTTCTTTTTTCTCCACTTCTTTCTTTAAGAGGAAAATGTCTCTTTTTGCTTTCGTAACGAAAAAATCCACGTTACAAAGCCACGCTATCCCGGATATGGCTATTATTTACTTCCGCTGACTACATACTGTTCAAAATTTATAGAAGTATTATAGGAACGAAGAATGCTTTTGGCGCCAGAGCTGGGTCAAATACTATTTCAAGATTCTTTAACGCTACATAAAATTTATCTGTCTTCGCTATATGTAGAAAGATCTTTGTTACGTTCGTTCGAATGCAACTTGCACTTGTTTCTCTCTCGTATACATAAAAGTATAATACAACTTCAGTGTTTTTATTCGGGCTAGCCGAAATAGCGTTTGGCCCACCTCTCTCCAGCGCGTTTTCATCCTTTTTTTTTTATTCCTTTTTGTCTGACTTTGTCCCTTCAACTGCACACCGTCAAGTTCACCCGAGGATTGACCATGACGCCCATCTTTGCCGCGATATAACACGCAACGATTTTACCAGCGACAATTAGACTTCTATAATTTCTATGATACAAAATCTGGGAGTAAAAACTCCGGGAATAAATCGCTATAGTAACGAGGATCGAGGATTAGTACCGAGGATGATCGAGGATGAAGGTTAATGCGTAAATAGAAGAGAATAGTTTCATAGGGATGAGACGAACTCACCTCCTCGCATAGTGCCAGCATACGCCTCGTACTTTCCAAGGACTGAAACAGAACGCGTCACGTGGATTAAGCAATGCGTATAAATTATAAATACAAAGTATAAATTACAATGTGAGTTCCAACGCAAACAAACAAATTAATGAGTAAATAAGTATTTGGAGCAACGGACAATGCACGTGTTAAACGAAGAATTAATAAAAAAAGAATTGCATCATTGTCAAACGGTAGATGAATCTTCTCTAATGTGGAACATTGCGAAATCTCATTGATACGTAATACCACGGATTTCCTAAATGAATCAATTGAAAGAATCAATCATCATGAAAGACGTCGAAAGAATATCAAGTATCAAGGGGTACACCTACCTCATCTGTAGTTTGATCGGCCTTTAATTGTAATTCCTGCAATTCGGTGCGAGGTGGGCCGCCCTCCACCGTACCCTGTGTTGGTGCCGGAGCAGGCATCTTGTCGGGTGCCTGACGATTTAACTATCTTCTACGATCGCACTTCCTCTTGGCTCGCTGTGTAGCCCGCGCAGCTCCTTGTTTGTGGGCTGGAACGTTCTGCAACGTTGAAGAGTAAACGACAGATTAAACGACCATTCTTAAAATGCTTCTCTACATTCTAACTAAAAAAACCTCGAACACGGCTCCATGAATATAATCGAGTTACCCGGTGGCTTAATTAAATCCAGGTAATTGCGAAATATCAGTAACGAAATTAAGGTCTGTTTTCTATCGAACGATTGTCAATTGCTTTAGTTTACGTCACGTGTACATGCTGGACCGAGAAACACAAATACCCAGCAGATGTACACATGCATTTTTAAGAGAGAATGAGAGAACAGAATAAAGGAGAGTTACGTACTTTCGAAAAGAAGAACCACAAGATATGCTAACGAACAGTCGATAAAGACGATACAAGACGAGCAAGGTTAAAGATCAACAAAGTTTTGCAATTCTCTCGCAGGCGTAACACTGGAATGAGTCGATTCAGCGTGTGGAGAATCTGCGATTGTGAAATTTTACGCAGATATTTGGCAAAAGCAGCCAACCAGTCAATAGTCGTGAATGCATGTATACGCGTTTACGTGGTGGAATTACGTGTGTGCCGGTGCTCCTATGAAAATCAATACCCAACGACCGACCGACCGACCGACCGACCGACCCACCGACCGAATCGCGCGCAGACGCACACGACCGCGCCTTCTCCACGCCGTACTTCGTGCTTCCTGTCTCCAACCCTCCTATAACCAACCCCTTTTGCAAACTCTTCTCCGCGCGCACCTACCACCTGAACGACCACCCACCAGTTCTTCAATCCAAAGTACCACCACGAGAACCGATCAGCTGAGCTCTACGATGTATGTATGTGGCTTGTATGTCTGAGAAACATCGAAAGCATGTTTTCAAACATCGATGCATCCACCTTAACGAGCTTCCATAAATAAGCGTCTTTTTTATACCCTACGATATTTCGACAGCCTTCCAAACGATCTCCCTGCTGTCGTAAATAACGCTTTCAACGGTTAGGGGAAAGTTTCGTCATGTGCATCGAAGCTTTGTCAAAGGTTACGGTAACTAAGTGCGTCAGTATAACTTTCTTTAAAGTTCTTTGTTAAATTTCTATCTGAAAGAAGTGAATATTGAATCAGAATATTAGGTTTCCGGGCTAAAGGTTCTTGAACAATTGATGCAAAGGTATTATTCGAAAATAAATCTTCCTCGTCTATTTTGAGCCGATCCATTCAGGGAAGATTCCTATTGAGAGGAAGACTCGCGTAGAATTCAAAGCGCGCGGAACACCTTGTTAATGCATTAAGACAGCGCGAGAGCCTAGTAATTGGCACTTGTAAATTTAATTACCGACAAATGAGTTGTAACAGAGACATGAATACCAGCTAAGACAGAGAAGAGAATATGAAAAGGTATTAACGATGTAATACATATTCCTATGTAATCTCTGGGAAATTAATTCACACGTATAATAAACCGTGCGTGATAAAATTACGGCGACCTCCGTGGTCGGTGATTTCGTACGTATGTAGGAGAAATTATGGCGTGATCAATTGACTGAAGCTGTCCTTGCCCTCGAGACGAAGTTGGCTCGTTTCCAGGGCGAAAGGTATCGCGTCGCTTCTCCTGGTCACGGTACACCTCGCCAAGATCACGGACGACTAGTCAGACCTGGAGGACGCTGCTTGTATACCCTCTCAAATCGCAAACAAACAGATATTGGTGTTCGATAAAACAAAAATGAAGAGCATTCGAAGGAAATCGTGTTCAGAAATCAATACCGACCACCGAGGAAATGTTCTCGAGCTACGTAGGTACATTCAGAAACCGTACCAATACCAACGACATCCTTGGACGTCGTTTCAGAACAGATTCTTTCATGCATGACAAGATATGAATCCCAAACGGAATCTTTGATTAAAACGTTAGGCTAACGTAAACGTAAAAGCTATCGAGTTGATCGGTATATTCTCATTCGCATTCTTCAGATAAGTATTGCTTAACTTATTGACAGCATGACGAATAGCTTTAGGTGGTTTCAAATCATCGGATAAAGGTTTAAAATAGAAAATTACGAGACAATAGACAAAAGCATTGCCTCGTGGTTGCGATTCGTTGCAACTTATGTCGTAACTCCAGATTTGCCTTCAAAGCGTACCAAGAGAACGAGCTTCATATTCTTGAGAGATATTTGGTCGTGAAAGTTATACTCAGAATAATGATGATCTCTAGTGATCACGTGGAAGGATGGACACACATGTAGATGCGCTTTGTAGGAAATGTCGATCGCGCAGCGCAACGTGCCGGATGCCGGTAAGATAATGCGGCCATGTCATGACGCGTACTTCAATCTGCACGCCTGCAGGTATATACATACATATATAATACAGGTTGCTTGCGTATTGCACGAATGTCTTGACACGCGCCTTCCTGTTTAGAGTGGTTCGAGGTCTAACGTTCCTCGAACGCGAAACGTAGTCAATGTGTAATGAAAACGTTCCCTAGGTCGACAGGAAGTATCGAGGAAGTCATATCGAATGGATGATGCTGGTGAGAAAACAATAGATGAATTAATTCCGAGAATGACGAATCAGAATGCCTCGTCGGAAAAGAATATGAATTTTTACGTAGATATACAAAATACAGTGGCTCGATATAAATGCACTTGAAGCTTGAATGTTAAAGTTCGAGCTACTCGGATGGATGTTTTAATTTTTACCTACAATTACAGGTAATATTAATATATAAATTCCAATATACGGAGCGTTATTCACATTATGAAACTTTAATGAAAAATCAAGAGGTTCTGAATAAAAAATAATCGCGATGGCGATTAGGTAGATAAGGAAATAGATATTTCAGTGCATTTCTGCATCTGATTACTCAAATATGCATCATTATAATTACATAGTCCCATCTTACGTCAAAGAATAAATATAAAATACAAGTATTCTGACGTCATACATACTCCCTCGTTCTTCTCGCACACACGCGCACGAAGTGACGTGTAAGTATCTGTGTGCGTGCGCGCGCCAGCGCCCTCTTATCATACACACACAAACTCAGATGTTTTTCATCAATGACGCTCAGCTGTTAACGCCGGTAGAAAAAGTGTCAAGAGCTTACTTGGTCGAAAATGCTTGTCGTTTTTCGATGAATTCGAATTTCTACAGTCAAATCAAAGAATATAAAATATTAATTTATAAAGTTTTACGTACGCATTAAGTAGACCGCGCATACGTATGACATTAAGAAATCAATAAATAAAATAGCCGGTTAGAGACTATAATGTTAATGCGACGTTATCCCTCTTTCTCGAAATAAATATAAATATTACAATGAAATGTATGTTAAATTTTCTCTTGAACAAATTCGCTTTTACGTCATGAAGTGCATTCCTCGAAGGATGAAATGCAACACAAGCATGGAAACCTCCTCTGCAACGCACGCTTTAAATGTTGAACTTAACTTGTTTCTTGAAAGCAATAAATCCACGATAAAATCTAATTAACCTGTAATATTAAGTAAATCTTTAATGACGTCTGCCTGGTTTCCGATTTTCTCCCTGCACAAGGAATTCAAAGCTATTTGAAATACTTTCATCTATATGATAAATATGAATCGTGGTGAGCAGTGGTTTAAAGTCATCATTTCCATTGATGACTGTCGTCTCTCTACGTTGGTGTGTCACGAAAAGAAAATTTCTAGGTCAAATACATTACTTATAGAATTCGAATGCCATACGAATAATATAAATTTGTGAAAAAAATACAAGATAATAATCATTAAGGTTAATTGAAATGACAGAATGCCCTACCGTATCAATGCGTGGTAACGTAAGATACAAAGGAAAAAAATATACAGTATCACCGGTCTAGCTATTATTACTAACCGTACTCGTCAATAAAGTTGTCTTCGATGGGTGTTTCCGCCGGTAGTGAACTCTATAATTGGCTTGTTTGAAGAAGAATCGGGAATACAAAATTTCCTGATGATCACTGACACTTTTTTCTATAAAAGTGTAAAAAAACCGGTAGAATCCTGAGAAAAATTCACGAAGCTACGTTCTCTCCGACTGAAAGATTAGTACTCACAATCAGCTACTGAGCAACGAGCAGTCGCAGAGTTTCAGAACAGCGCTTGCCTTGTAGTGGGGGTAAAATGTCGTCGACAAAGAAAACCACCAATAGGAAAACCGGATTATAAAGCTGCAAACTCCAGGCGCGGGAATACTTATTTTATATTGAAATATATACTTTTTCATAACAGATTTTACATAATATACTATTTGTTTCTTCTAATGACTAATTATAGCTCTTAACGAATGTTAATTCAAATCAATTACATGATGATTGCGATGTAAATACGATACTCATATGGTTTGAGAACCACTGATTCATTATGCCGACTTTCAAATATGATATCGCGATAGTATTAAGGAAACAACTTTCGAGTTACAATGTATATCGAAAATATATATAATGAATCATGTGTCTTATACATAATTCAGTATATGGATTGATGAAAGAAATATAGAAACACATAATGTTATGAAAACAATATATAAAAATGTATATATATATATATATATGTATATACTACAAGCATATGTGCTAATGAAAAAAAGTTAATTCATCGAAATAAGTTGAAATTCTATTTATAATATGTATAAATCTATTTTCATTTCATTATTATAATAATTTTCAAATATCTCTCAATAAGTTTTTAGTAATTCTATAGTAGGAATGTATCATCACCTCATCATCATCAAAATTATCCATTATAATTGAGGTTAAACATTGGTCAATATCTTAAAAAATGCAAATTGTTAAATGATCTTTTTTTTTAAGGCAAAGATGTATATCTGCAACTATGTTTTTCATTTTATCTATTTTATCTAATATAATGTTGTCTGAAAAAATTGAAAAATAAGTGAGTAATTAATTGACAGAAATAATGTTGTGCAAAAATGCAAAAGATATGAGTGGAGATCCAAATATGTAACTATGTGCTACAATTGAATGCATATGTATTACTGTATTACAAAATAAGATATCAAAGTAGGAAGAAAAATTTTTTGGAGTAAGAAAACCAAAAGTCGTTATAAAATTCCAAATTCAATAAAGCTAGTAACACAAGTTACGTATTTTAACGTGAGTTAAACGATAGCTAGAGTAAAGTAGAAAATCGATATAACTTCACTGCAATGTAGTACTTTGTTAGTTTCTACCTATATAACTTTCGTCTAAAGTGTATTGAAATAAGTAGTATATTTGCTCACCAATGATAATCAAGGACTTATCATATGCCACGAATGAACTATCCTGTAATTCGGTTAATGTCTTGTCTTTTCGAGAACACTGCTGCAATCACTGATGATCACATCGATACAGTGAAACAGCTGCTGCTTTTTTGACAACCGGAACTTGAAAATGGTTAACATCAGTTTTTAAAATGGCGCGAAAACTTGAACATAGAAATATATAACCAATTTTCAAATAATATGGAGAAATATTTCCAAGATGTTTTATTTAGTGCATATCATATCTAAAATTGTATGATAGAGTGTGTGTGTCACGTAACTTTTATTTAAACATGAAAAAATATCGTGTCAAATTAACAAACATAAGCAACTATTGACCTTATTTTCTCAATATTTTATACAGACATTACAAAATATTTGTAATACTTTGCATTATTCACCCTGCACTACATAAAACTGAGTCTAACTGATACTGCATCATGAATATTTCATACTGAATTATATATCCAGATTCTAAACTTTCAAATATAATTATAAATTGTTAAATTTTATTCAAAATTATTCAAAGCTATGAACACTTTAGTTTCTTCTCATTATCCACATATTTATTGTTATATACACGTTATCATGAATGTTCCAATTTTGAAATTCGAATCTATATACTTTATATATTAAATTACTAAATATTTTCAGTTAGAAATACAAAACTACAAAATATTTTAATTTTACAATCACATGAAATTATTGTTAATATTACATTATAATGTTAATTACAAGAATTAATAGAATATCAGTTAGTTGCATATTAAATTATAAGGTTTATCTTATCTTTGGTGCAATAAAAATGCTTCGGAAAAGATATATATAATAAGTTCACAGTCGAAGAGAAAAATCCATGTTTTTTAGCGTAAACGATTACGAGTACCAGCCAGTACATACTTTCTAATCTGTCATTTCTATTTATATTGTACAAGTTACTTTATTTATCGTTCTTTTCGAAATCTGTTATTTTCGCTTACGTCACATAAATATTTATATAAAAAGTAGAACAATCAAAATCAAAGTTTTCATTTAGCGATCGGAAGTTTTAAGAATTGATTATCATTCTTAATTCAGTAATATAAAGGAATTTAAAACCTCAACCAAAGAGTCAATTGCGTCAGTTGGAGGTCAACATCGTGCAGTGTATGCAGTAAGATGGCAGGCTTACTGCTGCGTGTAACGCGCATTTTATTTCTATTTGTCTTTAATTCAATCCTTGTATCTTCTGGTCCCACTAACAAACCAGTACAAAATGTCCCGGAGCCTTTAATTCAAAGTGCCTTGAATTCATTGAATCAGGATTCTCCAACGCACCATACATATAAGGGCGGTAACCTGATTAGCGCGCAAAAATTGGTATGTTTTCTATAAACTTTCTAAAAATCAAGTATTGATTACATAATAATCGAAATTTTTTAATTATTTGTCTGTACTAGCTTAGATTTAAAATATTGTTTACTTTTTTAACCTTCAGGAAGAATCTCCATATGTAATATACAGACTGACATTTGACTTAACTCCTACTTGCAAAGAAGCATTAGAACCTTGTCCTCGAGAAGCATGTACTGTGGAAGTGAAACAACACGAACTTGGACATATAAATGTTTTAAGAGAATCTATACAATGTATGTATTTGTATCCTCAGTCAGTACAGGATGATCCATTGCAATTACAAGAAAATAATCAGGATCAGGATCATGTTATTGAAAATTTAGACAAGCAAATTATTAACAATCAAAGTGTTGAGCTAGATCATGAAATTCAAAAGAATGGAGATCATAATGAGAGACCATTCATAGCAATGAGAGCTTCTAGTCCTAATTATTGTCCAGGATGTCCATATGAGTTAAATCCAAATTTGCCTGGATTTGTTGCTTTTGGAGAACAAGTAATAAAATCAATGGATGAATTGATACAAAATGATTTCAAGCATAAAGTAATTGATATTGTCAAAGTAACTCGTGTTGTTCCACCTTCATCTAATATTATACAATATCAAATTTTATTACGTATAGGAGAATCTGACTGCTTGAAAAATGCAATAGAGCAATTAGAATGCTCTATACAGTCAAATCTTCCTGTCAAGGTATGCTTGGTAACATTCAAAGAACAACCTTGGCAGCAATCTAGCCGTAAAATAGTAAAGAATAACTGCACTATGGTTGCTAATGAAGAGATTAAAGAGAATGTTAATTCTTATTCAACATTAAACAGCGAATCACTTGTAACACCAACACCCAACAATGCAGAAACAAATGATGAAAAATGGGAAGTTCTAGAAAATTTAAAAGATGTTCTGGATAATTATACTTATATCACAACTAAAAAATCAGAAGAATCAGAACAATCAGAAGTGACAGAACATCCTATTCTAAAAATTTCCATAAACAGAAGTGATGATGATGTTAAACCTCAAGGGTTTGAAGATAAGGTAAAAGAATTTGGTGAATTTTTGAAAGATTTTGATTTGCCTACAAGACAAACTCAATTAGATCCAGAAATAAACAGAGAAGAAGTTAAAGAAGAAATCATTTATCCAAGAAAGGTAGACTCTATGATTAATAAATCACACACAATGTATAGAAAGAAAAGGTCAGGTCTTCCAGGCGCACCTATTAATGAAAATGTTAATGATTCTACCATTAAAGAACTTGCAGATAAGGGTCTTAGGAAATTTTCAGAAAATTCTGAAGGTTCAAATGAACCTATAATAGTAGAAATTGTTGACGCCTCAAAACAAGTAGTATCTGGATTGTTATATAAAATAAGGGTCAAATTGGGTACAAGCAACTGTCCAAAAGGTAAAAAAGATGGTTGTCAATTGAAAGAAGGAACTGAAATTAAAGAATGTTTGTTTACTATATGGTCTCAGGTATGGTTAGATAAAGGATCTCCAGATATTACTATCAATTGTGATTCAAATAAACGCCGAAAGCGATCTTTACGAGGTAGTCGATATAATCAAAAAATGTTAAAGCTAGCTGAAGAAATAAAAGATGAGACATTATTCGAAGCTTTTATCAAGAAATTTGGAAAAACATACAATTCAGCCGATGAGAAACTAGATCGTTTTAAAATATTTAAACAAAATTTAAAAATTATTGAAGAACTACAGACGTTCGAACGAGGAACAGCTGAATATGGTGTTACAATGTTTGCAGATCTCACGCCTAAAGAATTTAAAGCTCGTTATTTAGGTCTTCGTCCCGAACTAAAACACGAAAACGAAATACCTCTTCCTGAAGCTGAAATACCAGATGTTTCTTTACCACTTAAATTCGACTGGCGCGATCACAGTGTAGTTACACCTGTGAAAGATCAAGGCCAATGTGGATCATGCTGGGCGTTTTCTGTAACTGGAAACGTGGAAGGACAATACGCAATTAAACATAATCAATTGTTATCTTTATCCGAACAGGAATTAGTAGATTGTGATTCTTTAGATGAAGGATGCAATGGAGGAGATATGGAAAATGCTTATAAAGCTATAGAAAGATTAGGAGGTCTTGAATTAGAATCAGATTATCCTTATGATGCTAAAGATGAAAAATGCCACTTCCTTCAAAATAAGGCTAAGGTACAAGTTGTCAGTGCTGTAAATATTACATCAGATGAAAAGAGAATGGCACAATGGCTAGTTAAAAACGGCCCAATTTCTGTTGGAATTAACGCCAATGCCATGCAGTTTTATTTTGGAGGAGTTTCACACCCACTTAACTTCTTATGCAATCCTAAAAATTTAGATCATGGCGTTTTAATTGTGGGATATGGCATTAGCAGTACGTACATTTTTATATATCTTTTAAATATATTAATTTTTACACATTTTTATATAAGATCTTTTTCCAGAATATCCTCTTTTCCATAAAGAATTACCATATTGGATAATAAAGAATAGTTGGGGCCCACGATGGGGCGAGCGTGGTTATTACAGAGTTTATAGAGGAGATGGTACCTGTGGGGTTAACACAATGGCTACAAGCGCTGTAGTTGCATAACGAATATATTTAAGAAATTAATGCCTTTAATAATAATATTCAACTTCTTTGAAAAAAATTATATTTTTTTTACTAATGCAATATGAATGTTAATTGCTTGTATTTTAAAAAGTTTCTTATAACATGTTTTATTGATTATCATAGGCATTTTGTTTCGTAAGTAAAACTGCATTTCGCAATTATAATTGTTTGGAATCGTAATAATGTTTTCATAATAAAAAACATATTTGTTATAAATATTCATATTTTTGTCTTAATATCCGACATTTCCTTATAATTTAATAATTTGCATAAGTAATCTTCATAACGGCAACCTTCGAATATCGAAAATTTATTAAACGTAATGGTTAATTTAGTAGCAAATGAATTGAAACATCAATTCAGAACGTAATTAAAAATTTTATTTCTCTTATTTGTCAGTCATAAATATATTTCGTTCAAATTCTAAATTAATGCAAGCAATACACTGTTATTATCAGAGGTATTCATATACTTTTCCAATTTCATTTATTAGAAATTATAAAATTTCACATACGGAAAAAGATGTCTTTAACACATTCAATGCGAAAGGATTTCTGCGATCTCTATATTTTATATTGAAAAAGATTGGAAACAATTTTTTCATTTGGTTTTTCTTAAAAAATGGCTAGAATACAAGTCAGACTGTTGAAAAATATACATAATAAAAAAAAGTGATATCGATACATTGACATCGTCACTGAAGAGATTCCTCTTCCTCAATACATGTATCGATTTCACACTGAACGTGTTAACCCCTTGCGGACTACTGCCGCATGTATGCATTATGCGTAAGCCATCAATTTGGCCGAGGAACTCATATATACGTTTGGCGAAAACAACTGATAGAACCAAAAGATTCATATGTGTGTTATTTTATTTATCCTGTGGAGAATCTGTGCATGTACATATGTCTAGAATTTAACATTTATGAACGAAAAGCACGTCTAAGCAGAAATGTGCACTGGCAATTTTAAATGACTATCGCGGCAGCAGCTCGGTCCCACGGTACGGTTAAATTCGAACCGTCCCGTCCGCAAAGGGTTAATATATATGACATCTATACCGATTCACGACAAAATTCGGATTCTAGTTACAAATACGAAATTATAACATATGCAAACATGAAAATAGGATTCCAACCATAATTTCTATAACTAAATATGTTGTAGAAACATAGTCTGTTCTTTAATTTATTATTTATCAAAATGTACTGACAAATGTTAACAATATTTATTCCGTGAATATCTCATAAAGTGCGCTTACGTAGCATTTGTAAAATATTCAAATATCTATCTTTCCATTTACATGTATATCTTAATTTTATTAAGCGATACGTTCAACGCACATCAGCAAAAAAATCTATGATATTATAAACTAAGTACGCGAAAAAAATACTTATTACAATGTATAGGTAACGTTTATGAATTGCTGCTTTTCTGTTGAAAAAATAATATAATGTCACGGAATAAAATTAAACATAATATTGCATTATACAAATTCAATGCAGATAGTGTAGTTGGGAAATATCTCACATAATGTACTTTGTGTTCATACTGTATGGCAATCTTTATCAACTACCTGTATCATGTTATGTTTGTAATAATATATTCAACATCAGTTGAAAATTCTTTAGTATTTCCTGCACTTTCGCGTACAATTTTCTGTGCTATTATTTAAAATATATTAAGAAAGAGTTTCATGCAAAGAATTGTTGAAAGAAGCATCAGTACGACATTTATTACTATTATTCGTGTCAGGTTACTGATGTGTCATTGGAACTTGAAACAATTTTCTTTTTTTATCTCATCCTCAGATGAAAAAATAATTATAAAATGTACAGTAGATACAACAACGCAATGAAAGCTGATACAAGACAAATTTTGTATTATCCTCTAATAGTAATTGTAAGATCCCCATTGATTGTATGGTCCGTATGCCTGTGGCCCTCCTTGTCCATATTGCCAATTCTGATAATTGGCATAGTTCGGATCGGAAGGAGGTGGATACTGTTGATAACCCTGTTGATATCCGCCTTGACCACCGTATTGACCACTTTGAAATTGTTGTTGTGACTGATATGGTCCACTTGGGCCGCTGCTGTATTGGTATGATGATTGCGAACTTACAGAAGGCGGAGGTGGTACATTAGATTGATCTCCAGTTTTAACTTTCTTTGGAGGAGAAGTATCTCTGCAGAACATAAAATTAAAATTATTTAATACATTTAATTGAGGACAGTTTAAGCACCTTTTTTATAAAAATAATACTTACGTTTTTGTGTCGTCATTCTTCGTCTTTTTCCGTTCCTTTGCTTGTTTAATACATTTTTGAAATTGCTCATGCGCTTTTAACACTTGTCGAATATCTGGACTAAAATCTTCGAGAAATTCTACTTTACGTTGTGCAAAAAGTACTCTTTGTTCAAGATCCGCGTGTTCTCGTTCTATAAACATATCCATATATCCTACAATTTCTTGAGTATCAACAGGAGTCCTTTGCATTCCCAAATCAATCAATTGTAAATAAAGCCTTGGATTATCTTTATCTTTTTCTGTTGCCTAAAAATGTATAATTTACATAATGCATAAAATGTAGTCATATGAGAAAAAACAAATTTGTAAAACGTATTTCAGAAATTCACATGAACATACCTTCAATAATACTTTAATTGCTTTATCCACATCACTCTTTACTTTACACAAAAATCGTGCATATTTTACTACAATATTATTCGCAATGGTTCTATTCTTACTATTGCTAATATAATTTTCATACAATGTACAAGCTTTATCTAAATCTCCTCTTCTACGCTCCAAATTTATTCTTCGATATGCCACTTGTAACATATTTGGTATTACATTATCAATATTTTCCAATATATTTGCTGCCTTCTCAAAATTGCCCTGACCCTCTTCAAATGTTGCCCATTGTAGATGTAAATTTGGTTTCTTCGGGTGATGCACCATACAAGCTCTCGTATATACATCTCTAATTTTTTCCACATTATCACCTTTCAAAGATTCCAGATAACGAACGAACTATGAAGAAATTAAAAAATATTTAAAGCATTCAATGTAGAGATTTTTTCAATTAGAGAAAAATAAATAAAACTTACTCTCATCCAGAACTCATCATATAAAGCACACGCTATTAAACATCTTTCAAATAAGATGATTATCCGATTCTGATCTTTTTGTTCAATTTCAAAGTCTAAATATTCTTTCCAATTTTTTAATTGACATCGTTCTAAAGGTTTAACGTGGAAATATGGCCTCTTAATCTATGAATGGAGATTAAATATTAAGTAATAAATGCTACACTAAATTATATAATATGCATACTTACACCTTCCTCATATGACCATCTTGCAGCAACTGCATTAATATTAGCTTTGTGCATTTTACGTCTACTACTAATGATTTTTTCTCTAATAGCACGGGTCTCCTCATCAGTTGGTGGAAGTTCATGTGGCGGCGGTTCTTCTCCAGGTGGTGCATCATCTGCTGCTGAAGTAGAAGTACTGTCATCCGACTTCAAAAGAGCTTTCACTTCAGCACGCAATGCAAGAAAATCGTCAACATTTAAAATACGATTGGGTAAGTTTGAAGAGACGAACTCTTGAAATGCATCGAAATGAGAAATATAACCAAGTGTTGGAGTACATAATAGGCGATCATATAATGCTGTTACTCTGCTTAGACGTTTGCCCTCCAATTCCCACTTTATATAGCTTTCCCAAAGACGATCAGATCTTAACAAAAAAGAATATTATAAGTATCCAAGTAGGTAAGCATATATATAAAATAGAAACCAATTTGTACCTGAATTCAAGACCACATGCCTCAATAGCTCTTTCGTATTGTTCTCGTAGTTTTTCTTCATCTTTTTCATAGACGGTTTTGCAGTGATTGATGTAATGAAGCCAAAGGTCGACACTGAGCGAAATGGCTTTCAAACCTTGGTCGAATACCTGTAGTAATGGTTTGCAATCACACTTAGAACGATTTACAAATGATTGGGCTGGTGGTGGGTAGACTTATACCTATTTCTTTTTTGTTTTTTGTTTTTTTTTTAGCTTTCGATAAGCATTACAGTTTTTTAGCAACGTATACTCACATATCATACGCGTACTGTAAATAAAGAGATTTAATTAACACAGAGATTGCAGAGCATTGTGCATTCACCTTAAAGTCAAGGAGTGTTCCGATCTGGGTGCCTCTGTGTCTTCCGCCACTTTTTCTTGCTCCCTCTCTGGCATGTTCACGTCCTAAGTCTTTGTTTCTGACTTTGATTTAACACCCAACCCAATCTTACTTACATTAAGTAAGGTACCGCATCTTATGCTTAAGTTACAATACTTTCTGTAGTAAGCTATGTGTACAAATGCTTACAGTAAATATTACACACAATTTCTTGCACGATAATATCGCAAATTGAAACAACTAGCCTTCGCTTGACTTACGTATCATATGTAGAATATTGATATAACGGTATAAGTAAAACATTAATATACGCAATAATATTGTAGATATCGCAGAATAATTAAGTAACTAGCTATTTGGTAAACGGAGAGAGTCGTATAGGTGCCGCAAGACGTGCTAGGCTGTTGGAAGGGAAAACCATATTTACGTGCGTGCACACTGCCCACGCGTCTTCCTAACTCGAGCTATTTTCATTAGATTGCGTTAATTAAATGATATCATAATGAGAAATAGACCTAATAGATATGGTAAACGAATTGACTCACCCTTTGGACATTTTCGGGGTTGCCTTTCTTCTTCTCGTAATCTGCAAACTTTCTCCAGTAACCGTAGCAATATGGATAACGCTCCAAAAATTTCGCATAAGCCTCACGTGCAGCTTCAGCATCATTCTGTATGATAAACAAGTATTACGGATGATTTTGATATAATTTTGACAATATATATATTTTTTGCTTTTCGAATTACCTCTTGATCGACATACTGAAGAAGATATGTCCATCCCGTGAAATCTGATGGATCTTCATTAACAGCTTTCCAGTATTTTTCTAATTCCGGTAAGGTCTTTTTCTTTGGTGATGCTGGTTTAGTTTCTTGTTTATTGTCCCCTGGATCTGCTTCCGTTGAAAGCGCAACTTTTTTTGCTGGTGTTTCGTCATTATTTTCAGATGTTGGTGAACTAGGATCATACTCTCCTTCTGCATTTAACTTACGTTTATCTGTAAAAGTGAACGTCGCACAAGGTAAAAAGATTTAAGTACAAAATAAAAATGTTTGTTAAGTAAACATTTTCTTCTTTGCGCTTACTTGTTCCTTCTATTTTATTCTTCTTTTCCAGGGTTTTACTCATTGTCTTTGTTCCACTTTTCTTCTTCTTTTCACTGTCTAATGGCAATTCATCTTCAGAAACTGATTCAGTTTCTCCTAAATCTGCAGGAGCTGCTGCTGGCAATTCTTCATCAGATACTGCTTCTGTTTCAGGTTCCTATATGTTAATGATAAAATATTATATACTGCAGATACACATATGTATATATACAAATAGATACAAAAAAATGTATATTTACTCTTTATCGTTTTGATAATAAAATACCTTTGTTGCAGCTTCAGTAGGCAATTCGTCTTCAGATACAGCTTCTGTATCGGGTTCTGTTTTCTTAATAGCATTCTCAGGTAAACATTCCATATCACCCTCTGTTGTTTCTGTCATCTCCACCATTCCTGTCATATCATAATCAGGCACAGTTTTTTCCGTAATATTTTCTATACTTTCTGATGTTTCTTGTTGACTATCTACCTCCATAACTTCAATTCCAGTACCTTCATTTATAACAGTTTCAGATTCAATTTCCTCTGTTTCTAAGATTTCTGTTACTTGTGTTATTGTTTCCCCATCATCATTCATAACTTCTTGGAAATCTATTAATACACGTTGATTTGTTTCATCATTACTAATATCTTGTCCTTCCATATCCATTTGTTCGCGTTCATTCAACATATCAACTTTATCCATACTACTTTCTTCTATGATCATACAATCTGATACTGTATTAGAATGATCCTAAAGTAAAAATAAAACATAATTCCTCCGAGGTAAAATTCTGGTATATATGACTTAAAAGAACAAAATATTATGTATTATTTACAATTTGAGATGTAGATGTTTCTAAATCAGGTACATTTTCTTGAACTTCTATTTGTACACTCTGATTCATATTAATTTCATGAATAGTAGTATCACTAGAATCTTCCAATTCCAAATGTAACATAGAAGAATCTTCTTCATTATGCTGTTCAATGATAATGTCACCAAATCTTTGCACCCCATTCTCTGGAATGCTTTCCATTACAACTTCTTCTTGTAATACAGGCACCTCCTCCTGAAAAATTGCAATTAGTTACCTCTATTGAATAAAATGTCGATTACATACATTGATGATTGCTAGAACTATCTGCAGTATTATGGAATTTACGCACCTCCACTTCTTCGATCTCTTGCACTTTTTTCGGAGAACGTGTAGCTCTTGCTAGAAGTTTCTTTACAGGAGATTTTTTCGCTACCACAGTAGTTTTACGTGCACGGCTAGATCTCGTACGTCGTACTAAAAAAAATAAAAATATTTAAAAAAATGCAAAATTTGAATGAAATATTTACGTTAGATGCGTGTGCGAGACGCCATTCGTTTAATGGCGGTTCGCAAGTCTTTGCTCAGCTGCCGGGTGTATTAATATTTTTGTTTCGTTTTATGTAAATGTATAAAAATATAAATGAATAACAATATTATGTCATGTTGGATACAGTTTCTTTCAGAAATATCATCTTACCGGGTTCATTTAAAGTGATCTCACTTTCATCACCACTTGCGGACGACATTTTGCCTTGATACAATCTCTGGAATGTAAAACGCAGAACTGATGAAGAAAATGGCGGCAGAATACTAAGAGAGGCCCTCTCTCAGAAACTTATGAACTAATATGATACAAATGATAAACTGACAAACCATTTTATCACCAATCAATAATAAATTGTACCGGGAAATATAAGAAAACATGTATGTATATATATGTCGGAGTCAGGTTGGCATTTTGGGGCGTTTGATGAACCTTTACTTACTTTACCGTCGCAAATGTAGCCGATATTTATCAGCCGTTATTTATAATGTGGACACTACCAGAGGCTACGAGTAATGGTAATAGGATGGTCGAGACAGGTGAGGTGACAACGAATTCAGGTTCGATAACGAATCCACGGTCCATGGGAGGACTAGTATCAACATGCTACTCGATTCGGGTAACTTCCCGATAACTCAATCGGCAATTCGTCCAACGACTCACTAACCAACTAACTAACTCTAACTCTAACTCACTTAATCCAAAAGAGGCTGCCCTTATATACTCCTGTCTCCGCCTCTCGGGTTAATCTTTGTTTTAAGGAGAGCCATATAATCATTTCATACCTCTGTCAGGTACATGTCCCTCCCGTGACCGTGGCTACGTCCGGTGACCTGCCATGTCACTCCGAGCCCAAACCCATCGTCATAAAGTCAGATTGGAACATTAAGACTATTTCTTATTTTTATTACTTAAGGGCGGCTATAGTAAAAGTCTGGACTAGTGTATTGGGGTTTTTTCCAACATTCCGGACGGGAAATCCCGCTGTCTTTCCCTCTCCGACATATATGTACATATTATAAACATTATTTTTTTGTGACTTCATATGTTTAAAAATTAAAAGAATCAAAGAATTCAAAAAAATAATAATTCTTTTAGTGCTACATATTTTTATTGTATATTATGAAAGTTGCATCTTAAAAGTACATATATATGCAAATGCATTCATAAATATAAAAAAACCCCATTACCTATTCGCTGGGCAAACCTTAAAACTTTTTAAAATGAAATAACAAATGAGTAAAAATAAAATATATATATATATAGAATCAAAGATTGTTTGAGCAGGATTATTAAGGATATACAAATACACGCATGTGCAAGAGAATCCGATAAAGAGCGCAAGTGCATAAAGTAATCTATCTCGTGTGGAATGTAGAACACATATTAAACGAAGTAAATACAGAGGTGCATGTATGTAATACAAGATTCTCTATGTATATATTTTTGTATACACGATTTTGTAAAACAACGTTTGTTGATGTTTGTAAATCCATATTACACGTTGATGTTCCGAGTTAAACGTGAATCAAAACAAGCGATGCTGAAGAAGATCGCGGATCATTCTATTTCGTTCATGATTTACCAATCCCAAACACCACGGAATTCCGAATCTTGTCGTTCTTTTCTTTTATCTCGTTCGCCAAATCGCCAGTGAAAACAATCGTCGTCTTCAATCTGCAACTGTTTCTAGGAAGATTAAGTTGTTGAGCTTCCGAAATGTTTTTTAAGAAGATGATCTAAGACAACTTGAAAATCGTCTTTCATTTTCAACATTTATGCAACATTGGGAATGTCAGAATGTTTAACTCAACCTGTATTTGGCGATAATAAGTGTGTATTTTGTAGCATACGAATATACGAATTCAAAAATTTGCGATAGGAAATGTCTTACAGTGATGGCGGGCGTCCAATTCGGAAGTATGGCACAAAGTCGCCGAAAAAGTTATGCGTGACGAAGAATGAAAATAGTGATAAAACAACAACAACCATTAACTGCAATAATCATCACCATAATCATTACCATCATAATCATCGCTTTCTCGACACCCCTCAGCCGTCAGTACACAAACGTAATCTCTATATTGTTTCTTTTCCTTTGATACTGCTGTTCAATGTTCTGAGGACACTTCTTTATCAGTTATTTGTGGTATTTAAGTACTTATATACATCTACATCTCAGCTGATTCAACGAAGACAAGCTTGCAAGCAGACCTGCCAGCTAGAGATCGTAGTTGGTCAAAAGTCTAGTGAAAATTTAAATAATAATTTAAATAATCCTGGGCAAACTGAGAACGAGGGAATGTCGCAAGTGCCTAGAAGGCAGGTTGGTCCTGGCCCTGGAGACCCATTACTTGCAAAACAAAAACATCATCATCGTAGAGCTTTTGAATTTATTAGTAAAGCACTTAAGATTGACGAAGATAATGAAGGTATTCTTAGATATATCTAGATTACCTGTTTCTTATGATTTGCTTCTTTTTGATATTTCATTTTCAATACTACTTTTATTAGGCCAGAAAGAAATGGCAATTGAACTTTATAAGAAGGGAATTGGAGAATTAGAAAAAGGAATAGCTATAGAATGTAATGGTGGTCGAGGAGAAGTATGGGAACATGCACAAAGACTTCATGATAAAATGCGCACTAATTTGGCAATGGCAAAGGATAGACTTGATTTTCTTGGTTTGTAAACAAATATTTTAAATACATGGCACATTTCTTAAGCTGTTCCACTTGCATTAACAAAATTATATATCACTTATTTATAAATTTTTTTTATAATTATAACGTATTCTTAAATAAAGTTATGGTACAGCTTAAGAATAATTCAATATTTATGTATTTAGCATGCTCATGTGTTAATTGTTCTATATTGTTCACGCGTATGTGTGCATCTGTGTGTATGTGTGTGTCTGCGCGAGAGTATTTATGCGTGAATGTACTCGTGCGTGTATGCATGCGCGCGTTATCCCTTTTTTTAATGGTTTCATTTTTGGCACAATATGTTTTTTTCATAAGCGACGCAAATTTTTATGTACAAATTAGTAGCCAAACTTCATATAGTAGCGTTCCTAACAGCCATCTGAGCATTCATTTCAAATCTAAGTACTAATTATATAGTTTACAATTTGGACAAAAGTTAACGAAATTTATGGGTTCAAACTGTACTTAGCTATTTAGCCTACTGCAGCATGGCAGAGAATGTTTTTCCTTTTTGTAGTGAGTGTGTGTGAGCTGAAAAAACTGGATATCTGCAATGAATATCGTGCTCCTGGAAATAAAATGGACAACGAACATCCAGGAAAGAATCTGAGGGTCCGACGCAATATACACACATTACAAACAACTCGATCTTCTTTAAATACAAATCATACTAAAAACACAAACAGTACACAAACAGTGAACATAGGGCAGAATACATGTACCCAAATTCCCAAGTTAAGGCCACGTTCACCAAAAAACTATTCTGCCCATTCTGAAGGTACTGTTTGTCTGAAGTTTTGGGCTTACAATGCAGATTTTGAATGTAAATTTGATAATTGCTTCTGTAAAACTGTTGTTTCTATTCCATTGTTAACACATGCATCTATTATTAGTTTTTGATGTAATACAACAAGTAATAAATGCAAGCATGTTATATTATTTGCTATGATTAACATAGTTTTGCCACACTTTGTAATGTAATATATTTATCTGAATTTAGAATGAAGTAATTTAAAAAGAAATAGAATTATTTATATGTAGGTATGTATGAGACTACACACACACACACACACACACACACACACACACACACACACACACACACACACACACACACACACACACACACACACACACACACACACACACACACACACACACACACGATACTATGTGCATGTGTATATATACTTTATATGAAACAATGAATTAAGAAGACAAATTAGTTTATATGCATGAATGTATGCTTCATATAAACATTTAAAGTTTTATTTGAAAAACACATTAGAGTAGTCTAAAAAGTATTTGTTACATTTATATTCTAAAAAACATTTTTATGTTTATTTTGTAATCTCATATTTAGTGCTCAGATATCATTTGTTCATTACTATATATGACTTTTTAACAATATAAAATATTTTATATATATGAAATATTAACAATGTAATGTATGCTCTTAATATTTTAATCATATATTACATATGTATTATAAATGTAGTCTAATTATATCACATGCATACTAGTTTGACAAATATATTTAATTCTTTTTATATTGATTGAAATTATTAATAATTACTTCTTTCATTGCAAAGCGTTTGTCTTGTATTTTATTCCTTGTAATAGTACTATATAATAGAGTTAACAGAGATTCATATTTAAAAGTACTAATAGTTTCATTTTTATGTGTTTATTATTTGGGTATTATTTGTTTTATGTTGTTATAGCATCTGGAAGAAAATTATCTGTTCCTGGAAAAAGAGTGGGGACAGTTATAAGCAAAAGTCAAACATTACCACGCAGCATGGGACGCTCAACACCAGTACAATCTTGTCATAGAGTTACACCTATTAAACCATCATCTACGCCACCTTCTGTAAAAAGACAATTATCAGTACCTGGAAATGGTTCACCTGTTAGGAGACCAGGAACACCAACTACATCAAACAGTAATAGAGGAACACCTACAAGAAAAGTACCTCTTTTAAAAGGTGTAGATCCGAAACTTGCACAAGTAATTTTAGATGAGATTTTAGAAGGAGGTGCAGCAGTACATTGGGAGGACATTGCTGGTCAAGAAGTCTGTAGCTATTATATCTATAAATTGTTAAATAAGGAAAAATGTATAATATAGTAGATAAACTTACAATTTTATATTTTTTTTTATAAAACAGACTGCAAAGCAAGCATTACAAGAGATAGTCATCTTGCCTTCATTAAGACCAGAATTATTTACTGGCTTACGAACACCGGCAAGAGGTTTATTATTATTTGGTCCACCAGGAAATGGAAAGACATTGCTTGCACGTGCTGTGGCTACCCAGTGCAACGCTACATTTTTTTCAATATCTGCTGCTAGTCTTACATCGAAATATGTTGGAGAAGGAGAAAAGCTAGTACGAGCTCTTTTTGCTATAGCACGAGAATTACAGCCATCTGTGATCTTTGTTGACGAAGTGGATTCGTTGTTAAGTGAACGTAGAGATAATGAACATGAAGCTTCACGGTAGATCTGTTCAAGTTTTGACATTTATGTAAAATGATTAATATTTATCTAATTGACAATTATTATATAGGCGATTGAAGACGGAATTTTTAGTTGAATTTGATGGTTTGCCATGTAATCCAGAAGAAAGGGTATTAGTTATGGCTGCTACAAATAGACCTCAAGAATTGGATGAAGCTGCATTAAGGAGATTCACAAAGCGAGTATATGTTACGTTGCCAGATTTACGAACAAGAATTATGTTACTGAAGCGACTTTTAGCTAAACATAATGATCCTTTAACACCAGAAGAACTAAATGAGATGGCAGTTTTAACCCAGGGCTATTCTGGAAGCGATTTAACGGGTTTAGCAAAGGATGCAGCACTTGGCCCTATTAGAGGTAAGATAAAATATAAAGTTTCTATTACACATTTTCCATTATGCTTACTTAGACTGAATGGATATGAAAGATTTTGACCAGATAGTCTAACAAATAAATTAATCATTATTAAGTATGTATAAACGATATATCGTAAAGTTTGTAAAAAAAGATGTATTAATATTGTACAGAACTTAATCCAGATCAAGTAAAAGAATTGGACCTTAATTCCGTACGCAATATTACAATGCAAGATTTTCGTGATTCTCTTAAAAGAATTCGTAGATCAGTGTCACCTGCAAGTTTAGCAGCTTATGAAAAGTGGAGCTTCGAATATGGTGATGTAAGTCTATGATTTTTAAGAATTAGTTGATGCACAAGGCTGGAAAATAAGTTACACTAAAATATCTGCACATTCTAAAAAAAAAAAAGAAAAAAGGAACTTAATGACGGAAAATGCAACAAAAATGATTTTCTGCGATATTAATTATTACAGAGTGTAAATATATCAGCTTTTACATTTTCTAAGCTAATTTATAAATGACATCTATATACAAAAAGAAAATGTTATGATATTGCAAAAGGCACTCTTGCTAAGTACTGTTTTTTAAATCATATTACAGCAGTAACACTGTAATATTACTAGCTTTATATTACATATATAATACATTCTATACTCCATCCAGCAATCAGGTATTATAGATTTAAGTTTAAGTTGATATTACTTCATACTTATATTACTACACTCTAAAGATGTTGATATTAGAATTCCAATGTTTGTAGTTATACTGTCTATGTAGATTTTGGTAACTTTTTATTTCATATTTTGGTAAATCATGAACATTAATTTATTATTATTTACTTTCTTGTTATACGGTTATGCGCTAATAAGTTTAGTATAAATTATTCTAATAATGCAAAGAAGAATGTAATTCTACAATTAGCAATTACAATATGCACTTTATAATAAAAAGAGTAATGTAAATACTTAATTACCATTCAAGCACAATTGATTTGAATAATGTTAGCAGGAAGACTGTATTTGCATATGAAACAGCTCACGTCCAATCAGATAATAAAACAATTACTGTAATTGGGTGTAAAGGATTAACTACTGCTATAATTATGTTATCAAATAAGCATAAAAATGAATGAATATCTTGGTTTTGCACAAGCACGTGCTAAAAGTAAAGTATGCAGATAAAATCGTTTTAGGCACGTGAGTTTTGTAAAAATAACAAATTGCATATTGTATAACATATTGGGGGAAAATATTATTCATGTTATGTTTGGTAACATTTCAGATATTCGTTTGATAATTGTTAAAATGAAATTATATAATTAAGATCTTTTAACAGGGGGTATTATGCTTATCAAAATATATATCAATTCTTGATTTGATGAGATTTCTATGAGACAACGAACTGGAATTATATATTTGAACTTCGTGAAATTAAAAATATTTATTATTTATAGGTAAATATTATCAGTAAAAAATTAATGTTATGATAAAGGTATGCTACAAAAGGAAGTTGGATATATAAAAGTTTTTGATATTCATCTACTGCTTCAAATGCTCAACTAAAAGGTGATTGTGCTTGTACGATATAATCACTGATTTAAAAACACATTTATTGCAAAACCATAATACTAAGCTTCGATACTAGTCTGATATTGTTTCAATTTGAAATTAGTTAATAAGAACCTCCTAATTTTACTCGACGTACATGTATTTGCTTATAAGAGAAGCGTGGAGTAATTATTTCTTCACCTTGTAACTCGTTACAATTCTTGCTTTTCAATAACGATAATGCAACGAGTTCGAAGCTTCTCTTGTGTGATCACTAGTTAATACTGACCCATGTAGTATAGTATAATCTATGCATAACATATTACGTAAAATGATGTTAAAAATTTCTTTTTAATTTTTGTCATGTAATGAAACAAGGATTGCCCGTTTCACTTGTTACAATTTTTAATATCAGTTACGACTGATGCACTGATAGAAAAATGGTAATAGTTGTACAAAGTATAAATTTGCACTTGCGCAAAGTTGCGCACCTCTTTATTATTGAATATACGAACATAACTGAAGTTACAAATAATGTCAAAGTTCAATCTCAGCATTATATCAATGTAGATGTATTAAGTTCAATATGTATTGCTGAATGCTGTATGAAACGAATTTTGATTGAAAAATTTATGAACTTGATGTTAAGTCAATGTTAAAACCATTTATGTTGCAAAAGTATAATATGAACTGTATTGAAGTTTTGGTTATATGTAAAGTTTTTCGGCGTTAAATAATTTATGGTAAGCATAAGTAAAATATTTTTGCCCGAATTTTATCGATGATCTTGCACAACAGACTGTTATTAATATGGGTATATCTCTATTTACAACCCTGGCCTTCCATGTTAAAAACACGCTCAGCCTCAATTAAGTTATTTTGCTACTTTTATAAAAACTTGTAATAGGAAATTTCTTAAGAATATAAGCAAATAATAATGCTAATATTAATTATTGCTGCGTAAATTAAAAGTAATCAAATGTGAATTAATTATAAGAAATGTCTGTGCATGACTACACAAATTATGTTTCCTTAATTGTAAGTTTCAACCCTCTTTTTTTCGATATTATAAAAGGATAAAAGTTATATTGGTAACCGCATAAAATTGATTTTAAGATATTTCAAACCACTTTTAATATGCACTAATATGCAATTTTACTAAAATGATAGTGATGTTTGCAAAATAAGTAGTAACTGATTTGATAAAACGTAACATAAAACATACAAAACTTATTTTTATTTCGTGAATGATGTTTTTCATAGATCTTTTTTCAATTATACTTTGATTAAATGCCAAATCTATATTTCTCAACAATATCATAAATTACGTAAAAAAATATGTAGAACAAGGTAGACAGATTATAATTGTAGATTGCAAACTAAAATTTTCGTTGAGCAACTCCTTCTTTTAATATATTATATCCTAGTTCGCTTGATGAAACAATTAACAAATACATATTTAATTAACATCTATATACTCAGTGACATCATGCAATTAAATAGTAATTTTTGAATGTAACTGAATAGTATAGTGTCACTTATTGTACAAAAATACAAGATATCCTACTTAGTATTTTGCCGCCGTGTGATCGAGATCGAGGAACGCATGTATTGTGTAATAAAGTGTACAGTACAAATTATTCTAGCGCATTTCATTTTAGAAAAGGAATGCTCGCAATTTTCACGTGAAAATTAATTAAATTATTCACAGTATTACCGAATTCAGTTTTAATTAAAGTATTAAAATATTCTAACTTGACATTGCTATAATATTCACCAAAGAAAAATTTTTTTATTTTATAGTAATGGTATAACCAGCGTAATGTTTTCCGTTTAAATCGAACATAACGACGTCCCTTTTATACAGAAGTTGTGTTTCCTTCAATAAATCGCAAACATTGTACTTAACGTTAAATTTTATTGTGTCAAAAAATCAGTCAGAATTATATCTTCTACATAAGTCATCAAGTGTTTTAAGTGCTTGACGAGATAGTTTGCAGAAAAAAATATGCTCGGTTAACGTAAACAATTATTGTAAAAGTATGTCGGCTGTAAAATAAAATTACCTTGTATGTACTTAAAAAACTTATTATATTATTTTTACATTTAACCAGTTATAAACGAAGGTACTACGTTTCTTATAAATTTAAAAAGTCACTTTTGTTATTATTTCATAACTTTATATTTTATAATAACGTGGGCTATGAAATAATACAAAATATTGTGTATTTTAAATATTTATTCCTTTTTTTTCATTCAAAGGACAATTTGTTTTTATTATAAGATAACATTATCCTAAGCATCTTCGAGGGCTTCGCACCCTACTGTACCTAAATTACTTTTTATATAACATTTTTTTTTATGTCTTCCATCGGTTCACTGATTATTATTAATCCATAGACAAGTTTTTTTTCTTAAATTGGCTCTCCATAGTTCGATATCACTTATCGCAGTCAATCATTGCTATATTCGATTTTATGTTTCTTCTGTTATTACATTCAGTACTGACTTTATACAAATTGGTTTTGAAAGGTTTATGGCTTATTATCGTCGGTGGTGAAGCGAAGTATCGATAAATTTTACTCTAACTCACTCTAATTTATTTATTATTTATTTATTAACTTAATGAAACGTATTTTGGAAAATAAGTTTTCAAGAAATAATCAGAATGAAAATGATAAATTCTTAAAAAACGTAATAAATAAATATTAAACCTAACTTTATTGAAAATTGAAAATATTAAAGTTCTGCAATAATTTTCACCTGTATAGTATTTGGAAGACACGAAGGCATATGTATCGTGCCATGTGATAATTGCAATAATGTCAAAATATCAGATAACATCAAATGTGATTGTCAATTGATATACTAATTATTACAAGAAAAGAACTGAATATTTTACAACATATTTAAAGGAACAAAATTTCAACTATTGATATACAAATCAGTAAAGGTAGAACAATAGTGACTCCAACTCTTAGTGGAAGTGTTCACCATTATCATTACCATTATACTTAAATTACATTGTAATAATTACATCAAGATTCACTATTTCTTTGTACAAATGGAGAGGAGTCACTAAGCAATATAACAAAGTATATTCAATTAAGTTAAATTCAGCATAAAATATTTCATTTTTGACACTTCCAGAAGTATTTTCTTAAAATTTGTTATGAGAATGTTTTTTGTACATTTACCACCGACGATAAATATCACAAAACGAGAAAAGTTTACAACTCGTTTATCCACTCGCATAGTTTACTTTAATAAGGGCCCTGCACACGTCAAAGCATGCATCCAAATCTAGCTACATCACAGGCGCCGTGTCTACCTATAATCCCTATCTTATACTATGTTCAATGTCATACTTTGTGTTTACCATAAATGAACATTTATCTCTGTTCATTAATGATTTGAAATAAACTAAAGATTGGTAATTGTGGCAAAAATATTAAAAATATAACAACGCAATGTTCGCATACATACGTACACCTTACGCAGCACAACGAATGCAGGGCTCATCAAGGGGCTGCAATTTTAAATTCAGAAATATACCTCATTCAACAGCATAAAAATCGTCTTGAAAAAATTGTTATATTACACTGATGGATCGACTGCTATGATATTTCCTTTTTCAATGAAAATTGCAAGATATATTTGTATTTGTTACAATGGTATACGTTTCTATTGTTTGGCAAGGAAAACATATAAGAAAGATGTATATTTAAATATCTCAGTGTATATATTCAATATATATATCACTTTGAACTTTTGATAAAGTCTTTTGAAATATAATACCAATCGATATTGATACAACCAAATTTGAGGATTTCTTTTTGTATAATACTTCAATCGAAGTACAACTGGAAAATTTGTACATATGATGCTGCAGTCAAAATACCAATAAACTTGTTGGAATAGGTATATGACAGAACAGATTTTGCGAACGCCCCAAGGGCAAATGTATCATATGTAACAATTAGTTGATGTTGATCAATGATCAGTTTCATTGCGTGGGGTATTGTGGCATGGTATATGTTACCATTGCAGGTTGCTGACCTGGTGGCAATGGTGCAGTTGCAGTCGGCGGTGCGGCGGTCGCTTGTGCTGGTTGCCATGTACCTGCACCAGGAGCAGGCATTCGCATGCTATTCATATATTGAGCCTGTTGTCCATAATATTGACCATAGTACTGAGCAGGCTGTAAAAATTGACCTTGCATTTGTGGATATCCTTGAGGATACCAGTAACTCATTTGCTGGCCATATCCATATGCATATTGTCCAGCCCCAGCTGTAACCTATTAAACAAAAAAGACAATATATATTTTAATATTTATTATTTTTTTAATTTGTTAAAGAAAAGAGATATGGATCATCAAAATAAAAAATATACGCATTAAAATAACCTGTTGAGCTTGGTGATTTGCATTTGGGCCCACACTATTAGGATCTCCATTTTCTTTTCCCCAGAAACATTTAACAATGCTACCATTAATTTCTGTGTTATGTGTTGATTCTATGGCATGTGTTGCAGCTTCCTTAGTAGTAAATTTTATGAATGCATATCCTTTATCCTTAAATACTCTTATATCTTGTATAGTACCAAAGGGAGAAAATGTTTTGGTTATCAGGTCATCTGTAATGCCATTTGTAAAACCTCCACAGTATACTGTGCAATTAGTTGGACTACTTTGGTTATATACCTATTAATGATAATATACACAAATTAGAAAATAAACAAAATTAGTTATGTTGTCAACAAGTGAGCTATATGTAACTTCTATAGATCTTAATTAGAAACAAGGGTAAGGAAATTGATAGGTGACCGCTATTGAAATTTGAAACATACCTCTTCATAGTTAGGTTTACTATTATTTGAATGTCGTGGCCTTTCGGATCTTGGTGGTGGCGGTTTTCTAGTCGACCAATTTGTCCTGATGCTTCTAGATCCAAGCCACTGACCATTCATAGCTGCTATCGCTGCCTCAGCTTCAGACTTTTTGACAAATGATACAAAAGCATATCCTTTACTTTTCATAGTTTGTGGATCGCGGACAATTCTACAATTGCTAATTTCGCCAAAAGGCGCGAATGCTTCTTTCAAAGTTTGTGTTTCGATTTCTGGCGACAGGTCGCCGACAAATATGTGATGATGATTACTTGTGTCCAACTTCGGCTGATTTCCAGGGCTCGTTGCCCAGTTAACCTTCATTTCCTTATTCAGGAAGGATCGCTTGTTCATGGCGGCTAGCGCTGTAGCCGCGCATTGATGATTCGTAAATTCGACGAATGCATATGGGTCGTTGCCTGGTTCTCGTATAATCTTGCATCCTTTAACTGCACCTATTTGTGAAAAAAGTGCGCACAATAGTTCCTCCGACACCGAAGTGTCTAGATTTCCCACATAGAGCGTTCGCGGATTGCTTTCTTCGCTCATGCTCGTTCTTTCACGACGCCTGTACTTCCTTATTTAACTAATTTCCTTACTTTCCTTCGGCTTAATTTACGGTTCACACGTTCAGTGCGTGGTACGTGCATTTACCTCGACCCCAGCATCAGAATTCAGATTTTCTCGCCTTTTCCAAAGAACACGGACGGTTGAACGCGAAGCTACACCCAGCCTCTACGTCATACTAACATAAAATGGCCGCTCTCCTGCTTCACTACTTTCCCTTCAATCATCCACATAAACTTTCCGATTCTACCGATTGACTTACTTAAAACTACCCTTGCTTCACGCCTGTTCACTTTCTTTTACCTACCCACCTAAACTTTCTTAAATTTACCCGAATTACTCAAAACTTTGTCAGCTAAAGTGTAAAGAACACGTGTTTTTGTATCATCCGTCGAAGATTTCATAACAGGTAGCGCGAAAACGCTTGTGAATCATTGGCCTACAAAATTCACTAGACAATTACTTTTTTAAGGTTCGCTTCCATTAAATTTTAATTTTTTCTTAATACAATGTTGATATTATTTATCCTTCACAAGGTGACAGTAATTGACTATAATGATCTTTAATATTAAATCTTTAATATCATTAAAACTAATCAATTTTAATATCATATGTAATAGTTGAGAACTTATGTTTTAGTCATTTCCATGAGAAATATATATCACATTGGAAAATAATTGTTATTAAGTTTCATTTTTTTCTATTAAGATTAAAATATAAAAAAAGAATAAAATTTAAGAAATAATTAAAATAATATCAAATAAATTATGATAGGTTGTATAATCTATACACTCTCTATATTGTAAAGTACAATCATTTATCATATAAATAAGGGTTAGTCTACAGAAACATTTACAATATGTAAGATGATTTTATTGTTCATTTTAAAACGCATCGCGCCAAATGAATATTCTGAAGTCAAAAAATGTAAACGATTATGTTATAAGAAATAATGATGATTCATGCACTTTAAACTATCATTACACAGCAGTTTCATAAATATGAAACATTAGTCTTTGGATAAATAAAAGTATTTAAAAACGATTTCAATTTGATAATTATATTTGCCAGTAAATATATCATGTAGTTTGCATCAACGATAATATATTTAAATTTTATTTAACTATTAAACATATATTCTTAATACCAATAATACAGTAAGAGCAATTCTTGATGAAAATACCTGAAGTAAAATAATTAATGCATTATCAATATAAACTTTCATTGTTACATATGTATTGATCACATTAATATAATAATAATAATAATAATAATAATAATAATAGTAAAACATTTCTTCTTTTACTGGCGACAAAATTCTCACTTATTTGTAATGCTTTAATATAAGCTGGTTTTTTATATATATGTCGGAGATGGAAGGACAGCGGGATTTCCCGTCCGGAATGTTGGGAAAAACCCCGATACCCTAGTCCAGACTTTTACTATAGCTGCACTTAAGTAATAAAAATAAGGAATAGTTTTAATGTTCCAATCTGACTTTATGACGATGGGTTCGGGCTCGAAGTGACATAGCGGGTCACTAGACGTAGTCACGGTTCACGGGAGGGAAAGTATCAACGTACTACTCGATCCGGGTAACTCAACCAGTAATTCGTCCAATGACTAACTAACAAACTAACTCTCTTCATCCAAAAGAAACTGCCCTTATATACTCCTGTCCCCACTTTTCGGGTTAATCTTTGTTTTAAGAAGAGCCATATAATCATTTCATACATCTCCCTCCCGTGACCGTGGCTACGTCCGGTGACCTGCCATGTCACTTCGAGCCCGAACCCGTCGTCATAAAGTCAGATTGGAACATTAAAACTATTCCTTATTTTTATTACTTAAGTGCAGCTATAGTAAAAGTCTGGACTAGGGTATCGGGGTTTTTCCCAACATTCCGGACGGGAAATCCCGCTGTCCTTCCATCTCCAACATATATAATAGAATATAATATTTAAACGTACAAAATGGATTCTTTATAAATATTTCATCACTTATAAGTTATCGATAAAAACACATTTTTATTAATTAATCTTTTAATTATACATTTTTATGGTAAATAATTATTTAGTGATATCGCAAAATAAATTTTTTTATTGGCACTAAAAATGCATAAAATTTTTACCTGGTTTTAATAATAACTTTAAGATACTTTAAATCTTTTGGTATTGCACTTAATACTTTTTTTACTCACACAAATGCAATAAATTTTTTCACATTTATAATTGTTTCTTATATGCCAGCTTATATGAGCAAAAAGTATGTTTGTAAAACCAAGTATAGAAACTAAAATTGCATATTAATAAAATTCATTGGTTCATGGCTATTCAGTCTTTATCATACGTTAAAAGTTACGTAAATATTATATCGAATCTTGAAACGTGTCATGTTTTATACGATTTAACAAACTATAAGAATATTCATGTGTTAAAATTTGCTTCTTATTTACATTACAATAAAAATAAGAATATTAGACAACAAATTATTGTTATGTAATATAAGACGAATACTTATTCAATGTATTAATCTGTGATGATTTTGAGTATTAGGATATTAAGCGTCTGTACAATTTATATACATCAAATATGAAAGAATTATTTAATTTGTAATACTTTGCCTTTGATCTGTTACGTTTAAAATTGGGTAACAAGAAGCTTTGTTGCTTTGGCAATATCATAAGCACATGAACGTACTTGCTGAAGGCATCTGTCCATATGTTCTATATCACTAGTACATCTCTGAAGACCAGAACATTCTGCTTGAAGTCTACCTGTATTACCATTTAATTGTCGCAGAGCAGATCTGATGTTTTCCTCAATAGGATTCTACAACATAATTTGAATGTGTTTAATATAAATTTATGTTTACATTTAAAGAAGAAATGCACATCTTACTTGGGGAAATATAGCTGTGAGTTCAGCAACAGCAACACGAATTCTTTCTGCACAAGGTACAAAAGCTTCTCGTTGTTTTGGATCTTGCATGGCCATCCACAGTTCCTGAATTCTTCTTGTAACTTGTTCAGTTCTTCGAGTAACTTCCTCGCTAGGGGGAAGGTTAGGAGCATCGCATTCCCATAAACTTTGTGTGTTATTGCGAGATATTGTCTCTGAATCTCGTTTTGCCTGTATCAATCAAATTTTATGCAATAAGATTAAGAAACATAAATCAAAGAAATTTTCATCAAATTATTACCTGACAAATAGACGTTGACCACGAATTTGGTTTTCGCAAACCTTCTCGTGTTTCATACATAGACGCAGGACGTTGATTGCTCCTATTAAGAGATGTTTTTATATCAAGCACTGGTTCTAGTTCTGGCTCTTGTTCTCCACTAACATGACCATTAATAACTCCATCAGTAGATTCTTTTACCTATATTTTTTGTACATCAGATTTTAATTTGCAATATATTATAAAGATATTAAATATTTATCTTACATGAATCATTTGCTTCAGTTCATTATTTTCATGTGTCAGTTGTTCTACAGTACTCTGCAGAGTACGAATCTGCTCACGGAGATCCTTGATAGTAGATTCGGAGAGAGTTAATTGTTTTTTTAAAACTTCAACGACAGATGGAAGTCCCTTAGCTAATGGTGCAAAAGCTTCCTGTAATAACATTTTAACATACACAATGAAATTTCACTTCTATGCCAAGAAAGAAGTAAAAAAAAAGAGAGAACTTTTAGAAGTTATATGGTTGTTACAAAACAAAACACATAATCAGTATGATCATGTTATAAATTTTAGTGAACTATATAGCATTCTCTGGCAAAGGCTGCACATGCACTAACAGACCTGTGCACTTGCCTAATAGCACTGTCTACAGAAGAGCCATGTACTTAGCCGATTCCTTATTCTTCTTTTCGTTACTAGAGCTGGTACCTTTAATACGTTACCATACAATTTTATCTATTTTTAGCATGTAACTTATTGTCCATCTTTTTTATATCTTATACCATACTTTCCGTATTTATAACTACTTTTTTATCTTTATGTTAAAGTAATTTAATTTAATTAATTAAAGTTAATTTAATACGTACCTCGTTATCCATTTTAAACTGTGCGGAATATTCAGGCACTGCATTGTCAGATGATGTCAATGCATAATCATCATCAGAAGCAACACTATCATACAATGGTTCATCATCAGACATTTGTGATCCATACTTTCCATGTTGTTCTTTACGAAGTATAGAAATAGCTGGATCTAGAAATACTACACATGTTGATACAATGAATAAATTAAAGAAATTAATTTATACAATTTCTTACAAACCTTGTAATGGTGCATTATTTGCAAGCATATGTCTTCTGCGAGCCTCAATGAGAAAATCTATAATAAGTGTAGCAAACTCCTTTGGTGTAAATCTTGCTAGTTTTTGTCTACCTTGATTTCTTGTTGATGATAGCTGTGGGTTCACTGGTAGGAAAGGCACTGTACATTTTTCTGGTAAGGATGCAGATGCAAACCAAACTATTTCAAGAACATAAAGTAAAAAATAATTAATATTGTCAATTATCAAGTGATTAAAATATAATATGTATTTATAACAATTATTTTATTATTCAAATCATGCATATATTAAAATAAAATTAAAACTTTTAAATTCAACTCACCTCTCCTTTAAAATGATGCAATAAAAAAAGCATGCATATTAATAGCATAATATATGAAAAAACATGAATTAATGTAATATATTTGTTTTGTGTAAACTTAATTTCTATAAAATCAGTTATATATATGAATATACATATATTCGTATATTACAAAGAACTACATATAAAACTTCAAAATTATAAATAATGTAGAATTATTTTCAGATACTAATCTATTCATTTCTGGAAATGATTTATATAATGCAATTATGTCCTTACTTTCTTCATTTTCTCGACGATCTACTTCATCATAAACATCCATTGCCAATTCTTCCAACAAATGATTCGATAACTAAAAAAAGGAGGTTCATATAATAAATATATTTATACTTTGATAAAGTACACTTACCATTTGTAACTTATTCCTTCCTTCTAAACACAGATCACTTTGTTCCAATAATAATGTACATTCAGGTATAATTATATGCTCATCCAGTCTATGGTTTGGTTTACGTGAACATATAAAGGATGTTAGTCTATCTGTTAATTCATACATGCATTCAATTAGGCGGTCAGATAAGTCCATATGTCCTGCCATTCTAAATAACAAAATATGACAATCATATATAAGTAATGTTTCTTCATATGCAAAATAAGCGTATGCATATATTGGGTTGGCAACTAAGTAATTGCGGATTTTGTCATTAGGTGGTATTGACAAAACACAAAACCATAATCACTTAGTTGCCAACCTAATAGTTACATACTTGGCAATTTCAGCAGGTGTCTGCCCATTTGAATCAATTATGCTAGGATTACCACCATTAGCTATTAAAAGCTCTAATTGCAAAGCTTGACCAGCTCTAGCAGCTACATGTAAAGGTGTTGTACCCTTTTCCTGTAAAATAAAATATTGTATGATATGTTTCTACCATTAAACTGCATAATAATGGTTTGTTTAAAACTACCTTGTAAAAATAACTTGGATTAGCACCTTGTGCAAGTAATCTTAAAGAAGTTTCTAAATTACTCGTACGAACACTACTATGCAACTGTCTACTTAATTCTTCTTCACTACAACATTCTTCTTTACTTGGACGTAATATGAATGCTAAATGTTGATGTTTTGATTTAATAAAATCAGCTTTTGTTGGGCTATAAAAATAATTTAATCACTATTAAAATTTTATATCTCATATTTTGTTATAAAATATTTTATACTAACTGTAGTGGATCCTTAGCTTGAGGCTTTCTTCTACTAATTTTCGAATTACTAGGATCTAAAAGGGAATGTTCCCAAATACTGTTTGCTCCATTATCATTCAATGTATGTACCATCTATAAGTTAATAATCATTATTTTTTAAACTAGAAACTTTCTGACTAAATTTGTACTTATCTTTACTAACATTAAGAAGGTTTGCATGCCAAATGCTCTTATGAAGTGATTTTATTTGAGATATATGACGACCAAGGCTACGATGTACACCACAACAGTCATCACATAATAAAATTGCTCTGTTCAATGAAGCCCATCCTGGTTCTAAAAGCAATTTTAAAATTTATTTCCATGTAATTTTTATGATAAAATATAAATAAAAATTGTAATAAATAGAAAGAAATTACATGAATAAAATCACAAATAACAATAATTTTTTCTCAAAGTTAATATAATATACATTATAAAATTCGGTAATTACATAAAAGTTATGAATAAAATATAATTTTCTGGTACATAAATTAGTTACCTTATATAACATAGACATGTGAAAAAGTATATAGAAAATGTAATTAGTTTTAATCAATTTGAAAACAATTTTTTATTAACATGTGATTACACAATATTAGTAAGAAATTAAATATATTTAATAAAGATCATATGTGAAATAAATCATTAAAAGAAAAGAATGCATTTACCGAGTGCTCCGCAATCAGCGCATATATCCGTGTTAACTCTATGCTTTGGCCGAGCCATTCTCTTTACCTTTATTTCGTTAAAGTACGGTAGTTAGACTTGTTATGAGAAGTTTAAAAGGCGTAACATAATGCACAGGTTCTTTTAAAAATAATAACATCGAAAACCAATTTAGAAATAAGAATTCCTAATTTGGATGTCATTATATATTTAATGATTTCACTGTGACAGAAATCATCCCAAGCTAGCTTGAGGTAGTGGCACCATTGATCGAGCATCCTAAAAGATATGCAATCATACGATACACTTTTGCTTACATTATTTTATTCTAACCTATTCCATTTTTACGTTATATTAAATATTCTTTTTACATGTATTTCAAAAACTTATATATTTTTAACAATATTATAAGAAATTTTATTTTATACTTATATTTGTAATTTATACAAAATCTATGAAATTAAATTTGAATGATAACTTCAATTTTCTTGTTAAAATTGGTATTTTAATAAATACACGAAAATATATTTATTAATTTCTATTTAATAAAAAATATACATATATTTATTTTATATTTAAATTTTTTATGTAAATTTGCAACAATTTTTTCATTAAAATTTAAACATGCACACATTAACATACACATACACAATTATAAAACTTACATTAACTAATCATAATTTTACTACATATAATATTTTAGATTATTGTATAGCGTTTGTATATAAATTAAATACATATATTTATCAATATCTTTCAATTCAATATCATTAAGTAAAGAAATTCATATTTAAGAATCTGGTGATTCAGAGTATAAATTCTGAAGATCCGTGAGCAGTTTATTTGATATATATGATACATTAACAGATTTGTCTATGCTATCTACTTGGCATAAAGATCTGAACTTTTTACCATCCGGAGTTTCTAAAAAATTTATATTTGATTTTAAAGCCATATATTCTCTGAGTGATCGATTCTGCTTACATTTTTTTAGACTTTTAGGAGTCTTTGGTTTAGATAAGTAATTCTGAATAGGTTTTGCGTGCATAATATTAAGTTGATTTTCTAATTCTAGAAAACTTCCATCAGCTACTGCAGTATCAGACATTCTTCTTATATTGAAACCTCTGTCATTTTCTTTATTTTCATCATTTGCAGTTGACTTACTTTCATTTGAATCCTTTTTGTTTATTACTGTAATTTGTGGTATATGTGTAATAGGTGTCTTCAACTGTTCTTCTGAATATTGTACTGATTTGCAACAAGCTTCTACTTGAACTCCTTTGTCCATCATTTTATTACTTCTATTCTCAATATCAGAAGTAATATCTCTCTCTTTTACAAGTAATTCTGTGACATGTGTTAACACTGATCTTAATTTAGTTATCCTTTCCTCTGTTTCTTTTAATAAATCTTTTAAGTCATGTTCCAATCGAATAATTTTATCTTTATTTATACAGATCATTTCAGATGATTCCACATCTGTACACTTTTCAGAAGCCACTAATTTTATATCTTCAATATCATTATATAAATTTTGAATACAGTTATCTGTTTCTTTTGGTTCTGATGATATGTCACATTTTAAAGCACTCTTGTTTGGAATAAATTTCTCATGTATTGAATTATTTTGTGTAAACACATGATTCTCATTATTTGTTACTATTTGTTGAGAGGATTTTAATGCTACATGCGATGTTTCCAAACGTTGTACATGATTTACATCAATAGGATTTGGTTTTGAATGATTAGAACATTGAACAATTTTCTGTTCATTATATATTTGCCTATTCTTAGATGGTACTGCAGAATTAATATTAACAGCTAAGGATTCACTTGTGATTTTATTTTCATTTTTAGAGTCAGTGTTTACTTCATCTATTTCTTTTGATATTTCATATATTGTTGACTGCCTAGTTATATTCACATTACATTTTTCTAAATATTTATCTTTTATAGCATTTGGTGGTAGTAATAAACTTCTTTTCTTTATTGGTTTAGAAATCTTATGGTGAAACTGCTCAGATTTGTCTGGTTGAGTTTTATTTTCATTGTTATTTTTTGTAGCATTAATAGGAGTACCATTAAAATTAAGAAATCTACGTACATGCTTCTTAGAGGATTCAATTTGAATACCTAAAAAATAAAATTATATGTTATTATAAATATTTAATTAAAGATACTAATATATACTAACCACTTTGTTCCACATTTGCCCTTATATTTTTTTTATTTGAAAGTGCACCCAATCTTTCTGGTTGTGTTCTTTTACGTACTGAAATTCGTTTATTTTTATGAATATATAACACTTACATAAAAAAGATTAAGGACAGAATATATATATGTACCACTGTCTTGAGGAATGCCTTTTACATGTTCAGGTAGACGAAGCAATTGTGCAATTTTAATTGGTTGAGGCCTTTCATAGTCTATAAAATAGAAACTTAATTAGTAGGACTATTTGATTTATGTACGAAAATTATATTATAGCGAAATTACCTTTTTTATGTACACTGTTTGATAGTAATTTTGAACATGTTGAATATTCTGTCATCCTTTTTGACTGTGGTCGCTTAACTTTGGATTTACCCTGAAAGAAAATATGTAATCATGTATATCATTTATGTAGACTTTTTATATATTACAAAATTTAATTTACACCCACTGTTGAACTAGATGTAATAGGCATTATTTTTAATTCTGGATTGAGTATTAATGTATCAAAATATTATATCTTTCACATTATAATTTATACCACAAGTTGCTTTTTACTTATTTTATCCATTCTTACTTCATATAATGTACTACAGTAATTAAATGCTTTTAACAATTACACTATAAATATAAATAAAGTACAAATGTAAAGATAATGTATATAAACAAATTCAAATTTCTTAGAATTTAACGGATTTTAATCATGAAACGCAATAATGAATAGATTCGTAAGCGACAAATCATGTTTTAGTTATATGGAATGGCGCATTTACATTGTGCAAGCATAGCATACACCAATGAAAAGTTGTGAACTTACATTTTACATATCGCGCGTTTAATTTATAATTCTAAATCCACAAGATAGAAATAAAAGTTATATATTGAATAGCAATATTTTTTATGGATACTTATGTATATAATGTACACTACACGATTAATTACTTGTTACAGGCAAGTACTATGCAAATGTGAAAGGTTTTGCGCAGATTTCTTATCTATAGTTGGCTATTCCCCAAAGTCACATCTGTCGGCCATTTTGTTAAATTTATTTCTAAACGTATCCCCTCCAAATTGAAAACAACCGAAGGTTGACGCTGTTCTTAATCTCGATAAAGTATTTTTGGTTAGGTTAATAGCTGTGTAGAGGATATTTAACAGTAAGTAAATTATTGTGATTGCGTCTATTTCTATCAACATTGAATTGAGACAGAAAATTTCTACGCGAACAAGTGCCACTTTAGCATAGTTCGTAATGTGTAATTGGATGGAAGGAGGCTCAGAATAAAGAGAGGCTATGGCTACTGCTTTGATCATATGTAAAATACTGTTACCCTATCGGCCACCCATTGTTTTTCATTACCCATCTATTTGGCACTTCTATCAATTGGTTCATTCGCGTAAAACAATTTTCTATTTCGAAATGCTTCTTATAACCTCTAAAGTCATAACCTATATAATATAACCTTAGATGTCAACATTTTAAATATCGTTGTTTAAAAAGTTTAGTGAAAACGCTCTTAGAAAATCTTAAATCCATAATTGATAAATAATTTTGAATGACTCTTACTGTATCTTTTAAGTTAGTTTCACACGCAACTTTCAACATTGCACCTTATGTTATTTAATATTATATATTATTAAATAAATTTAATTCATTTTCGATAGGAAATGTGTAAAGAGGAATCTTTCGTTAACAATTTGTAATTAAGAATGAAAGTAATTATTTTTTTACTACAAAGATAGTTACTATAGATAGAAGACTTTCTGTGAAAACAATTCTTTAATTCACAATGTTTTATTTTTACTTAAAAATTAAGTAGATAATCATCTATTAAAAAGAAAGTTTTCTTTTGAATTTAAACCATATCTCTTTAGATTTAAATTAATTGTGTCAGTATTTAACCTCATATAATACATTTTTGATGTTTATGTATTTATATGTTCTGTGTATTATGTATATACTGGTAGATGATATATAGATATTGTATAAATAACATATCAAAGTAATGAAATAAAAGAAATTAAAATGATCACTATAACAACTTTAAGATTAAGAGTAATTTTTATATTTTAGTGATTTCAGTGATCAAATAAGTTTAGATTATAACAAAATGGATGTTGCTGGAGACTTAACACTACAGTGGGTGGAGGAGGTAGGAAATGTTATTCACGAAGAGGTAATATGTGGTTTAGAAGCACAACTTGTTGGAGCAGAAGAGGAAGTGATAGGAGCTTGCGAAGAAGTTACAATAGAAGAAACAGTAGAGTCAGTTCCCAATGTTACTTCTACGACAGGGTCAGAAATATTAATGGTACCACAATCCAACGACATGGAATCTATTTACATAGTTCCACAAGATCAAGGTCATGATTATTTGAACATACAGGTTACAGAAGAAGTAATTGCAGATAATTGGGATAGATCTGGACCAGAAGATGGGTAAGTTTAAATAAAATATCTTTTTAAGTTAAATTTAGTAAATTGAATAATGAATTAATTTTACATTTTGAAGAATTGAAATATCAGAAGTAAAAGTATCTCATGAAAATTTACTGGAATATGATGATATGGAGATACCATTGCCAATTGATCAAGATTCATATACAAATAGCAGACCTTATCCATGTGATTTCTGTAGTAGGAGGTTCAGAAAGAAAGCAAACTTAATGAATCATATGGTAACACATCAAACAGATCGACCTCATGGTTGTAATTTATGTGGAGCACGTTATGCAAGAAAATGTGATCTTATGAATCATTTAAAGATTCATGCTTATGCACCACCACGAGATGGTTTAGAAGATGATTTAAATGATGATGATTCATTGGCACCAGAAGAAGAGGAATCTACTAAAGGTAGACGTAAAAAGGTACAATCAAGCGTACCAAGAAAACGCAAAAATAATTCTATTTCAAAACGCAATATGGAAGATAATAAAATGGAAATGGGCAAGTACGTCAGTAAATCTTATGATTATGTTGACGAAGATATGCGCCTTTTGGAGGAAATGACTAGTAGAAATTCTGCGCGCACTAGTAACTATGCTTCAAGTTCAAGATGGACTGAACAGATGTCACCTGTATCAAATGAAGTTCAAACACCACGGTGGCCTATAACTGATCCAACAAAACCATATGTGTGTCAGTATTGTGGTGTTGGTTTTGCAAGGGAAAAAGCACTTGCTTCTCATGCACGCATACATGGTGGTGATAGTCCATTTGAATGTACGTCTTGTGGTGATATGTTTTGGGATGTTAATAGTTTAAGGGAACATGTTCGTATCAAACATGGTGGTACAGTACAATCTGATACAGAGGAATATGATAATGATGCCACATATACAGGAGATGAAAGATTTGGGGAATTCTATTGTAATACTTGTGGTGTTCCTTTTCATCGTTTGGATTTACTTAAACGCCATCAAAAGTAAGATAACTTTATGCTAGTGGACAAACTATATTTATTTATTAAGATTGCATATACTGGCTAAAATTGCATTTTGTCTCAATGCTTGACCAATTTGCAAGAAAATTAATTACAATGTGATATTAATTTTAATGTTGATTGCATTAGGATTCATGTGAAACAGGAGGCTGCTGATATGATGGAAGGTCCAAGTCGACTTCATGTTTGTAATGTTTGTGGTGAATGGTTTGAGGAAGCTTTGGCATTGTTAGCACATGCTGAACTTCATGCTAGGTACTATTTAACTAAGATTTCTTTTTAATTAAAGTTTGGATCTGTAGGATAATAATATTTTTGAAAATTTATATTATTCTAAATTTATTTATATTGTATATTTAAATGAATATTACTATAAAAGATTGTTTAACCTGTCTAGATCACCCGGTCATCGATGTTTACTGTGTGGGGAAAGATGTCGTGATGATGCTGAAGTTGCTGAACATGTTCGACAAAATCATGCTGAAGATGCTCCTCCGAATACATGTACTCTTTGTGGAAAAACGTGTAAAGATAAACGCAGTTTATTAAAGCATTCATGGGTTCATAATGTCGATAAAACTTTTGGATGTACAAAATGTGGGAAACGTTTTCATAGCAAAGCTAGATTACGAAGGTACTTATTGTAATTGTTCTTATATGTCTGTAACCCCAATCTTTTACTTACTACAATCTCGTTTTAGACATATGGTATCACATCGCAATAAGATGGTAGCTTGTGACGAGTGTGGAGAAGAGTTTCCTGATGGTAGAGCTTTGGTTAGCCACCGTCATTCACATAATAAAGATCTAGGTGGTCGTTCTTTCCCATGTCGAGAATGTGGAAAAACATTTGGTAGTCGTAGTTCACAGCAAATTCATATTCGCATTCACACTGGAGAAAGACCATATGGTTGTAGATTTTGTTGGAAAGCATTTGCTGATGGCGGAACTTTAAGAAAACACGAACGTATCCATACAGGAGAAAAGCCATATGGATGCGCAATTTGTCCACGTGCTTTTAATCAAAGAGTAAGGCAGCTTAATTAAAATATACTTTACTATTCCATTTAAATACATTATATCTTAATTTTCTATTACTTCTTTTTTATTACCTTAGGTTGTTCTTAGAGAACATGTTCGTGCTCATCATTCAGGTCCTGATCCAAAATGTGTAGGTAGTATTACACCATACTTATGTAAAGTATGTGGTGATGCGTATGGAACATCGGAAGAAATAGTTGCTCATATTGTGCAACATTGTGATGATAATACCGCATTAAGACGTCAACCACAAACTGGACCACGTAAATATAAAAGAAGACGTAAATTAAAAACCCATGAAACCAACACGATGTTGCGTATGACTGAGCAGTATGATATGGAAGGAGGTTCTGATTCAGATGATAATACAAAAAGAAAGCTTGGAAGAAAAAATAAGCAACATCGATCGAACGTTGAAGAAGGTTATCAGAATGTTCTTAAAAGTTTTGAAAACTCTTTACAAAATATAAATTCAATCGTCAGCAATTCAAAGTTAAATCCTGGAAAATCAAAGCTTTCTAAGAAGAAGCTTAGGAAAGAAGAAAAAAAAAGTGAAGCTGAAGCTTCGTGTCAACCTGGTAGACCAAAAATGATTCATACCCAAAAAACAAGAGTGCCTGTAGAAATTGGTGGTGATGGAGTTAAAAAGGGACAGAAAACTAAAACAATGGTAACAAGGACACCTAAAATGATGCCACAAGAGCACAAGTTAGGTGTTTTCCCGGGCGGGGAAAGGAACAGACCAAGAACAAAAAACGTTAGTTATCACATTGAAGGGAAACTTCAACCAACACCTGCAACATTCCCAAAACAAAAGGAAGAAACTTTATTACCTCCAACACCAATACATCATCAATCGCTATTAACCAATATAAAAATAGAACCTAACTTACAAAAAACGTCAAATAATAATCACAGAAATAATAATGGCAATATTCTTGCTATTAATAATGAAAAAATGGAGCCAACACCTAGAAAAAAATCAGGTGTTTTGAGAAAAATTAAAAAACAGAAAGATGTAATTAAGCAAGAACCAATAGATATTGACCACGAGGAAATACAAAATAATAATAATACAGAAAATACGGATTCAGAAAGATTAATGGATCATTCAGTGGATGGAAGTAATTTAGAAGTCGCGTTCGAGGCAAGTGTTACAACCGAGGAAGAAAATATACTTCCTGATGTAGGTGAAGCAAATAATACCGAAGATGTGGGTACTGGAAATGTAAAACTTAGTGTAAAAGTTGAGTCAACACCTCAAAGAATGTTGGCTGTTCATAGCGTTATAGCTCCTGTGGATGATATTCCAGAAACTATAATACCAGATGCTGTAGAATATACATGTGAAATGTGTTCTGCAGTATTTTCCAGCCGGGCAGAATTATTGGTCCATGTTCCAATACACATTTGATTTAATTTGTTCAATGAAGTTAATGAGGTATGCAAAATTTGTTCAATTTTAAGAATATTTGATTAATTAAGCAATATTTTAACAATGGTCAATGAAAGTTTATATGTTTATTTCAATTGACATTATGTTATTATGCCAAAATGTCCTCTACTCGTTGCTCTATGAAGTGCACCAGATGTTTGTGTTTAACATATATTTTAAAAGTTGATGCTGTCTTTAGTTTATATTACGTCATTCTATGTATGGTACGCAGAAACTTTCAAACATAATCGTTTTCAATTAACATTATTATTATATCCTTTTTATACTATTCGTGTTTCTCTTTAACAAAGCTGTTTGGCTCAAAATTCATATTGAATCATGATACAATGAGTAATGTTATAAATATTTTATATGTTTACAATTTACAAAGTCACCTACCCCTGTCAAAGGATTGAAATCTTAGACCATTCTTTTACAATCCACAATTTTATAATGAAATTTAACAAAAAATGAAATAATGGCACGCTGTGTACATAAAATATTAAGATATTCTAAATATTAATGCGAGTGTATTTTATAATATATATTATTCATTTATATGAATTAAATCTACTTCGTACTTTGCTTTTAGCTCCTAAGTAATTAGATACATGACAGCCAATGCATTGAAGTGTTATGATAAATAATTTGTATGCAATATTACCATCTGAACCCAGATTGTTTTTCATTAATTTTTTACTTATAACAATACGTAGAAGTCAACATAGCATAATTGGGAAATTAGGTATTAACTATTTGATTCATATTTGAAGAAAAAAGAGATTATACTTATAAATTTGTCTTGAATCAAATACCTGTAACATTGTAACATGTAATAATACATTTACTTTTCACAAGATGCAATGGAAACATATTTGTACAAATTAATTTTCATATTTTGGAGCATTCTGTAACACAAGAAACATGAATGCATTATTGCTATTTAATAGTATTCATAATAAAAATATAATTATTATTATGGTATACTTTGTTTATACTAACATATCTGAATGGTTTTTTAAAATTAGAAAACCATTTTAATACATTTGGCATTATATGTAATTATATGAAACATGTGCAGAATTTGATGAAAAAGGAAACATTAAAGCTTAAATGTTATAAGCTCCCAAATTATTTTAATTTAAATGCTGGTATAATATGCAGAATCAAATATGAATTTCAAACTTAAAAGAAGGACAAAATTCTAGTGTATCTATAATCCTATTTATTTACTTACATTACATGTTGAAAATATATATTTCATTAGATGTGATATCATTCATCAGTTGTATATTATTTATAGCTGATGATGTTATTATAACTGATGAATGCTATTATAGCATTACATTAAACAGTACCATAGAGGAAAGAGCAGAATTATATTTTGTTTTGGTTAATATAAATTTACATATTACTATAAGCTCATAAAAGTTTAATGTTACAGAGTAAAGATTTGAGTATTGGAGATAGTGTATATACTATCGTACAAATATTTTAGATATATTGACAAGTAGTTTTTGCAACATCGCATTTTTGTTCCATAAAAATAAATAATTATACACAGATATTAAAGTTTTCTTTCTAATTATTACTAAAGAGATTTAATAATTTTATTTATTTTCAGATAAAAATAGTTCAATTAATTTTTAATTATCTCTTGTCATTTTTTTTCTGTTCGAATACTCTGAATACAATTTTTATTAATAAGAAACATATTTCATCTCAAAAAGTTGTATTAAATTAAATTTGAAATTATTTTATATAAAATAATATTTGCTATTTACTAAATTACATGTTATAAATATTCAAGATTTTTATTGCTTTGCAGATGTTTTATATTTTACTAATTAATATCTTGTATTATGTTAAATAATAAAAAAACATCTAATTAATGTTCCAAATTGTGTAAAGTCTGCAAGGTCGTATAATTGAATATTATGTTTTAAAAATTATTTAAAATATATATATATTTTCTTGTATAAAGTAACATACAATAATTTTATTATATTTAATCCAAGATACTGTAGACTTTTGTAATATCTTTCTTAGCTTCGAGGTGATATATGTGTATATGCGTGATTGTATATATATATACATATATATATATATGTATATATGTATTCAAAAGTTAAATTAATTGTATTTCAATGGCATTATATGAGGCAATCAATCAAAACCTATGTGTGCTCTATTTTTATAACTAAGAGATATTTTGAATATAATGAAGAATATAATAAAAATTCTGATACCATTTGTAACATTTTGCAAAACAATGTGTGTATATACATATATATATATTATTTGATATTTTTATCTGTCTTTATAGAAATGGTGCACAATGCCCACTATTCATTTGTTTCTATATTTTTATATATAAACGAAATTATTTGAAAAAATTCAACAAGTAAATTAAAAGATATTGGTAATATTGTTTAAAGAAAAAAGACACTTTTCAGAGAAACATTAAGAGAGAAACATTAAGAGAGAAACATTCAGAGAGAAACATTCAGAGAGAAAGTAATAGAGAATGCGTTTAATAATTATATTCATGGGACAGCATCATATTTTGTATGTTGTGTACATACTTGAATAGTGATTAATTTTTTTAGTAGTATATGTAATCATATTAATGATGTAATGCTAAAGAAACAATTAAAACCAGTTTAAAACTACTTAAATTCACAGAATACAAACTAGACTTTGTACTGTTTCGGAATTATGATACAAGACATTTAGAGATGTCTTATAAATTTAGAAAAATTCATATGTGACCAATGTAAAGTTACAATTTTTGGATAAGAACTATGTAAATATAAATTTACATAAAAAAACATCAAAAATCTCGGACAAAGGTTGATATATTATGTATAAATAATTCTTATTTCAATATTACACATAATTACATTCCCGTTTAACGGTAGCTTTAATATTATTTAAGCATAACACAAAAGATTCGAAAATTGATTTAGTTAACGCGTGCATAGAGCAGCTAGTGCAGGTGGCAATAATTGCAAAGAAATGCAAATTGGATGAAATTTTGAAATAAAATATTTAAAAAGTGGTACAGACAAGAACATGTACATAAGTTTTTTGTTTTTTCAACTATAAGAAGATTGATTGCATGTAAGTATCCGTGGCTTCTTTCTACCGATAATTAATCTAAAATAAATAGTGTAGCATACAATACTATGTTGCATGATAAAATCTTAAACAGTTGCTGAAAAATTCGTATATGTATTACTTAAGTTGTAAACTATATAAAATTTAAGAATATGTATAGATCTATAAGCTCTAAATTAGCATTTTCTCGATAGAATTGTTTGTATCTATCAGAGATAAAGTAGCTAAAGAAAGAAAGTGTACATACTATTATCTTGGATATGGTATGGTGTTGTTAATCGTAGTTATATATATATATATTTTTTTTTTTAACAAACCGCGTCAATAATAAAGATATAATTAATTACGTCCGCACAAAGTCACGGATAATTCGAAGTACATATAGTAATGATGTGTGTACAATTGTAAATATGTATTCATTTGTATACTTTAAAGTTGTGTCATTTCTATCTAGTGACAAGTTTAAAAAATATGGTACAGATTCGATAGAATCGGTTTAAGTTACACTATCAAATACTTGCTGCTTTTGTTTTTATTTTGAATTAAAACTTATACAAAATATACAAATTAATGCGGTTGAAAAAATTATGTAAATGGATGGTAGTTATATATAATTTAATATTATACTGTATAAAGTCTTAAAACTTTATATTATGGAAATCATAATAATAGTATAACAACAATGTTTTCACCATTCATAAAAATATGTATAATATTATCTATGTTTATGCTAAGAGCAGGTATATAATTTAAGGTACTGTATCTTTAATTAGGGAATAAAATCACAAATATTATAAATTTCTTTCTCAAATCCCATACATATAACAGAGACTATGATTAGAAATGCTCCAATGATACTGGTTGATGTAGGCTGATCTCCAAAAAAATATATTTGTACAATATAAGCTAAAATAATATCTAAAGATCTAGTCACTGATACTTTTCCAGCACCTTCTATCTTTAATGCATTAGTTACTAAAATTTGACCTGATAATCCAGTTAGTGCTACTAACAATATTTTACTCCAGGTAATCCAATCATGTGGCAACTTTGATTTTTGTTCGTGATTATCTGACACAAGGAAGAAGAAAAATATTGCTGTAATGAGTGAATACCAAGATAGGTTGAAGATTATTGTTGAATAATGGATTTTCGAACACTTCCTCATAATAACTATGTTAAGAGCTGTAAACAGGGTTGCTAAGATAGCACATACATATCCCATCACATTGTATGATTCAGCTCTATATATCTAAAAAAGAAATACTTTATATCAAATTATTTATTTACAGAAGTATAAAAAATGTTGTTCTTTTACCTGAAATAGAAATGGTGGTTTAGATACAAAAACAACACCTGCAAAGAGTGCACACATAACTATCACACGTAATATTCCACAAGGTTCTTTTAACAAAATGAAAGATAGTGCAATAACAATCACTGGAGAACTAAATATGATTGTTGTAGCATCTCCTATAGGTAATTTTCGAAAACTATAATATAATAATGATAAAGTTGCACCACCTACTATTCCCTAAGAAAAGATGATATACTTTATTAGATTATTTTTATTTATTATTATATAGAATATTATATAACTATTATTAATTTTATAGTTAACATACTTGCAAATGTAAGAGCATTCTTTGCCCTTTGGGTCCAAAAAGACTTTTGGAAACTTTAAGTGCTACAGTAGCCATAACTAACATTTGTAGAACAGATCTGATAGCCAGTAATACCATAGGATGTACGTTTTCTACTGCTTTGACTAATGCAGAACTAATTGTAAAAAATGTACCTGATAGAAATGCCAAAAATACTCCATACCATTTGGTACCCTCTTGATATGTTTCAGCATTATTGGCGAATTGTTCAGTGTAATGATATTCTGGATGTATACTGTTATAAGAAGCAGTAGATTCAATGCTGAACTTCATTCTTTGGCTATTTTACAGCTACAATACACGATTATACTGAACGAGACATTTGCGATATACTACCGTTTACCGCTAATACAGCTGCTGTCTGATAAAATTAACATACAGCTTTGCACGTCAAACAGCTTATTACAGATTAATGCTGGTAGGAAGATTTGGAAAATGTAACGATCGAATTGAAATTCGTCTGTATGTAAAACAGTAAAAAAATGTTAATTATAAGATCAAATTTGTTATAAAAATATGGTTCTCTTTACATTTATTTAAAGATATTTTTTATTTTAAAATTAATGTATTCATTAATATAACTGAAATAAGTACATCTATTCATAATTATGTAACTTAATACAAATAACTGGAATCTATATTTTTTGTTAAATGAATTATGATATTGAAGGAGCCTGTAGATACATTCATACACCTTATAGATTTATTTCAGTGATTATTTTTATTATGATAGTAAAATAATTTGAAAAATATATTTTTCCTTTCGAATAATTTGAATTATATAGTTAGAAAAGAAATATGTTCATAAGATTATTATACCATAAACATTTATGCATCACTTTTTAGACAAAATGTATATACAATTATATAACAGCAATTAATCCTTTCCAAACTGAATACCAGTTAGTGGTTTATCTACACGGTAAAGTGTAGTACCCAAGTTGAAATATCCCAAGTATTCAATAGTTTCCGGTGTTGTATCAATATGATAATGTCCACCTTCTCCGTGATGGGAAAAGCTATGGAAATGCTGAACACGAAGATCTAAATCCTAAAATTACAATTCATACGCGATATAATATGAAACAATACACATAATAGATTAAATAAGATTTTAGATCATTTATTATCAATATTAAAATGAAGTTTAGATACTTTATCCTGTAACTATAAAACATCTACTTTTATATAACTTTACTTACACTTTCAGAACTGACAAATGTACCAACAGCTATTAGGGGTGTTGACATATTATAGAAGTGTAACCAATTATTAAGTTGTGCTTCCGTCTTTAATGGAGTTTTTGAGAAGTCTGCCATAACATGCTGTTTAACTTTTCCATCTTTCATTAAAAACGTTCCTCCTAATCCTATAATTGTACAAATTTAATACAAAAATTTAACTGCATCCATCACAAGTATATTTATTAATAATAGAATTTCTTACCAACAAGATTATTTGGATAATGCAGAGCAATTGCTTTTTGCATAGATGCAATAAAATCATCATTTCCAGTACGTCTTGTAGCATGGACTTTTAAAACTTTACCTGGTTTCCCTCCAGTAACAAACAAATTAGCTAATAAAGCGAGTCTTGTTTCAGTATTAGGTAATGTTTGAAGCACACAATTTCCATTTGTTGTATTGACAGATGAAATACGAGTTTCATTTTGCACACTGGATGGTGAAACACTTAAATTCATTATAAGCTAGAAGAAAGTAAATTATTTATCAAGGAAATAATTAAATTGAATATGTAAATTTATAACTAAGAGTTTACTGTAATTGTTATACCTCACAATTGGAATTTAGATATGGCCATGGACCAGCTCCTGCTCCAACAACAAAAGAATCTTTGTATTGTAAGTGATTCAAAAGTTGTTGGATGTCATATAATTTATTTTTTTGTACAGTAGGAAGAAGAAATGCTGGTCCACCAATTTCTAGTAATGTTGGGTTGCCAGCTAGTCCTGAATATTCAATTTCATATATTAATTTAAAATAATACAAAGGTATTTAATATTTAAAATATTAGTTACCTGGCGCAGCAAGTGTGAAAGGTTCTTTCGTTAAATCTGGACAATCAACAACTTCTACTTCTACATCCGCGAAATTTTTAATCAATCCTTCTTTTAAGACTATTAAAAAAAATATGTGTATTTATATTACATTACAAAATCTTTTTATAAATAGAGATTATATTTCAGTTATGAATTACCATCTTTTATTTCATCAAGAGAAGGAACATGTAGGTCTCTTTTTACTATGGTAAGTTCATTGGGATTTAAAGTAGTCATAATCGATATATTGATATATAAAATTACCTAAAAGTTTGTTTTTACGATATTAGTATAAATTTGTAATAATTCAAATATAAGTAAAAATATAGTTGAAGTTACCTGTAAATAAGAACTGAATTAAAGAGAGTAAATGAAAGAAACGTAGTACGTATATAAGATCTTGAATGTAGTTCGTCAAGCGAAACTTGATTTATCTAATCATGTGTTTGAGCATGACCTTTTATTTCATAAGAGTGTAATAAATCAGTTCCTTACATATACATATATATATTCAATTATAATAATTCCTATACGGAATCTCCGTTATAGAGATATGTAGAATAATTTATAGTTATGTTCAATATAACGTGCATTTCTTAATATGTAAAAATATTGGCGAAAGATTTACATGACATTACCACTGCCGAATCAAAAAAATAATTTTTGAAGTTTTTATAAGAATAAAAAGCTTTTATGTTTCACCAAATTCGGATATTAATGAATTAAACAATTTAAAACAAATAATATAGTAATAAGGCAGAAGTAGATCTATGGAATATTTGTCAAATTTTTTAGAAAATTATATAACTAAATTATATTGAAGATAATAAGTATAGGGAAGTTCCATACAGTCTTGTATTTTTATTGAAGATGAAAATAAGTGCGAGCAAAAAAGATAAATGAAGTTTACAAAGAGAAAATGTCAAGTACAAAACAGATAAGATAGCAAAATTGTCGATTGACGTCAAAAACTTTCGTGTTATAAATTACTTATAGTTTCCTTCAGAGATGGCAACACAATGCAGTTTTATTGGAGTATTGAAATATTCGCATGTGTCAAACAACGAAATCTAAATAAAAATTCATTAAATGATATTGATATTTGTTTATGAGTTCTCGTATCGATAATTACAATATTATATTTCAAATCAATCCTGCAGTTTATGCACTTTTATGTATACAAATAGAAAAATGTGTTACAAACTTCTTAAAATATTTCTATGCATGATGTTCCGATGTATATGCTAAGTAAGTAAGTAAGATTTTTAATAGTTATATTAATAGAATTGGAAGTTTGGGAATGAGGAGTACTATATTTTTTTATTTTCTATTACATTACAGATAAATTGGATTTGCAAGAGAATTTATAATTTAACTTGTGTCAGCCTTATGTCGAAGGGATCCGATGTAAAAGTCAGAAAAGAGGGTTGGAACACGTTGGTGTTCGGTAGGGTTGTCGTGGATGCGCATTGGACGTCGAAGGAGTCTATCGTGTATCAGCTAACGTTCCTGGATCACATCGTCAGTATGCGGTCGCGCATTCCATGCGGAAGCACCTGTTTGTTCTTTCGGCTTCTACATCGGCTTTTTAATCTCAAATCACGTCGAATACTTCTCATCGTGTTTACTTATAATTTAATACAATCACCAAATATTTAAAAATCAGGAACAGAAGAAAAAATCATAGAGAATATTTATATTCAAAATCTTTGAATTAAGATCGAAGTAAGAGAACAATCGAAAAGAAAAGAGAGGGTGAGAGAAAAAGAAAAGTACCAAAATATTTCGATCAAAAAATCCTTAAATATTATTAAATGCTTAAAAGGAAGATTAAAGAATTAACAGAATAGTTCTGAAAATTATCCATTGTGATCAAAGGAGAGAAAGAATTATTAGATACAATCGGTGTAACCGAATAACGAACAAAATACAGGTACAAAGTACCGTTGAGCGGGAAGAGGAAGCGAAAACTGAAAGAAAGAGCGAAGGAGACGAGGATAGTTTTAACCACGAGAGAGGAACGTCCTCGTGACTTCAACCACGTGTCTCTCGTGGTCCTCGTTTAAACACGCGTAAGAGCAATTTTCTCTATTGACGTACACCGGTTGTTCGTGGTTGCTCGTACTGATGGATACTCTTGTTTCTTTGCCACGGATCTATTCACGAATAGGAACCGGCATGCGATCTTTTTAAAATCAAATGTCTATTTAATTTTTTTCGTATGTATCTTCCTTCGATGTTAATGTAATCATTTACCCCGTTCACATTCTCCTGTCCCTTTATCACTGTAGCATGCAATTAACCTAAGTGTTGTTATATTCTAGCCAAATTCTAAAATTTTGCATGCTGCGGATCAAACTGTACCTCGTTAATGTCTGTGAAATAATTGTTCCTATTTCCTTCTATCTGTTCTTTCTCACAATTCTTGAGTTTCGCAAAATTCTTGCAGCTATAATATTTTTTTAATTGTAATGTAAAACCGCCACAAAACGGCCATTATTTTGTATTCCTAGATTCAAAGATCACTTGTTAGTTACTCCGCTTACGAGTCAAATTTCAGATGAATCTAAATTTCTTCCGAGAACAAAATCAAATTTAAGTTGATTATATCGAATTCTATTTACTTCTTCCGATGTGACATAAATCACAGGCAAAAAGTTACTTGATATATTTTTCCCGCGAGTCTGCCGAGTTTTCCCTAGTATCAGAATTCTTTCATTAAAAAAGAAAAGAAAAAGAAGACAAAAAAGGAGGAGAGGAAGGAGGAAGGATAACAATGATTTTCCCCATTAACGGCACGGGATTCCGTGGAAATGCGTAATGTGACGACGATCGATCGAATTGATAGAAATGGAGGAGAATCTTGTGAATCCGAAATGAAAAAAAACGATAGCATTTAGTCGTGCATACAAGATAGCGGAGCGCAACGTATGTACGTAAGATTGCAGCTCGTAGATTATTTGTAGTCGTTGCCATTGAGATGGTTTGATAGTAGCCCCTTCCCCGCGTACCTTTATATCGAGACTGAATGGACAGAGAGAGCAGCCTCCTCTATGAGATAATACGCCTGGTTGTACCTAAGTCATTCAGGCCCGAAGTCGGATCCATCGAATCGCGAGAGATCGCGCGAGGTGAGGGTGGACACCGTGGCCCCTGCAGTCATGCTCACCATACAAAACGAGTGAGTATATCGGTTTGCATGCGATTGAGTAGCTACACGATACTTCGGCTGCATCGATGCATCCGTGGATATCTTCCACTATCGTGCTTTTACCTCCTCTAGCTTTTCAGAAATCGCTGCCGTACCGATGCTTCCTGCTTCGAGCTTTTGATCATGGTTTCAGGGGTCGTCGGTCGATTCGTGACTTTTCAACAGTTACCAAGCTTATGCAGCCGAGGAATAAGCAAATATTCTCTGGCTAAATCGAGAACAGCAGGCTTCCCCTTGACGATTTCTTGTCCAAACTTTTCACTCCCGTAATTTCCTTCGTTTTATTTTTATACGCGTCGTTGTTCATGCTTGCTAAACGAATTTACTTTTCACTTATCTAAAAGTTTGGTACTCCACGTACTTAATATCCAAGCATATGCACTTTAAGAAAATTCCACTTGTTAATTTCGACTTTCCCCTTCCGCAGAGAGGAATCTTCTTTTTACACGAAATAAAGCAGCGTCGCCTAGCTCAATGCATTCATCTACTCTTTAAACTTCCTTTCAGCGATGGAAGAATCATACTCGTCTACCTTCTTTGTTGATGGATTTATGGTTTCGTGGTGATTATGCGGTTTAGCGATAGACCTCATAAACTAGTACGTGGAAAGCCTCAGAAGTAACCGATTACGTGGCTTTGCGATTATACGATTTTCGATAAGTTAGTTCCTTCATAACCGGTATATCGAATAACGATATTTCAACCCAGCCATTTACCGATAATCCTACTTTTTTTTTACAGGTTCCCATAAAATCTAGCAAATCCTTATTCCAAATTGTACATCTATTCTGGCCTTTTAATCTCCGTCACTCGACAAATTTCACGTAAATCATGGATCATTTTGAAGTTTTAGTAGAGTGTAAATCGTTTCACGAGGTTTCGCTTATAGCGTAACACGACATACGCAATTATAAAGGTGCGGTTCCGAGTAGATACCGTGATGTGGTTCTTCGAGTCGACGTGGATTCCCTTTACATCGTGTGTAGTAACATGGCAATAAACCACTACAGTAACGGTGCATAATCTAATGGTGGGTTGCCTCCTACGACAAGTATGGGACAGGCTTGCACCATGCCTCCCTGTGGTTCATTAATTGCAGCTTGCTCTCTCGACTAGCATGGCGTTATTCCGATCGTCCAAGCGACAACAACAACTAGGGGTTGGAAGGGAAAGCCTCGTTACACGTATCTGCAACATGTCTACATTCTCGAAGGAAACCTGTAGGAGGCTATGAGCTTTCTTTGTTACGGATCCCTTTTATTCTTCCAGTTTCTTCCTCGATGAGGACGTTGATCGACCGTCGTGTCTGATAATAATAATTCATGCGTGGATCGAGTTTCCTCCACTTCGATTCTGCTTTGCACAATGCATGGGAGTCTTTATATTGAAATTCGCCCGAATTCATGAAAGATTCCAAACTATGTTACAGGTTACTATGCAAAATTTATAGTAGAAGCAATCTACGACGAGAGCAGTTCACAAGATTGCTTCCTACATTCTTCCCTCGCTTTATGCGATCGTTTTTCTCTGTTCAACGTACAGTTTGACATATTTTCTTTGAGGCACAGTACCTATTCCTGGCATCGAAGTTTTTGTTCTCCATTAAACATATATCTAATACATGTACAGGTGAATTTGTCTTTCTCCTGGTCTCTTGAGCCTCGTTGCTGTCCTGTGTCAATAAGTGCTTCGCGTGATGCTTTCGTATTTGTTCGAATTAATACTCAATTCACTTGCAGTCGTTTGCAGGAATATGTATTGTGAAGTATTGCTTAAGATGCTGGATAATAGCTCGTCTATAAATTTTTACACCGACGAGCTTTTTGTTAGAAGAAATTTTGCGAAAGAGACAAGCCTGTGACCTTTTCCATGGTCCATTTGACTCGAATCATCCTTATCGTTATTTCCGGAAATTAAAGAAACTGCAGAGAGTGTAATAACAGTATTGTGGAAGCTTTCCACCTTTAAAGATTTGATTTCACGGCAGTTAGTTTCATTGTGTGCAAAGTTTAGAGAAAGAAAAGAGTCTTATGGTCTTAAACTTACTTGGCTGTTGTGAGACTATTACCTTGTATTCAGAGAACAACAGGCAATGCGCGTCAGCGACGATCATTTTGTTCAGGCTGCGGTTTACGGAAGTCAGCTGTAAGCAATGTTTCTCTGTTGCTGTTCTATCGCGCGTTCTTCGATGGTTAAACGTTGTTTCCCGATCCTGCGAATTAATTGAATCGAAAGATGCATCGAACTGGAAAAGCAAACCGGAGGGGAAGAGAAGCTTTAATGCACATCCCGTGTTTTCATACTGAACTATCGTTCGTAGCCTGCGTTTCGCAGCGAAGAAGATAAAAACAGATCGCCGCGATTGCAAGCATTTGGTTAGAGATCAAAAAGGTGGGAGTAGACTTACTAATTTGTGTCTGACGGTATACTTGTGACAATCAGTCTACTATTCAACCGTTCGTTCGATCCTCTCCTTAGACGCTTGATTTTCTTTCATGATGTACAGAGGAAAGACACGTGTATCAAAGGAGTCGCTCGTGCACGCCGATGTCAAAGGCTTCCTTTCTTCTCGAGGCCATCCCCGTTCATTATTCGTTTGCTCGATTATTTAGTTTCCCTAGCGAATTAGGAGGAAACAAAGGTAGCCTGTGGCATTGAAAAGTCATCAAAAGATGCATATATCGTAATCGAGCGTTAAAAGGACACGACACGAACGACATGTATATTTTTATGCATAGGCAAAGAAATAATTTGGAAAAATAAATTGATATAAATTCGTACAGGATAAAACATCGATATGTGATAGTTTGATAGTCAAAAGCTCAACGGATATAGTGACATTTTGTCAGCCATTAAATTCGTGGCCTCGTATCGAATTATACACGAGCGCAAGAGTAGTGTATAACGTTGCACGCGCACGCTGGTGTAGAACTACTCGTAATCTACTCTCACAGGTTAGCTCTTGTGTGTCGTGTAGTTGAGCGTAAATAGTCTTCTTTTAATGTAGTTAAGTGTAAAATAGCTTGCATAGTTTAATTACAATACTTGCCCCGCTTGCAGCGCGTACACGCACGCTCACTTACACAATCATCGTTTCGTGTTCAAAAACGTTTCAATGCGTATATGCATGTTCTGCACCTGCCATTAACCAAGGCGTTATACCATCAACGATGCTCCTTTAGACGAAAAATCGAATATCGTGCGTGACATGGGAAGGCATCACGGAATTTTTAATTGATATTTTTCATTAGTATTGTTCTAATGAAACGCACTATGCTGTCTGTCGTAGTTACTGTATTGTTGTGACCACGATCAAAGTAAATGACTCGCTTTCGGCTAGGAATTCAGGGAAACGGTGAAATTATTTCAGCATGTCACCGCGTAATGGCTCGTGCGTGGCGGAAGTAAGCTCGGTGAGGAGTCTCTCGTCGGACGATGTCTCGGCGACGAAGACGAACCGAAAGAAGTCCTGCTGGACACGTGCCACGAATCCGGCTCATCGCCGTGGACGACGAATTCAACTGCTACAAATGCTGGCGCTACCATTCATACCGATCCTAGCGTTGATCGTTCAGACAGCTAACACCCTCCATGACATTCTGATCTATCGGCAGGAGGTCTCTGACATTGAAACGCAGGTAATCTAGGGGCTAGATGTTTCTTAAACCAAATATTTTATTCGCACCGTGGATTAGTTTTCTAAACTTTCGTAATTGTTTTTTCAATTCACCTTAAGTTTTTCTAAATTCATCCGAGATTTAAGATCACGTAAATTTATGGATCGGAAAGTAGCATTTCTTAACATTCGTTTTTTCTCGGAATACACATAGTGGCGTAGTATTACGTACGATTAATGGTAATAATCGATCAACGAACTATCCAACAGTAACGAAGGAGTGAGTAAATATGCACCACACCTACGTACTCATTCTTTCAAGCGTGGTCGATGCATTCTACATCCATTTCTTCAATTGTTCCAACAAAAAAGGCATATAAGTCATGATAACGTATCGGTTTGCAAACCCTTTGCCTATAATTTACAATGATTTTTAATACCTTTATAGCGGAGTAACTTCCCAAAAATCGATTACACACACTTGTTAAATTGGAGACATAAATTGCGTGACACTGCATGTTGCACGACTGGGGATGACTGTCAACTGTTATTTATCGTGATTCCAAGGATTCCATGCGTTTATCAAAAATGGTCGGAAATATTTTTCGGTGTGGGGTTATCTACACTGAAAAATATCGGATATACAACTGTTCTGTTTACACGAAAAATACGATGTAATTTAGGAAATTTTTATCTCTATTCCCTGGTATTCTATCCGCCATACCGCGTTGCGCTCCTTCTAAACGGATAAGAGTCTTCTTACTGTAGAGGACGATTATCAAATCGGTATAAATCCTTTTATGGTTGACCCCGATTCTTCATTTTCCGGCTCAGTACCTTCTTTAATACATATTCGTTTTCCTTAATGCCGGCCACGCTAAATTTTAACGAGACTCATTGCCAGTTCTACAAACATGAAACGCGGTAATATTCAATTTTTGGCGTTAATATTTGTTCGATAGCGAGTTCAATAATCACGCCATGGGTTACACTGGTTGATTACCAATGCTCGTAATCGATACTTGAGTTTCTAATCAATCTGTTTTTTAAAGCGATTCTTTCGATTGGCATGTTGTTGGTAAATTAAAACGGTGCACAGTAACGAATATTGCGCGTCGAAGCTGGTGTTTCTCTCTCAATATACTGATCGGCGAGAGAACATATCCAGAGGCATGATCGCCTTCTCAGGGGGAATTAAAATGCGTTAATAAGTTTTTTTATGGTACGATCGGTGACAGTGTTCTTTAGGAAAGGATACTTTTTCGTTCCGATTCGTTAGTCGTCAATATCGATCTATCGATTACGTACCATCAACGATGATATTTTCTATTGTGATGTAAATAACTAGCAATAGCCCATTCTATCATAACACAATACATTGGTCATCAACAAGGGTACATAGGTATTGTTTCATGGTGCATCGAGTTTTTCACAATGGTTCTTCATACAGAACCGTATTGTTACCAGTAAACGATCGATCCACGAAAATGGAATTCCAGTTAATGGAGGAGTCAACAACTCTTTTACTCTTTTATTTCGTCACAACTATAAAAACATATGGCGTGCAATCTTTTCGAAACAGACCCGAAAAATTATTTGAACTTCCCTCCCCTTTTTCGAGTTTCGATTCTTGTCTTCCATGAAATCAAAAATCTTGTCAACAGAGAAGCCGATCGTTACATAAGTAATCGATAATGGTTAATTAAAGACACGATTTTCATTTCGTAAAATATTATATGCTGACAAATAATTTTCATACAATACCCGTCTTTGTATCGTGAGACTTTAAATATGCGTTTGATGTAGATCGACATAAAATATTTTTTCATAGTTCCGTGATTTTTAGTTCACATGCCAGTCGATACTATACATAATCTAGATACATGCCGATTAAGATCCACGCCGTACGCAGTGAACATGTCAATTCTACCCTTAGCTATCGTCGAAAAAATTTCCATACTAGAATGAAGTAGCCTCGCCTGGTTCTTGGATGATCATTATTGTAGCGTAGTACTGGACAAGTTGACGAAGAAGGAGAGTGGTAGATCCGATCGAAATTTATCGAAACGGGGTGTAGTCTCAAGTGCACCGTTCGATCTTGAGTTACTTGTTTGACGAGCACGGTGGCGTGGCATGAAGAAAGGCAGAAAAGAATGGACGCATTCTCCTCCTTGCTTGTCCTCGTCCCTATCTTCATCGTTCCCAGTGTTTGCTGTCGTCCTGCTAAGCGTGTCGAGAGTTTTATACTCGTTCGCGTTGCCGCTCTGCCACGCCCTCCATAATTAAAACCTATAGGAAAACCGAAGAGAACGAATTTCATTTGCCTTTTAAAGTCATCGCCCTTTTCTTATACTTTATTGATAAAAATTAAATTGTTTATGATACCACGGAATGATTAAATTTGTTTACGGAGAGATCATTTTTTTGTATAACGACCTCAATTTCACTTTTAGAAGTGCGTATTATAGAAGAGAGAAGCTTTCGGAATTTTTAATAATTTCGCAACTTTTAATCCACGATGGAGATTATCGTGACGGAGATTCAGTATTCAGTCAATACAGTCGGAGAACGTCTGTTGTCGCGATTAATTCTGACGTACTGGCTATAAAACGTTAGTATACCAGACGTGCAAACCTGACATTATTTCGTTCGAATTTCCCCCATTCTCGATGAACGAATGTGTCAACAACACTCTGTACATTATTGAAAATTGTTAGATGGCACTGAAAATGATAAAGATTAAATTAATTTTAGAGACTCATCGACTATTCATTATTATGCATTAATCGAGAAATTCCAACGTCCATTCGTTTTATAATGTCGCTTCTTCGTATCCTGAAATGTGAAAAAGAGGCGGTATTTCACCATCATTTTTTGCGACGCTTTATCACGACAGCCGATCTATAATTGCTGAAATGCTGTATAGAAGCGTCGCAAGTATAACAGAAGGCCATTTAGGTACTTAGAAGTTCGAGTGACCAGACAATGTGTACCTAAGAGGTATTCACTCGCCCTATTCTGTCCACTTTGTCCTTCCCTTACGATTAGTTTCATCTCCTTCCGGAAGTTTCACGAGCTCGGCGGCAACATTGACAAGGCTTTGGTCTTCATGCATTTTGATATTTTAATTGTTCAGCGATATAGTTACGGTAATACACTATGTAATAATTTTTAAGAGGATATTTGGTCCTCGATGTTGTCACGTGTTTGCAACTTCTTCTAATAATTTGTTTATTTTTTATTCTTTTCTTGTCAAACGTTGATTGATTATGGTTCTTAACTTTTTACAGGTAACAATCGCCACAGACTTAGGGAAGGTTGTCACGCGGATGCAGCTCGAAAGATCTGAGGTTGCATTCTTTATTTACACTAATGGCAGCACTCTAAGGTATTATCATGCAGCCTGTTATTAAGCTTTCTCTTGAATCAATATCAAAGATATACGATTTGAATTTGTGTCGCAAAGTATCATACGAAATGCATTAGATTCGTACACGATGCTGTACAATCGTTTTACTGTTCACCAGAAGCCTTTAAGATCGCTTGATCTTTCGGTATACGTGACTTAGTGACAAAAGCTATTTGTCCAAAGAGGAGGAACCCTTTAACGTACAGGCCAATGAAAACAGATGAGCAAGCAGGATATCCTCTAATCAAGGCACCACAGACGCGATACACTTTTCTTAGCATTTCGAGAAAACAGTCGCTCCACAGAATGCGAAAACAGTCTTCGACCTAAATAGTTTCCAATCGAAATAAAGATTCACGCCAGGGGAATTATAACGAGTACAGAAATCACATGAGATTAATCTAAACGATTTTCTAAATCTTAATTTGCTTTCGATTTGTACTTATTGGTATTCGTAAATTCAAGGTTTCAGCGATTAGAGTCGCATGATCGGTGAAACGTGACATATTGACCTGACCCTTCCGCTTCGATTCTTTGATAGAACTGAGGGAAACTCTGTAAAATATTAACGAAATTTCCCTGGTAAAAATAATTCCATAATCCTTCAGGAACGTCTCGGCTTTGTGAATGGCAACGCGAACTAAAACAAATAAATAACCACAGCCTCTCCGCCAATTTATCGACGCAGTACTAATACGCCATGGTCTCTTGCGTCTGTTGAAGGTCGAACTTGACGCAGAGGTTCGCCATAACCGATCAAGCTCTTCATAACATGACTACGTGGCCCCTGGTCTCGGTACCGAGGGATGAGAGCAAGACGCAAACCTATGACGTGGTCAGCAAAGAGGCCTTCCAAGCACGCCTCGAGGATTTCAGGTAAGGAATCGATTAGCAAATACTCGACACCGGCCCTCTTTACTCCAGACAGAATCCACGTGCATCACTAATGACGTCAGAAGATCCGTTATGTGTCTAATGGCTTTTACCTGAATTACCATAACTTCCTTGACGTAATCGATTAAACAATAACGATTTTCTTCATCCTTGGCTTCAACATCTCTTTTGGCAACCACTGCTAAATTAAGCTGTTGGAAATTTAAAGCGGAGGATCTGATTTAGTCATTCGCGATGTGTCAAAGGGGAAGATTATTTTAAAGCTGATAGCAAGATAAAAAGGATTTAATGGAAGTATACTGGCGCATTTCTGATGTTAGTCTTTGTCTTAGCAACATATGATTATATGGAAAGTTACGGCGCAATCCTCTATTCCCTCCGGTCTCCGTTCCGACACTTGTTGAATTTCCATTCAACCTCGAAGTGGACAATTTTCCTCTTCCGCGTACCTCTCCTTGCAGCTCGATAATATAAGAACTTCCTTTTTCGATATCCGATCAATCCAGTATTTTGCTTTTAACGCTCGTAAATTTTCATTTCTATTATAATCTACGATATATGCAACAATAATTAGTACTCATTAGCAAAAATAGAATTGAAGAAATTTTAATAATATTAATAATTTAAACACGATACATGAAACATGATGCGATAAAAATAGCGATATTTTAACGTTAATATCGCGTGTATATACATAAAAGAAGAAAAAATGCTGATACATCAAGCGATACAAAATTTCACCAATCGATCATATTTCCCCTGTTCGTGTCGCATAGAATATTAGGGTATTAAAATTATTCTACACCTACAAATACAGCATGTGATATTACAATAGTAGATATTACTCGATCATCTAATTAGAAGGGGAGAGCCAAAAGGTGCGGCAAAGATAATCCGCATGGTGTGGAACGTATGGTAAAACGGTGTATGCTTTTATAATAGCACCGTCGTGTCGCATTTGTCTTGGTATATCGATCGATTATAAAAATACGTAACCAGGATCCAGTTTTTCCAAGACCGAGTCTAAGACGAGCGATCGCTACATCTCGACGAAAAAAGCAAATAAGCATTCCATTATCGAAAATTTATTAACTTTCGTTTTCTTCGAACTATCGTGTCATCGATATCTATGTTAAGGTTGCCAAGATACAAAAATAAGATTACATCTCATTGCATCTCAACGGAAACACGATGAAATGACATTAATATGCGAATACAAGAATATTTACAGAAGACATGTTTTTCATTCTGTCGAACTGAAAACGATGGGAGGCTCCGTTACTGGGTACCCGATAAATCGATAAAAGCCCAAGAGTCAAAGTATCCGTTATGAATAATTTCCACCCGTAGTTCCCAAAATTGATTTGTTATACAAAGGCATGAAAACTCGTGAAATTTGAATAAAGATTAGTCTACGATATCTTCTTACAAAATATCGAGAAGAGATTAAGGAAAGAATTAGATTTAGAGCCTTAGTAATAACACATTACTAATCTATCCCACGAACGATACTAATTAAGGGCGTCATATTTCCCGTATAAATTATGTAGGATGACGTGTTAATGTAGTGGAAATTTCCCATTCTACGTGACCGCAAATGTACATTGTTCTCATGTAACAATTTTCGAAGCTCGTTAATAACCGACAGATATTATATCAACCCTTATTTATTTCATTTTCCATCTACCTTCATTGTACAAACAATTTCTGTTACAAATTCTTATCGAATATTAAACAAAAAAATACACTTTCCGACATTTTGTATAAAAAATTCTCTAGGACCCGAAAGAGAGTTTCGATTAAGGAACAAACTAATCGAAGAATATGAAGGATTTTGATTTCTTGCAGTACCAAAATGGTTTCTAGGCATCTAGAAATCGGATTCTAGGCATTCTTGTATAGGAAATTCTCCATTGATCGACTCGAGGGTTTGTGGTTTTCGCGTTGGCTATTACACGAACATATGTCAGATAATAGAACGCATTTCTGTCAGCGGGAGCACCGGTAACAAGCTGCTAACAATCCTTTTCTTTTGCCAGCGAAGATATTATGTGGCTGACAAAGATGACGAGGAGGAAAAGGATCCGTGTTAACTCGATTTCATCGAAGACGAAATGACACAGTTCGATTCTCGATGTTCTATTAATCTTCGGCTTGTCGATCCATCAGTTGTCAACCGAATTAATTAGGATAGCTATTTAAGTGATTATTTTCAATGTACTAACTAGCTTCTATCGCCATGGCTAGTCTCATCTCGACCAATTAACGATCTAATGACATTTGTTTCATACTGCATCCGTGCAACGGAGGCTGCAACATGTAATTGAACTATCGACAACTTCTGAAACAACAATTAGTCGCATAATTTGCAGTGATTGTTAAATGCTGTTGGGTATTAATTAAGGAAAGTGTGCAAACTGAAAAATTCTTGCTAATCGTAAATATTAGAACCCTTACTTGTTTCATTTATTGGAAAACTCAAACAAATTGTACTTTATTTAGTACCTCACATTACCTAAAGGGTAATGGTACTTTTAGGAGTTGAAACAGATGGCTAAATCTAAATTCTCAAAATCTTGATTTGCGTTACCATACCTATAACAGGCAGTCTAAGTACTCACTCGTTTAGAATACTAATGTTTAAGAAAGTTTGAGGTTTGTACCCCGTATAGTGAATGTTCGCGTCTCATTAAAATGTCAAATGAGAATAACACACAAGTACGGAGCTGTAATAAATTGGCTCAAAGAAATCGTACGTCATTTTTCCTCTTTCGCTCCTCGGCCTTCTCTGTCGAACTACCTTTATGAGCAATGGATGAGGTTGTCACACATGAGCGCGTGACCGCCCATTTGGAGCAGTAGACAATATTTTTAGACCCCTCTGCCCACCTCCCTCTTTCCACTTCTCCTCTGCTTTCTCTTTGCCGTCCTATGACTATCATGTCTCTGACTAAAAGCCCACTTCGATACAACGAATACCTCCACTATCTGTCGACTCGATTCAACTTTCCTCTGCCACGTATCTCTCCTTAACAAGAATCTCTGTTCAGAGTTTCGTTCCCATTCATTACTCATGATAGTCGTACATTCTACTATGCCTAATGAATTGAGAGAAAAGCAGGGAATTCTATGAAAGAGAAAATATTGTCCAGCAATAAAAGAATTCGGAAAATCGATACAACCCCTACTTGTTAGGTTTCATCCTTAAAGCGTCTATAAGAAACGATGGATACACCATCATTCAATTTCTAACCTATGGATAGTGAGAGTTAGCCGAGTCTGAGTACAAAGTTTTGTTCATTTCTCAGGCAGAAGATAAGTTCAGAAGAGAGCAGCATTACCGAAGTGATGGCGTGGTATACGAGCGTGAACGCGGCGATGTTAGACCATCTGACTAATCAGATCAAAGAGACGGATAATAGTGGAGTTTGGAGGTAAAGAAAAAATTTTATCGTTGACATTATCGTAAAACACACCGAGCACATGTGTACGTCACATACACATTTCTCGTAAAATATCAATATTATTACATTTCTTTAGTAACATGAGACAGAAAGTATAAGGGGAGGGTAGATAACTTCAGGATTCAGTTAAGTAAATCAATTTTTCAGTTAACAGAAAGAAAGTTTATAAAAGTGGGATAGAGAGTTATAAAGTGCATCGAGTTTCTCGAAGCTTTTCGAAAATAAAAATCAATTTTAAAGTTCGTAACATAGTAAAATTTGTCTTTTTTCCTTCTTATATATGTATATATGTTGACGATTCAAGAATTACGTAAAAAATATTTGAATTCGTGCAATTGGACATATCTCGGCACATTTCAGGTATCTGATTGCTTTTAAAAATTTGCTGAAGAGTATTGAGAGCTTGGGTATTTCTTCCGTGTACGGAATCAATTACTTTGGACGTGGAACCCTTGTGGGGGACAATTACGTCAGCTACGTTCGCCACGATATTCTTGGACGTGATCTCCTCTCTGGATCTCTCACATACGTGCCTTCTCTCAAACATTTTTACGCCGAACTCACCAACTCCATGTCAGACTATGGAAGAATTAAATCTAGGTATGCAACGACCATATTAAGAAAACTATTTAAAAGAGCAAAAAAAAAAGAGAGAGAGGGAAGAGGCTTTTTAAGTCTAGGCAAACTTTCGACTTGTCGAACAGCTAGAAAAGACTTTCAAAATATAAGCGTAACTTCTATAATAGAATGAATGAGTGAAAAGTTGGAGCGTCGGCGTATAAAATGCATGAAATAAGGGAGAAAGGTTTGTTTGGAAAACATACATTACAGACGAGATGAAATCCTCCAGAACCAGAAGAGGAAACCGAGTGTTGATGATGCTATCGCTTATTTCGATTCAATGGCTACTTATGTGGATGAGCTGCGTAAACTTCAACGAGAATTACGTCACATGATCCGGTAAATCTTTATGAGAGTAATGGAAAAATATAGTTTTTATATGATAACTTGAATAGTGTAATTGTAATTGAACAGGGATTATGTGAATTCAACTTTACAAGATGCGAGTAACAAAGAAGTTGCTGGGATAGCTATACTCGCACTAGTATTGGTCGTTTCTCCTATCATTATAATGCTAGTACGTAATGCGGTTGCGACGATACAAGTAAGTAAATACACATATTTACTTGATATAGTATTTATATAATTGATTCCTTTCATAATTGTAATGTAATTAGGTTTAAACTTCAATTTATTTATCTGCTTGTAACGTTTGGAAATATTCAATGTTCCAAGCGAAAGAAGTATTTTATTGGCTGCAGCATCGACAATTCCAATTAAGTGATGTGTACTTCTGTTCCTTTCAATCGAATACCGATACAACGGTATAATTCTTTTACTTCGCAATATAGCAAGATAATGAAAATTAAAGACTTTCATCACCGCTTGATCTCATTTTTTTTAATCCTCACCGCCATTAACGATTCTAATGGGTGATAAACCGATTCCGTATGCGTTGGTAATTAGATGTTTCGTTGGAATATTTTAGATGTACGCAGCCAATTTAGCGCAAAAGGCTCGGGAACTGAAGCAGGAAAAAGGGAAGAGTGACACGTTGCTTTTTCAAATGTTGCCTCCTAGCGTCGCACAGCAATTGAAGCAAACTCAACAGGTAATTAATAATTGCGTTTGAAAAATATTACGTTGTTGATATACAAACGTTTCCTTTGTTCCGCAGGTTCCAGCGGAATATTACGAAGCAGTAACCGTATACTTCAGCGATATTGTTGGGTTCACAGAAATTGCTGCGGAGAATACTCCCTTAGAGGTAAAATTCTTCCCTACCATGTATAAAATTATCCTCGATTTATCTGTACTTTAAATTATTACGCTTTTCCAGGTTGTCACTTTTCTAAATTCGATCTACAAGTTATTCGATGCGCGTATCGAATGTTACGACGTGTACAAAGTTGAAACTATTGGCGATTCATATATGGTCGCCTCTGGCTTGCCTGTTAGAAATGGTGAAATCCTTTCCTACACAATTTTGTTGTTTAAATTCTACTTATTACAATATAATAAAAAAATTTATGACACGAAATTTTAAAGGGGACAAACACGTATCTGAAATAGCGACAATGGCCCTCGATCTTCTAGCAGCTTCATCGGTATTTCAAGTACCAAAGCGGCCCGGTGAACGTCTTCAAATACGAAGCGGTGCTCATACAGGACCCGTAGTTGCTGGAATCGTGGGAAGCAAAATGCCCCGTTATTGTCTCTTCGGGGATACTGTGAATACGGCCAGTCGTATGGAATCAACTGGGGAAGGTATCTCATCAAGTTCCTTATTTTCTTTTTGGTATTAAACGCATATTTTTCTACAACTTAATTTTAATTTTCATTTGTTTTATGCGAAGCGCTACGAATACATATTAGCCTAGAAATGAAAAAAGCTTTGGATGCGGTAGGAGGTTTCAAAATCGCACATCGCGGTTTGGTAGATGTCAAGGTAGATATTTTATGTAAAATTTATAATCGGACAACGCCCTTGAATGAAATTAATTTCGTAGGGGAAGGGATTAATGGATACGTACTGGCTGGAATGCAAAGACGGCGGAATCGCACGGGCAGCGGAATTAGATCTGCCCTCGTTCTTCGAAGATGTGCGACCAGTTTTCATACGCCGTTTACGCGAAGAGGGTACCCTTTGATGCGAACCGTATTCCCGACGGGACCTCTGGTACCTGAACCGACCACCTACTCCTTACATCCGTCTTTCGCAACCCAACCTTATCGACCACTTAAAGAAACCCACTCAAGGTCGTAAGAACCGACTGTCTCATCCGAATCTTCATATTACTCCCGTGAAACCACCACCTCAATCGCAGTCCAGTATCGAGTCTCAGGACTCCGTGACATACGAAGGAACTCAATCAACGACACCTTGCCCACCGAGTTATTCTCCTGCGAGTCAACGAAGTCGTTATTCTCAACCGAATCTACCCACTCTTCTGATATCCCACGACAAAAGATCCGGAGGTTCGGCCGACCGCCGTATAAGAATGTCTCAACCTACGTTGAACTTGAGCTTCAGCGGTATCAATTTTGTCGGAATGAATCGTAGCTCTAGATTGTCTTACACAAGTCTTAAAGCAGCTTCCGGGGATAATAGTATTAATGAAGAAGAGAGATTATCAGCACGAAGCGCGCCGTTCGGCGGAGGAAGCTCGAGAGGAAGCTTAACGATGGATCAAGGTACCTCGAGATTGTCTCAACCGGACGTAACAAGATTTATCTTGCGTCAGGATGTACCAGGGAAACGAGATCGCCTTTCTCAATCCACTTTAGTTATCGGTGATTACCATCCTGGTCGTGGTCAACAGAGATTATCTCAACCTTGCCTAAGTACAGGGAAAGATCTCAATTTACCCACAATGGTTTTCCATTCTCCCTCTCCACCGCCTACCAAGCATAAAAGATTTTCTCCTGCCATACACGCTAGCCAGAGGGATCGCCTGTCGCAGTTGGACATTGGTGCTAAATATAGGAACTTCAAGGAGTCGGCTGTGACGAAATTTAATCGAGATAGATTTTCAATACCGGAACTAGAGACGCAAAACGATCTTAGATTAATAGCAGGCACGCCGAAGCAAAGATTTAGTTTGGACAGTCAACTGACACGTAATCAGGATGTGACTCGGTCCAGACTATTACCGATAGCTAGTTCACCTATCAGTGAACACCAGCAACCTAAGATCGACGAACAAGTAGGAATTCCTGGAGGTAAACTCAAAAGTCCCGCTAGAGAAGGCCTTGGAAGTGTACTTGTGGCAAGCACAACTCCGATCCTACCATCAAGCGAAAGACAATTATTATCAGCTGAATTAAATAAAATAACGACTGCAATTGCTTCGACACCACCAGCTACAACACAACAGAAGAGTCAGACGACGCTTAGGACAAGCAAACTTCACAGATCAGTCTCACCGATTCCTAACAGGGAAAGAATGTCGGTGCCCGAAATAAGGAATTCGAGTCTGCGTCGATTGCTTGATCCGCCAACAAGGCAAAGACACAGTATTACAGGCAATCTGAGGCAGAGTATAATTTCTCCGATCAAACCTCTCGACTTTGGCAGAAAGTCACCGAAACATTTATTCGAGGAGGCTCTGGAAAGATTTCGCAAGGATGAGAAAGAAGAAAATCGGAAGAACGAAATTTCGAATTCGGAAGCTCTTATCGATATTGTTGATGAACCTAAACATATTCAGAAACATTACTCGTACACGTACGAAACAGATGACAATTCCTCGATACTTGGAAAGATAAGCATGTCCGCGATACCGAAGAAGAAGTATTTAGAAAGTAATTTTGATGAAAACGAACAGGTAATCACTACGGTGATAGAAACAGACGTACCAATGATTATAGCCAATCCAAAGTACGTGAAGAAATCGTCTTACTCGAGCGAGACCCCGAAGTGGATTAGAAAGTATTTAGAAAGCGAAAGTCCAAAAGTAGGAAGAAAGACGACGAGCAACAAAGAAAAGTCTAACAGAAGAAATAGTCGAAGGAAAAGCTCTTTGGAATCGGTGGAAGGCGAGAAAATTACAGATAAAGTTCGTTCGAAGTCGGTGAGTAGCGGTGAAAGGAGTCCGATGCTGAAGAACACCGGCATACAGTCCGAATTGAAGAACATGAAGAACACGTACGTAAGAATTCTCCCCTCGAATAAAATTCAAGAGAACAAGTATGAAGTAAAGGTAGATAACAACTGGATCGATGGAAATATTCAGGGACTGTATGGCGATGAATGCGACGATACGGATTCCGATGATTCCACGTCCATTTAAATTGAACTAACGATACTAATCATAACGATAGAATAGATAAAACAAGAAAATTTTATCCAACTAATCTATGACATTTATAAATTGATGCAGTGAGAGATTAACAAAAATTTCGTATTCTGTACTTAAACCATTCAAACGGTATCGATTTTATGAAAATTAATATTTTCAGTAGTTACCAATCAAAGACCATTTTAATAGGTAACAGTTTGATTAGCCTAAAGCACATTTTGAGAACGAAATAACGAAAACTGACATGCTGATCTCAAATATTTTCCCATATTGTTATTTACACCATGAACTAATAATTGCGACCGATAGAAATCAACTGGAAAAAGATTTATATTTATGAAGACAACTTTTGGATTTCTATGTATTATTTTCATTCGAATCAAAGAGTGTTGTTTCTATCCGAATAAAATTAAGATAACTTGTAAATACTTGAATTATATTCAATCATGATTACTACAAAATGCATAGCTAACAAATTTTAGAGGAATTCCAAACACCGGTTTGTATTTTATTTTCGTTATTCATAATTCGTGTCTAAAACATAAAAGTTTTTAACGCTTACTGCTGTGAATGAAAAGTCAATGAAAGCATATTCTAGCTACTGTTAGCACGTCAGATACATAAACCGTATGAAATGTACATTTTCTCGTCAATATACCACCGATATTAAATTCCCACGATTTTACAGTATGAGTGTTGGAAAATTTATATTTTCTTTTTTTTCTATACTAGTCAACAATGAGACTCACGTGTGAATGCCATCTCAAATTCCTATTAAATTTCAACCTTATAAAAATAATCCAAATGGCTCGTTCTTCGCATGAACGTTACATTATATATTGATATGTACTGCAATGTTATGATATTATAATGGTAAAACGTAATCGATGTAATGTTATAATATCGTAAACTCGGAATGAATGTAATATTGCGGTCATGAATGTGAAAATTAGTTACTGTTTATCGTAAACATAAAATGTTAGTTCTTTATGTATGTCATTTAGTATATAATTAAAAATGTTATACCAAAGATGTAACCAAAGTGAAAAGTATATAAAATGTATTTAATTTTTAACAAATATGAGTTCGGCATATCTCATATTTTCAAAAAGGAAGATGAATGAAATTCATGAATTATAAAATATTTCATCATATTCTTGCTAAAATCCATATATTATTATAAAAATTCCTGTACGTACATCAAGTGGCATTTTATAATCTCTTCCCAAAACTTGAAACATACATGCAAGAAATTTTATCTGAACAACACAATAAATATGCATCACGTGTATTGCAGAACATACAATACTCTAAATTTACATATCCATATTATTTTGAACACAGAGTGCCTAAATCTTGATCATTATATTATGATTATTCAATTCTTTTTTCGTTATTGAAAGAAGTATACATACATTTAAATCTAATCCTTTATAAGAAATACGTCATTTTCGTAACCTGTACTTGATAAAAAAATAAAGCTAGATCGTGAAAACGTACATAAATTGCGGTTTCAAATACAAAAAAGAGCCATCAGATAACAACTTTGTTGTGAAGGCGATGTTCCTTTAGGCACGGCATAGAACAGAAACGATTGGAATTATACTCAAAAGGCACTTGACCTGCCATATTCACACCACATTGAAAGCATCGTGAAATTATGGTGCATCCTTGGTTTAAAATACGTTGCTCTGCAGCCAAAGCTCTCTGTGATAGAAACGTTTAACGATTTAATTTATTAGTACTAAATAGCTGTACAATTAATCTTTAAAATATGTACCTTTTCTCTGTCACTAAGACTAAGATATTTTTGCTTTGTATCTTCTTCTTGTTTTTTAAGTTCAAATTCTTTTCTCTTCAATTTATCTTTCTCCCGTTTTATTTTTCTTTGTTGTCTCTTTTTTTCTAATTCCTCTTGTTCTATTTCATCAGTAAGTGGGCCAGGTATTTGAGACTTTATAACAAACACATATAATTTTATACGTAATAATAACATCTTAATAAATGAAATATAGAGAAATATATAGTAAATACTTTGCTATAATTGAACTTGTCAGGATAAGCGCCCATAAATCTTCTAAAAGTATTTCTGGTTTCCTTATCATTTGCCGCAGCATATGGTGTTTGTAGCTTCTTATTTTTATTGCAAGGATCTGATCCAATTTCTAGTAATTGCCTAAAACAGGTAAACTTGATAAAAATTTTGTGAAACAAAACAATAGTTACATCAGCATACTAATTTCTAACTACTAATATACCACACTAATTTCAAGTGTCCACCCAAAGCTGCTACATGTAACATCGTATTACCATCTTCATTAGCATCATTTACCAATTTCTTCACATCATCTTTGTTTACAATTGAATTAAAATCTACAGTTACGTCCTCTTGATTTTGTTCTTCCAACTCCACAAACTTTTTTACTTGAATTACGAGATCATTAATTACAGATGATAATAATTCATCATCACCTAATTTACATGCAGACCATAATTTAACTTTAGCATTGGTTAAAGTTTCGTTCAGTACGCATTCTGAAAATGCAAGTATTTTTATATATGTAAAAAGATATGATCATTAAAAGAACATAATATATATACATGTATTCACCATCTTTTTTCGTCTTTTTCTTCTGACGACGAGCTTTTTTATTCTTCATATATCTTGGCACAGTATCTTGAAAGGCGAGTAAATTTTCATTAAATTCTACTTCCAATTCTTGTTCAATTAATGAAACATCCATTGGAATATTAGAAGTTCCTGTTTGATCCAATTCTGATTCCGAAGACGATCGTGCTAATCTAGCAATGATATCTGTAATACAAGATCAAATGAAAATTCAATTAATTATTTAATTGTATCTCATATTCAAAATATTTTAATTTTCGTACCGGGTAAAGGGCGACATGGACTTTTTCTTGGTTTTGCTCTATCTATATGAGATCGAGAATTCTTATGTTGTCTTTCGGGAGATGCTTGAGCGGGAATTTTATTCTTATCGCTATCTTGTGGATTACGTACGTTATTGGTAGCATTAGAATCATACTCTACATCCTCTATTTTCTCCGGAATTTCGCTAGATACATCAGCTTTTGAAACTTTTTTTCTAAGAGGTTGTCGTGGTGAAATAGGAAAAGAATCTGTAAAATCAGATGCAGAGCCTGTAACATACATCATTAGTAAGATAAACATGAATATATTTTAATATTTGAAACACAATGTCAAAATCATACCATAAATTTCCATGGAACTTAAAATGTCATACACTCTTTTAACTTCACTAAATGTTGCTCTACGAGTAGGAAAAGGTAGTGGCCTCAATCTTAAGTCATTCTTATCTAAAGGTGGATTTTTTCCTCCAAATAATACAGTACGATTATATGGACCAACTGCTCTATACAAAATTAGAGAGGAATTACTGATATGAGATGACCATGATTCAAGTATATCTTGCACATGCTGAAAATAAATAGTTAATGAATATGATGAAAATAGTCCCTATCTAAATTTACTATCTATATACCTGAAGGAGAGATGCTTCATTATAACGACGTAAACTAGCTCCAGCACTCTTTGGATGATTAGCTGTTGTACGTGAACTTTGAGCAAAGCCCTGTTTTGCGCGTACTGTATAAGAATGAAATGTTTTGTGCACAATAGGTTCTCCATCTAAAGCAGGTAGATACTTCTTTATAATTCCGGTATATAAAATATTTCTTTATATATTAAAACTAATACCTTGAAACACAGCTGCAGCAAAATGTCCTCCACCAATCATGATAACAGTCCATGTTGTTTTTCTCCCACTGTCCAGTGCCTGAGCAATCATCTCATTGTCTACCTCTGGAATTTCCTAAAATGTAATTGCATCTCTCCTGATCTGGCAAGTATAGACACGCCAAGTGATTCTAACAAAGTAGATCAAATTACAGAATAATATCATAGACAAGCATGTCTATTACTATAAATAAACAGACCTTCTTATTGTGAAGTAAGCATCTATATATACTAAATATATTTCCATCATCATTCTCAAAAAAAACTTTTGAATGACGATTTGCAGTGACTAATAAAGCCTCAACTTTTTTCTCTTTGATAATGTCATCACAATATTCTGTATCAGAACTATCAGAAACTGACTCTGTATTTTTTCCTTTTTTTTCAATTTTCTTATTTTTAATGGAGATTTTACTTTCACAATGACCAGATCCTGTTTCTGAGGCATATGTCTCATCTTCATTTTCAGATTCTACATCACTTCCAGATAAACTCGAAACATTGCCTACAATGTTAACAACGATATGTTTTTCATAGTATACATTAAGTATACAAAAAAAGCTAAGTTCTTTGGTAATACCTTCATCAGCTAAAAGATTAAATTTATCTTCATTAATAGGTCTTAATCCATTCAAACGCTGTTTTAAATTATACCGGTGCCAATCTAACTTATAATGCAGTCTTTGTTGTGCTTTGTCTTCAAATATAGTATTACAAAATGAACAACTTAAGGAATCTGATACAACTAAATCATCAAGTTGACTTATCATTCTCTCACTTCCTGAAACTAATATAATAGTGCTTTTAACTTCACTTCATAAATTCGTCTATTATATTATCAATAATATCGTTCTTAATCATTTGCAATTTTCGAATTCGTAGAAAGAAAATGCTTTAACCTTAGAAACATATGGTTTCTATATATTTGAAAATTCTGAAACATCAATCAACTCGAATGACGTAATTAAACAGGGAATAAACAAAATAGTTAAAGTGATTAATAGATATCCTTAGCTTTAAAAAATATAAATAAAAATTTTAATAGTAAGTATCCACATACAAACATAAATTCGTATCAACTAGCATTTAAATAAAAATAGATATATATCCTAAGCTTAATTACCAGATGACGATCGCGATTGCATACATTGTGCAACTTTAATACCCTTTGTGATTCTGTTAAAGTCTTCCTGGTTGTATATTTTAAATATTTGATGATCCATTATCTACGTTATCTAAACTTCTAATCAAAGACGATATAAGCCTGAAAAAATGAAGCACAATCACCGATAAAATAAAGAAAAAGATATAATAAACTTTAATTTGAAATAAAAAATAACAAGAAAATTTCTGATTACCCAATAATGTAATAGGAGAATCACAACGTTCCACTCACGGTCGCATAAACCGTGGTTCTACTATCTTTTCTACGTATATTATATGTATAATTCACTTCACGATAATTAGACATCAAAATCGAACTATGCAGTTTGATACCCGATGTCACTCAGTAATTAGTTACACTTATGTTAATGTCACTAACTTTTTCATCCAAAAAGAAAATAGTTTGATTGAAGTAAAATTTTAATATTATAAATAGGATATACACTTTCAGATTTAAATACTAATCACACTGTATTTTAATTCAGTCATGATAGGTAGAAAATTACATCATCGAATATATTATCTCTTGTACATATGTTGTAATCAATGTAGTGTTTAAATAACTGCTGGAAATCTAAAAATGTAATTGAAAAATACTAGTTATTAAATATAGACGGATTCTATTACAATTTGGATAATATCACGATAACACAAAATATAGAACAAAGGAATAGAGGCCCCTTATTATTTTACCATCATTCTCAGTATTATCGACTCAATATACAACAAATAAGAACTTACCAACAAATGATATATGTAATATAATTTCTGAGTGACAGAGAATCGTTAACAGTTTCGAGAATTGTCAACAGATAGTGCTACATAATCGGTTTATGCCATAAAGAATCAAAGATGTCTGTCACGTATGATTTCAATCCAAGATCTGTACAGTCCTTGGGCCGACGCGACTAGCGTAGAGATTTTTCTTTCGTTATGAGAAATGTTTGAGTGGATTTCACAATTGTCTGTGCGCGCGTCCACGACGAAAAATGCGGAATTTTCACGGTCGCCGCATCTAATAACGCGTGCGCATTCAGTATATCTGTATATCGAAAAATTATAGCCCCATCGCCTAATAGTTTCGGCCTAATCGCACCAATTTCTCGTTGATTTCTCCAGTGAGATTTTGTTCTTTCTGCTTTCACATCCTAAAGAGTTACACAATATTCAATATCGAGATGTCTGATGATACGAGTGTACGCGTTGCCGTACGGTAAGTCCAGGTTTTCTATTAAAACATCAATTCATCAAATTGTTTTTGTGCAAGACACTCTGTCAAGTAGGCTACATTGTCGCAAACTAAGCTACTAAAACGACATACGCGGTGACAGCTTATATCACCGATGTGATACAGTTAATAATAACTGTAAGATTCGCGGGAAGTATTATTCGAATTCAAAACGTAAAAATTTTGCTGTAAAAAATGCTGTACTTGTACCGTAATTTGTTGTACGTAAATGTTTCCGTAATTTACGCGTATTGTCATTATATATTCTTTCCCGGTGTATCTTATCTATTACTATAGATATGTATTTTTTCTTTCACTTGGGATCCATTGTTACGAATCCAATGATTAGAATTGCGAAAGGCATTGATTCCTGTTACACTTTCACGATTTTAGAAAATTCCTCTATTTAGACCGTTTCAACATGATTACAGATTTCTCCGAATATCCTTACTAAAACAGTTACACTAATTAACTATCGACATATTCATATGTTTCTTAATATCCTTAATTTTTTATTCACTTCTTTAAAATTATTTATTTTATTAACACACTCATAACGATATGTAAATGCGATATTTGTCATTAATATTTTTCGTTTTTATCTTCCAAATCTCCCTGTTATTTTTCGATAAAGTTATTTTATAATTGAAATGCCGTCAGCATTCTTTTTTACGCAGTACTGCATTGCGTACTTTAATCGCATAATATCTCCTTTTAAAGAATTGGATGCGTAGGTCGTAGGCTTTATTACCGGTTGTATACCGAACGACGAACATGCATCTCGATTTCTGATGAATGAATTTTTACTCCCCCACCATATTTTCTTCGTTTCTTCATAATTTATTCAATTTCCAATTGTTTATATTAGTCATTCCTACATTTAGCCATCTGGTCTTTTCCTTATTTGAATATTTTCAAATTGTTCTTTAGCTGCATTCTTTATGGATTTTGTTGTATATATTTCTTCTTACCATCGCGCGGGATTTTTATTACAGTAACAGCTGATGCGTTGTGTACGATGATGTTGATTATAACACATTAAATGTGACTACAACGTAATACATTATATATGAATACGAATACGAATTGATTAAACGTAATTTATGTATGAAAAATAAAAATCATTTGTACTTTTTCTTTTTCATATTCATTGTTTATATTCGTATTTAATCTTTAATATTTAATTTTCTTCTATCGAAATATTAAGAAATGTCGGTAATTCATAATTTATTGTTATTGATCACAGAATAAGGCCTCAAGTAGCACGTGAAGTAATTGACATGTGTAGAATTTGTACTCAAGTACCTCCAGGAGAACCCCAAGTCTTTCTTGGACCAGACAAGGCCTTTACATATGATTATGTTTTTGATACTGGTGTTGGACAAAGCACAATTCATGAAACATGTGTTGCACGTTTGGTAGAAGGTGCATTAGATGGATATAATGCAACTGTTCTTGCATATGGTCAAACTGGGTCTGGTAAAACATATACTATGGGTACTGGATTTGATGTGGAAGTAGGTGAAGCTGTAGTTGGAATTATTCCAAGAGCTATTAGACACCTGTTCAATGGTATTGCGGAAAAACAACAGCAGGCTAGAGAACGTGCACAAATGCCTCCGGAATTTAAGGTTTGCAAAGAAAATTTGTATACAATTCTAAATCCATGTTACTTCACTGAAATAAATTATTCTACTTATGAGTGAAATTTAATATTTCATAAGATAAAATGTTTCTTCTATATAAATTGTTTTCTTTATGTGTTATAATAGGTTACTGCACAATTTTTGGAATTGTATAATGAGGACTTGAAAGATTTACTAGGACCTGGTGGTCCTAGGGGTGGTGCTCGTATTCATGAAGATCCCTCAGGCAATATTCATTTAGCTGGAGTGGAACCACGAATTGTTACTAGTCCAGAGGAAGCATTAGAGTATTTAAGATTAGGAGCATTGTCACGTACAACTGGATCTACCCAAATGAATACCCAGTCATCAAGATCACATGCAATATTTACACTATATATAAAGCAGCAAAGATACGTAAAAGTTGAAGATCCAGATGCTGATGTTGATACAAGTGGCTCTGAACCTGCTGGTGAATTTGAAACATTAACTGCAAAATTTCATTTTGTAGATTTAGCTGGATCAGAAAGGCTAAAAAGAACTGGTGCTACTGGAGACAGAGCAAAAGAAGGGATTTCTATAAATTGTGGATTGGTAATGTATTGATAATTTTATAGGAGAATTACACAATATTGTAATTACCATCAGAACAATTATTTTTTGCATTATAGTTGGCTTTAGGTAATGTAATTTCTGCACTTGGCGATAAGACAAAAAGAGCTTTACATGTACCATACAGAGATTCAAAGCTAACAAGGCTGCTTCAAGATTCACTAGGAGGTAATAGAATCATAAATATATTTATAAAATACATACTTTTATTCTAATTGTATTAATTTAGCAATAAATATTTATGTACAATGGTTGTAGGTAACAGTCAAACTGTTATGATAGCCTGTGTATCACCAAGTGATAGAGATTTTATGGAAACTTTAAGTACTCTGAAGTATGCAAACAGAGCAAGGAACATAAAGAATAAAGTTACAATTAATCAAGATAAGAGTTCAAGAACAATTGCTTCTCTTAGAAGAGAAATACAGCAGCTTCAATTAGAATTAATGGAATATAGGCAAGGTAAATGTGTAAAATATTATATGGATATGGAGAATTGGTATTTATAACATATCAAATTTATTATGAAAAGTTAAAATTTTAATTTGTTATTTATTTTTTATTAGGAAAAAGAGTTGTTGGTGAAGATGGTATAAACGATGCTTGGCATGAAAATCAAATGTTGAACAGTGAATTACAGAGTCTTCGTACTAGAGTAAAAGCCCTTTCAGAAACAGTTGAAGCATTGACAGCAAAGAATGTTCTTCTGCAGGCAGAAAAAGATACCGGTCAATGGTTGTCATCAACAGGTGAAAATCCTGAAGTGACGAGTTTAATACAAGGATATTTGCAAGAAATAGAAGAACTAAGAGCTCGTCTTTTAGAAGCAGAAGCTATGTATCAGCAATTGAAGAAACGTCAAATACAGGTATAATAGCACATAGATAGTTGTAAGGCATATAGTAATAGCAGATACATATGTTATTAACCTATGTAGCAATTGATTTTCGAATGGTGTTTCAATTCACACAGGTTAATGCCGCCAACCCTTATGGTGATTCTGGATACATATTTCATAGTGACTCTACATCAGTATTAAATGATGCTAAGAAAGAACTACAAAAAGAAATTGAAACATTAACTGCATTAAAGGAACAGCATGGACATACTTCCAATATTGCTGGGAAAACAGGAGATGAAACAGAAGGTGATGATACAGAAGCAGGGCAGGATTCTGTGAGCGAAGATGATTCAGATGATGATTCCGATAGAAAAGGTATATATATATAATTATAATTATATGTATAATTTAGATAATATATAATTATATATGTCGGAGATGAAAGGACATCGAAGCCTCTCCTTTGGAACTTCGGGATAGTCCCCTAACACCGTAATCTAGATTCTATCATAGGCGTAATTAAACAATTGTCGTCTTTCGATCTGATTGTATTTGTTCGAGATTTGTGATAATGAACTTGGTCTCGAGGCGACAGCCAGTCGCCGAACGTAGCCGCGGTCACGGGATGAACGCTTTGTCTAACAAAGGTACGGAGTAATTCTATAGCTCTCCTTAAAAGAAATATTTGTAGCGACACGCGACAGTAAACATTCCAACGGTATCTGTCCCGTGGGTCGCCACACGCAGACCCTATTCTTCGAGTAAGATGATTGCCAGATGTCGATGCGTCTCCGCAGTACATGTTCAGCTAGCCTGAGGGCCCGTTATAAATCTTAAGATTTAGTTGACTAAAGTTTTTCAAACAAACAGTCTTTGTCCCAGCTACGGGAAGATAGGAGAGACCTATTTTTCAACGAACGGCGTCTCCCACTAGCAACTTTCCCTTGAGGGCGGCTAGCATCTTTTTCTCACCACCGATATGGAGATTGACCAATTAGCAGCAACGCCAATTTCCCTCGCCTTCTGAACGAAGGCTATCCTCGACGAATCCGATGATCTTGTGTCCTTAGACACACCCCATCATAGTTTTTCTCCGCAGCATCATCGCGACGGAAAGTCATTCTCTCGTGAGGTCGTATTAGTGAGTTACTTAGTGTCTGTACGCTTAGTGGATATTCCACGTTTTAACAAAAAGTCCGACTTAGATATTGTGAGCATGTTCATCTAGCATCCCGTTGACCGCGGATTCGTTATTGAACCTAGGATCATTGTCATTAGTTTCTCGAGTATCTAATTACCACGGTTACTTGTCCAATTCTATAATAATCGTATTTGCACTAGTCAATATCTTCTCTATTGCATAACGAGAACGTGTAATCCGAACGAAGATTCGTTTCACGCCCCTAACTCTAATTCTAATATAAACCCGACATATATAATATAATGTTTTGTAGAAGAAGACGAAGAAGAAGCAGCTATGGGTCGTGAATTGGAAGCTTTAACGTCAGATATTGATGTAAAACAACGACTAATACAAGAACTTGAACTTTCTCAACGACGTTTACAAACTATGAAGCAACATTACGAAGATAAACTTGCTCAATTACAAGCTCGAATCAGAAATACCCAAGAAGAAAGAGATAAGGTGTTGCAATCATTACAACAACAACCAATACCACCAACAGAAAAAGTGAAAAAATTACGCGATGAATATGAAAAGAAACTTTCTGCTATGCAAAAAGAAGTACGACTTTTGCAATCTGCAAAGAAGGAACATGCGAGGCTACTTAAGAGTCAATCTCAGAATGAAAACAGGTTAAGAGGGCTTCGAAATGAACTGGCAGAGATGAAGCGAGCAAAAGTAAAACTTCTGAATAAAATGCGCGAAGAAGCACAGAGACATAAAGAAAATGAGTTGAGACGTAATAGAGAAATAGCACAATTGCGTAAGGAAAGTAGGAAGAATGCAAATACGATTCGAACGCTTGAGGCAGATAAAAGAATGAAAGAAGTAGTTCTTAGACGCAAACAAGAAGAAGTTTCAGCGTTAAGAAAACGAGACAGAGGTCTAAGCCAAAAGGCTGCCGGTAGAGCACCACCTAAACCAATTAACCCAAAAGCATTAAAACAAAGGTGGCAAACATTTGAAAGAACCATTGCTAAGCAAGCATTGGCTAAACAGGCAGCTGCAGAAACGGAGAGAGAAATGGAAAGACTTCTTCAAGAACGAGAAGAACTAGGTAGAGAACTTGAAAAGCTTCAAAAACACAGAAATGTTATAGAAAGTTCGAGAGGTGACACAATCGATATAGATGAAGAAATTGATAATGTGAGAAGTAAAATTAGCTATCTACAGGTAACTTTCTTTTCTTATATTAGCCAAGTTAATGTTGCTTTGTTCTTCAAGTTATTCTTTACAGGATAGTATCTCTGAATGTCAACGTGATATGATGGAAATGGGAGATGGTGAAGGCGAAGGGGAACCTGGTGTTGAAGCTCTTATATCAACGATTCAGTCGGTAGATGAGGCTCAATATTTATTACAAAGAATGCTAGCTTTTACTGTCGAGCAAAGTTGCGTGGCTGCACAAAAGCAGCTTGAAGTCCGAGACATGGAATCAAGACTAAATCAAGTTGCGCAAGAAAGTGATGTGCAACATCAATTATTGGAGCACGTGTTGCGAGACAGAGATCTTTTATCACTTACGAATAATCATAGTACTATGAATTATAGTCCACCTAGTTCTAGGAGTTCATCACCAGATAAGTAAGTCATACACTATTTTTTTAATATCTCTTAGCAATATCTATTAGTAATATTTATTTAATTTGAAATATTAGTGAAAATTACACTCAAGTTATTGTTGGAGAGGAAAAACAACGTAACAATAAAGTACGCAGAAGGACTACACAACCTCAAGAGCTCCTTTATGGAGTTCAAGCTAATCCAGATAATTTAAAGACAGAAGAACAAAATCAAAGTCATAATCATCCACTTACGAGGGTGCCTAGTGCACCTGGTAGTTTAAAGTAAGTACAGTTATTCTCCAATAACTTAATCATGTAATGTGAAATATAAAATGAACATTTTTCTTTCGTAAGAGGATTGGTTTTAACCAGAAGTCATGGTAGCATAAGTGGTGGATCCCCGACTCTAAGTCGACGTGATAGTACATCGCCAAGGCCGCTGCGACGACCGCTTCATCCTGGTGGAGGCTCCATGTGAGTGATAATCCTGCAGCACGTCCTAATTTTTATATTCTTTGTATATCTTTGTCTTGACGCCTTGTTTCATGCACTACTGGTTAATTTTTTTTCTTAAAAAGATCTGTGTCATTCTCGACAAGTGCATTTAATAATATTTTCATCATGAGATTTTAATTTTGTTTGAACTATAGCCAGAAAAGGTATACCAGTGACATAATTTCTTTTGTTATAAACACAAGAAAGTATGTATTAATGGAATTGACTTTATTAAAAATTATTTCTTTTGATTCTATATTTTGTTTTTTTTTTCACATTTTGCTTACGTTAATAATTTACAAAATAAGATTACTAACATACAAATTGTTGCATTAGGCAAGAAGATACAATTTGTACAAAATTTTATATCTCATACGAAATGCATTTGAAAATTCGTTAGTTTTCGGGAAATTTGGTAATAATAACATTTTATTTATTGTTCTTACTACAGGTACCTTATTAAGATTGTTTTAATGCCAAACAATTTATTCAATGTATTATATACATTTCTATCTCTCTCTAATATAAATATGTATAAATGTCGCAAAATTTTCTATTTGTATAAAACACATTGTTTCGCAAAAGAATCATGAATTTGTATATATGTAAGCAGTTATTTTGTATACATGACAATTAATAAATAAAAGCACAAACACTTAAGGTACACTGTTCTATGAAAATACTTTTAAAAAGCCCCTTGGTGGATCATTCTTTTTTTTGTTTTTTGTTTAAATTTCTTTAAACATTTTCTGTAATGAATCATGATGTGCATTAATTACAGTTTTCTCATAAATTAACCATTTATTATTATAGTTTTTATTTTCCAAATATCAATGTGTAATATTTTCTTATACAGTAATATATTTAATGTTATACAGATTAATATATTTATAATTCAGCAACACTGTTACTAATTATAATAAAATCAATTTACAATTATATCTTATAATAATGCACTTGCATGATCCATATTGTATTGAGCCAATATAGCTTACCTCGGATTAAAATTGACAAGATTTCCGGCTAACTAACACGCTAACATAACAAACCCTCAACTAGGGAACAAGTAGCACATACAGATGTGTCATCACCTCCTGGATCTCCGACTACATACCGACGGTTCAATAGTCGAGAAGAAAACGTTTTCTCTAGACTAACTGCAAGTAGACAACCAACATCTACAGATCCACAACCTATGAAAGGAATTATTTCTCAATATCAAGGCAAGGTAAATACAGTATGAATACTGCAAAATATTATTGAATATTAGTTGTACATGATATATACTTTTTTCAGACACAGCCACGAGCTGTTTTGCAATGCACTCACGTTGCCGAAGGACATAGCAAAGCAGTACTGACTATATGTGTAACTTCTGATTTGCTCTTCAGTGGTTCAAAAGGTATCAGACGTAAAACAAATATTTAACATCTTTAAAAGTATCCTACATTTCTTTCTCTCTCTCTCTCTCTCTCCCTCTCTCTCTCTCTCTCTCTCTTAATACTCTTTATACATTAATTATGTATAAAATTTTTAGATCGAACTGTCAAAGTATGGGATTTAGGGACAGGAATTGAGAATCTCACATTAAGTGGTCATCCGAACAACGTCGTAGCGGTGAAATATTCACCAATGCATAATTTATTATTCAGTGTTTCTTCAGCATATGTAAAAGTTTGGGATTTGCGTACAGGAAACAGCTGCGTGAAAACTTTATTTTCATCTGGTCAAGCTCAAAGTGGACCACTTGCATTATCAACTCCATCTAGAGTGCTTCAAGTTCCTGTTGGTGAAACAACCATCAATGATTTAGTGCTCAGTATAGATGAGCAAGAATTATATACCGCGTCTAGCGATAAAGTCAGAGTATGGGATCTCCGTAAATTAACACACACTGGAAGATTAAGTACACCACATACGGCAGCAGTAATGTGTTTAGCTGTCGCAGATGATGGAAGGGTGATAACAGGTAGCAAAGATCATCTGATATCTCTTGTTGAACCAAATGCATCCGGGCAATCGGTCAGTCTGGCACCTCCACATTATGATGGTGTTCAATGTTTGACAACTTACGAATCGACATTGTTTTCTGGCAAGTATTTTTAAAATCAGGTTTCTAACATCATTATGGCCTTTAATACATTCGAGATATTTTTAAAATTTATAATAAACTTTTTTTAGGATCAAGGGATATGTGTATTAAACGATGGGATTTGAGCAGAATGGAACTAGTTCAATCACTAAATAATGCTCACAAAGATTGGATCTTGGGTTTGTGTATGATTAATAATGGATCTGTAATGATATCTGGATGCAGAGGGGGTGTGTTAAAAGCCTGGTCTGTACCAAAGGATCAAGCAGAATGTACTCCAATAGGAGAAGTTCGAGCACACGGTACTGCTATCAATGCTGTAACAACTAATCAGCAACACGTTTTTACTGCAAGCAAGTAAGTATGCATTTTTGTATTGTTGCTCATACTAAACTGACCCGAAGCATATTGGAAATATAAGCTGCAATAACATACAAATTTTACATTATTCTAAATTAACTTTGAGGACTTGATTAGATAAATTATTTTAAGTTGAAATATTTGCTCGGGTTCAGTACTTGACATAACTTTCTTGAACGGAATAACATCTAAAATGTTGATTGCAGCTCTGGAGAGGTGAAGCTGTGGCGTATTCCCGATTCCTCATTATCCATGTCTATTTCCACAGTTTCCCTTTAACTTATTTTTCTATTTTGCTGCATAATATTCCTTTGCATTTATAATTTTTTGGTGTGGTAATGCGCATGCTTGTCCACTCAGCTGTTTTATAAAAGTGTGTGGACATGTTTATCATAAATACATACCATGAATTTTATTTGATAAAATTTTAACTTTTCAGCTGGTAAATATTTATAAAAAAACAGACAACAGTTCGTTTGCTTACACACCTACATACTTGTTTATTATAGTTTCGAAATTATTATTCCATACAATGAAAAGATAAATTATAAAATAATAGTAACTTTAATTTTCTGCCTCAAATGCTTTGACATGTAATTACCATCGAATGTAATGAAAATCGGAAATGCGCTTTAAATTTCTGTAAAATTGTTTATTGATATTACATGGTAGATTAGTTATTGAACATGAAAGAATAACGTAATGATATTTCTTTAAAATTTCATATTTCTTTTACTGATCAATTCTCATTCGTTTCTATCAAAGCTGTGTGTATTGCTTTTTGAAAGTATTTATGCAAGTTTTTAGCAAAAATTTGTCATTAATAGTGTGGTTGCAGTTATGAATGTATTCTATGTAAAACATTTGTTTGATTGAATGAAGTTGTAGTAGAAAATAATACTTGTCATAATCATTGACTTGTATAACTTAACAAATATGAAAATTTAATTTAATTTCTTGTATTACTTTGCTTCTATGTTATTTACACTCCAATATGGTGCATGCAATATGATGTCAACGTGAAGTGATGCAACAGTGAGGCTGTGGAGCTACTATAAGAGAGATGCAAGAACTTTCCAGAGAAGCAACTCATTGAAAAGCTAATACATGCACTCATTGGAAATGTTGTATTTATTTTGTAATTATATTTGTTTATTTATTTGTTAATTTGTATTAATTTATAACACAATGGATAATTAATTCGAGGATTTGTAATGATAATGCACCTGACTATTGCCTGCTGATGTGTTAATTTTGATATTTTATGTTTGAGATCATATATGTATGATGTGTTTGACACTTTAAATATTTTATAACAAGTTTTACGTGTACTGCCTTAATGGATATAAGCATTTAACACATGTATAAAATTTATAAATGTAATTTTTAAATAACAAAACGATTCTATAGTATATAGAAATATGAAGTCCAAAGATGTATTATTAAAAAAATTGATTCAGCAAAAATTAAGTGCATTATCGTGGATTAAGTATAGTATTTAAACAAATTTACTTAATAAGAACAAATTTGGTATTATCTAGCATTTATTTTATTATGAACATAAAGGTCGTAATAATTATAATATTTATTCTTAGTACAAACAATTGTTGGTTAATACTGTACAGTCTGAGGTCTCTGTAGGTCCCATATGCTTGATATTGTCAGGGTTGGCTGTTATTTAGTTTTCTTCTAAAAATTTAAAAACAGTATTATGTCTTATTATACTTATAATTACAAAAAATAAATGGACTAATAATAATATTAAATATGGTTTTCTTTCAGTCCGAAAACTACATATAATAAAACAACAAATTCCTACCTTTTTTTCTTTTTATGTGTTGTCAATGATTCTTGACCACTGTCATCTGCACTGTCTTCTGATTGACTACTACTACTAGTACTTGAAGAACTACTTGAAGAACCACTAGAAGAATCACTGGCAACACCTGTATCTTCTTTTACATCTATAGTTTCAGCTAATGCTGCTAATTCTGGTTCTTTATCCCTGAGTACTTTTAACCATTTACGTGATAATTTTGGTCTCCCCCGTACCTATAGCAAAATTATTAAAACATACGTATATTATTATACAGCATGTATATTATTTTATTTCAAATTCATTGTTTTATACATAAATTCTTACTGTTTTATGCCACACTACTGGAAAGTTCGTACGGGAACAGAAATTTTGAGTAACTGCTATAGTTTCATCAAGATTTAAAACAACATGCCACCAACCGCCAGGAACAAAAACAGTTTCACCAGGATTTTGTAAAATCTCTATTGGCAAACAATCTTGTGGCCAGGTAGGCAATTTTGTACGTGGATAAATAACAGAAAACCATGTAATAGCTTCATCTCTTTGTTTACCACCCTCAGTCGCAGATACCTTAAGAAGTTCTCGCGGAGTATGTGTAGGAAATAAACACCACCTTTTATGTCCAGAAATCAGTGCATTCCAGGCACTTGTTCCTAATGGATCTATGTGTATGCCTGTACCTGTATTCACATTACTTATTCATAACGTAGTCTAAAATAATTGTTTAGATAAAGCAGTTATTTATATAGATATCTTTTAAAGCAGGTAATATCATTACTGTAATTTTTTATGATTTTATGAAAGTAATTAAAATACTTACCAGACCTAGCAGGTCCCATAACAAACCAACGATATGGTGGTCTTCTATGTTCTCCAGCATATTGAAACAAATCATCACGGAAATATTTAGGAATAACATAATCCTCTAGTAATTTTTTTCGTCTAGGGTGTTCACCAAAGGAACTATCAAAGATATACAAAGGTGAATCATCTTCATTATTAAGCATATAGCGTACATAATATTTCATTTTCATTTTTACACTATATCCTTCATTGTCTTCACCACATTTAAACTTTTGATTTCTGTATTTTTTTACTAATCTCTGCATTTTAATGGAAAATTATTAGTCATAGATAATAATATATTTTGTAATTAATTTAAAAAACATGTACCTCTATAGTCCATTTATACTGGGCTTTCCAACCATTTTGAACACCTTGTATTATCACAGGTTTGTAAGGTTTCTCATATTTTTCTATAAATTCTTCTGTAGATACTTTAGATTCATCAATACGATCCACATTATCAATGAAATTCCAAAATGATTCGAATTTTTTACTATAGCCATGTTGGATCCAAGCAGCCTTATCACCAAGTTCTAGAAGAAACATTTAACTATTGTAAAGAAGAGAATAGGAACGATTTTTGAAAGAATGAAACGTTTGAATAATATAAAAATAATAAAATATATTATGTAAACAATGAAGGTTTATTAAGATTTGTATATATTACTGACACTATATAATTTATTATATTTAATGTTTATACAGCAATTTAAACGGTAAACTATTTACGTATAAGTGCATTATATTATATTATTATCGCAATACTTTCAGGAAATTTGGAGTTACATCATCCAAGGTCGGCAAAGATAGTTCGGTCTTGTATCACATATCCAAATTCTGTTTATAACGACGAGCGTCACAAGAAGACAAACGGTGTCTCAATTACTTCTAGTCATACTAGCAATATAAAATAATTCGTCAAGAATAATTGTCTGTTAAAAGTAATTTACGCCCATATCACGTCAACGTATAGGTTATAAAATTAGGTTATGACATGTTTACCTGGTCTAGCTTTCCTTTTAACCTCTTTGATCCTTTTTTTCGCACGGTGATCTAATTTCAATTCGTCCGACATGGCTACACGTTTATTGTGTTACCTAATTAACCTAGTTTTAATATATTTACAATTTACAATCAAAAAATATGTGCAACACGTCATTCAGTGGTAACTGTACTTTTTAGTTCGCATAAACTCCGTAAGGTGAATCAAAACATCGGTAGATATTCTCACAAGTATATGGAACATTTAGTACAACTTTCTTGTTAATATTTTACTAAGTATATGTTCTTTTTATTTTGATCTCATGTTACACAATTTTTTCAAATGTACATACGGCGTCCAGTACATCTTTGACTTTACTACTCAACATGATGACCTTAAATAGCAGAACTAAAGTTCTGTACATTATCTACAGAGGCGCTGATTCTTGTGTGGACTGCCTACGTGACAAATACCATGTTCTATCAATAGGTCATCCCGTAAATGTAATTGCGCTTCTAGAAGTATCGATATCGTAACTTTCGCTCTCATATATACGTAACCATGTATATAGATTATCCTCTTATTTAAAACGAAACATTATTATATATACTAAAAGGAATAACAGTCCTAAACATTATATGTATATTACATCCCAAACTTTATTCAGTAAACTGAATTTTTCTAATCGTCAATTCGTTATTAACTCCTTATATTATAGCATACATATATAATATAAAAAACAATATGCTCTGGTGGTCTGATTAATTTCATCAACAGACGAAAATTCACCTCTACTCAGTTTATTTCCTTGTAAATGTAAAATGAACAAAGCGACATTGAAAAAAAATGTGAAATAATAACAACACAACAAGAAAGTTGTATCCGCGGTCGAAAGTTCAACGGTTCCAGAGGCGCATGCGCAGTAAAGTAAGTTAGCGCGGAACACCCGGATGTGCTGCCGCACGAGCACGATACGGTAGAAGGAAGAGACATGACGCCATGTTTTGATGTCGTCATCCCCCCCCAAACCGCTGTTTCTCGAGTAGCACAATAGTCTGTCAGTGTTTTTCTGTTGTGCGCCTCGTGTTCCGTGTTCCTTTCGGTGGCCGTTTTGGCGTGCTCCATTTCGTCCTTCCCATCGTCGCGTCGAATGTTGGATGCTTGCCTTTTGGACTAACGATTGCCCTCGTGGATTGACGGTCGCTGGAGGTGGCCCTTCGTGTCTTTTCATGTCTGGCGATGTAACCGCAGAGCGGGGGGATCCGCGAGCGTCGTCTACGTGGTGGTAGTGTCCTAGTGCGGGGAGGACGAGCGACCACGATCCTCCACCGAACGGTTAATCCAAGTGGTTACGTCACACACGATCCTGAGCTGGGCTTTCGAAAGAAACGACTTACTAAAGAAGTGGAAGGTGACGACGACGGGGACGAGGACGACGGGCCTGCTAAAATGGAGCTGCGCCTGCACTCGCCAGCCGGAGCAGAACCGATCGTCTATCAATGGCCCCTTACCTCCGGATCCGGATCTGTGAGTAGTGGACCTTCCTAATTACGTACTTGTGATTGTTCTATCTTTGGGAAATACTACGTGATATTGTTGGAAATACATAAAATGCTGGTACGTGACCTGTCTTTTATCCCTCACTCTCACAGCTGATCGTATATGTACCGCACGACGCGATTTTTTCCCACCTTTATTTCATCTCGTTGTCACGTTTATTTTACTCTGTCGGAAAGTTTTTTTAATTATCGAATTCTCTACATCGTGTATTTATTTGTAATTATTTGTTATTATATATGAGGTTCTTAATTGTTCACTGTATACTCTGTGTACATATGTATGTAGAGAAAAAAATGATTCTTTGGTTTTTCCAAACAAAATAGTTTCCTTTAAATTCCTCGTATAAATTATTTATTGTAGGTTAATCGTTTCTTTATTGTAAATAAAGATAATAATAAAATATGGATATTGTCATAAATTATAAGTTATCTGTGTTAAATTACAAATGTAGTAATATAATTTTGATGTTATAATGATTATTTTATTGACTTTAATTTGTAGACATTTATTTGTTTAAATACGTTTAAAAACATTTGTATTAGAGTCATAAATCAAAGGATACTGATTTATGACAGTAGGAAATCTCAAATAGGAGGTCATCCTTATTGCAGGCTATAAATCTTCATTAGTATATAACATATTCTCTATTTCCTATACATTCTTTTGTATATGGTTTTATAAAATATATTTAGGGTATAAATTCTAAAGTTGGAAAATATTGACAGATAAAAAATATTTGTATATTTATGTTTAAGTTACTGAATAAGTTTATTAAAAAAGGAAAAGATGAAACAGAATTTTACATAATGTTTATGAAAATTATATATTTGAAAGAGAATCAAATGGATTTTATTAATTAATTATAGGATCGTCATGATGGTGCACTTGATGTTGTTGAAACAATGAGATGGGTTTGTGAGGATCTGCCAGATCTAAAGCTACCATTAGAAAATAACATTTTATGTGATTATGACACAAGAGATTATGAAAGTATGAAAAATTTATGTGACAAATTTAATAGAGCAATTGATAGTTTAGTTCAACTGGTAAGTAAAATAATTAGTTATATTTAATTAAATCCATAATTTATTTATAATAATTGAGCATAATTTGACATAGGAGAAAGGCACTAGTTTACCATCTCAAAGATTGAATAAAAGACCTAGTCGAGGTTTACTTAGGCATATACTTCAGCAAACATATAATCAAGCAGTAGTGGAACCAGACAAATTAAATCAGTATGAGCCATTTTCACCAGAAGTGTATGGAGAAACTAGTTATGAACTTGTGTGTCAAATGATTGATCAAATTGATGTAACAGAAGATGATGTATTTGTTGACTTGGGATCTGGAGTTGGGCAAGTGGTTCTTCAAATGGCTGCAGCAACTTTATGCAAAATTTGTATTGGAGTTGAAAGAGCTGATGTACCATCAAGATATGCACAGGTACATTACTTCTTTAAGATATTTTGGAGACGGTACTGTTGAATTAATAATTAATATTATCTGTACAAGTATTATTTTTGTCAAATATTAGAGTATGGAAGTAAACTTTCGTAAATGGTTGAATTGGTATGGGAAAAGATGCGGTGAATATCGTTTGGTAAAAGGCGATTTTTTAGCTGATGAACATCGTGAAAGCATTACTGGAGCTACGATAGTGTTTGTTAATAATTTTGCATTCGGCCCAACGGTGGACCATCAACTGAAAGAACGATTTGCTGATTTACGGGATGGAGCACGAATCGTATCGTCAAAATCATTTTGCCCCCTCAACTTTCGCATAACGGATAGAAATCTCAGTGGTAATGTATCATATTTTTATAAAAGACGCAATATACGTGCTACGTCACAAACATATCTTTTTTATTTACAGATATTGGTACAATAATGCATGTATCAGAGATGTCACCACTAAAGGGTTCTGTCTCGTGGACTGGTAAACCGGTATCTTATTATTTACATGTAATTGATCGTACTAAGTTAGAACGTTATTTCCACCGTTTAAAGAATAACAAACAAGGTGGCGACGAAAATTCTGATTCTGTGATAAACAACACTGCCAACAATAATAATAAGGTTACAAATAGAGGTGAGAGAGGTGACAGAGCTAAACGAGATCTTTCGAGGCAGTTAGAAAGCCCGAATCATTCGGAGCAACAAGGAACGAATAGCGATTCTGATGCAGATGAGAATAACATTAAAAATCGTCGGCAATCAAATAAGATCCGTAGAAAACTAAATAGGAAATCAAATGGTATAAGACCCCCAGCTAGAGGGAGACAGAGGGGAAGAGGCGTGAAGAAATCAAAGCCCAAGAAAGCAATTAATATTTCTGGTTTGGACTTATTGCATAGTCAAACATTACTGAGTACATCTCCACAAGCTTTGGGAAAGAAACCACCGCCCGCACCCGGTTGCGTGGATCAACAGCTGTCTTCATTATCACTTTCATTACAGTCACATTCCACCTCTGTGCATGAAGAACTTAGTATACCACCTGCTCCGTCCGCCACTCCGTACGCATTACAAATACTTTTGGACTTGTACAGGTATCTTTGCTTTCTGTAAAATATACATATATGTATGCTGTTTGTATACGTATTTCTTTATACAAATACATTTTCGTATGCAGGGACCAATTTATGCTCATGTTAGAATCAATGAGAACTCCTTCGTACAGAGTGTCAGTCAATACAGATATTGCAAAAGAAAGAGAAAGAAATTCAAAGTTACAATCGAGAGCGGCGCAATTAGAAAAACAAATAAAGGTATTAATTGATGATAGTGTAGCACTTTTAAAAGCAAGAATGACCGAGTTAGGTATAAATGCGACATCGCCTGGAGATTTACTTGCAAAGGCTAAGGAGATAGTTCTTAGACACAAACAGTTGCAAGCTAAAGCAAGTAAGCTACAGGCCCAGGTTGGATCTATGGAAAATGAACAATCGAGATTAACTGCGCTTAGACATCAAGAATTACAAGAAAAGTATAGTAGTCTCACAAATACGAATAGCATATCAAATCCATCACAACCACTTACTCAGGATTACATATTGAAAGAAATTTCTGCAACTTTGTCTCAACGTAAAAGATTACATTGTCAGGTTGGTAGAATGTTCTTATTATCATTTTTATTATTAAAATATATACTATACAATTAAATACAAACAAATGTTTAAATACATAAATTGAGTTCTAATAAATTTACAGGTATCCAAATTGGAACATGAACTAAATGTTCTGGAAAGAGCAAGTAATGAAAAACAAGTTGCTGCAATAGCTCAGCAACAAAGAGAGGCACTAGGTTCTAAACACTCGCAAAGTCAACATCATCATCAGCATCAAAATGGAAAGAGCGGATCGTCACGAAAAAATAGAGAAGGACGTTCTAGATCGCAAGAATGGCCTGATGTTCCTGATATTGGGAAAATACAGGAAAATAATCCAGAAATATTAGCGCAAAAGATCTTGGAAACCGGCAGACAAATAGAAGCTGGCCGAATATTAAACAGACAAAATACTAGTACCAGTACTAATTCTAGAACTAGACTGCCACAAGCATCTCTCAGTTTTTCTACTACTTCACCATCCATTTCATCCTCACAATCGCAAATAAATAATAAGGAGACAACAAATAGAACTCAGGAACCTCCTAGGGTTGCAAATTTCGAAGATAGATTAAAGAGTATCATTACGAGTGTTTTAAATGAAGATCAGCAAAATAGAAATAAGCAACAACAAATGCAACTACAGGTGCAATTACAAAATCAGACTGAGCAAGATAGAAAACGAATTGCATTGCCACAAAATGTTTCTACTCCTGATTATACACAGGTAATATTATAATAATTTTATCTCAATTATTTTATCTAATATGTAAACCATTTTTCTATAGGTTTCACCTGCGAAGTTAGCACTTCGTCGTCACCTCTCTCAAGAACGTCTTTCCTCTCATTTAACACCATCTGATAGGCCAACAATCGACTCGAGGCAATCGAGTCATGATAATCGTATTGTAACAGGAGGAAATGGATTGCTCGGCACTAGAACAATCGGTGATTTAGTCAGTGGAGAAATAGAGAGAACGCTAGAAATATCCAACCAATCTATAATAAATGCTGCTGTTGATATGAGCGCAATTGTAAGGCCAGAAAATGTATATTCTCCTATCAGTAGACCAGCTAGTGCAGAAGGTGATGCTGGCTTATCAACTCTGGCGCACGTAGCAAGTTACGCTCCAACTTCTTCTGCCATTTCAACATGTACTCCTACCACTACTTCAAGATCATCTGTGTTATTTACTCCAGTAACACAACCACAAAGGTATTATATTATACGCTTATCTAGCAGTAATTGTGTTCTTATAAATTAGAAGTTCCATTTTATAATTCATTTTTCCTTATTTAGATACACACCAGTCCAGTTACCTCGTGCAGATATCAAACCGTATCATGAATCGTATTTCTCTGACAATCCTTCTCAGTCACTCACACAGGCCCATCCGCCACCACCATTACATACATCACAGGCAACATCAAACGGCGAGCTTTTGCCAGTAGAAGGATTAGCTGCATCTTTACATGCTCGTATTTTAAATAATCACAACACAAAAACCGAGCCAATACTGACTACAAATAGAAGGTATTAAAATTTTATTTAGTTTTCCTTTTCCTTTCTTTTGTGTTAGGAAAAGTGATTTGACCCATATAGTTCTATCGTAATAGATTTCAACCATATCCTCGATATGCAACCAGTAGCAACAATAATGGCAGTACAACAACAAATGGTATGGTGACAGCCATTTGTCAATCACAACCTTCGATGTCACTAAAAACAGAGGCAGTGGTATCATCAGTAAGCACAAGCGGAGCGCCATTGAGTCCTCTTGTGGAACCACATTCTAATACGTCCACGCCGCTAGTTGATGAGCCCCAAATGACAACACAGAGACAACGAAATGGTATTGGCGATGACGGTGAGCAGAACGTTCTATATTTCAATTTTACTCCTTCTATTATGCATTCTGTCAAAGTATTAGAGTAGGAAATGCTTTGGAATGTATATATCTAAGTTTTAAAATATGCTTTTCACACTGGCTGTAAGAAAAAATATGAGTATATTTGAAATTTTGAAATATTTCTAAATACTAAAGACTAATTTTTACAATGTGATCACAGCAATATAAAATAGCAATACAAGTTATCAATCCAGCAACAAAATGGAAAAAAATATCTTGAAATTAATGCAAATATTTCCCTTTTACATTCCACAATTAGCATTTTGACTTTACTGTACACAAAGTGTATTTGCTCTACTCATCAATACTCTAAATCTTTACTATATAGAACCTATACTCTAAACACCTTGCTTTATCTTTCTTAAGATACTATCGTATTAATTTCTGCTACGCACCTTTTATTAGTTTTTTTATGCACTAATGGTTTACAATCATTGTCTATGGTTTCCCTTATCTTATGGAGCTGGTACTTGATCTTTATTTATATTTATTTTTGTTGTTGTTTGCTGTATTTGTTAGATGCACTGTAGCTGTTTGTTGGTTAGATCTGTCTGTCACATACTCAATCTCACTCACAACCCTTGAAGCTTGTTTTATTAGAGATTGAGACACATTCAGAGGGAGAAATCAAAAAGTACGGCTGCCTGTGGGTTGGTTCGTGGTTGCTGGTGAGTTATCCCACAGGAGTTGTCCAAAATTCCTTTTTTATATTAGTGTTATTACAGCCATTCGATAAAATGCAGATTTAGATTTTTAGCTTTCTTATATATTTTTTATATTATATAAATATTAGACATATTATCTATATAATATAATAAATTTTCCATGAAAATAAGCCAGACTCAAGAAATTTTTTTGGTAAAAACAATAATAAAGGTTATTTCACAATTTACAGCCTACTTATGCATAACAAGGAACTTAAGAACAGATGGAGCATGTTAAATTTATATAAAAATACTGTATCTTTACTTGATGGGTTTTTGTAATTTTTGGTGCATGCTTTTCTGCATGATAGCATAATATATAAAATGCGATTAATGTAGTGTTTCTTTCATTGAGTAGTTATATGCGTTGTACAAGAAAAGATGAAGTGGATTTTACAAGGTACTGTACATGATAAATATCGCACATATTTTTTATTTGCATAACAAAAATAAAACAAATGACACTTACTAATTACATGATGAACATTTACATCGTAGCATTTATCTTTAATGACAACTATATTTCAAGCAGTACTGCTTCTTATACACTATCTTTAAAATAATATTTACTATCTCCATACACAATACAGATAATATACTATTTTACCAATAGAATCGTTTTATTACACAATAACTATGATTTAACACGTATGTGCATAGTGCATATAAGTAATGACAAAGTAACAATTACAATTATACAAATATACTTTACTGTACGATTATTGAAAAGGGTTATTGGCTTATTTTTATGAAAATACGTTGTACCGTCTTAGAGCGTGTAAGCAGTGTATCTAAGTGGAGTTCATTTTGCAGACGGAGAAGCGGATTGGCAAGATCGTATCAGTTCTGGATTTGATAGATTGGTTGCATTCGCGTCGACGGAGTTGGACAAGCGAAGAAGATCTACAGAGGGAGTAAATACAAGTCCTGACAGCGGTTTAGGATCGGACAGCACGGTGACGGGACCTCCACCGGTGATTCCGTCGCCAGATGAAGCACTGGGACCTCCACGTACACCTTCACCGACCAGTCCTCGCCCACCGAATCCCTCCAACAGTAGTAGTACGAGCAGTAACAGCAGTAGTAGCAGTAGCACATCTTCGGTGCCTCTAAAATATCAACGTCATCCAGATCCGGAACGACATCATTTTAAGAAAAAGTTTTTTCATAGAGATTGGAACAACTCTGGGAGTACCAGTAAGTTTCGTCCTAAAGGCAAGGATTGGGATTGGAATCATTCAGGACAATGGCCTTCGAATGACGAACAATCTTAATCAATTTTTTATACAGCGTGTCTTCATAAGCTAGTATGTTAAGCTTTTTAACGGGTTGTACCTTATGGTTTGATTGACAGAAATAAGTTGAATGCAAGTCTATATTTCTTTATTTACAGATGCAATAAAACTCCATTTATCGAACACCATCTTTGCGACGAAGCTTTATTTAGCGATTCTATGTATCCGAGTTTTATTTACGTTCTATTTATCCATGAGTATGAAATCATATTATTTAAATGAAATCGTAGGTAGTAGGAAGAGTCAGTGAACTGCATAACTGCAATTGAACTGAACTGTTTGTTTCTACATGGATTCAGATAAATAGAGTTTTATTCGTGTATTATTTCATTTCATAGTAGAAATATTATTTTCTGCTTTCCTTTTTGCTCTTCGTAATGTAGCGTTTAAGACAATTCTAAATTATTTTGGAACATACATGTATATTGTTGCAGTATAAGACACTTTTTGTGATTCAGCTCGAAGTGGTACTTGTATTCGACTTAAAAATTTTTCTTCTTTAATTATTTTTTTCCTTTGGACTAAAGAATAAGAAATGACTCAGTGAAGTGAGATGTTCTATAATTTGCCTTTTATATGTTTCATCCAAATATTTATTTATTTAACGGAGGCCTTGATCACAAGGCTAAAAGTATTATGAAATTTTTTCGGAATGCTACATTTCGATAGTAAAATCTATTTAATATTTAACTGTATACTCACGCGTATATTAAAACGTGAAGTACCGAAGAACGTCAAAGACGCTGTTATACATTACTCACTGATAAGCATTTGAAGTTAATATTAACTACTACATTTTTTGATGAAAGAAAAAAAACAATTTAGAAGATAATCATTGTCGATTTGATATATGGACATACGGTGAGAATGTGTTTGCCTTCATAAAATATATGCTAATACCATAGAGATTATATTCCGTAAAAAAAAAAGAAAAGGAAAAGTTAAACAATTTGTAAATGGATTCGTCTATAATTATGGTATGTGACTATCACATATAAAATGTAGTAAGTTAAAGAAAAGTGCTGTGTAAAAAATCTAACATATATTACGGGCGTCGTAGCTAACGTAACTAGCTCACAAAAAGGGAAGAAAAGAAGCTACCAAAACCTATGTGTGTTCGTAGCAAATATTCGCTGCATATTTTATACGCAGCTCTGTATCCCCCAATTGTTTCCGGAGGATGCAGTTATCGAAGTGTTCACTGTTGCTCATAAACGAATATGACGACAGACAGCGAAGAATAGTCATTTCACTAACCGCAAGTTAAATCTAACTCATCTTTCTTTTTTGTTTTTGTTTCTTTTTTTTTGGCACAAATTTAGCCACTGATTTTTAAGATTGTGCAAAATAATCCAAAGAACGACCTCTCCATGAGAGTTTAAATAAAGAAATTTTCCCAGCAGAGTTTGATCAGACTTGAAATAATCTCGCTGGTGAATACGAGATTCGACGTGTAAATAAAATGCGACGTACCTTTTAAAAAATACGCGCATCTACATTGTATAAAAGATTTTTTAGTCATTGTGTCGTAAATATAGCAGAAAGTTTGTAAAAATGAGAGAAAGGAACAACCGAGTAACTGTCAACAATTGAAATGTAAGAAAAAAGAAAACAAAATGGAGTTTAGAAGAAAATCGACCACTCCTCGTACATGATTGTAATTAGTTATCAAATTATTTAATAATCCTCTTATACATTAGTACGATATAATTAAATAACGATGTAGGCACCTGCCAAGTTTAGCATGTTATATACACTGCCGAAAAACTTCTTTAATTTTATTATTGATCATTATTATTATTTATTGTTTCTATTGAAATATTTTAATACTAAGGTTTTTGTAACAAGCATATTTTCTCTTTCATTCCTACCTTCCATTTGCGTGATTTATCACTGCAGTAATAAAAGAAGAAGAACAAAACGAAACTTAAGGAATGGTGATAAAATGAAAATAATACCGATGTTGTATTGTTACCATTTTGTTGAGGTAATAAGAGAGAAAAACAGTATAGAATGATAAATGCATTTTTAAGCGTATATCAATGGGGGTAAAAGAAATTTATTACGATGTTGCCTGATTATGTTAATTGTTATCTATGCAATAATACACACTTTTGTTGTAAACGAAAGGACACGTTAGTAGGTTTGTTAGGGTAATTCGTTGATTTGCTGCGTGAGCGAACAATGGTTGAAATATACATATATACACAAGAAATGATCATAACACGATTTTATAGAACCGAGAAACAGATGTAAACAGTATCTGTAGATATAATGCAACAAAGTACAAAGTTCTACCTGAACAGATTATATTTCATACAGTATCTGTTTTGTACATCGAGTAACCAATGCATTGAAATATACCACATTTTTATCTTAATTTATTAAATCTTTAATCGTTCCATTGACAATGCTATTATCACGTTCATTAAAAAAAAAAAAAAAAGAAGCTGTATATTCTGTACTATCATTTAATGTATACATGTAAGTTATATAGAAAACGGTATTTACGACAAAAAAAAGTTATCAACTTCCTATGAATTCCGTTTCCTATGCACCTCGATGAACATTCACGTAGAACTCCTACATTATTATTACATAATTCATTCAAATCTCAGTGTCAATGACATTGGCAATACAGGTGCCAGCATGCATCTCGTATTGTATATATATTATGCTTTTGCAAAAGATAAATGATATACGGGTTTCGCAACCCATGCACTCACGCGCGTATATAAGAACAAGTTTGTCGCTCTTCTATGTACTTGAACTTGAATTTTATAACGTGCACCATGGCCTTCGTATTAGAAACTGTTCTACTGCTTTTATTCCGATTAGCTTACGCTCGAAACATGCAGGACATTGAAATTGTTTTATTACCATTATGGAATGCGGAAGATAGCGCAGAGGTAGTTATCTATTGCAACATCTTTATTTTTATATACGTATATAATTTACAAAATTTGCACGTTCACTGTATGCGCATTGGATTAAAGTCAACACTTGCCTTTTTGTAATTTGCATGCGATACGCAAATTAAAAAACGCGACATTTTCAAAATAAGTTTTATAGTAAAATAATTTTATTAATATAGTTTATTAGATTAATAATATTCCTTCTATAAAGCTAACATCATTGTACGTTATAAGTTACTTCATCGGTAAATTACAGATGCCTCTAAGCTTCAAAGCGTTCGACCAATCGGTTGAACTAATGTTACACAGAAACGATAAAATCACAGCACCTCAATTTAAAATTTGGAAGCACAGCGATACAGATATCATGGAAGAGTTAGAGCTTAGTAAACCAATCTCGTGTCATTACCTTCATCGAGATGATCTTAGTTCCGCTGCTGTGAGTCTTTGTGGAGAGCATGGTGTGGTCAGTATTGAAATTCCGAAACATTAGAAAGAAAGACATTTCGTAAAACAAGCGCTTTTTTATCACAGCATGGTCTCATTTTTCTAAATAACACCACATTAGAGATTACACCGCTTCAGAGTCAGGATATCTCATTTTTCCATGATCATTACATACGACGACGTTCAGAAATGTTGGGAGAGCCTCATATCGTCAGAAGAACTTACAGTTCTTTCACGTTTTTCGAAGATGATTCAGATTATTCTACTCAACTTCATAATTATTTAACAGATGGAAATGAGATCAGAGAACCATTTGAAAATGTCAACAGAAATAACATAAACGATGCTTTGACATTAGAATTGGCATTGTTCTTTGACGAGACTGGCTACAATATCTTTTCACCATTTTTTGATAAGAACGACGAGAAGATCATCGACATGCTATTAGCTTACGTAAACGGTGTACAGGCAATTTATCATCATCCCAGTTTAGGAATTGCAATCGATATTTCCCTCGTTAGATTGGAGATTATGCAAAAACAGCCACGTGTTCTACCGCATCACGATGGCGAACGAGGAAAATTATTGGATTCTTTTTGCAATTACGCGATGAAGGAGAATCCGGAGGATGAATTTCATCCTGATCATTGGGACATGGGTTTGTACGTTTCTGGTTTGGATTTCTATGTTGTGGAGGCTGGGCAAAAGAATAGTGCCACTATGGGTCTGGCAGTAGTAGGTGGATTGTGCATCAAACAATATTCTTGCGTTATTGCTGAGTTAGGCGTGACGAATCAATTTGGAAAACCATTTCCATCGGCAGGGTTCACGTCTGTTTATATAGCAGCTCACGAAATCGGACATAAGTAAGTTCATTCGTTCTCTTAGTCTAGTTCTCTTCTCTAATTTTTGAAATCTCTCAACACGAACGAACTTAAACGACATTTTCCTACAAAAATGTTAAGAAGAAATATCTGGATAACATTGATTAATGATTCTCTCCTAAAAAGTTTAGGGATGCATCACGATTCGGTTGGAAACACGTGTCCAAGGGATGGCTACATAATGTCTCCTAGTAGAGGTATCAATGGCGAGACCGCTTGGTCAGAATGCAGTCGCGATGTGGTTCAAAATCTTCCATATACGAAACCCTGTCTGAAAGACAGGCCAACTTCGCCTATAAGCAGTCGATTGGATCACAGCAAGTTTTTCAATCTACCAGGCAGAGAATGGACCGCTAAAAGACAATGTGAAGTGCTACTCCGCGATAAAGACGCTACTGTAGCCACGTTGTATAAAGTCTGCGAGTCGCTACAGTGTAAGACTCCGCATAGAAACGGATACTATTTCGCTGGACCTGCTCTAGATGGAACTTACTGTGCACCAGGCAAAGAGTGCCGCGGTGGTGAATGTAAAAACGCCCTACAAATGTACCCCGATTTTATTCAACAGGGAGGATGGAGTGAATGGAAAACAGGGTCCTGTAAAAGTGGATGCTTGATGAAATCGACCGGCGCTCAAACTAGACGACGATACTGCGACAGGCCAATGCCAAAGAACACAGAAACCGGTTGCCAAGGATTGCACTATGACGTAGTTCTTTGCAAAGACGATAATCTATGCAAGAAGAAGCGCAAGAGCATGAGCGAGTTCGCGGCACTGAGGTGCGGAGAGTTCAGCGAAAGATTGCCAGAATTGGATGCGAAGGGTGGCGGGCTACAAGCGCCGCACGAACGCGAAAGGCCATGGATGGCCTGCGCTATATTCTGTCGGCGAAAAGACATAGCATCTTATTACACGCCGCGCGTGGAATTAAACGACCTTGGCCTTGACCCATACTTTCCAGATGGGACATGGTGTCATGTCGAGGAGGGACAAAATTATTTTTGTCGCCAGCACCACTGTCTACCAGAGAGTATTCGTTCCGATAAAACGCTGCAAAATGATCGGCAGAGGAACGACGACATTGAGTTCGGCCCTCAAAATGCACACGCCGGAAGGCTTCGTCTTGACAATCAGGTGATTAAGTATTTGAGCCTGGGCCCCGACGGGTTGCCCCTCTTGACTTCCTTGTCGTACGGTATTGGGTTTCCGCCAGACGAGGATGAGTGGATCGATAAAGATTACGTAGAACTGATGAAACCAACGGAAGAAACTTCCTTTGAGTCATCGTATCGGATAAGAGAATAATTTTTTTTCATTTTGTCTAACTCTTTTATTTATTTTTGTTAAGTATTTTTTATTGATTTCAGTACCTTCATCTAATTTTGATAAATTATAGTTATTGAAGTATTTCTTTATCGTGTCAATCTTTAACATAGGTGATTGATAAGATAACGATATCAAGTCTAATTACTGATTAATGTAAAAAAGATCGATAAGAAAGAAAGAAAAAGAAAAGTTTCTAAGAGAATTCGAATTATTAATATTAAAAGCGAAGTGTTCAAGTGTTCTCCTCATTATTATTCAATCGTATTCCTTACTTTATATAATGCAGTATAAATATAAATATACCAATAAATTATACACCAATATACATATGTATATAGGTATGAGAACACACGTAGAAAAATGAAGGGTGTAAACCTCATACGTGAATATATATGTATATGCATATTTACACAGAAATTCTACTGTTTCACTACGCAATTGTATGTGAAAGTATCTCAGGCCTCGGGAGATAGGACGATGACGTCATCTACTTCGCTGTCTATTTTAGGAGTGTCCCGATGTTATATCCAGCGTAGGAGCGATCATGAGACAAAAGGATTGAATAAAAATACA